>NW_023994140.1:20000-724756 GCF_015586225.1 Lucilia sericata | reverse complement strand
CATTTTATAAACAAGTACTTGTTTCTTTTCTCACAATAGAAAGAGTAAGAGAAAAATGTAAAATTTTTTGTTATTTCAAGTCATAATAAATCATGCATTATTGCTTTGCTTGTTTATTTTTAATAATAAATGAATTTAAAAAGATTTGCATAAAATTATCATAAATACACACACACACAAACACACCAACAACAACAGCAGACAAATAAACATACATAAATATCTTAGGGAAAAGGAGTGGAAATTACAATAACAATAAAATTGCCCTAGAATGTAATCAAGTGTGTTGAAATGTAATGTTTTCTTAAATAAAATTATAGCAATTGTAAAATTTGTTGGTAAATGAAAATTCAGCGAAGCGAGCTGAATATAAAATTTTTTTTGTAATAATCTTAATATAAAATTAAATCAATTTAAAAAAATTTTTCAATAAATTAAATTCTGCTAGCTGAATACAAATAGGCTGGACTATAATCAAGTCAATAGTTTAAAGAGTAGTCTACAGTCTAGTCTGTAGCATAAAGTATAGTCTAGGCTATAGCCTGAACTATAGTCTAATCTATAGTTTAGTCTATATTATAGTCTATAGTCCTTAGTCTAGTCAATATTCTAGTCTATAGTCTAATCTATAGTTCAGTCTAAATTATAGTCTATAGTCCTTAGTCTAGTCAAGTCAGTTAGTTTATAGTCTAGTCTATAGTCTAGTCTAAAGTCTAGTCTATAGTGTGAACTATAGTCTAATCTATAGCCCGAAGTGTATAGTCTAGTCTATAGTCTAGTCTATAGTCTAGTCTATAGTCTAGTCTATCGTCTAGTCTATAGTCTAGTCTATAGTCTAGTCTATAGTCTAGTCTATAGTCTAGTCTATAGTCTAGTCTATAGTCTAGTCTATAGTCTAGTCTATAGTCTAGTCTATAGTCTAGTCTATAGTCTAGGCTATAGTCTAGTCTATAGTCTAGTCTATAGTCTAGTCTATAGTCTAGTCTATAGTCTAGTCTATAGTCTAGTCTATAGTCTAGTCTATAGTCTAGTCTATAGTCTAGTCTATAGTCTAGTCTATAGTCTAGTCTATAGTCTAGTCTATAGTCTAGTCTATAGTCTAGTCTATAGTCTAGTCTATAGTCTAGTCTATAGTCTAGTCTATAGTCTAGTCTAGTCTATAGTCTAGTCTATGTCTAGTCTATAGTCTACTCTATCTCTATCTCTATAGTCTAGTCTATAGTCTAGTCTATAGTCTAGTCTATAGTCTAGTCTATAGTCTAGTCTATAGTCTAGTCTATAGTCTAGTCTATAGTCTAGTCTATAGTCTAGTCTATAGTCTAGTCTATAGTCTAGTCTATAGTCTAGTCTATAGTCTAGTCTATAGTCTAGTCTATAGTCTAGTCTATAGTCTAGTCTATAGTCTAGTCTATAGTCTAGTCTATAGTCTAGTCTATAGTCTAGTCTATAGTCTAGTCTATAGTCTAGTCTATAGTCTAGTCTATAGTCTAGTCTATAGTCTAGTCTATAGTCTAGTCTATAGTCTAGTCTATAGTCTAGTCTATAGTCTAGTCTATAGTCTAGTCTATAGTCTAGTCTATAGTCTAGTCTATAGTCTAGTCTATAGTCTAGTCTATAGTCTAGTCTATAGTCTAGTCTATAGTCTAGTCTATAGTCTAGTCTATAGTCTAGTCTATAGTCTAGTCTATAGTCTAGTCTATAGTCTAGTCTATAGTCTAGTCTATAGTCTAGTCTATAGTCTAGTCTATAGTCTAGTCTATAGTCTAGTCTATAGTCTAGTCTATAGTCTAGTCTATAGTCTAGTCTATAGTCTAGTCTATAGTCTAGTCTATAGTCTAGTCTATAGTCTAGTCTATAGTCTAGTCTATAGTCTAGTCTATAGTCTAGTCTATAGTCTAGTCTATAGTCTAGTCTATAGTCTAGTCTATAGTCTAGTCTATAGTCTAGTCTATAGTCTAGTCTATAGTCTAGTCTATAGTCTAGTCTATAGTCTAGTCTATAGTCTAGTCTATAGTCTAGTCTATAGTCTAGTCTATAGTCTAGTCTATAGTCTAGTCTATAGTCTAGTCTATAGTCTAGTCTATAGTCTAGTCTATAGTCTAGTCTATAGTCTAGTCTATAGTCTAGTGTATAGTCTAGTCTATAGTCTAGTCTATAGTCTAGTCTATAGTCTAGTCTGTAGTCTAGTCTATAGTCTAGTCTATAGTCTAGTCTATAGTCTAGTCTATAGTCTAGTCTATAGTCTAGTCTATAGTCTAGTCTATAGTCTAGTCTATAGTCTAGTCTATAGTCTAGTCTATAGTCTAGTCTATAGTCTAGTCTATAGTCTAGTCTATAGTCTAGTCTATAGTCTAGTCTATAGTCTAGTCTATAGCCTAGTCTATAGTCTAGTCTATAGTCTAGTCTATAGTCTAGTCTATAGTCTAGTCTATAGTCTAGTCTATAGCCTAGTCTATAGTCTAGTCTATAGTCTAGTCTATAGTCTAGTCTATAGTCTAGTCTATAGTCTAGTCTATAGTCTAGTCTATAGTCTAGTCTATAGTCTAGTCTATAGTCTAGTCTATAGTCTAGTCTATAGTCTAGTCTATAGTCTAGTCTATAGTCTAGTCTATAGTCTAGTCTATAGTCTAGTCTATAGTCTAGTCTATAGTCTAGTCTATAGTCTAGTCTATAGTCTAGTCTATAGTCTAGTCTATAGTCTAGTCTATAGTCTAGTCTATAGTCTAGTCTATAGTCTAGTCTATAGTCTAGTCTATAGTCTAGTCTATAGTCTAGTCTATAGTCTAGTCTATAGTCTAGTCTATAGTCTAGTCTATAGTCTAGTCTATAGTCTAGTCTATAGTCTAGTCTATAGTCTAGTCTATAGTCTAGTCTATAGTCTAGTCTATAGTCTAGTCTATAGTCTAGTCTATAGTCTAGTCTATAGTCTAGTCTATAGTCTAGTCTATAGTCTAGTCTATAGTCTAGTCTATAGTCTAGTCTATATAGTCTAGTCTATAGTCTAGTCTATAGTCTAGTCTATAGTCTAGTCTATAGTCTAGTCTATAGTCTAGTCTATAGTCTAGTCTATAGTCTAGTCTATAGTCTAGTCTATAGTCTAGTCTATAGTCTAGTCTATAGTCTAGTCTATAGTCTAGTCTATAGTCTAGTCTATAGTCTAGTCTATAGTCTAGTCTATAGTCTAGTCTATAGTCTAGTCTATAGTCTAGTCTATAGTCTAGTCTATAGTCTAGTCTATAGTCTAGTCTATAGTCTAGTCTATAGTCTAGTCTATAGTCTAGTCTATAGTCTAGTCTATAGTCTAGTCTATAGTCTAGTCTATAGTCTAGTCTATAGTCTAGTCTATAGTTAGTCTATAGTCTAGTCTATAGTCTAGTCTATAGTCTAGTCTATAGTCTAGTCTATAGTCTAGTCTATAGTCTAGTCTATAGTCTAGTCTATAGTCTAGTCTATAGTCTAGTCTATAGTCTAGTCTATAGTCTAGTCTATAGTCTAGTCTATAGTCTAGTCTATAGTCTAGTCTATAGTCTAGTCTATAGTCTAGTCTATAGTCTAGTCTATAGTCTAGTCTATAGTCTAGTCTATAGTCTAGTCTATAGTCTAGTCTATAGTCTAGTCTATAGTCTAGTCTATAGTCTAGTCTATAGTCTAGTCTATAGTCTAGTCTATAGTCTAGTCTATAGTCTAGTCTATAGTCTAGTCTATAGTCTAGTCTATAGTCTAGTCTATAGTCTAGTCAATAGTCTAGTGTATAGTCTAGTCTATCTATAGTCTAGTGTATAGTCTAGTCTATAGTCTAGTCTGTAGTCTAGTCTAGTCTAGTGTATAGTCTAGTCTATAGTCTAGTCTATAGTCTAGTCTATAGTCTAGTCTATAGTCTAGTCTATAGTCTAGTCTATAGTCTAGTCTATAGTCTAGTCTATAGTCTAGTCTATAGTCTAGTCTATAGTCTAGTCTATAGTCTAGTCTATAGTCTAGTCTATAGTCTAGTCTATAGTCTAGTCTATAGTCTAGTCTATAGTCTAGTCTATAGTCTAGTCTATAGTCTAGTCTATAGTCTAGTCTATAGTCTAGTCTATAGTCTAGTCTATAGTCTAGTCTATAGTCTAGTCTATAGTCTAGTCTATAGTCTAGTCTATAGTCTAGTCTATAGTCTAGTCTATAGTCTAGTCTATAGTCTAGTCTATAGTCTGGTCTATAGTCTAGTCTATAGTCTAGTCTATAGTCTAGTCTATAGTCTAGTCTATAGTCTAGTCTATAGTCTAGTCTATAGTCTAGTCTATAATCTAGTCTATAGTCTAGTCTATAGTCTAGTCTATAGTCTAGTCTATAGTCTAGTCTATAGTCTAGTCTATAGTCTAGTCTATAGTCTAGTCTATAGTCTAGTCTATAGTCTAGTCTATAGTCTAGTGTATAGTCTAGTCTATAGTCTAGTGTATAGTCTAGTCTATAGTCTAGTCTGTAGTCTAGTCTATAGTCTAGTCTAGTCTAGTCTATAGTCTAGTCTGTAGTCTAGTCTATAGTCTAGTCTATAGTCTAGTCTATAGTCTAGTCTATAGTCTAGTCTATAGTCTAGTCTATAGTCTAGTCTATAGTCTAGTCTATAGTCTAGTCTATAGCCTAGTCTATAGTCTAGTCTATAGTCTAGTCTATAGTCTAGTCTATAGCCTAGTCTATAGTCTAGTCTATAGTCTAGTCTATAGTCTAGTCTATAGTATAGTCTATAGTATAGTCTATAGTCTAGTCTATAGTCTAGTCTATAGTCTAGTCTATAGTCTAGTCTATAGTCTAGTCTATAGTCTAGTCTATAGTCTAGTCTATAGTCTAGTCTATAGTCTAGTCTATAGTCTAGTCTATAGTCTAGTCTATAGTCTAGTCTATAGTCTAGTCTATAGTCTAGTCTATAGTCTAGTCTATAGTCTAGTCTATAGTCTAGTCTATCTATAGTCTAGTCTATAGTCTAGTCTATAGTCTAGTCTATAGTCTAGTCTATAGTCTAGTCTATAGTCAGTCTATAGTCTAGTCTATAGTCTAGTCTATAGTCTAGTCTATAGTCTAGTCTATAGTCTAGTCTATAGTCTAGTCTATAGTCTAGTCTATAGTCTAGTCTATAGTCTAGTCTATAGTCTAGTCTATAGTCTAGTCTATAGTCTAGTCTATAGTCTAGTCTATATCTAGTCTATATTCTAGTCTATAGTCTAGTCTATAGTCTAGTCTATAGTCTAGTCTATAGTCTAGTCTATAGTCTAGTCATAGTCTAGTCTATAGTCTAGTCTATAGTCTAGTCTATAGTCTAGTCTATAGTCTAGTCTATAGTCTAGTCTATAGTCTAGTCTATAGTCTAGTCTATAGTCTAGTCTATAGTCTAGTCTATAGTCTAGTCTATAGTCTAGTCTATAGTCTAGTCTATAGTCTAGTCTATAGTCTAGTCTATAGTCTAGTCTATAGTCTAGTCTATAGTCTAGTCTATAGTCTAGTCTATAGTCTAGTTATAGTCTAGTCTATAGTCTAGTCTATAGTCTAGTCTATAGTCTAGTCTATAGTCTAGTCTATAGTCTAGTCTATAGTCTAGTCTATAGTCTAGTCTATAGTCTAGTCTATAGTCTAGTCTATAGTCTACTATAGTCTAGTCTATAGTTTAGTCTATAGTTTAGTCTATAGTCTAGTCTATAGTCTAGTCTATAGTCTAGTCTATAGTCTAGTCTATAGTCTAGTCTATAGTCTAGTCTATAGTCTAGTCTACAGTCTAGTCTATAGTCTAGTCTATAGTCTAGTCTATAGTCTAGTCTATAGTCTAGTCTATAGTCTAGTCTATAGTCTAGTCTATAGTCTAGTCTATAGTCTAGTCTATAGTCTAGTCTATAGTCTAGTCTATAGTCTAGTCTATAGTCTAGTCTATAGTCTAGTCTATAGTCTAGTCTATAGTCTAGTCTATAGTCTAGTCTATAGTCTAGTCTATAGTCTATCTATAGTCTAGTCTATGTCTAGTCTATAGTCTAGTCTTTAGTCTAGTCTATAGTCTAGTCTATAGTCTAGTCTATAGTTTAGTCTATAGTTTAGTCTATAGTCTAGTCTATAGTCTAGTCTATAGTCTAGTCTATAGTCTAGTCTATAGCCTAGTCTATAGTCTAGTCTATAGTCTAGTCTATAGTCTAGTCTATAGTCTAGTCTATAGTCTAGTCTATAGTCTAGTCTATAGTCTAGTCTATAGTCTAGTCTATAGTCTAGTCTATAGTCTAGTCTATAGTCTAGTCTATAGTCTAGTCTATAGTCTAGTCTATAGTCTAGTCTATAGTCTAGTCTATAGTCTAGTCTATAGTCTAGTCTATAGTCTAGTCTATAGCCTAGTCTATAGCCTAGTCTATAGTCTAGTCTATAGTCTAGTCTATAGTCTAGTCTAGTCTAGTCTATAGTCTAGTCTATAGTCTAGTCTATAGTCTAGTCTATAGTCTAGTCTATAGTCTAGTCTATAGTCTAGTCTATAGTCTAGTCTATAGTCTAGTCTATAGTCTAGTCTATAGTCTAGTCTATAGTCTAGTCTATAGTCTAATCTATAGTCTAGTCTATAAGAACCAAATTATTCTTTAATACTTCAAATAAGTATTTCCTCACTTTAACATATCTATTCATTTCCTTCATAAAAACTAAAGAAAAATTCTAATTTATTTAAATAAAATATTTGTCTTACATATTTTAGTTTTCCACACAGTTACAACTACAAAAACAAAAGCTAACAACAAAACATTTTCTTTTCTTTTGTTAAAATTTTACCACGCATTTTACAATTTTTCACCTGTAACACTTTGGAATTTTATGAAAAAAAACTTGATGCTACCGTTCTCTAAACATCAACAAAGTTTTTCTTTTATTTTATTTTACATAATACAATTTGAGTTTTAGAAATATGGGTTGTTGGCTTTTTCCCTCGACTGGGGGGCGAAAAAAAGTTTAATCTCTCTCGCTAAAGAAAAACAGGCATATTGTTGAAAGTAAAAAAGACAAACAGTTTTGCAGAGAAAAAATATGTAACCACATCAATGATATATAATATATGTATGTATGTATGTACGTAGAGAACAGCAAAAGCAAGAGAAGTCGGAGGCTGTTGAAGCTATCGAGGTAGTGGGAATACGAAAAGAATAGCTTAAATACAAACTTTAAAAACATCAACTGTAAATGAACATTTCCGCGTTTGCTTTTAAATGTGTGAGAATAAAGGTATTTGTTAGTGTGTTTATGCGTCTGTATGTTTGTGTGTTACATTTTTTATCTGAAATTGCACGGAAGGAATTTATTATTATGAGATTACGTTCCATCATATAAAATAACCAAACATGATGTACAAAAAGAAGCAAGCATTTTTTTTTCTGTTTTTGCTTGGTACCATTTCCCAGTTGTTGTTTTTTTTCTACAAATTTCAAAGCAAAACATAGGGGAGGATTTTTACAACAACATTTTCACCTGTTTTAGCTTTTCATTTTGTAGACGCAGCAAAAGTTTGCTTTTTTGCTAGGACAGTAAGGGATAAAAGTAGAAAGAATGGACTGTCGAGTATATCCAAGGCTAGATTAGAATATTGACTAGACTAGACTGTACATTAGACTATATACTAGACTATAGACTAGACTATGGACTAGACTATGGACTAGACTATAGACTAGACTAGACTAGACTATAGACTAGACCATAGACTAGACTATAGACTAGACTATAGACTAGACTATAGACTATATACTAGACTATAGACTAGACTGTAAACTAGACTATAGACTAGACTATAGACTAGACTGTAAACTAGACTATAGACTAGACTATAGACTAGACTAGACTATAGACTAGACTAGACTATAGACTAGACTATAGACTAGACTATAGATAGACATAGACTAGACTATAGACTAGACTATAGACTAGACTATAGACTAGACTATAGACTAGACTATAGACTAGACTATAGACTATACTATAGACTAGACTATAGACTAGACTAGACTATAGACTAGACTAGACTATGACTAGACTAGACTATAGACTAGACTATAGACTAGACTATAGACTAGACTATAGACTAGACTATAGACTAGACTATAGACTAGACTATAGACTAGACTATAGACTAGACTATAGACTAGACTATAGACTAGACTATAGACTAGACTATAGACTAGACTATAGACTAGACTATAGACTAGACTATAGACTAGACTATAGACTAAACTATAGACTAGACTATAGACTAGACTATGACTAGACTATAGACTAGACTATAGACTATAGACTAGACTATAGACTAGACTATAGACTAGACTAAAGACTAGACTATAGACTAGACTATAGAGTAGACTAGACTATAGACTAGACAATAGACTAGACTATAGACTAGACTATAGACTAGACTATAGACTAGACTATAGACTAGACTATAGACTAGACTATAGACTAAACTATAGACTAGACTATAGAGTAGACTAGACTATAGACTAGACTATAGACTAGACTATAGACTAGCTATAGACTAGACTATAGACTAGACTATAGACTAGACTATAGACTAGACTATAGACTAGACTATAGACAAGACTATAGACTAGACTATAGACTAGACTATAGACTAGACTATAGACAAGACTATAGACTAGACTATAGACTAGACTATAGACTAGACAATAGACTAGACTATAGACTAGACTATAGACTAGACTATAGACTAGACTATAGACAAGACTATAGACTAGACTATAGACTAGACTATAGACTAGACTATAGACTAGACTATAGATTAGACTATAGACTAGACTATAGACTAGACTATAGACTAGACTATAGACTAGACTATAGACTAGACTATAGACTAGACTATAGACTAGACTATAGACTAGACTATAGACTAGACTATAGACTAGACTATAGACTAGACTATAGACTAGACTATAGACTAGACTATAGACTAGACTATAGACTAGACTATAGACTAGACTATAGACTAGACTATAGACTAGACTATAGACTAGACTATAGACTAGACTATAGACTAGACTATAGACTAGACTATAGACTAGACTATAGACTAGACTATAGACTAGACTATAGACTAGACATAGACTAGACTATAGACTAGACTATAGACTAGACTATAGACTAGACTATAGACTAGACTATAGACTAGACTATAGACTATAGACTAGACAATAGACTAGACTATAGACTAGACTATAGATTAGACTATAGACTAGACTATAGACTAGACTATAGACTAGACTATAGACTAGACTATAGACTAGACTATAGACTAGACTATATACTAGACTATAGACTAGACTATAGACTAGACTATAGACTAGACTATAGACTAGACTATAGACTAGACTATAGATTAGACTATAGACTAGACTATAGACTAGACTATAGACTAGACTATAGACTAGACTATAGACTAGACTATAGACTAGACTATAGACTAGACTATAGACTAGACTATAGACTAGACTATAGACTAGACTATAGACTAGACTATAGACTAGACTATAGATTAGGCTATAGACTAGACTAGACTATAGACTAGACTATAGACTAGACTATAGACTAGACTATAGACTAGACTATAGACTAGACTATAGACTAGACTATAGACTAGACTATAGAATAGACTAGACTAGACTAAGACTAGACTTTAGACTAGACTATAGACTAGACTATAGACTAGACTTTAGACTAGAGTATAGACTAGACTATATACTACACTATAGACTGACCATAGACTAGACTATAGACTAGACTCTAGACTAGACTATATAGACTAGACTATAGACTAGACTATATAGACTAGACTATAGACTAGACTATTGTCCCAGACTATAGACTAGACTATAGACTAGACTATAGTCCAGACTATAGACTAGACTATAGTCCAGACTATAGACTATACTATAGTCCAGACTATAGACTAGAGTGTAGACTATATACAGTCTATACTGTAGCCTAGACTGTAGACTAGACTAAATCCCAGACTAAAGACTAGTCTATAGACAGACTATAGACTAGACTATAGACTAGACTATGGCCAGACTACAGACTAGACTATTATCCAGACTACAGTCTAGACTATAGTCGAGACTACAGACTAGACTACAGATCAGACTATAGTGTAGACTATAATCTAGATTATAGGCAACACCGTAGTCCAGACTATAGACTAGACTGAAGTCCAGACTATAGACTAGACTATAGTCTAGACTATAGAATAGATTATAGTCCAGACTATAGATTATAACGTAGTCCTGACATAGACTAGACTATAGTCCAGACTTTAAACTAGACTATAGTCCAGACTGTAGACTAGACTGTAGTCCAAATAGACTAGACTAGTCTAGACTATTAGACTAGAGTCTAGACTATTGCCCAGACTATAGACTAGACTATAGGCAAGATTAAAGTCAAGACTATATAGGGTCAAAATTCTGCCAAGTGTTCCTTAATATTATATGTCACTGTACCTGAGATTTGTTCTGTTTTTTTTTCTCAATTTAAAAACCTTTCGGTTGTAAAACACAATATTCTACACCTACATTTACATACAAACGCATTTACACCATCTACTATGTGTGTGTGCATGAAAAAATGTTACACACATGAATACTTTCATATCCGTGTTTTCTTTTTTAAAGTGACGTATGTTTTCTATTAAAGTTTTGTACTTATTTTATTATACTTTTTTTTCTTCACCCTACCAAAAAACGTAAACAAATAAAAAAGAAAAGTTTTCAGGTTTTTTCACATTTCTAGTTGGAAAAAAATACAAAAATCTCATGTAAATTTTATTGCACCAGAAAATTGTATTACAAAAATGAAAAGAAAACTTCATAAGAATTGTAAAAAAAAATAAACAGCAACAGCTCAACACACACAGCTCAAAATAAATTTCAAATTAAAATTGGATTATAAAAATTAAAATACCTGGAAATTATACTCTGAAATATATAAAACCAAATGTTATGTAATGAAAGATGTTAGAGAAAAAAAGTGTGTAATTTAGTTTAATTAAAAATGGATGTTTATGCATAAAACAAATTAAAGATTTGAAGGATTTAGTAAAAAAAAAATAAGTTTTTATTTTGCGGTTTAAATTTCCCCATGTTTTACTTTAATATTTTTCAAAATATTTCTTTTATTCATTAGGCAGCAGCCGCAAAGTATGCTTTTAAATTAATAACCTAAAAGTATGTCATGCTTTTTTTCCATAAAATATAAATAAGCTGTTGTCTTTTTTATGCAAATCATTAATAATATAAAATATTTCGAAAATTTAAACACAAATTCATACAATTTTTCTTTTTCAAAAATATTTTTTGTCTAAAAATATGCCATATACTGTCAGCAAGAGAGAAAAAGAGAGAGAACAGATTAAAAATGAAATATTTTTTTATGTAGTTTAATATTTTATAAGTCAATTTTCATTAATATAATTGCATTTTTCCATACGATTCGAAATATACGATAACATTGAATTTCTATACATACTTAATTTAGCCTAAAAGTATGCTATGGTAAACAACACAGACACACAAACATTGTAAAGAATGACATATAGTAAAAGACTTATTAATATTTCACTTTCACATACAAGTAGATTTTTAACTTTATCAAGTATTAAAAGGATATATAGTTTTACCCTTTATACTCTCAAGCCCCCCGTCTTCGTAACAGCTAAACCCTCATCATTTTGAAATTATCTAGCTTAAAATAGAAAATAATAATAATAAAACACACACCAAAGCCATAAAAATAAGAATAAACCATTATTATATATTGAAACATTGAAAACACACTAAACTATAGATGAAAGCATCATGAATGAAACCTTAGCAAAAGAGAAAAGGTGTAGAAAGTCGGGGAACTATACGCTAGTTATAATAAATGTTGAAAAGAACCACCTGTAAGTGATGTTCATGGTGTGTAGTAAATAATTAATTTTTTCCAGGATTTTATTTATGGTTGAACCGCCTGAGAGAGAGAAAGAACTAAAAAGAGTAAAAACAAAACGTTTGTGGTTTGTCTACCGTTGTTGTAACAACATGGCAGCAAAAATACAACAATTTATAGCACTTAAATACAACTAATACTTTGTTCAACCAACTTGTGGAACTCAATTTGCCAGCCAAACCCTCAACATAACAACTGTCGAAAGCAGGAGGGAAAAAAAAAGAAAAATGGGAATGTATGTATGAGAGTTAAGGGATTTATTTAAAAGTATAAATATGTATTAATGTTGAGATGTAGAGGTGTTATTGTTCGTTGTACACGCATACTACCATTATTAAGTTAGTTAGTTCAATCTAGTTCGTATAAGTTTAGATCTGTTGCCATTCAGTTCATTTCAGTTTAATACTAGCTCTGTTCTAGCTCTAGTTCTTTCTAGTTCTGTTCTAGTTTGTTCTAGTCTGTTCTAGTTCTGTTCTAGTTCTGTTCTAGTTCTGTTTTTTGTCTGTTCTAGTTCTGTTCTGTTCTGTTCTAGTTCTGTTCTAGTTCTGTTCTAGTTCTGTTCTAGTTCTGTTCTAGTTCTGTTCTAGTTCTGTTTCTAGTTCTGTTCTAGTTCTGTTCTAGTTCTGTTCTAGTTCTGTTCTGTTCTGTTCTGTTCTAGTTCTGTTCTAGTTCTGTTCTAGTTCTGTTCTAGTTCTGTTCTAGTTCTGTTCTAGTTCTGTTCTAGTTCTGTTCTAGTTTGTTCTAGTTTCGTTCTAGTTCTGTTCTAGTTCTGTTCTAGTTTGTTCTAGTTCTGTTCTAGTTCTGTCTAGTTTGTTCTAGTTCTGTTCTAGTTCTGTTCTAGTTCTGTTCTAGTTCTGTTCTAGTTCTGTTCTAGTTCTGTTCTAGTTCTGTTCTAGTTCTGTTCTAGTTCTGTTCTAGTTCTGTTCTAGTTCTGTTCTAGTTCTGTTCTAGTTCTGTTCTAGTTCTGTTCTAGTTCTGTTCTAGTTCTGTTCTAGTTCTGTTCTAGTTCTGTTCTAGTTCTGTTCTAGTTCTGTTCTAGTTCTGTTCTAGTTCTGTTCTAGTTCTGTTCAGTTTGTTCTAGTTCTGTTCTAGTTCTGTTCTAGTTCTGTTCTAGTTCTGTTCTAGTTCTGTTCTGTTCTAGTTCTGTTCTAGTTCTGTTCTAGTTCTGTTCTAGTTCTGTTCTAGTTCTGTTTAGTTCTAGTTCTGTTATGTTCTAGTTTAGTTCTAGTTCTGTTCTAGTTCTGTTCTAGTTCCTAGTTCTGTTCTAGTTCTGTTCTAGTTCTGTTCTAGTTCTGTTCTAGTTCTGTTATAGTTCTGTTCTAGTTCTGTTCTAGTTTGTTCTAGTTCGTTCTAGTTCTGTTCTAGTTCTGTTCTAGTTCTGTTCTAGTTCTGTTCTAGTTTGTTATAGTTCTGTTCTAGTTCTGTTCTAGTTCTGTTCTAGTTCTGTTAGTTCTGTTCTAGTTCTGTTCTAGTTCTGTTCTAGTTCGTTCTGTTCTGTTCTAGTTCTGTTCTAGTTCTGTTCTAGTTCTGTTCTAGTTCTGTCTAGTTCTGTTCTAGTTCTGTTCTAGTTCTGTTCTAGTTCTGTTCTAGTCTGTTCTAGTTCTGTCTAGTTCTGTTCTAGTTCTGTTCTAGTTCTGTTTAGTTCTGTTAGTTCTGTTCTAGTTCTGTTCTAGTTCTGTTCTAGTTCTGTTCTAGTTCTGTTCTAGTTTCTGTTCTAGTTCTGTTCTAGTTCTGTTCTAGTTCTGTTCTAGTTCTGTTCTAGTTCTGTTCTAGTTTTTGTTCTTCTGTTCTAGTTTTTTTTGTTCTGTTCTGTTCTGTTTTCTGTTCTAGTTCTGTTCTAGTTCTGTTCTAGTTCTGTTCTAGTTCTGTTCTAGTTCTGTTCTAGTTCTGTTCTAGTTCTGTTCTAGTTCTGTTCTAGTTCTGTTCTAGCTGTTCTAGTTCTGTTCTAGTTCTGTTCTAGTTCTGTTCTAGTTCTGTTCTAGTTCTAGTTCTGTTCTAGTTCTGTTCTAGTTCTGTTCTAGTTTGTTCTAGTTATGTTCTAGTTCTGTTCTAGTTCTGTTCTAGTTCTGTTCTAGTTCTGTTCTAGTTCTGTTCTAGTTCTGTTCTAGTTCTATTTCTAGTGTTCTAGTTTGTTCTAGTTCTGTTCTAGTTCTGTTCTAGTTCTGTTCTAGTTCTGTTCTAGTTCTGTTCTAGTTCTGTTCTAGTTCTGTTCTAGTTCTGTTCTAGTTCTGTTCTAGTTCTGTTCTAGTTCTGTTCTAGTTCTGTTCTAGTTCTGTTTAGTCTGTTCTAGTTCTGTCTAGTTCTGTTCTAGTTTCTGTTCTAGTTTGTTCTAGTTCTGTTCTAGTTCTGTTAGTTCTGTTCTAGTTCTGTTCTAGTTCTGTTCTAGTTCTGTTCTAGTTCTGTTCTAGTTCTGTTCTAGTTCTGTTCTAGTTCTGTTCTAGTCTGTTCTAGTTCTGTTCTAGTTCTGTTCTAGTTCTGTTCTAGTTCTGTTCTAGTTCTGTTCTAGTTTTTCTAGTTGTTCTAGTTCTGTTCTAGTTCTGTTCTAGTTCTGTTCTAGTTCTGTTCTAGTTCTGTTCTAGTTTGTCTAGTTCTGTTCTAGTTCTGTTCTAGTTCTGTTCTAGTTCTGTTCTAGTTCTGTTCTAGTCTGTTCTAGTTCTGTTCTAGTTCTGTTCTAGTTCTGTTCTAGTTCTGTTCTAGTTCTTTCTAGTTTGTTCTAGTTCTGTTCTAGTTCTGTTCTAGTTCTGTTCTAGTTCTGTTCTAGTTCTGTTCTAGTTCTGTTCTAGTTCTGTTCTAGTTCTGTTCTAGTTCTGTTCTAGTTCTGTTCTAGTTTGTTCTGTTATAGTTCTGTTCTAGTTCTGTTCTGTTCTGTTCTAGTGTTCTAGTTCTGTTCTAGTTCTGTTCTAGTTCTGTTCTAGTTCTGTTCTAGTCTGTTCTAGTTCTGTTCTAGTTCTGTTCTAGTTCTGTTCTAGTTCTGTTCTAGTTGTTCTAGTTCTGTTAGTTCTGTTCTAGTTCTGTTCTAGTTCTGTTCTAGTTCTGTTCTAGTTCTGTTCTAGTGTCTAGTTCTGTTTAGTTCTGTTCTTCTAGTTCTGTTCTAGTTCTGTTCTAGTTCTGTTCTAGTTCTGTTCTAGTTCTGTTCTAGTTCTGTTCTAGTTCTGTTCTAGTTCTGTTCTAGTTCTGTTCTAGTTCTGTTCTAGTTCTGTTCTAGTTCTGTTCTAGTTCTGTTCTAGTTCTGTTCTAGTCTGTTCTAGTCTGTTATAGTATGTTGTAGCTCAGCTCAATCCTTTAGCTTTAAGTACCTTAACTTCGTTTAAACTTATCTTTGTTATAAAATGTTTCCCCTGTTGAAAACAATTTGTTATGAGTTTTACAATTTTAACGGTCTGGTAGTTTGCTTCAGTTTAACCATTTTAATTTTTTGTGTGTAATTAAAGGTTTTGTTTTCCTTCCTTTACTGTCTCCCTCTTCTTTTCTATCATATCCTTTAGTAATGAAGTTACTACTGTATTGTTATATTAAAAAAGTAAAGCATATTATTAGGTTTAATAATGTTAAACTCTGCACTTAAGCTTTATTTATTGTTAAAACAGTTTAAAGTAACGTTTACCTGGTGGTATGCATATGGCCAAAGCATTAAAAAGGTTTCATAGCCAAAGATTTTGATTTATTATAGTTTTTATGTGTAAATTATCTAGTCTAAAAGAAAGGAGTGTATAGAGTATTTCAGTTGCTTTAGAACTGCAGTAATTTGTTTCAATCAGTTACAAAGTTTTGTTTTATAAGTTATTATATAGTTTTTTTTTAAAACATTGTATGTTGCCATAAAATATTAAGTTATGAATTACTTAAGAGATTGACTTGATGAAAAAGGAGAGTAAGAAGGAAAGGACATAAAAGAGGTTAGTTACAAGAAGTTATAGAAACAATCTCTTGCACACAAAATCAAAGAAAATTTTGTAAATAAAAATTGTGTCAGTTTTTAACAAACCACCCTCGTTGTTGCAAAAGATTAGTTTAGTTTTTTCTGTTGTAATTTTCTTAGATAAATTACTATAGTAAACTCTGATGTTTTACAGCAATTTGATAGATAGATACATTTCAGTTAGAAATTAGGTCATCTTTTTTTCTCCTTTTTTACGAAATAATAATACACAAACAAATTTACTCTGTTGGAAATTTTCCATCATAAATTTAAGGAATTTCTTTTGTAATTAATAATTTTCAATTTAACAGCAATAATTTAAGAAAAAGCTAACCAAAAAAAACTACTGAAGTGTAAGTTTGTGTATTTAAAATTCAAAATGTTATACATTTTAAACAAAACTCATAAATAAATGAAGAAAACTTACATAAACTAATTAACAGGCATGGAAAATTGATAATTTTAAATAATGCTGTAGACTAGACTACAGATTGGACTATAGACTGGACTATAGAGTAGAATATAGACTAGACTATAGTCTTGAAATAGACAAGACTATGGACTAGAATATAGACCGGTCTATAGACTGGACTATAGACTGGATATAGACTGGACTATAGACTAGACTATAGACTGGACTATAGACTAGACTATAGACTGGACTATAGACTAGACTATAGACTGGACTATAGACTAGACTATAGACTAGACTATAGACTAGACTATAGACTAGACTATAGGACTAGACTATAGACTAGACTATAGGACTAGACTATAGACTAGACTATAGACTAGACTATAGATCAGACTATAGATTAGGCAATAGACTAGACTATAGACTAGACTATAGACTAGACTATAGACTAGACTATAGACTAGACTATAGACTGGACTATAGACTAGACTATAGACTAGACTATAGACTAGACTATAGACTAGACTATAGACTAGACTATAGACTAGACTATAGACTAGGACTATAGACTAGACTATAGACTAGACTATAGACTAGACTATAGACTAGACTATAGGACTAGACTATAGACTAGACTATAGACTAGACTATAGACTAGACTATAGACTAGACTATAGACTAGACTATAGACTAGACTATAGACTATACTATAGACTAGACTATAGACTAGACTATAGACTAGACTATAGACTAGACTATAGACTAGACTATAGATCAGACTATAGATTAGACAATAGACTAGACTATAGACTAGACTATAGACTAGACTATAGACTAGACTATAGACTAGACTATAGACTAGACTATAGACTAGACTATAGACTAGACTATAGACTAGACTATAGATTAGACTATAGACTAGACTATAGACTAGACTATAGATTAGACTATAGACTAGACTATAGACTAGACTATAGATTAGACTATAGACTAGACTATAGACTAGACTATAGATCAGACTATAGATTAGACAATAGACTAGACTATAAACTAGACTATAGACTAGACTATAGACTAGACTATAGACTAGACTATAGACTAGACTATAGACTAGACTATAGACTAGACTATAGACTAGACTATAGACTAGACTATAGACTAGACTATAGACTAGACTATAGACTAGACTATAGACTAGACTATAGACTAGACTATAGACTAGACTATAGACTAGACTATAGACTAGACTATAGACTAGACTATAGACTAGATATAGACTAGACTTACTAGACTATAGACTAGACTATAGACTAGACTATAGACTAGACTATAGACTAGCTAAGACTAGACTATAGCCTAGGACTATAGACTAGAACTAGACTAGACTATAGACTAGACTATAGACTAGACTATAGACTAGACTATAGACTAGACTATTAGACTAGACTATAGACTAGACTATAGAACTAGACTATAGACTAGACTATAGACTAGACTATAGACTAGACTATAGACTAGACTATAGACTAGACTATAGACTAGACTATAGACTAGACTATAGACTAGACTATAGACTAGACTATAGACTAGACTATAGACTAGACTATACTAGACTAGACTAGACTAGACTATAGACTAGACTATAGACTAGACTATAGACTAGACTATAGGACTAGACTATAGACTAGACTATAGACTAGACTAGACTAGACTAGACTAAGACTAGACTATAGACAATAGACTAGACTATAGACAATAGACTAGACTATAGACAATAGACAGACTATAGACAAAAGTCTAGACAATAGACTAGACCATAGACAATAGACTAGACTATAGACTAGACTATAGACTAGACTATAGACTAGACTATAGACTAGACTATAGACTAGACTATAGACTAGACTATAGACTAGACTATAGACTAGACTATAGATTAGACTGTAGACTAGATTGGTAGGAAAACAGACTAAAGTACTGATTTTTCCATGCCTGCCATCTTATAATATATTACTTAAATTAATTTTCTTTTCCCTCCAAGTATGCTAATATTTCACTATTGCAAATACGTGTCTATTGTATGCTTTCCATTTTTCTGCTTTATTGTGCAAAGCAGACCCTTTACATTATTATAAGCATCATATTATTTTGTCATAATTTTGTACACATACACACACACACAGACAGACTCATTGCAAATAATAACAATGCCAATAATAACAATAACACAATAATAATATTTGCATACTGTACAGCTTACATAAACACTCTGATACAATTATAGACAGACAGACATACAGACAGACGGAGATGTGCACGAGCAACAAAAACATGACCAATAATAAACAAACATTTATAAGCATAAACATAAACACAAATAAAGCATAAATTTAAATAATATTTAACAAGCTTATAATTTTCATATTGAAGATGACAATGACATGACATGATAACAGAGTCAGAGATAAAAAATATTTTATATTTGATAGATGATTTAAAGAACAACTACGAAAGTTTTGAATAAATGAATAATTAAACTTTTCTATAATAAGTTTAAACGTAATTGTTCAAAATTTGAGTCTTATTCAGCTGTCTGAATTGTAAAATTCAGTTGGCTGAATTGCAAGACAATTGCAAGACAAGTTAGTGTAATTCAGCTAGCTTAGTTGTTCAAAATTTAATTGTTTTATAATTTTTATAACTTTTTCTTATATTTTAACCAAATTCAGCTAGCTGAATAGGGAAAATATCCACAATTTTCAAGTTTAAACCTGATTTTATTATAGAATTTTGCAATTTACCTTCATTCAGCTAGCTGATTTTTAAGAAAATTGTATTTAAAACTAATTCAGCAAGCTGAATAGGAAAGTTTTCACAATTTTCGATTTTAAACACGATTTTGTTATAAAATTTGTAATTTCGGCTTTATTCAGCTAGCTGAATTTAAAGAAATTTGCATTAAATCTAATTCAGCTAGCTGAATAGGAGAATTTTCCATAACTATCAAGTTTAAATCTGATTTTATTATAGAATTTAGCAATTTACCTTCATTGAGCTAGCTGAATTTTAAGAAAATTGCCTTTTAAACCTAATTCAGCTAGCTGAATAAGAGAAATTTTCACAATTTTCAAATTTAAAGTTGCTTTTATTATACAATTTTGAAATTTAGCTCTATTCAGCTAGTTGAATTACAAAAAATGCTCTTAAATCAAATTCAGCTAGCTGAATAGCAAAAGTTTTCATAATTTTCAATTTTAAATTTGTTTGTATTATAAATTTTAAAATATAGCTTCATTCAGCTACATGAATTTAAAGAAAATTGCCTTTAAACCTAATTCAGCTAGCTGAATAAGGGAAATTTTCACAACTTTCAAGTTTTAAGCAAGTTTTATTATAAAATTTTAAAATTAAGCTTTATTCAGCTAGCTAAATTTGAAGAAATTTATTAAAAATACCAATTTTATTAACTTTTTTTCCATTTTTAGCGAACAAAAACCTAATTCAGCTAGCTGAATTGGTAAATATTAAATATTTTATACATTAAAGTGAATATTTTTATTTGTTTGTAAGTTTTAGTCTTATTCAGCTAGCTGAATTAGGTTTTTATAAAGATTTTTTTTTATTTAACCATTTTCATTTCATTGTTATGTTAATATGCTAATAAGCTTTTAATAAATTGCTATTTTAACAGTAATTTATATTCATAATTTTTAATTATAATTTTATGTTTAAAATTTTATTCAAGTTATTGTACATTATGCAAAACTGTTGCATTTTATGTAAGTAATATTATTTAATTAAGTTTTTTTTTGTTGTGGCTTGAACAAATTTAAATTTGTTTTTTAACATTTTTTAATTAAAAAAGCTTTAATACTATAGAAATTCTCTCACTCACTCTCACTCTCTTGACTTGTGTAGTTAACTGTTGTGGTTATGTGTTGCTGGGTTGTTGTTTTGTTTCACTGCTTTGGGAGTTGGGGAGCAAGTTATTTATGTTAATCCTTAAAGTAGGCTTTATAAAATATAAGAAATTTACTTTACTGCAAGAAAAGTTTACAAATGTATGAGTTTAAAGCTGCTTAAGAAGAAAACTTGTAAAATTGAATAAATTTTAACAGATAAAAAAGATTTAAAAGAAAAAATATGTTTAAAAGAGAGATTAGTTAAAAGAAAACATTTTAACTTTTTTCCAAAGAATTTAAAAGATTATACAAAAATGTTTAAGATTTTAAAGAATTATTTAAAATTTAATGAAATTATTTCTACTAATTACGAAAATTTCTCTGTTATTGTTTGAACTTAATTTTTCTCTTCTTTCATTTCCTTTACAATTAGTTGCTATTTTAATAAAACTTTTCCCTTTAAATTTCCCCATTTACTTCACAGTTCAGTTTTGGCTTCTGTACAGCTAAAATTTACATAATTAAATTAAAATCTTTCTTTGTCACCAACATAAACTAAATAAATAAACATTTAAACACTAAAAAAACCAAAACAAAATTTAAAAATAATCCAAAAAACCGCCATAACATCTATATGAAGTGCTAAAATTACCATAAAAAAATCAAACGCAAAAAAATTTTTAAACCACCACTTCTACAACTCACGACCCCCCGCTTTTTTCTAAAAACCCCCTTCCCCCTAAAAACACACACCACAAATAGACAAATATACTAATACCAACTAGAAATGACATCAACAATTTGTATTATTTTTTTCTTTCCACTTTAACGTCTATTTGCTTTTCCTGTGGTGGGGGGTTTCTACTAAAGATATGTTAAAGCAAGGGAAGTTTTGGTTGATATTTACTGCTTGAATAGAGCAAATTAAATTCATAATAACAATCAATTTTAATGTCACCAACATGATCATTATTTAGTACATAACATTATGGCTGGGCAAAAGGAAAATTTCAAAAGCTAAAATTCTTTAAATAACTGGAATATAAAATAACTTAAAAATAAATAACTACGGGGGAAACGAAAAAAATAAAGAATTTAAGAAATTTTTAATAAACATAATTTTTTATATAAAATTTGTTTAAAAACAAAAATATTCAGTTTTCTTTTACTATTTGAAAGCTGTTTCCTAAATGCTTTTCGATAAATGGACGATTTTTAAAATCCTTTCTATGACAAACTTTCCTAAATGAAAACTTCCTAAAAGAATCTTTTCTGAAAGAAAACTTCTTAAAAGAAAACATTCGATAAGAATTAAAAAAAATATTATTCTATAAAAAACTTTTAAAAATCAAACTTTTTATAAACAACTTTTTTAATAGAAAACTTCCTGCAAGAAGAAACTTTTCTTATAGTTTCTAATGCAACTTTCTTCTAACGCAAATCTTCTAAAAGAAAATTTTCTATAAGAAACTTTACTAAAAGAAAACTTTCTACTTTTCTAACAGAAAAACTTTTCTAGAAGAAATTTTATAGAAAATTTTCTTCTAGAAACGTTTCTGTTAGAAAAGAGAAAGTTTTCTTAGTAAAGTTTCTTATAGAAAATTTTCTTTAGAAGATTTGCGTTAGAAGAAGTTGCATTAGAAACTATAAGAAAAGTTTCTTCTTGCAGGAAGTTTTCTATTAAAAAAGTTGTTTATAAAAAGTTTGATTTTTAAAAGTTTTTTATAGAATATATTTTTTTTAATTCTTATCGAATGTTTTCTTTTAAGAAGTTTTCTTTCAGAAAAGATTCTTTTAGGAGTTTTCATTTAGGAAAGTTTGTCATAGAAGGATTTTAAAAATCGTCCATTTATCGAAAAGCATTTAGGAACAGCTTTCAAATAGTAAAAGAAAACTGAATATTTTTGTTTTTAAACAAATTTATATAAAAAATTATGTTTATAAAAATTTCTTAAATTCTTTATTTTTTTCGTTTCCCCGTAGTTATTTATTTTTTAAGTTATTTTATATTCCCAGTTATTTAAAGAATTTTAGCTTTGAAATTTCCTTTTGCCCAGCCATAATGTTAATGTACTAAATAATGATCATGTTGGTGACATTAAAATTGATTGTTATTATGAATTTAATTTGCTCTATTCAAGCAGTAAATATTCAACCAAACTTCCCTTGCTTTAACATATTTAGTAGAACCCCCCACCACAGAAAAGCAAATAGACGTTAAAGTGGAAAAAAAAATAATACAAATTGTTGATGGTCATTTCTAGTTGGTATTAGTATATTTGTCTATTTGTGGTGTGTGTTTTTAGGGGGAAGGGGTTTTTTAGAAAAAAGCGGGGGGTCGTGAGTTTGTAGAAGTGGTGGTTTAAAAATTTTTTTGCGTTTGATTTTTTTATGGTAATTTTAGCACTTCATATAGATGTTATGGCGGTTTTTTGGATTATTTTTAAATTTTGTTTTGGTTTTTTAGTGTTAAATGTTTATTTATTTAGTTATGTTGGTGAAAGAAAGATTTTAATTTAATTATGTAAATTTAGCTGTACAGAAGCCAAAACTGAACTGTGAAGTAAATGGGGAAATTTTAAAGGGAAAAGTTTATTAAAATAGCAACTAACTTGTAAAGGAAATGAAAGAAGAGAAAAATTAAGTTCAAACAATAACAGAGAAATTTTCGTAATTAGTAGAAATAATTTCATTAAATTTTAAATAATTCTTTAAAATCTTAACATTTTTGTATAATCTTTTAAATTCTTTGGAAAAAAGTTAAAATGTTTCTTTTAACTAATCTCTTTTTAAACATATTTTTTCTTTTAAATCTTTTTTATCTGTTAAAGTTATTTTTTTACAAGTTTTCTTCTTAAGCAGCTTTAAACTCATACATTTGTAAACTTTTCTTGCAGTAAAGTAAATTTCTTATATTTTATAAAGCCTACTTTAAGGATTAACATAAATAACTTGCTCCCCAACTCCCAAAGCAGTGAAACAAAACAACAACCCAGCAACACATAACCACAACAGTTAACTACACAAGTCAAGAGAGTGAGAGTGAGTGAGAGAATTTCTATAGTATTAAAGCTTTTTTTAATTAAAAAATGTTAAAAACAAATTTAAATTTGTTCAAGCCACAACAAAAAAAAACTTAATTAAATAATATTACTTACATAAAATGCAACAGTTTTGCATAATGTACAATAACTTGAATAAAATTTTAAACATAAAATATAATTAAAAATTATGAATATAATTACTGTTAAAATAGCAATTTATTAAAAGCTTATAGCATATTAACATAACAATGAAATGAAATGGTCTAAATAAAAAAAATCTTTATAAAACCTAATTCAGCTAGCTGAATAAGACTAAAACTTACAACAAATAAAAATATTCACTTTAATGTATAAAATATTTATATTTACCAAATTCAGCTAGCTGAATTAGGTTTTTTGTTCGCTAAAAAATGGAAAAAAGTTAATAAAATTGGTATTTTTAATAAATTTCTTCAATTTAGCTAGCTGAATAAGCTTAATTTTAAAATTTATAATAAAACTTGCTTAAAACTTGAAAGTTGTGAAAATTTCCCTTATTCAGCTAGCTGAATTAGGTTTAAAGGCAATTTTCTTTAAATTCATGTAGCTGAATGAAGCTATATTTTAAAATTTTATAATACAACCAAATTTTAAAATTGAAATTATGAAAACTTTTGCTATTCAGCTAGCTGAATTTGATTTAAGAGCATTTTTTGTAAATTCAACTAGCTGAATAGAGCTAAATTTCAAAATTGTATAATAAAAGCAACTTTAAATTTGAAAATTGTGAAAATTTCTCTATTCAGCTAGCTGAATTAGGTTAAAGGCAATTTTCTTAAAATTCAGCTAGCTCAATGAAGGTAAATTGCTAAATTCTATAATAAAATCAGATTTAAACTTGATAGTTATGGAAAATTCTCCTATTCAGCTAGCTGAATTAGATTTAATGCAAATTTCTTTAAATTCAGCTAGCTGAATAAAGCCGAAATTACAAATTTTATAACAAAATCGTGTTTAAAATCGAAAATTGTGAAAACTTTCCTATTCAGCTTGCTGAATTAGTTTTAAATACAATTTTCTTAAAAATCAGCTAGCTGAATGAAGGTAAATTGCAAAATTCTATAATAAAATCAGGTTTAAACTTGAAAATTGTGGCTATTTTCCCTATTCAGCTAGCTGAATTTGGTTAAAATATAAGAAAAAGTTATAAAAATTATAAAACAATTAAATTTGAACAACTAAGCTAGCTGAATTACACTAACTTGTCTTGCAATTGTCTTGCAATTCAGCCAACTGATTTTACAATTCAGACAGCTGAATAAGACTCAAATTTTGAACAATTACGTTTAAACTTATTATAGAAAAGTTTAATTATTCATTTATTCAAAACTTTCGTAGTTGTTCTTTAAATCATCTATCAAATATAAAATATTTTTTTATCTCTGACTCTGTTATCATGTCATGTCATTGTCATCTTCAATATGAAAATTATAAGCTTGTTAAATATTATTTAAATTTATGCTTTATTTGTGTTTATGTTTATGCTTATAAATGTTTGTTTATTATTGGTCATGTTTTTGTTGCTCGTGCACATCTCCGTCTGTCTGTATGTCTGTCTGTCTATAATTGTATCAGAGTGTTTATGTAAGCTGTACAGTATGCAAATATTATTATTGTGTTATTGTTATTATTGGCATTGTTATTATTTGCAATGAGTCTGTCTGTGTGTGTGTGTATGTGTACAAAATTATGACAAAATAATATGATGCTTATAATAATGTAAAGGGTCTGCTTTGCACAATAAAGCAGAAAAATGGAAAGCATACAATAAGACACGTATTTGCAATAGTGAAATATTAGCATACTTGGAGGGAAAGAAAATTAATTTAAGTAATATATTATAAGATGGCAGGCATGGAAAAATCAGTACTTTAGTCTGTTTTCCTACCAATCTAGTCTACAGTCTAATCTATAGTCTAGTCTATAGTCTAGTCTTAGTCTAGTCTATAGTCTAGTCTATAGTCTAGTCTATAGTCTAGGTCTATAGTCTAGTCTATAGTCTAGTCTATAGTCTAGTCTATGTCTATGGTCTAGTCTATTGTCTAGACTTTTGTCTATAGTCTAGTCTATTGTCTATAGTCTAGTCTATTGTCTATAGTCTAGTCTATTGTCTATAGTCTAGTCTATTATAGTCTAGTCTATAGTCTAGTCTATAGTCTAGTCTATAGTCTAGTCTAGTCTATAGTCTAGTCTATAGTCTAGTCTATAGTCTAGTCTATAGTCTAGTCTATAGTCTAGTCTATAGTCTAGTCTATAGTCTAGTCTATAGTCTAGTCTATAGTCTAGTCTATAGTCTAGTCTATAGTCTAGTCTATAGTCTAGTCTATAGTCTAGTCTATAGTCTAGTCTATAGTCTAGTCTATAGTCTAGTCTATAGTCTAGTCTATAGTCTAGTCTATAGTCTAGTCTATAGTCTAGTCTATAGTCTAGTCTATAGTCTAGTCTATAGTCTAGTCTATAGTCTAGTCTATAGTCTAGTCTATAGTATAGTCTATAGTCTAGTCTATAGTCTAGTCTATAGTCTAGTCTATAGTCTAGTCTATAGTCTATCTATAGTCTAATCTATAGTCTGATCTATAGTCTAGTCTATAGTCTAGTCTAGTCTAGTCTATAGTCTAGTCTATAGTCTAGTCTCTAGTCTAGTCTATAGTCTAGTTATAGTCTAGTCTATAGTCTAGTCTAGTCTAGTCTATAGTCTAGTCTATAGTCTAGTCTATAGTCTAGTCTATAGTCTAGTCTATAGTCTAGTCTATAGTCTAGTCTATAGTCTAGTCTATAGTCTAGTCTATAGTCTAGTCTATAGTCTAGTCTATAGTCTAGTCTATAGTCTAGTCTATAGTCTAGTTTATAGTCTAGTCTATTGTCTAATCTATAGTCTGATCTATAGTCTAGTCTATAGTCTAGTCTATAGTCTAATCTATAGTCTAGTCTATAGTCTAGTCTATAGTCTAATCTATAGTCTAGTCTATAGTCTAGTCTATAGTCTATCTATAGTCTAGTCTATAGTCTAGTCTATAGTCTAGTCTATAGTCTAGTCTATAGTCTAGTCTATAGTCTAGTCTATAGTCTAGTCTATAGTCTAGTCTATAGTCTAGTCTATTGTCTAATCTATAGTCTGATCTATAGTCTAGTCTATAGTCTAGTCTATAGTCTAGTCTATAGTCTAGTATATAGTCTAGTCTATAGTATAGTCTATAGTCTAGTCTATAGTCTAGTCTATAGTCTAGTCTTAGTCTAGTCTATAGTCTAGTCTATAGTCTAGTCTATAGTCTAGTCTAAGTCTAGTCTATAGTCTAGTCTATAGTCTAGTCTATAGTCTAGTCTATAGTCTAGTCTATAGTCTAGTCTATAGTCTAGTCTATAGTCTAGTCTATAGTAGTCTATAGTCTAGTCTATAGTCTAGTCTATAGTCCAGTCTATAGTCTAGTCTATAGTCTAGTCTATAGTCTAGTCTATAGTCTAGTCTATAGTCTAGTCTATTGCCTAATATCAGTATGATCTATAGTCTAGTCTATAGTCTAGTCTATAGTCTCTATAGTCTAGTCTATAGTCTAGTCTATAGTCTAGTCTATAGTCTAGTCTATAGTCTAGTCTATAGTCTAGTCTATAGTCCAGTCTATAGTCTAGTCTATAGTCCAGTCTATAGTCTAGTCTATAGTCCAGTCTATAGTCTAGTCTATAGTCCAGTCTATAGTCCAGTCTATAGTCAGTCTATAGACCGGTCTATATTCTAGTCCAGTCTTGTCTATTTTCAAGACTATAGTCTAGTCTATATTCTACTCTATAGTCCAGTCTATAGTCCAATCTGTAGTCTAGTCTACAGCATTATTTAAAATTATCAATTTTCCATGCCTGTTAATTAGTTTATGTAAGTTTTCTTCATTTAAATTTATGAGTTTGTTTAAAATGTATAACATTTTGAATTTTAAATACACAAACTACACTTCAGTAGTTTTGTTTTGGTTAGCTTTTTCTTAAATTATTGCTGTTAAATATGAAAATTATTAATTACAAAAGAAATTCCTTAAATTTATGATGGAAAATTTCCAACAAGAGTAAATTTGTTTGTGTATTATTATTTCGTAAAAAAGGGAGAAAAAAAGATGACCTAAATTTCTAACTGAAATGTATCTATCTATCAAATTGCTGTAAAACATCAGAGTTTACTATAGTAATTTATCTAAGAAAATTACAACAGAAAACTAAAACTAAATCTTTTGCAACAACGAGGGTGGTTTGTTAAAAACTGACACAATTTTTATTTACAAAATTTTCTTTGATTTTGTGTGCAAGAGATTTGTTTCTATAACTTCTTGTAACTAACCTCTTTTATGTCCTTTCCTTCTTACTCTCCTTTTTCATCAAGTCAATCTCTTAAGTAATTCATAACTTAATATTTTATGGCAACATACAATGTTTTAAAAAAAACTATATAATAACTTATAAAACAAAACTTTGTAACTGATTGAAACAAATTACTGCAGTTCTAAAGCAACTGAAATACTCTATACACTCCTTTTTTAGACTAGATAAAACACATAAAAACTATAATAAATCAAAAATCTTTGGCTATGAAACCTTTTTAATGCTTTGGCCATACATGCATACACACCAGGTAAACGTTACTTTAAACTGTTTCTAACAATAAAAGCTTAAGTGCAGAGTTTAACATTATTAAACCTAATAAGTATGCTTTACTTTTTTAATATAACAATACAGTAGTAAACTTCATTACTAAAGGATAATGATAGAAAAAGAGAGGGAGAGACAGTAAAGGAAGGAAAACAAAACCTTTAAATTACACAAAAAAATTAAAAATGGTTAAACTGAAGCAAACTACCAGACCGTTAAAATTGTAAAACTCATAACAAAATTGTTTTCAACAGGGGAAACATTTTATAACAAAGATAAGTTTAAACGAAGTTAAAGGTACTTAAAGCTAAAGGATTGAGCTGAGCTAGAACAGAACTAGAACAGAACTTGAACAGAACAGAACAGAAACTAGACAGAACTAGAACAGAACTAGAACAGAACTAAACGAACTAGAACAGAACTAGAACAAACTAGAACAGAACTAGAACAGAACTAGAACAGAACTAGAACAGAACTAGAACAGAACTAGAACAGAACTAGAACAGAACTAGAACAGAACTAGAACAGAACTAGAACAGAACTAGAACAGAACTAGAACAGAACTAGAACAGAACTAGAACAGAACTAGAACAGAACTAGAACAGAACTAGAACAGAACTAGAACAGAACTAGAACAGAACTAGAACAGAACTAGAACAGAACTAGAACAGAACTAGAACAGAACTAGAACAGAACTAGAACACAGAACTAGAACAGAAAAACAGAACTAGAACAGAACTAGAACAGAACTAGAACAGAACTAGAACAGAAACTAGAACAGAACTAGAACAGAACTAGAACAGAACTAGAACAGAACTAGAACAGAACTAGAACAGAACTAGAACAGAACTAGAACAGAACTAGAACAGAACTAGAACAGAACTAGAACAGAACTAGAACAGAACTAGAACAGAACTAGAACAGAACTAGAACAGAACTAGAACAGAACTAGAACAGAACTAAAAGAACAGAAAGAAAAGAAAAAGAACAAAACAAAAAACAGAACTAGAACAGAACTAGAACAGAACTAGAACAGAACTAGAACAGAACTAGAACAGAACTAGAACAGAACTAGAACAGAACTAGAACAGAACTAGAACAGAACTAGAACAGAACTAGAACAGAACTAGAACAGAACTAGAACAGAACTAGAACAGAACTAGAACAGAACTAGAACAGAAACTAGAACAGAACTAGAACAGAACTAGAACAGAACTAGAACAGAACTAGAAAGAACAGAACTAGAACAGAACTAGAACAGAACTAGAACAGAACTAGAACAGAACTAGAACAGAACTAGAACAGAACTAGAACAGAACTAGAACAGAACTAGAACAGAACTAGAACAGAACTAGAACAGAACTAGAACAGAACTAGAACAGAACTAGAACAGAACTAGAACAGAACTAGAACAGAACTAGAACAGAACTAGAACAGAACTAGAACAGAACTGAAACAGAACTAGAACAGAACTAGAACAGAACTAGAAGAAACTAGAACAGAACTAGAACAGAACTAGAACAGAACTAGAACAGAACTAGAACAGAACTAGAAAACAGAACTAGAACAGAACTAGAACAGAACTAGAACAGAACTAGAACAGAACTAGAACAGAACTAGAACAGAACTAGAACAGAACTAGAACAGAACTAGACACAGAACTAGAACAGAACTAGAACAGAACTAAACAGAACTAGAACAGAACTAGAACAGAACGAACAGAACTAGAACAGAACTAGAACAGAACTAGAACAGAACTAGAACAGAACTAGAACAGAACTAGAACAGAACTAGAACAGAACTAGAACAGAACTAGAACAGAACTAGAACAGAACTAGAACAGAACTAGAACAGAACTAGAACAGAACTAGAACAGAACTAGAACAGAACTAGAACAGAACTAGAACAGAACTAGAACAGAACTAGAACAGAACTAGAACAGAACTAGAACAAACTAGAACAGAACTAGAACAGAACTAGAACAGAACTAGAACAGAACTAGAACAGAACTAGAACAGAACTAGAACAGAACTGAACAGAAAGAACTAGAACAGAACTAGAACAGAACTAGAACAGAACTAGAACAGAACTAGAACAGAACTAGAAACAGAACTAGAACAGAACTAGAACAGAACTAGAACAGAACTAGAACAGAACTAGAACAGAACTAGAACAGAACTAGAACAGAACTAGAACAGAACTAGAACAGAACTAGAACAGAACTAGAACAGAAACTAGAACAGAACTAGAACAGAACTAGAACAGAACTAGAACAGAACTAGAACAGAACTAGAACAGAACTAGAACAGAACTAGAACAGAACTAGAACAGAACTAGAACAGAACTAGAACAGAACTAGAACAGAACTAGAACAGAACTAGAACAGAACTAGAACAGAACTAGAACAGAACTAGAACAGAACAGAACAGAACAGAACTAGAACAGAACTAACAGAACAGAACTAGAACAGAACTAGAACAGAACTAGAACAGAACTAGAACAGAACTAGAACAGAACTAGAACAGAACTAGAACAGAACTAGAACAGAACTAGAACAGAACTAGAACAGAACTAGAACAGAACTAGAACAGAACTAGAACAGAACTAGAACAGAACTAGAACAGAACTAGAACAGAACTAGAACAGAACTAGAACAGAACTAGAACAGAACTAGAACAGAACTAGAACAGAACTAGAACAGAACTAGACAGAACTAGAACAGAACTAGAACAGAACTAGAACAGAACTAGAAAAAAAAAGAACAGAACAGAACTAGAACAGAACTAGAACAGAACTAGAACAGAACTAGAACAGAACTAGAACAGAACTAGAACAGAACTAGAACAGAACTAGAACAGAACTAGAACAGAACTAGAACAGAACTAGAACAGAACTAGAACAGAACTAGAACAGAACTAGAACAGAACTAGAACAGAACTAGAACAGAACTAGAACAGAACTAGAACAGAACTAGAACAGAACTAGAACAGAACTAGAACAGAACTAGAACAGAACTAGAACAGAACTAGAACAGAACTAGAACAGAACTAGAACAGAACTAGAACAGAACTAGAACAGAACTAGAACAGAACTAGAACAGAACTAGAACAGAACTAGAACAGAACTAGAACAGAACTAGAACAGAACTAGAACAGAACTAGAGCTAGAACAGAGCTAGTATTAGAACTGAAATGAAACTGAATGGCAACAGATCTAAACTTATACTGAACTAGAATTGAACTAACTAACTTAATAATGGTAGTATGCGTGTACAACGAACAATAACACCTCTACATCTCAACATTAATACATATTTATACTTTTAAATAAATCCCTTAACTCTCATACATACATTCCCATTTTTCTTTTATTTCCCTGCTTTCGACAGTTGTTATGTTGAGGGTTTGGCTGGCAAATTGAGTTCCACAAGTTGGTTGAACAAAAGTATTTAGTTGTATTTAAGTGCTTATAAATTGTTGGTATTTTTGCTGCCAATGTTGTTACAACAACGGTAGACAAACCACAACGTTTGTTTTTACTCTTTTTAGTTCTTTCTCTCTCTCAGGCGGTTCAACCATAAATAAAATCCTGGAAAAAATTAATTATTTACTACACACCATGAACATCACTTACAGGTGTTCTTTTCAACATTTATTATAACTAGCGTATAGTTCCCCCGACTTTCTACACCTTTTTCTCTTTTGCTAAAGGTTTCATTCATGATGCTTTCATCTATAGTTTAGTGTGTTTTCAATGTTTCAATATATAATAATGGTTGATTCTTATTTTTATGGCTTTGGTGTGTGTTTTATTATTATTATTTTCTATTTTAAGCTAGATAATTTCAAAATGATGAGGGTTTAGCTGTTACGAAGACGGGGGGCTTGAGAGTATAAAGGGTAAAACTATATATTCCTTTTAATACTTGATAAAGTTAAAATCTACTTGTATGTGAAAGTGAAATTAATAAGTCTTTACTATATGTCATTCTTTACAATGTTTGTGTGTCTGTGTTGTTTACCATAGCATACTTTTAGGCTAAATTAAGTATGTATAGAAATTCAATGTTATCGTATTTCGAATCGTATGGAAAAATGCAATTATATTAATGAAAATTGACTTATAAAATATTAAACTACATAAAAAAATATTTCATTTTTAATCTGTTCTCTCTCTTTTTCTCTCTTGCTGACAGTATATGGCATATTTTTAGACAAAAAATATTTTTGAAAAAGAAAAATTGTATGAATTTGTGTTTAAATTTTCGAAATATTTTATTTATTAATGATTTGCATAAAAAAGACAACAGCTTATTTATATTTTATGGAAAAAAAGCATGACATACTTTTAGGTTATTAATTTAAAAGCATACTTTGCGGCTGCTGCTAATGAATAAAAGAAATATTTTGAAAAATATTAAAGTAAAACATGGGGAAATTTAAACCGCAAAATAAAAACTTATTTTTTTTTTACTAAATCCTTCAAATCTTTAATTTGTTTTATGCATAAACATCCATTTTTAATTAAAACTAAATTACACACTTTTTTTCTCTAACATCTTTCATTACATAACATTTGGTTTTATATATTTCAGAGTATAATTTCCAGGTATTTTAATTTTTATAATCCAATTTAATTTGAAATTTATTTTGAGCTGTGTGTGTTGAGCTGTTGCTGTTTATTTTTTTTATTACAATTCTTATGAAGTTTTCTTTTCATTTTTGTAATACAATTTTCTGTGAAAAATTTACATGAGATTTTTGTATTTTTTTCCAACTAGAAATGTGAAAAAACCTGAAAACTTTTCTTTTTTATTTGTTTACGTTTTTTGGTAGGGTGAAAAAAAAAGTATAATAAAATAAGTACAAAACTTTAATAGAAAACATACGTCACTTTAAAAAAGAAAACACGGATATGAAAGTATTCATGTGTGTAACATTTTTTACATGCACACACACATAGTAGATGGTGTAAATGCGTTTGTATGTAAATGTAGGTGTAGAATATTGTGTTTTACAACCGAAAGGTTTTTAAATTGAGAAAAAAAAAACAGAACAAATCTCAGGTACAGTGACATATAATATTAAGGAACACTTGGCAGAATTTTGACCCTATATAGTCTTGACTTTAATCTTGCCTATAGTCTAGTCTATAGTCTGGGCAATAGTCTAGACTCTAGTCTAGTCTATAGTCTGGACTACAGTCTAGTCTACAGTCTGGACTATAGTCTAGTTTAAAGTCTGGACTAGTCTAGTCTATAGTCAGGACTACAGTTTAGTCTATAGTCTGGACTATAATCTATTCTATAGTCTAGACTATAGTCTAGTCTATAGTCTGGACTTCAGTCTAGTCTATAGTCTGGACTACGGTGTTGCCTATAATCTAGATTATAGTCTACACTATAGTCTGATCTGTAGTCTAGTCTGTAGTCTCGACTATAGTCTAGACTGTAGTCTGGATAATAGTCTAGTCTGTAGTCTGGCCATAGTCTAGTCTATAGTCTAGTCTATAGTCTAGTCTATAGACTAGTCTTTAGTCTGGGATTTAGTCTAGTCTACAGTCTAGGCTACAGTATAGACTGTATATAGTCTACACTCTAGTCTATAGTCTGGACTATAGTTAGTCATAGTCTGGACTATAGTCTAGTCTATAGTCTGGACTATAGTCTAGTCTATAGTCTAGTCTATAGTCTGGACAATAGTCTAGTCTATAGTCTAGTCTATATAGTCTAGTCTATAGTCTAGTCTATATAGTCTAGTCAGAGTCTAGTCTATAGTCTAGTCTATGGTCAGTCTATAGTGTAGTATATAGTCTAGTCTATACTCTAGTCTAAAGTCTAGTCTATAGTCTAGTCTATAGTCTAGTCTAAAGTCTAGTCTATAGTCTAGTCTATAGTCTATTCTATAGTCTAGTCTATAGTCTAGATAGTCTAGTCTATAGTCTAGTCTATAGTCTAGTCTATAGTCTAGTCTATAGTCTAGTCTATAGTCTAGTCTATAGCCTAATCTATAGTCTAGTCTATAGTCTAGTCTATAGTCTAGTCTATAGTCTAGTCTATAGTCTAGTCTATAGTCTAGTCTATAGTCTAGTCTATAGTCTAGTCTATAGTCTAGTCTATAGTCTAGTCTATAGTCTAGTCTATAGTCTAGTCTATAGTCTAATCTATAGTCTAGTCTATAGTCTAGTCTATAGTCTAGTCTATAGTCTAGTCTATAGTCTAGTCTATAGTCTAGTATATAGTCTAGTCTATAGTCTAGTCTATAGTCTAGTCTATAGTCTAGTCTATAGTCTAGTCTATAGTCTAGTCTATAGTCTAATCATATAGTCTAGTCTATAGTCTAGTCTATTGTCTAGTCTATAGTCTATAGTCTAGTCTATAGTCTAGTATATAGTCTAGTCTATAGTCTAGTCTATAGTCTAGTCTATAGTCTAGTCTATAGTCTAGTCTATAGTCTAGTCTATAGTCTAGTCTATAGTCTAGTCTATAGTCTAGTCTATAGTCTAGTCTATAGTCTAGTCTATAGTCTAGTCTATAGTCTAGTCTATAGTCTAGTCTATAGTCTAGTCTATAGTCTAGTCTATAGTCTAGTCTATAGTCTAGTCTATAGTCTAGTCTATAGTCTAGTCTATAGTCTAGTCTATAGTCTAGTCTATAGTCTAGTCTATAGTCTAGTCTATAGTCTAGTCTATAGTCTAGTCTATAGTCTAGTCTATAGTCTAGTCTATAGTCTAGTCTATAGTCTAGTCTATAGTCTAATCTATAGTCTAGTCTATAGTCTAGTCTATAGTCTAGTCTATAGTCTAGTCTATAGTCTTGTCTATAGTCTAGTCTAAGTCTAGTCTATAGTCTAGTCTATAGTCTAGTCTATTGTCTAGTCTATAGTCTAGTCTATAGTCTAGTCTATAGTCTTGTCTATAGTCTAGTCTATAGTCTAGTCTATAGTCTAGTCTATAGTCTTGTCTATAGTCTAGTCTATAGTCTAGTCTATAGTCTAGTCTATAGTCTAGTCTATAGTCTAGTCTATAGTCTAGTCTATAGTCTAGTCTATAGTCTAGTCTATAGTCTAGTCTACTCTATAGTCTAGTCTATAGTTTAGTCTATAGTCTAGTCTATAGTCTAGTCTATAGTCTAGTCTATAGTCTAGTCTATAGTCTAGTCTATAGTCTAGTCTATTGTCTAGTCTATAGTCTAGTCTACTCTATAGTCTAGTCTATAGTCTAGTCTTTAGTCTAGTCTATAGTCTAGTCTATAGTCTAGTCTATAGTCTAGTCTATAGTCTAGTCTATAGTCTAGTCATAGTCTAGTCTATAGTCTAGTCTATAGTTTAGTCTATAGTCTAGTCTATAGTCTAGTCTATAGTCTAGTCTATAGTCTAGTCTATAGTCTAGTCTATAGTCTAGTCTATAGTCTAGTCTATAGTCTAGTCTATAGTCTAGTCTATAGTCTAGTCTATAGTCTAGTCTATAGTCTAGTCTATAGTCTAGTCTATAGTCTAGTCTATAGTCTAGTCTATAGTCTAGTCTAGTCTATAGTCTAGTCTAGTCTATAGTCTAGTCTAGTCTATAGTCTAGTCTATAGTATAGTCTATAGTCTAGTCTATAGTCTAGTCTATAGTCTAGTCTATAGTCTAGTCTATAGTCTAGTCTATAGTCTAGTCTATTGTCTAGTCTATAGTCTAGTCTATAGTCTAGTCTATAGTCTAGTCTAGTCTATAGTCTAGTCTAGTCTATAGTCTAGTCTATAGTCTAGTTTACAGTCTAGTCTATAGTCTAGTCTATAGTCTAGTTTACAGTCTAGTCTATAGTCTAGTATATAGTCTATAGTCTAGTCTATAGTCTAGTCTATAGTCTAGTCTATGGTCTAGTCTATAGTCTAGTCTATAGTCTAGTCTATAGTCTAGTCCATAGTCTAGTCCATAGTCTAGTCTATAGTCTAGTATATAGTCTAATGTACAGTCTAGTCTAGTCAATATTCTAATCTAGCCTTGGATATACTCGACAGTCCATTCTTTCTACTTTTATCCCTTACTGTCCTAGCAAAAAAGCAAACTTTTGCTGCGTCTACAAAATGAAAAGCTAAAACAGGTGAAAATGTTGTTGTAAAAATCCTCCCCTAGTTTTGCTTTGAAATTTGTAGAAAAAAAACAACAACTGGGAAATGGTACCAAGCAAAAACAAGAAAAAAAATGCTTGCTTTCTTTTGTACATCATGTTTGGTTATTTTATATGATGGAACGTAATCTCATAATAATAAATTCCTTCCGTGCAATTTCAGATAAAAAATGTAACACACAAACATACAGACGCATAAACACACTAACAATACCTTTATTCTCACACACTTATAAAGCAAACGCGGAAATGTTCATTTACAGTTGATGTTTTTTAAAGTTTGTATTTAAGCTATTCTTTTCGTATTCCCACTACCTCGATAGCTTCAACAGCCTCCGACTTCTCTGCTTTTGCTGTTCTCTACGTACATACATACATACATATATTATATATCATTGATGTGGTTACATATTTTTCTCTGCAAAACTGTTTGTCTTTTTTACTTTCAACAATATGCCTGTTTTTCTTTAGCGAGAGGATTAAACTTTTTTTCGCCCCCCAGTCGAGGGAAAAAGCCAACAACCCATATTTCTAAAACTCAAATTGTATTATGTAAAATAAAATAAAAGAAAAACTTTGTTGATGTTTAGAGAACGGTAGCATCAAGTTTTTTTTCATAAAATTCCAAAGTGTTACAGGTGAAAAATTGTAAAATGCGTGGTAAAATTTTAACAAAAAGAAAAGAAAATGTTTTGTTGTTAGCTTTTGTTTTTGTAGTTGTAACTGTGTGGAAAACTAAAATATGTAAGACAAATATTTTATTTAAATAAATTAGAATTTTTCTTTAGTTTTTATGAAGGAAGGAAATGAATAGATATGTTAAAGTGAGGAAATACTTATTTGAAGTATTAAAGAATAATTTGGTTCTTATAGACTAGACTATAGATTAGACTATAGACTAGACTATAGACTAGACTATAGACTAGACTATAGACTAGACTATAGACTAGACTATAGACTAGACTATAGACTAGACTATAGATAGACTATAGACTAGACTATAGACTAGACTATAGACTAGACTATAGACTAGACTATAGACTAGACTATAGACTAGACTATAGACTAGACTATAGACTAGGCTATAGACTAGGCTATAGACTAGACTATAGACTAGACTATAGACTAGACTATAGACTAGACTATAGACTAGACTATAGACTAGACTATAGACTAGACTATAGACTAGACTATAGACTAGACTATAGACTAGACTATAGACTAGACTATAGACTAGACTATAGACTAGACTATAGACTAGACTATAGACTAGACTATAGACTAGACTATAGACTAGACTATAGACTAGACTATAGACTAGGCTATAGACTAGACTATAGACTAGACTATAGACTAGACTATAGACTAGACTATAGACTAAACTATAGACTAAACTATAGACTAGACTATAGACTAGACTATAGACTAGACTAAAGACTAGACTATAGACTAGACTATAGACTAGACTATAGATAGACTATAGACTAGACTATAGACTAGACTATAGACTAGACTATAGACTAGACTATAGACTAGACTATAGACTAGACTATAGACTAGACTATAGACTAGACTATAGACTAGACTATAGACTAGACTATAGACTAGACTATAGACTAGACTATAGACTAGACTATAGACTAGACTATAGACTAGACTATAGACTAGACTATAGACTAGACTATAGACTAGACTGTAGACTAGACTATAGACTAGACTATAGACTAGACTATAGACTAGACTATAGACTAGACTATAGACTAGACTATAGACTAGACTATAGAAACTATAGACTAAACTATAGACTAGACTATAGACTAGACTATAGACTAGACTATAGACTAGACTATAGACTAGACTATAGACTAGACTATAGACTAGACTATAGACTAGACTATAGACTAGACTATAGACTAGACTATAGACTAGACTATAGACTAGACTATAGACTAGACTATAGACTAGACTATAGACTAGACTATAGACTAGACTATAGACTAGACTATAGACTAGACTATAGACTAGACTATAGACTAGACTATAGACTAGACTATAGACTAGACTATAGACTAGACATAGACTAGACTATAGACTAGACTATAGACTAGACTATAGACTAGACTATAGACTAGACTATAGACTAGACTATAGACTAGACTATAGACTAGACTATAGACTAGACTATAGACTAGACTATAGACTAGACTATAGACTAGACTATAGACTAGACTAGACTAGACTATAGACTAGAAATAGACTAGACTATAGACTAGACTATAGACTAGACTATAGACTAGACTATAGACTAGACTATAGACTAGACTAGACTATAGACTAGACTATAGACTAGACTATAGACTAGACTATAGACTAGACTATAGACTAGACTATAGACTAGACTATAGAGAGACTAGACTAGACTATAGACTAGACTATAGACTAGACTATAGACTAGACTATAGACTAGACTATAGACTAGACTATAGACTAGACTATAGACTAGACTATAGACTAGACTATAGACTAGACTATAGACTAGACTATAGACTAGACTATAGACTAGACTATAGACTAGACTATAGACTAGACTATAGACTAGACTATAGACTAGACTATAGATAGACTATAGACTAGACTATAGACTAGACTATAGACTAGACTATAGACTAGACTATAGACTAGACTATAGACTAGACTATAGACTATACTATAGACTATACTAGACTAGACTATAGACTAGACTATAGACTAGACTATAGACTAGGCTATAGACTAGACTATAGACTAGACTATAGACTAGACTATAGACTAGGCTATAGACTAGACTATAGACTAGACTATAGACTAGACTATAGACTAGACTATAGACTAGACTATAGACTAGACTATAGACTAGACTATAGACTAGACTATAGACTAGACTACAGACTAGACTATAGACTAGACTATAGACTAGACTATAGACTAGACTACAGACTAGACTATAGACTAGACTATACACTAGACTATAGACTAGACTATACACTAGACTATAGACTAGACTATAGACTAGACTATAGACTAGACTATAGACTAGACTATAGACTAGACTATAGACTAGACTATAGACTAGACTATAGACTAGATATAGACTAGACTATAGACTAGATTATAGACTAGACTATAGACTAGACTATAGACTAGACTATAGACTAGACTATAGACTAGACTATAGACTAGACTATAGACTAGACTATAGACCAGACTATAGACTAGACTATAGACTAGACTATAGACTAGACTATAGACTAGACTATAGACTAGACTATAGACTAGACTATAGACTAGACTATAGACTAGACTATAGACTAGACTATAGACTAGACTATAGACTAGACTATAGACTAGACTATAGACTAGACTATAGACTAGACTATAGACTAGACTATAGACTAGACTATAGACTAGACTATAGACTAGACTATAGACTAGACTATAGACTAGACTATAGACTAGACTATAGACTAGACTATAGACTAGACTATAGACTAGACTATAGACTAGACTATAGACTAGACTATAGACTAGACTATAGACTAGACTATAGACTAGACTATAGACTAGACTATACACTAGACTATAGACTAGACTACAGACTAGACTATAGACTAGACTATACACTAGACTATAGACTAGACTATACACTAGACTATTGACTAGACTATAGACTAGACTATAGACTAGACTATAGACTAGACTATAGACTAGACTATAGACTAGACTATAGACTAGACTATAGACTAGACTATAGACTAGACTATAGACTAGACTATAGACTAGACTATAGACTAGACTATAGACTAGACTATAGACTAGACTATAGACTAGACTATAGACTAGACTATAGACTAGACTATAGACTAGACTATAGACTAGACTATAGACTAGACTATAGACTAGACTATAGACTAGACTATAGACTAGACTATAGACTAGACTATAGACTAGCTATAGACTAGACTATAGACTAGACTATAGACTAGACTATAGACTAGACTATAGACTAGACTATAGACTAGACTATAGACTAGACTATAGACTAGACTATAGACTAGACTATAGACTAGACTATAGACTAGACTATAGACTAGACTATAGACTAGACTATAGACTAGACTATAGACTAGACTATAGACTAGACTATAGACTAGACTATAGACTAGACTATAGACTAGACTATAGACTAGACTATAGACTAGACTATAGACTAGACTATAGACTAGACTATAGACTAGACTATAGACTAGACTATAGACTAGACTATAGACTAGACTATAGACTAGACTATAGACTAGACTATAGACTAGACTATAGACTAGACTATAGACTAGACTATAGACTAGACTATAGACTAGACTATAGACTAGACTATAGACTAGACTATAGACTAGACTATAGACTAGACTATAGACTAGACTATAGACTAGACTATAGACTAGACTATAGACTAGACTATAGACTAGACTATAGACTAGACTATAGACTAGACTATAGACTAGACTATAGACTAGACTATAGACTAGACTATAGACTAGACTATAGACTAGACTATAGACTAGACTATAGACTAGACTATAGACTAGACTATAGACTAGACTATAGACTAGACTATAGACTAGACTATAGACTAGACTATAGACTAGACTATAGACTAGACTATAGACTAGACTATAGACTAGACTATAGACTAGACTATAGACTAGACTATAGACTAGACTATAGACTAGACTATAGACTAGACTATAGACTAGACTATAGACTAGACTATAGACTAGACTATAGACTAGACTATAGACTAGACTATAGACTAGACTATAGACTAGACTATAGACTAGACTATAGACTAGACTATAGACTAGACTATAGACTAGACTATAGACTAGACTATAGACTATACTATAGACTAGACTATAGACTAGACTATAGACTAGACTATAGACTAGGCTATAGACTAGACTATAGACTAGACTATAGACTAGACTATAGACTAGACTATAGACTAGACTATAGACTAGGCTATAGACTAGACTATAGACTAGACTATAGACTAGACTATAGACTAGACTATAGACTAGACTATAGACTAGACTATAGACTAGACTATAGACTAGACTATAGACTAGACTATAGACTAGACTATAGACTAGACTATAGACTAGACTATAGACTAGACTATAGACTAGACTATAGACTAGACTATAGACTAGACTACAGACTAGACTATAGACTAGACTATAGACTAGACTATAGACTAGACTATACACTAGACTATAGACTAGACTATAGACTAGACTATAGACTAGACTATAGACTAGACTATAGACTAGACTATAGACTAGACTATAGACTAGACTATAGACTAGACTATAGACTAGACTATAGACTAGACTATAGACTAGACTATAGACTAGACTATAGACTAGACTATAGACTAGACTATAGACTAGACTATAGACTAGACTATAGACTAGACTATAGACTAGACTATAGACTAGACTATAGACTAGACTATAGACTAGACTATAGACTAGACTATAGACTAGACTATAGACTAGACTATAGACTAGACTATAGACTAGACTATAGACTAGACTATAGACTAGACTATAGACTAGACTATAGACTAGACTATAGACTAGACTATAGACTAGACTATAGACTAGACTATAGACTAGACTATAGACTAGACTATAGACTAGACTATAGACTAGACTATAGACTAGACTATAGACTAGACTATAGACTAGACTATAGACTAGACTATAGACTAGACTATAGACTAGACTATAGACTAGACTATAGACTAGACTATAGACTAGACTATAGACTAGACTATAGACTAGACTATAGACTAGACTATAGACTAGACTATAGACTAGACTAGACTAGACTATAGACTAGACTATAGACTAGACTATAGACTAGACTATAGACTAGACTATGACTAGACTATAGACTAGACTATAGACTAGACTATAGACTAGACTATAGACTAGACTATAGACTAGACTATAGACTAGACTATAGACTAGACTATAGACTAGACTATAGACTAGACTATAGACTAGACTATAGACTAGACTATAGACTAGACTATAGACTAGACTATAGACTAGACTATAGACTAGACTATAGACTAGACTATAGACTAGACTATAGACTAGACTATAGACTAGACTATAGAGTAGACTATAGACTAGACTATAGACTAGACTATAGACTAGACTAGACTATAGACTAGACTATAGACTAGACTATAGACTAGACTATAGACTAGACTATAGACTAGACTATAGACTAGACTATAGACTAGACTATAGACTAGACTATAGACTAGACTATAGACTAGACTAGACTAGACTATAGACTAGACTATAGACTAGACTATAGACTAGACTATAGACTAGACTATAGACTAGACTATAGACTAGACTATAGCCTAGACTATAGACTAGACTATAGACTAGACTATAGACTAGACTATAGACTAGACTATAGACTAGACTATAGACTAGACTATAGACTAGACTATAGACTAGACTAGACTAGAGACTAGACTATAGACTAGACTATAGACTAGACATAGACTAGACTAGACTATAGACTAGACTATAGACTAGCCTACTAGACATAGACTATAGAAACTAGCACTATAGACCTAGACTACTAGACTAGACTATAGACCTAGACTATACACTTCGGGGCTATAGATTAGACTATAGTCACACTATAGACCTAGACTTTAGACTAGACTATAGACTAGGACTATAAACTAGACTATTTGACTAGGACTAGGACTATCGACTATAATTTAGACTGAACTATAGATTAGGACTATAGACTATGACTATTGACCTAGACTAAGGACTATAGACTATAAATATAGACTAAACTATAGATTAGACTATAGTTCAGGCTATAGCCTAGGACTAATACTTTATACTTTATGCTACAGACTAGACTGTAGACTACTCTTTAAACTATTGACTTGATTATAGTCCAGCCTATTTGTATTCAGCTAGCAGAATTTAATTTATTGAAATAATTTTTTTAAATTGATTTAATTTTATATTAAGATTATTACAAAAAAATTTTATATTCAGCTCGCTTCGCTGAATTTCATTTACCAACAAATTTTACAATTGCTATAATTTTATTTAAGAAAACATTACATTTCAACACACTTGATTACATTCTAGGGCAATTTTATTGTTATTGTAATATTCCACTCCTTTTCCCTAAGATATTTATGTAGTTTATTTGTCTGCTGTTGTTGTTGGTGTGTTTGTGTGTGTGTGTGTATTTATGATAATTTTATGCAAATCTTTTTAAATTCATTTATTATTAAAAATAAACAAGCAAAGCAATAATGCATGATTTATTATGACTTGAAATAACAAATTTTACATTTTTCTCTTACTCTTTCTATTGTGGAGAAAAGAAACAAGTACTTGTTATATAAAATATAACAAAACAAAGGGAAAAAAGTAACATACTTGTGTATTCTCGTTTTTTTTTACTTATTTCAACTCATTTTATTTATAAATAAATATATAAATAAAAGGATGTAACGGAGTTAAGCTGTATACAACAATACATACATACATTTTTATATTTGTTGTAATTTAAAAAGTGTAAAAAAACACACATACACAGAGTTTTAATAAGGAAAAAAAGAAGAAGTAAAGAAATATGGCGTAAAAGCTTAACACCTACTCACCTAAATACAAAAACAAACAAAACACACATACTTAGAAACACACACGCATCCGTATACACTTACTCACACTTTCATTTTAGCAGAGACATTGTTATTTTTAAAATTGAAAATACAAAAACAATCATTTATATGAGTACCAAACAACCAACAGTGCGTATGAGTATGTTGTGTTGTAGAGTAGGAAAACTCATACGTAGTGTTGTTCCTGTGTTTATTTAGATGTTAGTAGTCTGTTTTGAATGTGTTTGTGTGTTGATTAAGTATTTGTAATATAAATTTTTCTCTGGAACACAATAAAATATTTTCTAATAAAAAATTTAATTTACTCTAGTAATATTAAAAGATAGAGAAAGGCCTAATACTTTTAACCTTAAATAAATACAACAAAAAAATCCTCTACTTCTTCACACAAGCACCTAAACCTATAACGTTTTATTAGAGTAATAAAAAATGTAAACAAACAAGAGTTCAAAGTTTTTATTTAAACATAAAGAGTGTGCGAATATGTTGGAGAAAAGATTCTTATTAAAAGGAGATCAATGATAAACTTATTTTAGGTTCCTGGGTTAAAAAATTGTAATAAATATAAATCTCTTTTAGAAAAAAAGTGTGAGTAAAAGCTGCAAATGTTAATATTCTGTTAGCTGAATTGAAGCAAAATTAATTATGTTACAATTTTTTATTGAAAAAATTAAGAAATGTCTACATTTTGATAAATTCAGCTAGCTGAATATAAAAAATATCTAATATTTTTGTTTAATACATAAAGAGACCTAAAATATATAGTATATAAAGCTTATTCAGCTAGCTGAATTTATGAAAAATTAAATATATTAAAATTTGTTATTGAAAAAATGGAGAAATTTACAATATTTAACAAATTCAGCTAGCTGAATATACAGAAATTTTAATAAATTACATAAATAACCAAAGAAAATTATAAAATATAAACTTTCAATTTAATTCAGCTAGCTGAATATAAGAAATATTTAATAGTTTTGTTTAAAAATTAAAGAAAACTTTAACAAATAGTATATAAAGCCTATTCAGCTAGCTGAATTGAAGAAAAATTAAACATTTTAAAATTTTTGATTAAAAAATTAAGAATTTGTTTAATTTCAACAAATTCAGCTAGCTGAATACAATGAAAATTTAATAATTTACATAAATAACTAAAGAAAGTTATAAAATATTTACATTAAATATAATTCAGCTAGCTGAATATAAGAAATATTCAATAACTTTGTTTAAAAACTAAAGAAAACTTTAACAAATAGTATATAAAGCCTATTCAGCTAGCTGAATTGAAGAAAAATTAAACATGTTACAATTTTTGATTAAAAAAATTAAAAATTTGTTTAATTTCAACAAATTCAGCTAGCTGAATACAATGAAAATGTAATAATTTACATAAATAACTAAAGAAAGTTACAAAATATGTACATTAAATCTTATTCAGCTAGCTGAATATAAAAAATATCTTATATTTTGGTTAAAATATAAAGAAATATATAATATATTTTTATAAAACCTATTCAGCTAGCTGAATTGATGAAAAGTTAAATATGTTGCAATTTTTTATTAAAAAAATTAAGAAATTTACATTTCAGCTAGCTGAATATAAAGAAAATTTAATAAGTTACATAAAGAAAATTATAAAATATAAGCTTTCAATCTAATTTCAGCTAGCTGAATATAAAAAATATCTAATATTTTTGTTTAAAACGTAAAGAAATGTATAATATATACAGAATAAAGCCTATTCAGCTAGCTTAATTCACGAAAAATTAAACATATTACAATTTTTTATTTAAAAAATTATTATTTTTTTAATTTTAACAAATTCAGCTAGCTGAATACAAAGAAAATTTAATAATTTACTTAAATAACTAAAGAAAGTTATAAAATATATACATCAAATCTTATTCAGCTAGCTGAGTATAAGAATAATTTAAAAAATTTCGTATCAAACTTAAAGAAATTTGTAATATATACGATTTAAAGCTTATTCAGCAAGCTGAATAAAGAAAATAATCAATAATTGTTAATAAAACTTAAAGAAATATAAAAATTTAGTCTCTTAAGCAAATTCAGCTAGCTGAATAAGTACAAAATTTTATAAATATTAAGAAAACCTAAACAAATTTATAGAAATTATATTTTTCCTGTGATTCAGCTAGCTGAATTAGAAGAATATTTAATGTTTTATAATATTTTAACAAAATTATAGATAACTTTAACTTTTTTCACTAATTCAGCTAGCTGAATAAGCAAAATTTTTAAAATTTACTAAATTGTATGAAAAAAACTATAATTTTGTTACTTTTGTCTCAATTCAGCTAGCTGAATAACATAAAACTTTCAATTCAGCTAAGCTAAATGTAGTTTAAATTAAGCCTTTTTGTAATTTTTTGCATTTAAAGGCATAAAATCACAATTCAGCTTAGCTGAATTATATAAAATCCTATTATTTGTAGAAAATTTAATAAATTTGTATATTTTATTGAAATTTTTGAAATAAAAACTTAATTCAGCTAAGCTGAATATCATTTTAATAAAATTTTTGTAGAATTTTTAACTAACTTAGTATAAATTCTTTAATTTAATATCATAAAAACTCAATTCAGCTGAGCTGAATTTGATTTAAAATCGAAATTTTGTATAGTTTTGGTGAAATTTACATAATTTTTTTGCAATTTTGCCTTAAAATCACAATTCAGCTTAGCTGAATTGTATATTTTAATTAAATTTATGCACTTTTTATTATTATTTTTAATTTAAACCAAAATTTCTTTAGCTGAATAGCTTTTTCTTGCAATTCAGCTCAGCTGAATTAAATTTTTTTGACATATTTAACAATTTTCTTTAATTTAACTTAAATTTTCTCAGCTGAATTACTTTTTCTTTAAAGTTTTTCTCAGAAATTCCTAAAAATTTTATATTTCAACATAAATTCTCTCTTTTGACTCTATACAGCTTAGCTGAATTGCAATTTTCTTATTTAAATCAAATATTTTTTAAATCATTTTTATAACTTTTCAATTTCCTCTTACCTATTTAACACAAAATATGCATGAGTTTTACTTCCACAATATTTCTGCTGAATTAGGTTAAATTTACAAAAGATTATTTTACAGCAAATATTTTACTCTACCACTTTTTGAATAAATATGTATGTAAAGTATTCACATAATTTTTACTCATTTTTGTATTCATTATAATTAAAATTATGTTTGTTTAATGGCAAATATAAAAAAACTACTTTTGCTGAATTGCATTAACTTGAAAATTTTAATATATTTATGTTAATGTGTGCACCACTGTTCATTTGATATTTTATTCAGATTTTTTTTCACCACAAAATAATTTTAAACCACAAAAGGACCCATAACCACTTGACAAACATGTTGTTGGTTTACATAAAAAACAGAGCAAAAATATTTCAACATTTAACACTCTAACAAATAAATTCCATATTTGCCAACAAACTAACCGACCGACCGACCGCCAGACCAAATTCGTTATGACTACGTTCTTCATACACCTGATCTCAACAGCTTTTAAATTACAACTAGTAGTTTGAGTATTTATTCTTTTCATTTGCAAAATATTTGCTTAATATATTAACTAAAAAACTTAACTTTTAAAATCACAGTCAAGCACACACACACATACACAGTGTCAATGTGTGTAAGTAATTTGAAACTTAACTGAGTTTTAAGTGTCTGTATTTTTTTTCGTGGGCTGAATAAAACTAAAATACTTCCCTGGGGTTAGACGAATTGTAAAGAACTGTACATTTGCCTTTAGTTTTTAAGAGCCCCTAAAAGTTTACTTTACACATTGTCGTTTAAATCTGAGCTAGAACTGGAACTAGAACTGACTAGAACTGAACTAGAACTAGAACTGAACTAGAACTGAACTAGAACTGAACTAGAACTGAAATAGAACTGAACTAGTACTGAACTAGAACTGAACCAGAACTGAACTAGAACTGAACTAGAACTGAACTAGAACTGACATAGAACTGAACTAGAACTGAACTAGAACTGAAACTAGAACTGAACTAGAACTGAACTAGAACTGAACTAGAACTGAACTAGAACTGAACTCGAACTGAACTAGAACTGAACTAGAACTGAACTAGAACTGAACTAGAACTGAACTAGAACTGAACTAGAACGAACTAGAACTGAACTAGAACTGAACTAGAACTGAACTAGAACTGAACTAAACTGAACTAGACTGACTAGAACTGAACTAGAACTGAACTAGAACTGAATAGAACTGAACTAGAACTGACTAGAACTGGAACTAGACTGAACTAGAACTGAACTAGAACTGAACTAGAACTGAACTAGAACTGAACTAGAACTGAACTAGAACTGAACTAGAACTGAACTAGAACTGAACTAGAACTGAACTAGAACTGAACTAGAACTGAACTAGAACTGAACTAGAACTGAACTAGAACTGAACTAGAACTGAACTAGAACTGAACTAGAACTGAACTAGAACTGAACTAGAACTGAACTAGAACTGAACTAGAACTGAACTAGAACTGAACTAGAACTGAACTAGAACTGAACTAGAACTGAACTAGAACTGAACTAGAACTGAACTAGAACTGAACTAGAAACTGAACTAGAACTGAACTAGAACTGAACTAGAACTGAACTAGAACTGAACTAGAACTGAACTAGAACTGAACTAGAACTGAACTAGAACTGAACTAGAACTGAACTAGAACTGAACTAGAACTGAACTAGAACTGAACTAGAACTGAACTAGAACTGAACTAGAACTGAACTAAACTGAACTAGAACTGAACTAGAACTGAACTAGAACTGAACTAGAACTGAACTAGAACTGAACTAGAACTGAACTAGAACTGAACTAGAACTGAACTAGAACTGAACTAGAACTGAACTAGAACTGAACTAGAACTGAACTAGAACTGAACTAGAACTGAACTAGAACTGAACTAGAACTGAACTAGAACTGAACTAGAACTGAACTAGAACTGAACTAGAACTGAACTAGAACTGAACTAAACAGAACTAGAACTGAACTAGAACTGAACTAGAACTGAACTAGAACTGAACTAGAACTGAACTAGAACTGAACTAGAACTGAACTAGAACTGAACTAGAACTGAACTAGAACTGAACTAGAACTGAACTAGAACTGAACTAGAACTGAACTAACGGAACTAGAAACGGAACTAGAACTGAACTAGAACTGAACTAGAACTGAACTAGAACTGAACTAGAACTGAACTATAACTGAACTAGAACTGAACTAGAACTGAACTAGAACTGAACTAAACTGAACTAGAACTAAAAAACTAGAACTGAACTAGAACTGAACTAGAACTGAACTAGAACTGAACTAGAACTGAACTAGAACTGAACTAGAACTGAACTAGAACTGAACTAAAACTGAACTAGAACTGAACTAGAACTGAACTAGAACTGAACTAGAACTGAACTAGAACTGAACTAGAACTGAACTAGAACTGAACTAGAACTGAACTAGAACTGAACTAGAACTGAACTAGAACTGAACTAGAACTGAACTAGAACTGAACTAGAACTGAACTAGAACTGAACTAGAACTGAACTAGAACTGAACTAGAACTGAACTAGAACTGAACTAGAACTGAACTAGAACTGAACTAGAACTGAACTAGAACTGAACTAGAACTGAACTAGAACTGAACTAGAACTGAACTAGAACTGAACTAGAACTGAACTAGAACTGAACTAGAACTGAACTAGAACTGAACTAGAACTGAACTAGAACTGAACTAGAACTGAACTAGAACTGAACTAGAACTGAACTAGAACTGAACTAGAACTGAACTAGAACTGAACTAGAAATGAACTAGAACAGAACTAGAACAGAACTAGAACAGAACTAGAACAGAACTAGAACAGAAAGACAGAACTAGAACAGAACGAACAGAACTAGAACAGAACTAGAACAGAACTAGAACAGAACTAGAACAGAACTAGAACAGAACTAGAACAGAACTAGAACAGAACTAGAAAGACTAGAACAGAACTAGAACAGAACTAGAACAGAACTAGAACAGAACTAGAACAGAACTAGAACAGAACTAGAACAGAACTAGAACAGAACTAGAACAGAACTAGAACAGAACTAGAACAGAACTAGAACAGAACTAGAACAGAACTAGAACAGAACTAGAACAGAACTAGAACAGAACTAGAACAGAACTAGAACAGAACTAGAACAGAACTAGAACAGAAAGAACAGAACTAGAACAGAACTAGAACAGAACTAGAACAGAACTAGAACAGAACTAGAACAGAACTAGAACAGAACTAGAACAGAACTAGAACAGAACTAGAACAGAACTAGAACAGAACTAGAACAGAACTAGAACAGAACTAGAACAGAACTAGAACAGAACAGAACTAGAACAGAACTAGAACAGAACTAGAACAGAACTAGAACAGAACTAGAACAGAACTAGAACAGAACTAGAACAGAACTAGAACAGAACTAGAACAGAACTAGAAGAGAACTAGAACAGAACTAGAACAGAACAGAACAGAACAGAACTAGAACAGAACTAGAACAGAACTAGAACAGAACTAGAACAGAACTAAAACAGAACTAGAACAGAAATAGAAAAGAGTTCGGAACTAGAACTAAACTAGAAGACGATATTTTTATATCCGGAATGTTTATCTGGGCAGCTCTGTTTGTGTTGTATGTTAGTGGGTGGTAGCCATTTGTATAAGTATGCAAATAATTATTTGCATTTTATAAACTTGTAAGAGAAATTGCAAATGCAGTTTTTCTAGCTGTAAGTGTCATTTGATATTCCTTTTTATGTTGCAATTGTTCTTGTTGTTGTTATTTTCTTCCTCCATATTTAACTTTAACTAAATGGCAGAAAAAATGGTATTTATTTTAAATATACTTTGATTTTGTTGCTGCAATTGTTCAGGCAAATATCTTTAAGGAATTTTTTTATAGCAGAAACTACAAACTGGGGGCAAAATAAAAGGCAGAGAGGTTTTAGGAGAGTAAAAGCAGGAGGAAAGATATTTCAATAACAATTTTTTCAATAGAATTGTTACGATTTTTTAAGAAATTTAAAGCTTCTTTAATTTTATAGCAAAATCCGCCCTCTTGCTTTCTTAATCCCTTTACCCCGCCCCTCTGTTTTTGTTATAACACACATTGTACTTCAAAATACTGTGTGGTTTTGGAACAGAGTTAAGGATTTATTTTTTGCTTATTTTTCATTCTGTACGAGTAAGCCTCGTAATTTTAATATGTTTACTTACAGCTAAAAAAAAATAAAAGAAAACTTAAGTAACAAAGCTAAAAAATAGCAAATAATGTAAATTTAGGATTAAAAAGGATTTGTAGACGATTTACTAAATACACAAATAGAAGAGAAGCAAAAACAAAGAAACTTAAACAAAAGTTAAATACAAGTATTTAAAAGAATATCAACATAAATTAAGCTCCTTTTCCCTATTTATTTAGCTGGAAATAGGCGAAATATTAAAAAACATGTTAGCCTATTTTTAGGCGTATTGAAATCATTAAATATTAAAGTCTTTTCTGTAAATAAAATTTTATGTCATTTTGTATATTTGTTTTGATTTGCTAACGTCTGTCAAACGCATTGACATAGAAATTTAATGACGCACTAAACTAAACGTTTTATTCCAGTAGCAAAATGCTGCTTTTTTATTACAATTTTAATGTATTTTTATATGCAATAAAAACATAATGTTATGAATAGAAAATGTCTGAAAGAGTTTATAACCATATTACCAGATAATGTAAGTGCATACAAAAACAACAAATAAACAAAGAAAATAATTAGAATTTTCGTTAAATACAAGGATGTAGGATATTAATTGAGCAACTTAAGCAAAGAATGAAGAAATAAATAGCACTGGACACGAAACTTATGTGGAACTGATACAGAAGAACTAGAACAGAACTAGAACAGAACTAGAACAGAAATAGAACTAGAACAGAAATAGAACTAGAACAGAACTAGAACAGAACTAGAACAGAACTAGAACAGAACTAGAACAGAACTAGAAAGAACTAGAACAGAACTAGAACAGAACTAGAACAGAACTAGAACAGAACTAGAACAGAACTAGAACAGAACTAGAACAGAACTAGAACAGAACTAGAACAGAACTAGAACAGAACTAGAACAGAACTAGAACAGAACTAGAAACAGAACTAGAACAGAACTAGAACAGAAATAGAACAGAACTAGAACAGAACTAGAACAGAACTAGAACAGAAACTAGAACGAACTAGAACTAGAACAGAACTAGAACAGAACTAGAACAGAACTAGAACAGAACTAGAACAGAACTAGAACAGAACAGAACAGAACTAGAACAGAACTAGAACAGAAACTAGAACAGAACTAGAACAGAACTAGAACAGAACTAGAACAGAACTAGAACAGACTAGAACAGAACAGAACTAGAACAGAACTAGAACAGAACTAGAACAGAACTAGAACAGAACTAGAACAGAACTAGAACAGAACTAGAACAGAACTAGAAAGAAGAACTAGAACAGAACAAATAGAACAGAACTAGAACAGAACTAGAACAGAACTAGAACAGAACTAGAACAGAACTAGAACAGAACTAGAACAGAACTAGAACAGAACTAGAACAGAACTAGAACAGAACTAGAACAGACTAGAACAGAACTAGAACAGAACTAGAACAGAACTAGAACAGAACTAGAACAGAACTAGAACAGAACTAGAAACAGAACTAGAACAGAACTAGAACAGAACTAGAACAGAACTAGAACAGAACTAGAACAGAACTAGAACAGAACTAGAGAGAAAGAAACAGAACGAACTAAGAACAGAAACAGCGAACTAGAAAGAACGAACGCTAGAACAGACTAGAACAGAACAGAACAGAACTAGAACAGAACTAGAAAAGAACTAGAACAGAACTAGAACAGAAACTAGAACAAACTAGAACAGAACTAGAACAGAACTAGAACAGAACTAGAACAGAACTAGAACAGAACTAGAACAGAACTAGAACAGAACTAGAACAGAACTAGAACAGAACTAGAACAGAACTAGAACAGAACTAGAACAGAACTAGAACAGAACTAGAACAGAACTAGAACAGAACTAGAACAGAACTAGAACAGAACTAGAACAGAACTAGAACAGAACTAGAACAGAACTAGAACAGAACTAGAACAGAACTAGAACAGAACTAGAACAGAACTAGAACAGAACTAGAACAGAACTAGAACAGAACTAGAACAGAACAGAACTAGAACAGAACTAGAACAGAACTAGAACAGAACTAGAACAAAACTAGAACAAACTAGAACAGAACTAGAACAGAACTAGAACAGAACTAGAACAGAACTAGAACAGAACTAGAACAGAACTAGAACAGAACTAGAACAGAACTAGAACAGAACTAGAACAGAACTAGAACAGAACTAGAACAGAACTAGAACAGAACTAGAACAGAACTAGAACAGAACTAGAACAGAACTAGAACAGAACTAGAACAGAACTAGAACAGAACTAGAACAGAACTAGAACAGAACAGAACTAGAACACAACTAGAACAGAACTAGAACAGAACTAGAACAAAACTAGAACAAAACTAGAACAGAACTAGAACAGAACTAGAACAAAACTAGAACAAAACTAGAACAGAACTAGAACAGAACTAGAACAGAACTAGAACAGAACTAGAACAGAACAGAACAGAACTAGAACAGAACTAGAACAGAACTAGAACAGAACTAGAACAGAACTAGAACAAAACTAGAACAAAACTAGAACAGAACTAGAACAGAACTAGAACAGAACTAGAACAGAACTAGAACAGAACTAGAACAGAACTAGAACAGAACTAGAACAGAACTAGAACAGAACTAGAACAGAACTAGAACAAAACTAGAACAAAACTAGAACAGAACTAGAACAGAACTAGAACAAACTGGAACACAACTAGAACAGAACTAGAACAGAACTAGAACAAAACTAGAACAAAACTAGAACAGAACTAGAACAGAACTAGTACAGAACTAGAACAGAACTAGAACAGAACTAGAACAGAACTAGAACAGAACTAGAACAGAACTAGAACAGAACTAGAACAGAACTAGAACAGAACTAGAACAGAACTAGAACGAACTAGAACAGCAGAACAGAACTAACAGAACTAGAACAGAACTAGAACAGAACTAGAACAGAACTAGAACAGAACTAGAACAGAACTAGAACAGAACTAGAACAGAACTAGAACAGAACTAGAACAGAACAGAACTAGAACAGAACTAGAACACAACTAGAACACAACTAGAACACAACTAGAACACAACTAGAACACAACTGGAACACAACTAGAACAGAACTAGAACAGAACTAGAACAGAACTAGAACAACTAGAACAGAACTAGAACAGAACTAGAACAGAACTAGAACAGAACTAGAACAGAACTAGAACAGAAACTAAAACTGATCCAGAATTGATCTGCTGCAGAGTAAACTAGTTGTGTTGCCACATTGTTGCCCTTTTCTTTCCAACCAATCTGGTTACTTCAGCTTTTTAAATAAACCTGTTAGTTAACTGTTAACTATACAAAACAGAATTAAAGTTTATTCAACCAATTTAACCCAACTAAATTCAAATTTTACACTTAATTATGGTTTAGCACACAAACTCAACTGAATTATAATAGAAAGAAATGAACCTTTTTTTCTCAACGCTAGCCACAGAAAAATATAAGAAAATCTATTAAAAAATATAAATATAAAGAAAAGTAAAGGGGTTATAAAGGACCTGAAAGAAATATGAACAAACATTTGCACACTTATTATAAAAAAGAAACTAGAAATGTTAATTAAAAATACTAAAAAAAAAAAAAGTTGCAAAATATTTTCTTATGCTTTTTATGAAAATACAAACTTAAAAACTAAAATCTAGCAGAAAAAAATATTTAAATTATAAGAAACAGAAAACTTCAAAAAAGAAAGAAACCACAAGAAATATTATTTATTTTTTCAAGATACATAACTTGAGACTTGAAATCTGTGTTGAAAATTTATGTTATTTCTTACATTTCAAAAAAACTTGCTGAATACTTTTTAAACAAATATGAGTGTTTTTTGTTTATGTTTTCTAAATAGTAGAAGTGCAAAAATATTAAGAAGTCTAGAGAAAAGTTGCAGAGTAATTGTTGCCATTATATTTTGTTATTAGACAAAATAACTTTATTTTAAGAGGCTTACAAAAATATTAAACAAAAACATTTTTATGCTTTCACATTTAAATAAAAGACAGTTACTTTTCAAATGTTACAAAAAAAAAAAAAAAACAACTACAAAAGTTTTTAAAAGTATAATAAACACTTAGAAAGTTTTGACAGTTAATAGTTTCAACAATAATATGGTAGCACTATTGCTATTTTAGTTAAAAGGCAAGAAAAATGTAAACAAAACAAAGCCTTAGTTGGCAATTCGGAACTACATAAAAGTTGGTAAACATAGAAAACAGATTAAAGAAATAACATATTTATTTTAAAGATTTTAATAAGACAAATTTTAATTTAGCCCTCTTTTTAAATAAGTTTTATCTCTTTAAATATTTCTCCCTTCTGTTTAACATTTGCAAAATCATAAATCAAACATTTAACTCTTAACTGTTTTAAATTAAAAACTTTTTCCTGCCAACTCATTTTCACCTGTGAAAAATTATCCTTAAAAAAAAAGAACTTTTTTATTTCTAAATATTGTTTTTGATTTATTTTCATTGAGGCATAAAGAAAATTTTAATTAATACCTTCCAATACTCATGCCACCATGCAACCAACAACATCATGTTGCATGTCAAATACCGATTAAAATGTCTAGCCAAACTGTTAAATTAAACTACAGAGCAGCGAGTTGAATCAAATGTTTCAAAAGCAATATTTGCTAGATTATTTTTTTTTTTTTTGCTTTCTATTTCAGAATTTGCAAAAGCACTATCTAGACTAACAACAAAGAAAAACATAAAATACACATAAAGAAAATGATGGAACCACAACAGATCCAGAATGATTCAAAATTGTACAAGAACTTTACTTAACTAGAACTGAACTAGAACTGAGCCAGAACTGAACTAGAACTGAACTAGAACTGAACTAGAACTGAACTAGAACTGAACTAGACTAGAACTGAACTAGAACTGAACTAGAACTGAAACTAGAACTGAACTAGAACTGAACTAGAACTGAACTAGAACTGAACTAGAACTGAACTAGAACTGAACTAGAACTGAACAGAACTGAACTAGAACTGAACTAGAACTGAACTAGAACTGAACTAGAACTGAACTAGAACTGAACTAGAACTGAACTAGAACTGAACTAGAACTGAACTAGAACTGAACTAGAACTGAACTAGAACTGAACTAGAACTGAACTAGAACTGAACTAGAACTGAACTAGAAACTGAACTAGAACTGAACTAGAACTGAACTAGAACTGAACTAGAACTGAACTAGAACTGAACTAGAACTGAACTAGAACTGAACTAGAACTGAACTATAACTGAACTAGAACTGAACTAGAACTGAACTAGAACTGAACTAGAACTGAACTAGAACTGAACTAGAACTGAACTAGAACTGAACTAGAACTGAACTAGAACTGAACTAGAACTGAACTAGAACTGAACTAGAACTGATATAGAACGAACTAGAACTGAACTAAACTGAACTAGAACTGAACTAGAACTGAACTAGAACTGAACTAGAACTGAACTAGAACTGAACTAGAACTGAACGAACTGAACTAGAACTGAACTAGAACTGAACTAGAACTGAACTAGAACTGAACTAGAACTGAACTAGAACTGAACTAGAACTGAACTAGAACTGAACTAGAACTGAACTAGAACTGAACTAGAACTGAACTAGAACTGAACTAGAACTGAACTAGAACTGAACTAGAACTGAACTAGAACTGAACTAGAACTGAACTAGAGAACTGACTGAACTGAACTAGAACTGAACTAGAACTGAACTAGAACTGAACTAGAACTGAACTAGAACTGAACTAGAACTGAACTAGAACTGAACTAGAACTGAACTAGAACTGAACTAGAACTGAACTAGAACTGAACTAGAACTGAACTAGAACTGAACTAGAACTGAACTAGAACTGAACTAGAACTGAACTAGAACTGAACTAGAACTGAACTAGAACTGAACTAGAACGAACTAGAACTGAACTAAAACTGAACTAGAACTGAACTAGAACTGAACTAGAACTGAACTAGAACTGAACTAGAACTGAACTAGAACTGAACTAGAACTGAACTGAAACTAGAACTGAACTAGAACTGAACTAGAACTGAACTAGAACTGAACTAGAACTGAACTAGAACTGAACTAGAACTGAACTAGAAACTGAACTAAAAAACTAGAACTGAACTAGAACTGAACTAGAACTGAACTAGAACTGAACTAGAACTGAACTAGAACTGAACTAGAACTGAACTAGAACTGAACTAGAACTGAACTAGAACTGAACTAGAACTGAACTAGAACTGAACTAGAACTGAACTAGAACTGAACTAGAACTGAACTAGAACTGAACTAGAACTGAACTAGAACTGAACTAGAACTGAACTAGAACTGAACTAGAACTGAACTAGAACTGAACTAGAACTGAACTAGAACTGAACTAGAACTGAACTAGAACTGAACTAGAACTGAACTAGAACTGAACTAGAACTGAACTAACTGAACTAGAACTGAACTAGAACTGAACTAGAACTGAACTAGAACTGAACTAGAACTGAACTAGAACTGAACTAGAACTGAACTAGAACTGAACTAGAACTGAACAAAGAACTAGAACTGAACTAGAACTGAACTAGAACTGATATAGAACCGAACTAGAACTGAACTAAAACTGAACTAGAACTGAACTAGAACTGAACTAGAACTGAACTAGAACTGAACTAGAACTGAACTAGAACTGAACTAGAACTGAACTAGAACTGAACTAGAACTGAACTGAACTGAACTAGAACTGAACTAGAACTGAACTAGAACTGAACTAGAACTGAACTAGAACTGAACTAGAACTGAACTAGAACTGAACTAGAACTGAACTAGAACTGAACTAGAACTGAACTAGAACTGAACTAGAACTGAACTAGAACTGAACTAGAACTGAACTAGAACTGAACTAGAACTGAACTAGAACTGAACTAGAACTGAACTAGAACTGAACTAGAACTGAACTAGAACTGAACTAGAACTGAACTAGAACTGAACTAGAACTGAACTAGAACTGAACTAGAACTGAACTAGAACTGAACTAGAACTGAACTAGAACTGAACTAGAACTGAACTAGAACTGAACTAGAACTGAACTAGAACTGAACTAGAACTGAACTAGAACTGAACTAGAACTGAACTAGAACTGAACTAGAACTGAACTAGAACTGAACTAGAACTGAACTAGAACTGAACTAGAACTGAACTAGAACTGAACTAGAACTGAACTAGAACTGAACTAGAACTAAACTAGAACTGAACTAGAACTGAACTAGAACTGAACTAGAACTGAACTAGAACTGAACTAGAACTGAACTAGAACTGAACTAGAACTAAACTAGAACTGAACTAGAACTGAACTTGAACTGAACTTGAACTGAACTAGAACTGAACTAGAACTGAACTAGAACTGAACTAGAACTGAACTAGAACTGAACTGGAAGTGAAATAGAACTGAACTAGAACTTTTGTCACAAAACAATCTGTTCTCTGTGTAAAACATAACAGCGAATATTTGATTTCTGCTACAAGAAAATCTTAAACTTTCAAAAAAGTTTCAAACAGCCTAAACTGCCAGCCATATTAAGGATATCCTTACATAAGTGTGTTTGTGTGTGTCTATTAAACCAACATACTTTTAAAATTTTTTTTGTTGTAACAATTTCTTTGCAAAGCAAAAAAATCAAGCAAACTCACACATCCTCAGAAAAAAGTTTTTAATTCAGTATTTGCTTTATTGCGCGCCAATTTTTTTTTTTTTTCAATTTGTTTTTGTGTGCTTTCCCCTGATGCTGCCCCTACACATAACTGTATGGTGTTGTTTATATTTGGTTGAGTTAATCTTTTTAGTTGAAATTCTCAAATATTCACACAAACAACAAATGTTTTGAATTTGCACAATGCCGCACCCTGTATATGTTGAATACACAAACCTGCATCTAACGGTAGTTTGTGGGTTTGTTGAGATTTAAACAACAAACAGGAGTCAGGATAATAATAAACACAACAAACAACTAATTCATGCTTTCAAATCAAGGCAAATAATGAAAGCAGCAACAACAGTAATACTCTCCCTGCATAACTGTATACATGTATGAGTGTGTGTTTATTTCAAAACGGAGTCAAACAAAACAGACATAGACACATGACAAATAAATAAAATGTTTGCCAGATATCGCCTGACTGTGTAACTTTTCGTATGCAAAAGAAAAAAAAAGTACATTAACGTCAATGGCAACGCTTACACCGAGTGAATGCTGACATTGCGACGCCAAATATTAAATGCGTTGGAATAAATTTGTTTAGTTGTTCGTTATTTTATAACAATTTCATTTTCTGGTTGGATTTTGCAATTTAAAAGTGAAAGCTAAAGAATATATAGCCGCCAACAACAGCCGCCATTATAAAGAAGGGTTAAAAACTTTCGTTGGCAACAGTATTAAAATACTCCAAGAAACAAGAAGAGGATTTAGGAAACAATAATATGGGTTATAGATAAAACAGAGGAAATTTAATTTGAATGTTTGTGCTTCAAAGATTTGTTCTACAGTAATCTTACATCATTAAAATAAAAAAAGGTTAATGATATCACGGCTAAATTGAAATGTTTTTTAAAAGAAATCAAAGGAAATGAATTGTTTTGAAAAATATGCTAAGAGATAATGTAGTCATCATTGTGTGGACCCCACGATAACCACAAAAACGCAAGAAGGTATTGGTAAGGGAATGGAAATAGAAAGCACGTTTTTTATATTTAAAAAAATAAGTCTGAAGAAGTTTTTGCAGTTCACATTTTACAATCTAGTTCAGTTGGAGTTCAGTTCCGGTTCTAGTTCTGTTCTAGTTCTGTTCTAGTTCTGTTCTATGTTCTAGTTCAGTTCTAGTTCTGTTCTAGTTCTGTTCTAGTTCGTTCTAGTTCTGTTCTAGTTCTGTGTTCTGTTTAGTTCTGTTCTAGTTCTGTTCTAGTTCTGTTCTAGTTCTGTTTCTAGTTCTGTTCTAGTTCTGTTCTAGTTCTGTTCTAGTTCTGTTCTAGTTCTTTTTTGTTTAGTTCTGTTCTAGTTCTGTTCTAGTTCTGTTCTAGTTCTGTTCTAGTTCTGTCTAGTTCTGTTCTAGTTCTGTTCTAGTTCTGTTCTAGTTCTGTTCTAGTTCTTTCTAGTTCTGTTCTAGTTCTGTTCAGTTCTGTCTAGGTCGTTCTAGTTCTGTCTAGTTCTTTTCTAGTTTTTCTAGTTCTTTCTAGTTCTGTTCTAGTTCTGTTCTAGTTCTGTTCTAGTTCTGTTCTAGTTCTGTTCTAGTTCTGTTCTAGTTCTGTTCTAGTTCTGTTCTAGTTCTGTTCTAGTTCTGTTCTAGTTCTGTTCTAGTTCTGTTCTAGTTCTGTTCTAGTTCTGTTCTAGTTCTGTTCTAGTTCTGTTCTAGTTCTGTTCTAGTTCGGTTCTAGTTCTGTTCTAGTTCTGTTCTAGTTCTATTCTAGTTCTGTTCCAGTTCTGTTCTAGTTCTGTTGTAGTTCTATAATTCTAGTATAAAATGAAAAGACTAATTCATTCTATTATTAAAAATCACTTTATGTTATAATATAATAAACTGACCACAAAATATTTTACAGAAATTACGCAAAAATTTCTCCTTTGAGAAAACAATTATCAATCATTTCTATATTTATTAAAAAACTTTTCAGCTTAAGGAACTTTTCCCTACAATCTTTGACTGCTATGTTTTTTTTTCGAACAATGACAAACTTTGTCCTTTTAATGAACTTTATCTCTGTTAAACATTTTCTAAATTAATTTCATATTGTGTATAAATTTAGGATACAGTGTATAAGTACTTAACTTCCGCTTTAACAAAAAAACAGAGAAAAAACGAAACATAGTCAAATTATCTTGATTATTTTTTATTTTTCTGTGTATGTTTTTTATGATATACTTTGGCAAATCTCATTATACGCTAAAGGAAAAAAAAAAGAAAGAGTTAAACGATTTTCTGCTTCAATATTTTCATGGCAAAAGTTTAGAAAGATAAAAAAGCAGCAACAACAACAAACATACAACTCGTTAGTGTAACAACAAATGTCACTGAACTGTTTTTTTGGAAAATTTTATTTTGTCCTTTTGTTTTTTTTTTTTGGTTGCCAAGTTTTTCTATTAACATTAGAGAAAAAACTAAAAAACACTTTGACAACTTTTTGTTGAAATAAACCAAAATAGTAACGGTTTAAGAGAATATGTCAATTTAGTGATAAGATAATGGAGAGATTGATAAAGAGAGATCGTTGTTGGGTATACAAAGTCAAAGTATGACAACTTCTAGTTTAGTTCTACTTTCCTTCTAGTTCAGTTCTAGTTCAGTTCTAGTTCTGGTTCAGTTCTAGTTCAGTTCTAGTTCAGTTCTAGTCCAGTTCTAATTCAGTTCTAGTTCAGTTCTAGTTCAGTTCTAGTTCAGTTCTAGTTCAGTTCTAGTTCAGTTTAGTTCAGTTCTAGTTCAGTTCTAGTTCAGTTCTAGTTCAGTTCTAGTCAGTCTAGTTCAGTTCTAGTTCAGTTCTAGTTCAGTTCTAGTTCAGTTCTAGTTCAGTTCTAGTTCAGTTATAGTTCAGTTCTAGTTCAGTTCTAGTTCAGTTCTAGTTCAGTTCTAGTTCAGTTCTAGTTCAGTTCTAGTTCAGTTCTAGTTCAGTTCTAGTTCAGTTCTAGTTAGTTCTAGTTCAGTTCTAGTTCAGTTCTAGTTCAGTTCTAGTTCAGTTCTAGTTCAGTTCTAGTTCAGTTAGTTCAGTTCTAGTTCAGTTCTAGTTCAGTTCTAGTTCAGTTCTAGTTCAGTTCTAGTTCAGTTCTAGTTCAGTTCTAGTTCAGTTCTAGTTCAGTTCTAGTTCAGTTCTAGTTCAGTTCTAGTTCAGTTCTAGTTCAGTTCTAGTTCAGTTCTAGTTCAGTTCTAGTTCAGTTCTAGTTCAGTTCTAGTTCAGTTCTAGTTCAGTTCTAGTTCAGTTCTAGTTCAGTTCTAGTTCAGTTCTAGTTCAGTTCTAGTTCAGTTCTAGTTCAGTTCTAGTTCAGTTCTAGTTCAGTTCTAGTTCAGTTCTAGTTCAGTTCTAGTTCAGTTCTAGTTCAGTTCTAGTTCAGTTCTAGTTCAGTTCTAGTTCAGTTCTAGTTCAGTTCTAGTTCAGTTCTAGTTCAGTTCTAGTTCAGTTCTAGTTCAGTTCTAGTTCAGTTCTAGTTCAGTTCTAGTTCAGTTCTAGTTCAGTTCTAGTTCAGTTCTAGTTCAGTTCTAGTTCAGTTCTAGTTCAGTTCTAGTTCAGTTCTAGTTCAGTTCTAGTTCAGTTCTAGTTCAGTTCTAGTTCAGTTCTAGTTCAGTTCTAGTTCAGTTCTAGTTCAGTTCTAGTTCAGTTCTAGTTCAGTTCTAGTTCAGTTCTAGTTCAGTTCTAGTTCAGTTCTAGTTCAGTTCTAGTTCAGTTCTAGTTCAGTTCTAGTTCAGTTCTAGTTCAGTTCTAGTTCAGTTCTAGTTCAGTTCTAGTTCAGTTCTAGTTCAGTTCTAGTTCAGTTCTAGTTCAGTTCTAGTTCAGTTCTAGTTCAGTTCTAGTTCAGTTCTAGTTCAGTTCTAGTTCAGTTCTAGTTCAGTTCTAGTTCAGTTCTAGTTCAGTTCTAGTTCAGTTCTAGTTCAGTTTAGTTCAGTTCTAGTTCAGTTCTAGTTCAGTTCTAGTTCAGTTCTAGTTCAGTTCTAGTTCAGTTCTAGTTCAGTTCTAGTTCAGTTCTAGTTCAGTTCTAGTTCAGTTCTAGTTCAGTTCTAGTTCAGTTCAGTTCTAGTTCAGTTCTAGTTCAGTTCTAGTTCAGTTCTAGTTCAGTTCTAGTTCAGTTCTAGTTCAGTTCTAGTTCAGTTCTAGTTCAGTTCTAGTTCAGTCTAGTTCAGTTCTAGTTCAGTTCTAGTTCAGTTCTAGTTCAGTTCTAGTTCAGTTCTAGTTCAGTTCTAGTTCAGTTCTAGTTCAGTTCTAGTTCAGTTGAGTTCTAGTTCAGTTGAGTTCTAGTTCAGTTCTAGTTCAGTTCAGTCAGTTCTAGTCGTTCTAGTTCAGTTCTAGTTCAGTTCTAGTCCAGTTCTAGTTCAGTTCTAGTTCAGTTCTATTCAGTTCTAGTTCAGTTCTAGTTCAGTTCTAGTTCAGTTCTAGTTCAGTTCTAGTTCAGTTCTAGTTCAGTTCTAGTTCAGTTCTAGTTCAGTTCTAGTTCAGTTCTAGTTCAGTTCTAGTTCAGTTCTAGTTCAGTTCTAGTTCAGTTCTAGTTCAGTTCTAGTTCAGTTCTAGTTCAGTTCTAGTTCAGTTCTAGTTCAGTTCTAGTTCAGTTCTAGTTCAGTTCTAGTTCAGTTCTAGTTCAGTTCTAGTTCAGTTCTAGTTCAGTTCTAGTTCAGTTCTAGTTCAGTTCTAGTTCAGTTCTAGTTCAGTTCTAGTTTAGTTCTAGTTCAGTTCTAGTAGTTCAGTTCTAGTTCAGTTCTAGTTCAGTTCTAGTTCAGTTCTAGTTCAGTTTAAACAAATGCTTAAAGAGTTATATATATTCCGGGTCAAAATTTTAATATTTTACATATGCTTTAAAAACTGATTTAGTAGAATATATAAAATTATTTTTCTTACAAACCTTGAACTTTATAGACATTTGGGGATTTTCTTTAACAATTTGTAAAAAAAAATCTTGTAGTAAGAACTAAATCTTCAAATTTCCCATTAAAAATATCCTAGATTACATAGACAAAACCTTTTCTTCTTCAGTATATTAATAATAAAAAACAAATTACAAATGCTTTATTTTCTTAAAAAAAAAAGAAACAAAAAGGACGAAAAATTTTAAAATATTATTATACATTTTTCCGAAGCAGTTTTGTTTTTTTTATACACATCTATGACCGTTAAATATTTAGGGATTTAATGATAAAAATTATGCCTAAAAACTATTTACATTTATTTTTGACAGATTGTTTAAGCTCTATTCTGTGTTTTGTTTATGTTTATGTTACTCATACTCTCGGCCTTTTAAAAAAATGTATGTAATCTACTCTACTTTATTAATATTTGCTGCTTCTTCTTCATTTTACTAACTGTAATTTTTTTTTGTTACATTAATAAAAACAAACCACAAAAACTTGTCATTTTAGTTAAGGCAAAAAATATCCATGTCTGTCTCTGTAGTACACAAACAATGTGTAGGTTGGGAAAAAACAAAGCAAAATATGAATCTTGAGAAAAAAGCATGTTATTATCATCCTGAGAATCATTTTCATGTTTGTTTTAAGAGTTGTAAAACATCAAAAAACACAATGTCTCAAGTACTATTAACACCCAACAGGAACAGTGGGACCTAAGTTCTAGTTCAGTTCCAGATCACTTCCAATTCAATTCTAGTTCTGTTTTAGTTTGTTCTAGTTTGTTCTAGTTCTGTTCTAGTTCTGTTCTAGTTCTGTTCTAGTTCTGTTCTAGTTTTGTTCTAGTTCTGTTCTAGTTCTGTTCTAGTTCTGTTCTAGTTCTGTTCTAGTTCTGTTCTAGTTCTGTTCTAGTTCTGTTCTAGTTCTGTTCTAGTTCTGTTCTAGTTCTGTTTAGTTCTGTTCTAGTTCTGTTCTAGTTCTGTTCTAGTTCTGTTCTAGTTCTGTTCTAGTTCTGTTCTAGTTCTGTTCTAGTTCTGTTCTAGTTCTGTTCTAGTTCTGTTCTAGTTCTGTTCTAGTTCTGTTCTAGTTCTGTTCTAGTTCTGTTCTAGTTCTGTTCTAGTTCTGTTCTAGTTCTGTTCTAGTTCTGTTCTAGTTCTGTTCTAGTTCTGTTCTAGTTCTGTTCTAGTTCTGTTCTAGTTCTGTTCTAGTTCTGTTCTAGTTCTGTTCTAGTTCTGTTCTAGTTCTGTTCTAGTTCTGTTCTAGTTCTGTTCTAGTTCTGTTCTAGTTCTGTTCTAGTTCTGTTCTAGTTCTGTTCTAGTTCTGTTCTAGTTCTGTTCTAGTTCTGTTCTAGTTCTGTTCCAGTTCTGTTCTAGTTCCGTTCTAGTTCTGTTCTAGTTCAGTTCTAGTTCTGTTCTAGTTCTGTTCTAGTTCTGTTCTAGTTCTGTTCTAGTTCAGTTCTAGTTCAGTTCTAGTTCTGTTCTAGTTCTGTTCTAGTTCTGTTCTAGTTCTGTTCTAGTTCTGTTCTAGTTCTGTTTAGTTCTGTTCTAGTTCTGTTCTGTTCTAGTTCTGTTCTAGTTCTGTTCTAGTTCTGTTCTAGTTCTGTTCTAGTTCTGTACTAGTTCTGTTTAGTTCTGTTCTAGTTCTGTTCTAGTTCTGTTCTAGTTCTGTTCTAGTTCTGTTCTAGTTCAGTTCTAGTTCTGTTCTAGTTCTGTTCTAGTTCTGTTCTAGTTCTGTTCTAGTTCTGTTCTAGTTCTAGTTCTGTTCTAGTTCTGTTCTAGTTCTGTTCTAGTTCTGTTCTAGTTCTGTTCTAGTTCTGTTCTAGTTCTGTTCTAGTTCTTTTAGTTGTTCTAGTTCTGTTCTAGTTCTGTTCTAGTTTGTTCTAGTTCTGTTCTAGTTCTGTTCTAGTTCTGTTCTAGTTCTGTTCTAGTTCTGTTCTAGTTCTGTTCTAGTTCTGTTCTAGTTCTGTTCTAGTTCTGTTCTAGTTCTTTCTAGTTCTGTTCTAGTTCTGTTCTAGTTGTTCTAGTTCTGTTCTAGTTCTGTTCTAGTTCTGTTCTAGTGCTGTTCTAGTTCTGTTCTAGTTCTGTTCTAGTTCTAGTTCTGTTCTAGTTCTGTTCTATTCTGTTCTAGTTCTGTTCTAGTTCTGTTCTAGTTCTGTTCTAGTTCTGTTTAGTTCTGTTCTAGTTCTGTTCTAGTTCTGTTCTAGTTCTGTTCTAGTTCTGTTCTAGTTCTGTTCTAGTTCGTTCTAGTTCTGTTCTAGTTCTGTTCTAGTTCTGTTCTAGTTCTGTTCTAGTTCTGTTCTAGTTCTGTTCTAGTTCTGTTCTAGTTCTGTTCTAGTTCTGTTCTAGTTCTGTTCTAGTTCTGTTCTAGTTTGTTCTAGTTCTGTTCTAGTTCTGTTCTAGTTCTTTTAGTTCTGTTCTAGTTCTGTTCTAGTTCGTTCTAGTTCTAGTTCTGTTCTAGTTCTGTTCTAGTTCTGTTCTAGTTCTGTTCTAGTTCTGTCTAGTTCTGTTCTAGTTCTGTTCTAGTTCTGTTTAGTTTTGTTTCTAGTTCTGTTCTAGTTCTGTTCTAGTTCTGTTCTAGTTCTGTTCTAGTTCTGTTCTAGTTCTGTTCTAGTTTTGTTGTAGTTCTATTTCTGTTCTAGTTCGTTCTAGTTTGTTCTAGTTCTGTTCTAGTTCTGTTCTAGTTCTGTTCTAGTTCTGTTCTAGTTCTGTTCTAGTTCTGTTCTAGTTCTGTTCTAGTTCTGTTCTAGTTCTGTTCTAGTTTGTTCTAGTTCTGTTCTAGTTCTGTTCTAGTTCTGTTCTAGTTCTGTTCTAGTTCTGTTCTAGTTCTGTTCTAGTTCTGTTCTAGTTCTGTTCTAGTTCTGTTCTAGTTCTGTTCTAGTTCTGTTCTAGTTCTGTTCTAGTTCTGTTCTAGTTCTATTCTAGTTCTGTTCTAGTGTTCTAGTTCTGTTCTAGTTCTTTTTATCCACTGTACCTTTTAGCCTTTTTACTCCTCTTGTTGTTCAGCAAAATTTTTATGGTTTTTTGTTTTAAATCTTTTTTAACAAAGTCTTATATGTATTTAAATTTTCTGCTTGAATGAAATATACCAAAAGAAAATTTAGTTTTTTTCTATTAAAACACAACATTTGTCCATCATTTTTGCTTACCAACCAATTTGTACAACTTTCAACATTTTGCAAATGCGTTTCATTTTCCAAAACATTTTAAACTGACATTGAAGAGCCTGTCTGCTTTCTACTATATTTTCCTTAACAAAAAAAAAAAACAGGGACAATAAAACAGAATGGAAAAATTCTATGAAATTTAAATCATATTTAGCTTTAAGCATTACGCAAATAGACTTTCTTTCCTAAGACAAAATACGAAAAAAATTAAATATTTTGCAATGAAATGAGACGATGATGATGAGGATGATTTTTTTAACAGATTATGGAAGCTGTCAGATTTCAAACAGTTTTAATGTCAATTACTCCTAGAGTTGACAGTGAACAAAATGAACATTTTATAGGAATAATAATGGCAAACAAAATGCATGTATTAGTTAAGAACGATTTAATACTCCGAAAGGAAATTTATCTTAGGAGTATTTTACTATAGTTTTTTAAGAAAAAGTTATCGTCCTTTTCTTAAAAGGGAATAAAAAAGGGAATAAAAATGTAAAGGGAATAAAAATGTATGCAAGACTAAAAGTATTTTATAAGAATTATGATAAATTGCTGTTTTATATTTTTGCATTATTAAGTATAGTTTAACTTGGTTACACAAAAAAATTTTACATTTCTAGTTCAGTTTTAGTTTAGTTCTAGTTCAGTTATAGTTTAGTTCTAGTTCAGTTCTAGTTCAATTCTAGTTCAGTTCTAGTTCAGTTCTAGTTCAGTTCTAGTTCAGTTCTAGTTCAGTTCTAGTTCAGTTCTAGTTCAGTTCTAGTTCAGTTCTAGTTCAGTTCTAGTTCAGTTCTAGTTCAGTTCTAGTTCAGTTCTAGTTCAGTTCTAGTTCTAGTTTCTAGTTCAGTTCTAGTTCAGTTCTAGTTCAGTTCTAGTTCAGTTCTAGTTCAGTTCTAGTTCAGTTCTAGTTCAGTTCTAGTTCAGTTCTAGTTCAGTTCTAGTTCAGTTCTAGTTCAGTTCTAGTTCAGTTCTAGTTCAGTTTCTAGTTCAGTTCTAGTTCAGTTTCTAGTTCAGTTCCTAGTTCAGTTCCAGTTCTAGTTCAGTTCTAGTTCAGTTCCAGTTCAGTTCTAGTTCAGTTCTAGTTCAGTTCTAGTTCAGTTCCAGTTCAGTTCTAGTTCAGTTCTAGTTCAGTTCTAGTTCAGTTCTAGTTCAGTTCTAGTTCAGTTCTAGTTCAGTTCTAGTTCAGTTCTAGTTCAGTTCTAGTTCAGTTCTAGTTCAGTTCTAGTTCAGTTCTAGTTCAGTTCTAGTTCAGTTCTAGTTCAGTTCTAGTTCAGTTCTAGTTCAGTTCTAGTTCAGTTCTAGTTCAGTTCTAGTTCAGTTCTAGTTCAGTTCTAGTTCTAGTTCAGTTCTAGTTCAGTTCTAGTTCAGTTCTAGTTCAGTTCTAGTTCAGTTCTAGTTCAGTTCCAGTTCAGTTCTAGTTCAGTTCTAGTTGTTCTAGTTCAGTTCTAGTTCAGTTCTAGTTCAGTTCTAGTTCAGTTCTAGTTCAGTTCTAGTTCAGTTCTAGTTCAGTTCTAGTTCAGTTCTAGTTCAGTTCTAGTTCAGTTCTAGTTCAGTTCTAGTTCTGTTCTAGTTCAGTTCTAGTTCAGTTCTAGTTCAGTTCTAGTTCAGTTCTAGTTCAGTTCTAGTTCAGTTCTAGTTCAGTTCTAGTTCAGTTCTAGTTCAGTTCTAGTTCAGTTCTAGTTCAGTTCTAGTTCAGTTCTAGTTCAGTCCTAGTTCAGTTCCGTTCAGTTCTAGTTCTTTCTAGTTCAGTTCCAGTTCAGTTCTAGTTCAGTTCTAGTTTAGTTCAGTTTAGTTCTTTAGTTCAGTTCTAGTTCAGTTCTAGTTCAGTTCTAGTTCAGTTCTAGTTCATTGTTCTAGTTTCAGTTCTAGTTTTTTTCAGTTCTAGTTCAGTTCAGTTCAGTTCAGTTCTAGTCAGTTCTAGTTCAGTTCTAGTTCAGTTCTAGTTCAGTTCTAGTTCAGTTCTAGTTCAGTTCTAGTTCAGTTCTAGTTCAGTTCTAGTTCAGTTCTAGTTCAGTTTCTAGTTCAGTTCTAGTTCAGTTCTAGTTCAGTTCTAGTTCAGTTCTAGTTCAGTTCTAGTTCAGTTCTAGTTCAGTTCTAGTTCAGTTCTAGTTCAGTTCTAGTTCAGTTCTAGTTCAGTTCTAGTTCAGTTCTAGCTCAGTTCTAGTTCAGTTTCTAGTTCAGTTCTAGTTCAGTTCTAGTTCAGTTCTAGTTCAGTTCTAGTTCAGTTCTAGTTCAGTTCTAGTTCAGTTCTAGTCAGTTCTAGTTCAGTTCTAGTTCAGTTCTAGTTCAGTTCTAGTTCCGTTCTAGTTCAGTTCTAGTTCAGTTCTAGTTCAGTTCTAGTTCAGTTCTAGTTCAGTTCTAGTTCAGTTCTAGTTCAGTTCTAGTTCAGTTCTAGTTCAGTTCTAGTTCAGTTCTAGTTCAGTTCTAGTTCAGTTCTAGTTCAGTTCTAGTTCTAGTTCAGTTCTAATTCAGTTCTAGTTCAGTTCTAGTTCAGTTTTAGTTCAGTTTTTATTCAGTTCTAGTTCAGTTTTAGAAAACAAATTGTACAAGTTTAAAATACATATTATTATTTTAGCTATTATTCACTATTAGAATTCAAAATGTTTTCTTTGTAACAAATAATTTTTCCTAGATACCGCAACAAAACGCAGAAATTAAATTTTAATTAACATGCCTTAATTAAGGCCATATGTTAAACAAGATAAAATTACAATTATATTATTTTATATTTAATTTAGGTTCATTAATACAACATTTTTAAATAGTTTGTAATTTGTACATTTCATGTTTCTCATTATCCCTTTCCCTTCTATAACTTTCTTAGACAAATGATCTGGCAATATTGTATCTATTGATGCAAAAACAAATTTTGTCTCATTATTATTTATAACCTGTCAAAATTATTCCCACACTTTTATGTTTGTTATGATTTTTTTGTTGGTATGATTTGCATGCAGACGACTACACGCAGACACACTTACCAAACAAGATTTGTTGTGTCCAGCCTTTTTACTTTATTTACTAATAAGAAATAATAACAAAATACTCACCTTATGTTTTCGGCAATTATTTAGTAGATGAAGCAAATAATTTTAATTAGAAATATCCATTTTGTTTGTTACTTTTTTAGTTGTGTGTCACTCTCACTTTCTTTTAAGCAAGATGAATCATATTTTTTTTTTTCTGTAACAAAAGCCAGACATTTGATTTATTTTTTTTTATTGGTTTGGCAAAGCAGCCTCCACTTGTTTTTTTTTTTTTTTTCTTTTTTATAAAATTACTTGTTAAAAAACACTTTAATACTTTTACTTAACACTTTTTTCTGGTTATTTACATGTTATGCATAAATTTAATTTATTAACAAGAGATACTTAGCAAACATTTTTATGTTTTTGCTAAACATTTTTAGAAATGCCACTCACGTATTTGTCGCAAGGACAAATGTTAAAATAAGCACGTTTAATTTTCACTTTTTCCGTCTTAATAATCCCTTTTAACTAGAAAAAAACTTTATTTTTGAAGATTTTCCTCGAAAAAATAACAAATCCCTTTTAATATCCGTTTCACAATGTTCGGCACGCGACAACAAAATGTAAACTGAAAGCCAACGCGCCACTAAACAAAACACAAACATCAAAAAAAAATAAACGTCATCAACATCATCATTATTATCATTACATTCGTATCATAACGAAAACAGAAAACGCAAAACAACAACAACACTTTAACTACAGTGATGAAAACATATACAGAACAGCACGAACATATGATAAGTTTTTAGTGGGGTTTTGTTGTTGTTGTTGTTGAGTTTTTCTCTTGCAGAATCGAGAGCATAAAAAGGAACCGGCAAATATCAACAACAACAAAACAAAATATCAAGCACAACAAGGCAGACACGCAGGACTTTGGCAAGTGTTCATTCAATAAAGTAGTATGAGCAATATGTAAACAAAGCTAAAAAAAACAGGGAAAGAGAGATAAGTATTAACTCTCTCGGAAATACTTGAATTAGTAAATAAACAAAGAACAGGGCTGGAAATGTTATTATATTAAAATTTTGTTATATTTAAAATTAATTGTATAAAAATGAAGAAATTTTAAATAAAATAAACAAAAATTATTAAATAAAGCTAAAATAATAAGACTTGTTACAAATGGAAGTACAAATGGAAGTACAAATTGAACAAAATTATTTTATTTTGTTGCTAAAAAAACTTTCTAACCCTGTGGTTTACTGCAAATGTAAACAAACATGTGTTTGGGAGTTAGTAAAATTGCAATAAGGAAAGTTGAAAAAAGAGTGCAAAGAGTAAAAGAGAAATTTAATGCATTTTGCATAAAGTAGCCAGATTGTTTAGTGACTAAACTAACACAAATATTAAAAGAATTAACTGTTTCTGGCTACTCTAAACTAATAAGAGCATAACAAAAACAGAGAGAGCAAAAGAAAAATGTAAACATTGTTTAAATTCGTGCAGATTGCAAAGGATTTCTTTTGTTATTTACAGTTAGTTTGATGAATGAGTCTGTATGTTTGTTTTTTTTTTTTCCTTCCTATTTTGTTTTGTTGATGTGGTTGTTATCATCAGCAGCAGTAGACACAGTGGGGTTCTTAAGGGTGTTAAATTGAATATACCACCACCTCTTATAAAATGTGTGTAAAAGGCTGGTGGAGGTTTTTCGTCTCGTTGTTGGTTACCTTTTGGTACTTAGAAAACTGACATGTTGTTGGTTGTAAGAGGGTGTTTGCTTGTAGCTGAATGCAAGTACATATTGGAAATATCAAAATTTAAGGTTTGGGTTTTTTTTTTTTTTTGGTAATTATTATAATTTTAGGTGATTTAGATAAGAATAAGTGATAAAATATATAAAATATTTTTAAAAAATTAAGCTTAGGGAATAGCAAGAATATAAATATTATTCAAATTAGCTACATAAATTGCTTGCCTGCACTTTTAATTTACAACTTTTTAGTTTTATAGATTTTGCATAAATTTATTAGCGTTAAAAAATTAATTTATTGGAGGTAAAACAATTTTATTTTTGTTTAATTTTCTGATAATTTTTAATTTTTCTAAGGGTTAAAAACAATATTTAAAGACCTTTTAACATAAATAATTCATTACTTTCATTGAAAATGTAAAAAAATAAAAGAAAAAACAAAATTTTTTCCACAAATTATCTGCTTTATCTGTAATCATTGTTTAATCGTATTTTTTCAATTAAATTTTTCATAGAAAATGATTTAGGTATTTTATTTTCAGAGACCACTACCTTTTAACGGCTATATAGATATAGCAGTTCATCCTAACACTAACGTTAAAACAGTGTAAGTTGACACATTCTGTTTTATCGTTAAAACAGTGCTTCTAGTCTTTTAAGCATTACCGTTATTGCAGTGTTTACATTCAATCGTTTTTTGCTGTCAATGCAGTTCTCTCCTATTTACAAAAATTTTTATCACTTAATAAGTATTTTTTATTTTATTATTAGAATTTAATACTATAACATTTATTTTAAACGTAGAATTCTGTATAAATTACTGTTTTATTAAAAGTTAAGCTTAGAATCGTTAAAATTAATTAAAACTTCGGCAATTTAAGTTAATACAGTTAAACATTATTATCTGGCAATTAAAGCACATTGCAGAATTACAATATTTTTATTAATTTAGCATGATGTTTTATTTTTATAAAGAGGTTCTGTTAAATTATTGCAATTTAAAAATGTTTATTTCTTAGCTAATAATAACAAGCCAATTTTTCAGCACAATTTTGCAGCTTAAATTAGTAAAAACAAAGTAACAATTAATAGATATTGCAGTATTAGGTAACACAGTCCATTGTACATTAAAGCAGCTCTCACGGTATACGGAGTTGTCATTTTTAGTATGTATCTTCAAAAACCTTAAATTATTAATATTTTTCATTATATTGTTAAAATTAAACAATATGAAAATATATTTTTTTAATTTTTAAACTAAAATTTACATAAAGCACTTTTATAACAAAATTTGAAGCTTAAATTAGTAAAAACAGAGTATGTAACAATTAAAAGATATTGCAGTTTCTGATAATACAGTTTCCTACTAAGTTAAAGCAGTGTTCACAGTATCGTACCACATTGCAGAGTTGGTTTTTTAAGTACCATAAAAAACGTTGCTACACAACTGCGCAAATATCTAAAATATTTATACTTCCTCTCCAATTCTTGAAATTACACAAACTCGAATACAGTTTTTAAATAAATTATTACTTAAATTAAACTTTTATTAAAATTTAAAGCTCTAAAATCAAAATAAATGGATTCATTTCTTACTTAGAGTTGTATTTTTTATTACTTGCTTGAACATGTAAACACGCCCTAAAATACCACCCTGTTTGCAAAAAAAAAAACACATACAAAAAACAAAATGTCGGACATTTAACCCAAGCCAACTTCATGATGTAGCGAAAAAAAACGAATACATACATTTTTCAGTATCGATTGGAATAACACGTACGTGTGCTCCAAGCTGAAAAATATAAAAAGTTTAATTAAATAAAATTTTCTTTTGAAAAAGTTCAAGTAAAAAAAAAATATATTAAAAAATGGGTGATCAACGAGGAACGCGTGTGTATGTGGGAAATTTAACTGATAAAATTAAGAAAGACGATTTAGAAGGAGAATTCACAAAATATGGTAAATTAAATTCAGTATGGATTGCATTTAATCCACCAGGTTTTGCATTCGTCGAATTCGAACATCGTGACGATGCCCAAAAGGCATGTGATGTTTTGAACGGCACCGAATTATTGGGCTCCCAATTAAGAGTGGAAATCAGCAAGGGACGCCCACGTCAAGGTGGTAGACGCCAAGGAGGTGGCGGTGGTAGAGGAGGCGGCGGCGGTGATAGACGCCGTGATGGCGGTGGCTTCGGTGGACGTCGTAATGGAGGAGGTGGTGGTGGCGGCGGTGGCTTTAGACCACGCAACTCAAGCGGCGGCCGTTATCCCGACCGTGGTTATGGCGGTTCGGGTGGTGGTGGTGGCCGTTCCGGCGGCGGTGGCGGTTATGGACGCGATGGCTATGGTAGCTCTAGTGGTGGCCGTTCCGGCGGTGGTGGCTATGGACGTGATGGTGGCAGTTCGGGTGGCTTCAGTCGTCGTGATTCATATGGCCGTGATGGTGGCAGTTCAGGAGGTCGCTCCTTCGGTGGCCAAGGTGGTGGCGGTGGTCGTTTTAGATCACGTTCGCCCATGGGACGTTTTTAAATCAAAAAATATCTTATACAATTATCTACAATTTTAACGAAAAAGTTAATAACAAGTAAGCTTCGATATATACATATAGAAATAACTACGTTAAGCTGCGTTTAGTAAAAAAAATCTGAAAATTTTGTAGAAAATTGCAAATATGTATGAACGTAATATATATATATAGTACTCTATTCTACTTTTTAAGGCGAAATTTTTCACCCCCCAGAAAATTTCGTTTCTAGTGTCGTAAGTCATAATTTTAATTTAAAATTTCCTCTAAAAATGAAAAACAACAAAAAATATCTACTCGTTAACTACCATTTTGCAGAAATTCGTAAAAAACAAAAGAATTTGTCATAAATTAACAAAAACACAAGGCAAAAAAACAAATTTGAGAGAGCTAAGGCAAATCTTTTTTGAAAACAAAACACAAAAAGAGCGACAAAACGTTTTAGTCAAAAACAAAATGGCAGCAAAAATGATAAAAGAGAGATGATTTTTAAAAAATTGTATTTATATTTTTACACTTAAAAACAACGTTTAAATTTAAGTTATTTTTCCCTACAAACAAACAAAAATTCTACATAATCATTACTTTTTCACTCAAAAATTTATTAAAGAAAAATTATAACTACGTAATACTACGCTAAGTTTATACGTCTGTCTATACTGCAAGAAAGAAAAATAAGAGAAACCAGATAATTAAAAAAAAAAAAACAAAAAGAAATTTTTAGCAAAAAAAAACAAATTAAAAAGAAAAAACAGAATTGATGTGTAATCTCATTTAAATGATTAAAACAAAAACATGAATTAACTACTACTCGTACTATTTCTGTAACAATTACACAGTATTCCACAAAAAAAGCAAGAAAAATATGAACAAAAAAACATACAAAAACAAAAATTTATCAAACGTCGTTTTATTTAATTAATTTTGAAAAAAAAAAATGAAAACTTCGCATTTACAGCAACAACAACACAACATTTGAACGATTAACTACCAGGACTCCAACCTTAAGGATTTCCATGATGCCAAAGATGTCTACAAGTTCCTTCATTAACTTCGTCTTCGTTTTTATGTCTTTTTGATTCTTCTGCCTCGCATCTCGTCTTTAGCGCTCTTAACTTTCTTCCACGTCCTCATCGTAATAAATCTTTCTCGTACTTTCTGTATTTAATATTCTTTTGGAGAAAGTTTTCTTTAGAAAAGTTTCTTCTGGAGACAGTTTTCTTCAGAAAAATGTCTTCTGTAGACAGTTTTCTTTAGAAAAATGTCTTCTGGAGACAGTTTTCTTTAGAAAAGTGTCTTCTGGAGACAGTTTTCTTTAGAAAAGTGTCTTCTGGAGACAATTTTCTTTAGAAAAGTGTCTTCTGGAGACAGTTTTCTTCAGAAAAATGTCTTCTGGAGACAGTTTTCTTCAGAAAAATGTCTTCTGGAGACAGTTTTCTTTAGAAAAGTGTCTTCTGGAGACAGTTTTCTTCAGAAAAATGTCTTCTGGAGACAGTTTTCTTCAGAAAAGTGTCTTCTGGAGACAGTTTTCTTTAGAAAAGTATCTTCTGGAGACAGTTTTCTTTAGAAAAGTATCTTCTGGAGACAATTTTCTTTAGAAAAGTATCTTCTGTAGGCATTTTTCTTTAGAAAATGTTCTTCTGGAAACATGTTTCTTTAGAAAATAGTCTTCTGGAGACAGTTTTCTTAAGAAAAGTGTCTTCTAGAGACAGATTTATTAAGAAGTGTCTCTTGGAGACAGTTTTCTACAGAAAAATGTCTTCTGGAGATAGTGTTCTTATTTATCGCTCTCAACTTCTACGCCCTCGTCGTATTAAATCTCTCTCACTTTCTTGCTCTCAGTATTTACCGTTAGTTTAGTATAAAAATGTAAAATAATCAATCGCCTCCCTTTTTTTCCCCCCATCTTAGTTAAAAACACACACTTTTTTTAAACTACGCTTCGTTTCGTTTTATTTTTCGTTACATTCATCGTCTCACGATAAAAAATCCTTCAAAAGATCCCAACAAAAATCGTTAAACTACTACTTTAACAACGTAAGCAACCTTAATAAGTAATTTATAACACACCTCTATTACTACTACTACTACTTACTCTACTCATCATTATTATATTATATATCAAAATCCTACGCCCTACTACGTATCGTTGCCCAAAAAACAACAACGCCCACATATATATATATATTCTCTTTTAATTTAAAAATCACCTCACCACCTTAATTTTTCGCAACGCATCTTTTTTATTATTTAACTTAAGTTTAAAAGCACCTTTAACCAAACCAAAAAAAAACTTCGACGTTCTACGTCTTATTTGGAAACAAATCCTACTACTACGCCTTAAAATCAAGAAAACTACTACATTTTAAAACAATTTACGTACTACGACATCTCGTTCGTTCTTTTAAATACCAAAAACCACGTACGTCTTCAAAATTTTATTATTTTTTGTAACAAAATACTACGCTTGCGTCTTCATTTTATTTAAAAAAAAAAAAAACACACACTAATTTTTGGCGTCTCCTTACTCCTGCTTCGTTACCAAACAAACAAAAATTTATATTAAACTCAAATTGGCCTTAAAATATTAAATATCTCACCAAACGCCATTTTCTCAACTTTATTTATATTTTAACACATACACACACAACTTCCTTCGTAGCTCACCCGTTTCGTTTAATCTTTTTTATCGTATCTCGTATGTACTTCTAATATGCCCAATCGACCGACCCAATGATCATCAACACTTCGTATTATGCTGCTGCAGCTGGATGATGCTCCCTTTCTCCCTGTTGTAAACTGGATTCTACAGAAATATGCTACAATACTTTTCTTTTTATTTTCAGCTTTTGTTTATTTTTACTTTTCAGATCTACCTGAATTCTAATATTAAGATAGGAACCATTTTTGGGGGTGACTTTCTATTGCGGGATATAGTGTAGGGGGGTTGTTTTTAAGAATTATTAGAAATTTACTAATGCAAGGTATAGTTTATAATTTAGTATTAAAAAATTCGCTTTTGATTATAGTTTACTGTGAAAAGCTGTCATCTAGGGAACGTTTTTTGTGGAAAGTTATCTTCTAGAATAGCGTTCTTTAGAAAAGTGTCTTCTGGAGACAGTTTTCTTTAAAAAAGTGTCTTCTGGAGACAGTTTTCTTTAGAGAAGTGTTTTCAGGAGACAGTTTTCTTTAGGAAAGTGTCTTCTGGAAACAGTTTTCTTTAGAAAAGTGCCTTCAGGAGACAGTTTTCTTTAGAAAAGTGTCATCTGGAGACAGTTTTCTTTAGAAAAGTGTCTTCTGGAGACGGTTTTCTTTAGAAAAGTGTCTTCTGGAGACAGTTTTCTTTAGAAAAGTGTCTTCTGGAGACAGTTTTCTTTAGAAAAGTGTCTTCTGGAGACAATTTTCTTTAGAAAAGTGTCTTCTGTAGACAGTTTTCTTTAGAGAAGTGTCTTCTACATACAGTTTTTTTTAGAAAAAGTATCTTTTGAAGACAGTTTTCTTTAGAAAAGTGTCTTCTGGAGACAGTTTTCTTTAGGAAAGTGTCTTCTGGAGACAGTTTTCTTTAGAAAGGTGTCTTCAGGAGACAGTTTTCTTTAGAAAAATGTCTTCAGGAGACAGTTTCCTTTAGAAAAGTGTCTTCTGGAGACAGTTTTCTTTAGAAAAGTGTCTTCTGGAGACAGTTTTCATTAGAAAAGTGTCTTCTGGAGACAGTTTTCTTTAGAAAAGTGTCTTCTGGAGACAGTTTTCTTTAGAAAAGTGTCTTCTGGAGACAGTTTTCTTTAGAAAAGTGTCTTCTGGAGACAGTTTTCTTTAGAAAATTGTCTTCTGGAGACAGTTTTCTTTAGAAAATTGTCTTCTGGAGACAGTTTTCTTTAGAAAATTGTCTTCTGGAGACAGTTTTCTTTAGAAACGCGTTTTCAGGAGACAGTTTTCTTTAAAAAAGTGTCTTCTGGAGACAGTTTTCTTTAGAAAAGTGTCTTCTGAAGACAGTTTTCTTTAGAAAAGTGTCTTCTGGAGACAGTTTTCTTTAGAAAAGTGTCTTCTGGAGACAGTTTTCTTTAGAAAAGTGTCTTCTGGAGACAGTTTTCTTTAGAAAAGTGTCTTCTGGAGACAATTTTCTTTAGAAAAGTGTCTTCTGGAGACAGTTTTCTTTAGAAAGGTGTCTTCTGGAGACAGTTTTCTTTAGAAAAGTGTCTTCTGGAGACAGTTTTCTTTAGAAAAGTGTCTTCTGGAGACAGTTTTCTTTAGAAAATTGTCTTCTGGAGACAGTTTTCTTTAGAAAATTGTCTTCTGGAGACAGTTTTCTTTAGAAAATTGTCTTCCGGAGACAGTTTTCTTTAGAAAATTGTCTTCCGGAGACAGTTTTCTTTAGAAAATTGTCTTCCGGAGACAGTTTTCTTTAGAAAATTGTCTTCTGGAGACAGTTTTCTTTAGAAAATTGTCTTCTGGAGACAGTTTTCTTTAGAAAATTGTCTTCTGGAGACAGTTTTCTTTAGAAAATTGTCTTCTGGAGACAGTTTTCTTTAGAAAATTGTCTTCTGGAGACAGTTTTCTTTAGAAAATTGTCTTCTGGAGACAGTTTTCTTTAGAAAATTGTCTTCTGGAGACAGTTTTCTTTAGAAAATTGTCTTCTGGAGACAGTTTTCTTTAGAAAATTGTCTTCTGGAGACAGTTTTCTTTAGAAAATTGTCTTCTGGAGACAGTTTTCTTTAGAAAATTGTCTTCTGGAGACAGTTTTCTTTAGAAAATTGTCTTCTGGAGACAGTTTTCTTTAGAAAATTGTCTTCTGGAGACAGTTTTCTTTAGAAAATTGTCTTCTGGAGACAGTTTTCTTTAGAAAATTGTCTTCTGGAGACAGTTTTCTTTAGAAGTGTCATCTGGAGACAGTTTTCTTTAGAAGTGTCATCTGGAGACAGTTTTCTTTAGAAAAGTGTCTTCTGGAGACAGTTTTCTTTAGAAGTGTCATATGGAGACAGTTTTCTTTAGAAGTGTCATATGGAGACAGTTTTCTTTAGAAGTGTCTTCTGGAGACAGTTTGCTTTAGAAGTGTCTTCTGGAGACAGTTTTCTTTAGAAAAGTGTCTTCTGGAGACAATTTTCTTTAGAAAAGTGTCTTCTGGAGACAATTTTCTTTAGAAAAGTGTCTTCTGGAGACAGTTTTCTTTAGAGAAGTGTCTTCTACAGACAGTTTTTTTAGAAAAGTATCTTTTGAAGACAGTTTTTTAGAAAAGTGTCTTCTGGAGACAGTTTTCTTCAGAAAAGTGTCATCTGGAGACAGTTTTCTTTAGAAAAGTGTCTTCTGGAGAAAGTTTTTTTTTAGAAAGTGTCTTCTGGAGAGTTTTCTTTAGAAAAGTGTATTCTGGAGAAAGTTTTCTTTAGAGAAGAGTCTTCTGGAGACAGTTTTCTTTAGAAAAGTGCCTTCTGGAGACAGTTTTCTTTAGAAAAGTGTCTTCTGCAGGCAGTTTTCTTTAGAAAAGTGTCTTCTGCAGGCAGTTTTCTTTAGAAAAGAGTCTTCAGCAGGAAGTTTTCTTTAGAGAAGTGTCTTCTACAGACAATTTTTTTTAGAAAAGTATCTTCTGGAAACAGTTTTCTTTATAAAAGTGTCTTCTGGAGACAATTTTGTTTAAAAAAGTGCATTCTGGGGACAGTTTTCTTTAGAAAAATTTAACCTAGAGAAAGTTTTCTATTGAGTAATAAAGTCTAGCTGCAATTTTGTATAACAGAAAGATAAATGCAATAATTTTTAGTCTTTTAGGAACGCAAAATCTAAATTTATATTTTTATTACTTCTCTACGAAAATGCAACAATTTTTATTTAATTTTTTATTGATGTCATGACCCGAATAAATCTAATCATTACAAATACACACAAACACATCAAAACGTTGGTGGGTTGTGTGAGCAAAACATTTTGCAATATAACCACCACCCCATACCATTTTTTGAGTACGTACATTGATCAATGTGCAAATATTTATTTATGGTGAGCTACTATAACCAAATACAAAAATATTTTCAATTGCACATGTGTTTGGTTGATTTTAATTTATTTAATTAAAACGCAGATGTTATTGCTTTATCTTGATTTTAATTACAAACACAAATTGTGTGAGTCAATTGTTCAGATAACAAATTTACTAAAAATAAATTTTAATTATAAAATAAGTATTGGGTGCAGAGGGGTAGAGTTTTGAAATCGTGGCTCATTTAGAATGACGTACCTTAATATGAGTGCAAATGAGTTTGAAATTCTAAAGAGAAGAGAATCGTTATTTTAATAAAATTTTTTTACTAAAGCAGTGAAAGACACCGAAAGCTATCAGGGGCCGAGAGTGTACTATTAGTTTACATTTCTTTTGAAAATTATATTATCAAGGCAATTTTCTATAGAAAAGTGTTCAGGAAGCTGTCATCTAGAAATAGTTTTCTATAGAAAAATGTCTTCTGGAGATACTTTTCTTTAACAAAATTCTTCTGAAGACAGTTTTCTTTAGAAAAATTTCTTCTGGAGGCAGTTTTCTTTAGAAAAATATCTTGAGAAAGTTTTCTTTAGAAAATTTTCTTCTGGTGACAGTTTTCTTTAGAAAAGTTTCTCCTGCAACAAGTTTTCTTTAGAAAAGATACTTATGGGTAATATTTTCTATAGAAAAGTGACATCTGGGTAAAGCTTTCTATACAAAAGAGTTTTCTGGAAACAGTTATTCTTTAGAAAAGTATCTTCATAAGAGAATTTTCTTTAGAAAAGTTTCTTCATAACACAATTTTCTTTAGAAATGTGTCTTCTTCTGGTGAGAGTTGTTTTAAGAAAACTGCTTTAGAGGCAGTTTTCCATAGACAAGTTACTTCTACAGAAAGTTTTTTTGTAGATAAGTTATTTTCTATTGAAAAAGTTTGTTTTAGAGGCAGTTTTCTATTGAGAAATGTTATTTGGATACTCTTCTATATTAATGTGTTTCGTTATAGAGAAGATTTTCTATAGGAAAGATAATTTTGTTTTGTTACTTTACACTTCATTTAAATAATTCTTCTGTAGGCTTGATTTTTCTTCCTCTTAGCTAATAAACTCTTTTATTATTGTTTCTTTTATCCATATATTTATTTACAATAACGATCCGCTTTCATTTTACTACGTCTATCAAGTAAAGCCTCATGCAAAGTACCTTTCTCCTTGGCCGTTTCCAATTCCTTGATATCATTTTTGTTAATGCGCAACTTTTTGTCCTGGAACTTTTGGAATTTTTTGCTAGAAAACAAGAAAAAAATCTATTAATATGTCCTTGATATAGAAAAAGAACGTTACAAGCTTAGAAACTTACACATAGTTCTTTTCCACCTCTGCCAAATCACCCTTTTCCTCGGTAGGTTCATCATCTACCACACATTCTCTCGCCGCATTGCTGCGTACTTTACATATCTCCAAATCTGTAACTTTTTTGCGTAAAGCCACACAGGCATCATCTTCAGGGTCGATAGACATAAAGAAACCCAACTCGGATAGCAAAGCCATTTTGCCATCCTCAAATATGGGCTCCCATTGTTCCATGCTACCCACCGCCTCTGAGCGGCCGGTAACCATGCCATCTTTTTCGATTTTTAAATATTTGCCATAGCCAGACTTAAAGGTTACCTTGCGTTCATTTATGGGAAAGGCAGTGAATATTTCCTCAGGGTCGGGGCCTTCACCCTCGCGATGTGGTGGCCCTAAGGTAAAAAGACCATTATCTAAAGCCTTAACATAAGCGCGTTCACCAAACTGTATGGCCACGGGACCGGTTATTTCGGTAGCTAACTTGGCTTGCCACCAACCGCCATGTTTTAAAGCATCCTCATCCACTTGAGTTTTACGTTTCTTGTGGGAATCGTCTTTATGTTCTTTTTCCTTTTTGCGTTTTTTACTTTTCCTGTTAAAGGAAAAGTGTTTAAGGGTTTGTTTTGTTGGCTTTTTATTTCATAACTTACTTGTGTTTTTCTCCCTTTAAAACTAATTTACCAATTTTAACTTTATCGTATTCAGAAGACATGTTTTCGTTTTTATTTATCTGTGGTAATGAAAATTTGTTTACTTTTGTTAAGGGAAATCAAAGTAAAATGATGTTAGAGGGATATATATTGCTTTAGGAATATAGGGATTGACGGCTTAGTAGCCGTTTAGCTATTTTTTATATATAAAATATGACGGTTTCAGTACTCATTGATACGAATCATGTTTTTATCTTATATGAATTCACTTTGACGTTTGTTTTGAGTAAAAAAGTTGCCATATGGTATTTCTGGTAAGAACGTAGAGGCTGCCATATTAATATAGGTTGCCATATTTTACTATCGGCTTTTGCAATAGCGCCATCTATATGTGAAAAATTTTTCGAGGATTTTAATATAATTTATAATAATTTTCTTTAAAATACGTTTTTATTAGCACAATTAATGAAAATTTCGTAGTTTTATACTTAGTTTTATTAAAATATATTAATAAATCTCTTATTCGTTCTATTACTAAAAACAATGCTACCACTTTGTTTTTGGTACGGCAACTCTTGTTATAACTCAGCTGTCATTGCTTACTGACAACACAAAGAAAGACAAGCACAAAGTGAAAAATAAAAATAGCAACGAAATTTTGCGGAAAATAGTAGAAGAAAAAGAAAAGAAGACGTAGGGAAGGACAGTAAAAGCAAAGAAGAAAATTATTTTTATTTAGGAGAACATCAAGAATTTATATATTTCTTTTTTTTATAAAACTGCAACAGATTTACAAATTGTTAAACAAAAATCCATAACAATATAAAGAATTTATAGAAAAAATGGTAAGTAAACAGAAATAATTAATAAGGCGAAAAAAACAATTACCAAAATAGAAAGTTATGACAAATGTGAATTAAGCAAAAAAAGCCATCGAGAAAGAAAAAAAAAATTAAACGAAATATGCAACAAAAATAATAGATTTTCCGCAAAAATTAAGTCTCTATAAGGAATAGAACTAAATTAAACATTTATGCAACAAAAAGTATAAAAACAAAGCATAGCAAAAAGAATTAAACAATAAAAGGCATGAAAAAATATAATATTAAGTTAATTTATTACGTTTCCAGAACAAATTGAAATCCACACAAAGGGATAAAGTGAAAAAATTCATCTCCTTAACCCAAACGGGCGAACAGACCGCCATCTATTGCCTGCAGCAGAATGATTGGAAACTGGACTTGGCCAGTGATAACTATTTTCAAAATCCCGAATACTATTATCGCGAGCTAGATCGCAAACGCATTGAACAGTTATTCTTGCGCTATCGTGATCCCTCGGATACTCAGAAAATCACCTCCGAGGGTGTAATACGTTTTCTAGATGATCTAGAACTAAGTCCCGATTCGAAACTTGTGCTAATCATAGCCTGGAAGTTTCATGCAGAGGTACAATGTGAATTTACCCGCGAGGAATTTGTCAATGGCATGAGTGAGTTGGGTATTGATTCAATAGATAAGCTGAAGGTTAAGTTGCCGCTGCTAGAAATGGAACTTAATGATTTGGCCAAATTTAAGGATTTCTATCAGTTTACTTTCAACTATGCCAAGGATCCAGGTCAGAAGGGTATTGATTTGGATATGGCTATTGCCTATTGGACCATTGTGTTGAGTGGACGTTTTAAGTTTTTGGATTTGTGGTGCAAGTTTTTGAAGGTGAGTAAAGTTTAAATATGAAATGAATTTGAACATTTATTTGCTTATATCATGTTTTAGGAAAAACATAAACGTTCTATACCCAAAGATACATGGAATTTATTGCTGGATTTTGCCATTCATATTGATGACAATATGAGTAATTATGACTCCGAAGGAGCCTGGCCAGTGCTAATCGATGATTTTGTCGAATGGTGCCAAGAAAATCGCCAACTATTACAAAATTACCTGCAAGCAAACTCATCGCTAACACCTCAGCAGTTACAACAGCAGTCAGTGGCAGCTGCTGCCGCTAGCCAACAACAAAAGAACATATCGAATAGTTTTCAATCATCAGCGCACAGTACAAATATGAACTATGGCTAACGTTTGTTTACTAGCATGTTTTAAATTAACAAAAACAAAAAATAAAAGAAATATATTAAATTTAAATACAACAACAAAAAGAATTCAAAGAAAATAAAAGAAATATAATTATTTTTTTTTGCTTTTATCCCTTTTGAAAATTGAATAAAACAAAATAAAACTACTTTTCTTCTTCCTCTCCCCAAAAGAAACATTACAAAGTAATATTTGAAATAAACAACATTCTGCAAAAAAAAAACAAGAACAACAAACAGAGCATGTAATGTATTGTAATAATATTAATATTAAATTAAAATAATGTTAAAATATATTACTTATTTAATAAATATGTATTTAGTTAAACCAAGAAAAAACAAAAACCAACTAAAAATATATAATAAATAACGTGTCATTTGGAGGCGTTATAAAAGAAATTCTATTTAAATTTAAACAAAACATGAAAAAAACTGAAATTTTTTGAAAATGCTAAAAGTAAAACACTTTCGGTACTAGAAACAGCATAAAATTTTCTTTCTCATCTTTTATGATTTTGTACTATTTTTATTTTTCTTTTTACATTTTGGTTCTTTTTTTTTTTGGTTATTTTCAGTTTTAAGTGCTTTACATTTTCAAAATATTTAAATAATAAACAAAAATTAAGAATATATTTTTTTGCTTTCCTGTATGTATAAAAATAAATAATAATAATAATAAAAAAAGAAATTAGTTTTTAAATAAATAATGCTAATTAAATATAAACAAGTAAAACGTGTATTTTTTTTAATCGATTCGATTAAAAAATCGATTAAAAAATCGATTCCTTAGGGAAAGGGAAAGTCTATTCTATAAACTAAACTATTCTGTAGACTAAACTTTAGTCTTTCTATAGACTAAACTTTAGTCTATTCTATAGACTAAACTTTAGTCTATTCTATAGACTAAACTTTAGTCTATTCTATAGACTAAACTTTAGTCTATTCTATAGACTAAACTTTAGTCTATTCTATAGACTAAACTTTAGTCTATTCTATAGACTAAACTTTAGTCTATTCTATAGACTAAACTTTAGTCTATTATATAGACTAAACTTTAGTCTATTCTATAGACTAAACTTTAGTCTATTCTATAGACTAAACTTTAGTCTATTCTATAGACTAAACTTTAGTCTATTCTATAGACTAAACTTTAGTCTATTCTATAGACTAAACTTTAGTCTATTCTATAGACTAAACTTTAGTCTATTCTATAGACTAAACTTTAGTATATTCTATAGACTAAACTTTAGTCTATTCTATAGACTAAACTTTAGTCTATTCTATAGACTAAACTTTAGTCTATTCTATAGACTAAACATTAGTCTATTCTATAGACTAAACTTCAGTCTATTCTATAGACTAAACTTTAGTCTATTCTATAGACTAAACTTTAGTATATTCTATAGACTAAACTTTAGTCTATTCTATAGACTAAACTTTAGTCTATTCTATAGACTAAACTTTAGTCTATTCTATAGACTAAACTTTAGTCTATTCTATAGACTAAACTTCAGTCTATTCTATAGACTAAACTTTAGTCTATTCTATAGACTAAACTTTAGTCTATTCTATAGACTAAACTTAAGTCTATTCTATAGACTAAACTTTAGTCTATTCTATAGACTAAACTTAAGTCTATTCTATAGACTAAACTTTAGTCTATTCTATAGACTAAACTTAAGTCTATTCTATAGACTAAACTTAAGTCTATTCTATAGACTAAACTTTAGTCTATTCTATAGACTAAACTTAAGTCTATTCTATAGACTAAACTTTAGTCTATTCTATAGACTAAACTTTAGTCTATTCTATAGACTAAACTTTAGTCTATTCTATAGACTAAACTTTAGTCTATTCTATAGACTAAACTTTAGTCTATTCTATAGACTAAACTTAAGTCTATTCTATAGACTAAACTTTAGTCTATTCTATAGACTAAACTTTAGTCTATTCTACAGACTAAACTTCAGTCTATTCTATAGACTAAACTTAGTCTATTCTATAGACTAAACTTTAGTCTATTCTATAGACTAAACTTTAGTCTATTCTATAGACTAAACTTTAGTCTATTCTATAGACTAAACTTTAGTCTATTCTATAGACTAAACTTTAGTCTATTCTATAGACTAAACTTTAGTCTATTCTATAGACTAAACTTTAGTCTATTCTATAGACTAAACTTTAGTCTATTCTATAGACTAAACTTTAGTCTATTCTATAGACTAAACTTTAGTCTATTCTATAGACTAAACTTAGTCTATTCTATAGACTAAACTTTAGTCTATTCTATAGACTAAACTTAGTCTATTCTATAGACTAAACTTTAGTCTATTCTATAGATAAACTTAGTATTCTATAGACGAAACTTTAGTATATTCTATAGACTAAACTTTAGTCTATTCTATAGACCTAACTTTAGTCTGTTCTATAGACTAAACTTTAGTCTGTTCTATAGACTAAACTTTATTCTGTTCTATAGACAAAATTAAGTCTTTTCCATAGACTAAAGTTAAATCTGTTCTATAGACTAAAGTTTAGTCTATTCTATAGACTAAACTTTAGTCTATTCTATAGACAAACTTTAGTCTATTCTATAGACTAAACTTTAGTCTATTCTATAGACTAAGTTTAGTCTATTCTATAGACTAAACTTTAGTCCTTTCTATAGACTAAACTTTAGTCTATTCTATAGACTAAACTTTAGTCTATTCTATAGACTAAACTTTAGTCTATTCTATAGACTAAACTTTAGTCTATTCTATAGACTAAACTTTAGTCTATTCTATAGACTAAACTTTAGTCTATTCTATAGACTAAACTTTAGTCTATTCTATAGACTAAACTTTAGTCTATTCTATAGACTAAACTTTAGTCTATTCTATAGACTAAACTTTAGTCTATTCTATAGACTAAACTTTAGTCTATTCTATAGACTAAACTTTAGTCTATTCTATAGACTAAACTTTAGTCTATTCTATAGACTAAACTTTAGTCTATTCTATAGACTAAACTTTAGTCTATTCTATAGACTAAACTTTAGTCTATTCTATAGACTAAACTTTAGTCTATTCTATAGACTAAACTTTAGTCTATTCTATAGACTAAACTTTAGTCTATTCTATAGACTAAACTTTAGTCTATTCTATAGACTAAACTTTAGTCTATTCTATAGACTAAACTCTAGTCTACTCTATAGACTAAACTTTAGTCTATTCTATAGACTAAACTCTAGTCTACTCTATAGACTAAACGTTAGTCTATTCTATAGACTAAACTTTAGTCTATTCTATAGACTAAACGTTAGTCTATTCTATAGACTAAACGTTAGTCTATTCTATAGACTAAACGTTAATCTATTCTATAGAATAAACTTTAGTCTATTCTATAGACTAAACTTTAGTCTATTCTATAGACTAAACTTTAGTCTATTCTATAGACTAAACTTTAGTCTATTCTATAGACTAAACTTTAGTCTATTCTATAGACTAAACTTTAGTCTATTCTATAGACTAAACTTTAGTCTATTCTATAGACTAAACTTTAGTCTATTCTATAGACTCTATTGTATAGACTAAACTTTAGTCTATTGTATAGACTAAACTTTAGTCTATTGTATAGACTAAACTTTAGTCTATTGTATAGACTAAACTTTAGTCTAGTCTATTGTATAGACTAAACTTTAGTCTATTGTATAGACTAAACTTTAGTCTATTGTATAGACTAAACTTTAGTCTATTCTATAGACTAAACTTTAGTCTATTCTATAGACTAAACTTTAGTCTATTCTATAGACTAAACTTTAGTCTATTATATAGACTAAACTTTAGTCTATTCTATAGACTAAAATTTAGTCTACTCTATAGACTAAACTTTATTATATTCTATGGACTAAACTTTAGTCTATTATATAGACTAAACTTTAGTCTACTCTATAGACTAAACTTTATTATATTCTATGGACTAATTTTCATAGACTATAGACTAAACTTTAGTCTATTCTATAGACTAAACTTGAGTCTATTCTTTACACTAATCTTTAGTCTATTCTATTCTAAATAAAATGCGTTTTATGAATTTTTTAATTAAGTAAAACTTAAGTTTATTCTTTATTTATATATAAAAAATGTATGTATGTGTGTGTTGTGTGTGAGAATATGTTTAAATTTTTACGTTTTTTTTCTGTTAAAAAATTAATATTTTAGATTTCTTTTACAAGCTGCGACTACTACAAAATAATACGTATGACGATATGATGACGACGTTGTTTTTTTATATATATCATTAAAAATAAAAATACACTAAAATAACAAAACTTACAAAAGAAAAAAATTTAATTATTATTAAAATAAAATAAGCATACTCCTCCTTAAGGTTGTTTTGTTCTTTTAACATGAAAATCTTCTATGAATTAATGTTTTTTCTTATAAAAAAACACAAACATGAAGCCAATGAACAGAAAAAATATGAATGAAAATAAATAAAATAAACTTTTTAAATAAAATTTAACAAGACACTAAGAGAAAGCGTAAAGAGAGATAAACATTTACTTCACTTTTTGGCGGAAGTTAAAATAATTAATTTCTTACGTTTAACAATGAGGGGTAAAACTTAAAGGAAAATAATTATAAAGAAAAAGTAAGACATAAAGACATAACAGGCGGGACATAAGGAGCAGTAGAGAAAGAGAGAGTGCGACAGGAAGTGAGAAGCCTGTAGAGAGAAAGATTTTTCTCTTAAAAGAACATTTTCTCCAGCATTTTACTAAGTTTTTCATGGGCATAGCGTATCTTCTGATATAAATCCTTGGAACAGCCATGCTGTATAATGGTGGAGAAACGATAAGTACGGAAATTCTTTTCATGATCCATATATGTTATGGCACTCATGCGGGGACATAAAATGATTTTCATATGATCCGAGAAATTAAGCTGTAGAATAGGAAAAAATAAGCTATTAGTTTATGTAGCCTTTTTTAAAAAAAATGAAGCTTTTACCTGTACAGTGCCATTAGTTAAATGCATGACTACAGCACAAGTGGTTCGAAACCAGGAATGTAAATGTGGCATACGTGAGATTTGATCAGACTCAAAGTTGACATTATTGGCACCAGCCTTAACTAAATGTTCAGTCATATAACGTTTGAAATACGAAAGTAATTTCATTTTCTTATCCAAGGCTTTCGAATAATCGGTGGTAGTCATATAGGATTCCTTGCCATCTTTATCGATGAAATGGACATTGCTGATAAAGAAATAAAACAAATTTAATTTTTACATAATTTTGGTAAAAATTTGAAAAAAAAAGTGTTTTTGTTGAATATTAGCAGAAAAGTAACAAAATTAAAGGTTTTAAAAAAGTAGTAGAAAAAGTACTTTTTTTCTAAATAGTAAAATTTCGTTATTTTTATAAAATTTAACATATTTTTGTATGATTTTAGAGAAAAATAGTAAAATTTAACTTTTTTTAAATAGTAGTAGAAAAAGTACTTTTTTCCAAATTATAAAATTTCGTAGTTTTTTATAAAATTGAACAATTTATTGTTACATTTTAGCAAGAAATAGTAAAATTTATGATTTTTAAAAAAGTAGTAGAAAAAGTACCTTTTTTCAAAAAAAAAAAAATTTGGTTATTTTTATAAAATTTAACAATTTATTGTTACATTTCAGCAAGAAATAGTAAAATTTACGATTTTTAAAAATAGTAGTAGAAAAAGTAAGTTTTTTTTTCAAAATTATAAAGAAAATCTACTTACATCTGATTTGGCAATAGTATAAGTTTAGTGGTGTCATTAAACATGACACCAATGCCCTCATCGCACAGCTGATAGCCAAAACCATATTTATCACTATAGTCCACCCATTTGGAAATCCAAAACAAGGGCTGAGCAGCAGGATCAGTATTTTCATCACCCAAATTGCCTTGCAATAAGCGGGGCTAAAGAAAATTAGTAAATAAACACATTATTTGATAAAACCCTAAAATAGGTTCCCTTTTATATCCTCCACATACCTTAGCATTCAATAGATTTGTAATCTGTTGCTGTAAACTTTGTATATCACTGCGATAATCTTCATTATGCCGGCAGGCCTGAGCCGAGGCCGTAATGGCATCATGAAGATTATTTTTAAGGAATGTCGACTCTAGACGAGTATCATCTTTAAGGCCATTCAACTCACTCAATGGTTTACGATGAGCAGCCTCATGATCTATGGTCTCATTGAGTTCGAGACGTGGTGCCATTGTTAGACAAGAGCTGGGCAAGAATGTAGGCACTGGTGAACTGCTTAGGAATTCAAAATGTAAAAGATCTCCTATGGTAGGACGATTTTCAGGATTCGACTGCAACATGGCAATAACCATGTCGGCAGCAGATTTGCGCAAATAACTAGGGACACGATAATCACATTTCTTTATCTTTGAATAGGTATCCTTCAAGGTCTTGGTTTCAAAGGGTGGTTGACCCACTAGTAAAGTGTACATAACACAGCCAATAGACCAAATATCCACCTCATAGGAATGACCCTTTTTAGTTAATATCTCGGGGGCTATATAGTTAGGCGTACCGCACAGGGTTTTCTTACGTTCACCCTCATACTCGATGCGTGTGGCTAAACCAAAATCTCCTATTTTCACATGCAACATATCATTAAGGAATAGATTACCCAATTTCAAATCACGATGTATTATACGATTATCATGTAAATACTTAACACCCTGTATTATTTGAAAGATATAATAACGACACTCGTATTCTGTAATAGTTTTTCTACGTTTGTGTAATTCCATCATGGACTAGTAGTAAGGCAAAGAAAATATTTAACATTAAAGCAGGTGGTGCAGACATTAGTTTTGTTTACAAGAAATACTCACCCTTTTCTTGCACAATTCCAAAACTATATAAATATTGGCACTATCCTCAAAGAAACCATGAAATTTAACAATATTTGGATGATTAAGACTACGATGTATAGTGATTTCTTGGGTCATTTTCTCTTTTTGATTGTGTTTCATCATCAGCTTCTTGGAGACGATTTTTCCCGCATACACATCATTTGTTACCACATCAATGATTTCATAGCATTTTGCAAAGCCACCCTAAAACAAAATAATAAAATTTTACATTTCCAGAAATTTTTTTTTCTCTAAAAACTTCTTTAAAGCAAATTCAGCTAGCTGAATAGCGTTAAAGTGAGTTAAAACTTTAGTTTTAACATTAAATTATATGCTAACGTAATTTTTAAGCTAATTCAGCTAGCTGAATAAGGTTTAATATGAATTTAAAACCAGTTTTTTACAAAAAATTTTATAAAAAGCAACACAAGATGTAATTCAGCTAGCTGAATTCAACTTAAACCTATAGGAAATGTATATAACTCAACAAAAACTACTTTAAATGCAATTGAGCTCCAAATCAATTAGCTGAATAGCGGTAAAATGAGCAAAAACTGTGTTTTAAGCATTTAACAATATGTTAATATAATTTTTAAGCCAATTCAGCTAGCTGAATAAGGCTAAATATGAATGTAATTGTATTTTTAACCAAAAAATTTTATAAAAAGCAACACAAAGTGTAATTCAGCCAGCTGAATTACGTTTAAATGTAAAGAAAATATATATAACTTACAAGAAAACCTATATGAACGCAATTCAGCTAGCTGAATGGCGATAGAGTTAGTTAATAGTATACACGATAGACTAGGATATAGACTAGAATATAGACTACGCTATAGGCTAAACTATTGACTAGACTATACATTAGACTATAGACTAGACAATTGAATAAATCATAGACTAGACTATAGAATAGTCTAGATTGTAAACTAGACTAGATTATAGAGGTTTTATAGATTAGATTATACTAGGCTGCAGACCCTTCTATTGCCTACTATGTGGACCACTTATCTAAAGTGTATAAATTAGAAAAAATACCAAAAATTACGTGAGGATACCGCGGTATGATATCAAAAAGTACTTAATTTCCCATGCCTGCCTAGTTTCTTTTCTCTACAATCAAAAACAGAGACGTCTAACAACATTTCAAATAAAAACCGGCATTAAAAGGATCCCCAACAAAAAGCGAATACAGAAAACGAAAGAGAATGCAAATTGCAAGACACCAAAGGAATTCAATGATCTTTAAACCAGAAAAAAAAAACTTACCTTTCCAAAGAAACGCATACGTTTAAAGGTTCTATTATTTGTAGAATCATACAGACGCTCCGGTATATCGGAAGATTTGTCGTCCAGTTTTGCGGCCATTTTTACAAGTTCCTTAGTCCCTTATTCTTCGGCAGATACAAAAAATGTAGACAATTTTATTTATTTATTTACACAAAAATTTATTTATTTTTGTTAATTAAAGTTGATATCTATCACACAGTGATCAAAAAAAAAAAACTTGAAATTGTTCAACAAAAATATTTCAATAAAAAAAGGAACGAATAAAACAAAATCAACACGTGAATAAATCAACAAAAAATAATTTAAAAGGTATTGTTTTCAACTTTTTCTCCACACACACAAAGTAATTAAATATAACTTTAATTTCTTTTAAATAAAATTTTCAATTTAGCTGCTTTTTTCCTTAAGAATTTATGTGTAATTTCTTTGAAATTTCAAACAACTGCAGCGCGCAAACACAAGCACAAGAAAAAACAGCAGCAGCACTCTTTGACAAATTTAACGAATGATTACATTTTTTTTTTTTTTTGGCTTAAAACTTGTAAAAACATCTCAAATAACAACAACACTAGGGCAAACAACCGTTTGCAAAAAGAAATTCAAAAAGAGGCAACAACAATTTTATGGAAAAACCTTAAATGACGAGTAAAAAGCAACAACTATTTGCATAGAAGTGCAAAAAAACATGCCAGATGTTTTGGATTTATTTACTCGTTGTTTTGTTAGCTAGTTGTGCGCTGCTTACATATACAGTTGTCTCTTTTACTCTTTTTTCTAGGGATAATGTTTACATTTGAAATGTCAGTTAATTTAAAATGCTGTTGTTTCTTTTCGTTTAATTGTGGTAAACAAACAGAGTAAAAGCAATGTTGTTGACTTAGCTATATTCTTTGTTTGATAATATAGCGATTTTGTAACATGTTTAAAAGGGTAATATGTGTTTTTGTGCTTTTTATAAAGACATCACGAACAAATTTAAAGGCATTCATTAAAAATACATACAAAATTCTGAAATTATCTTTAAAATTTGTATTGAAATTGAAAAAAAAGTATGAATTAAAATTTGAAAAAATACTTTGTAAAATCGCTAATATGTTTTCTATTTTCTATCAAGCGATTTTTTGCTGTTTAACTTATAATTCATGTTGCCAAATGCAAATTTTAAAGCGGTTGGCTAATAATCCAGCAAATGTTTTTGGCTTAATAAAAAAAATTTTATTTAAAAATATTAAAAAAATATGTTATAATTTGAAAATCGAACTAAATTATCTATTTTAATGGAAAATACTTAACGTAAATCTTATTCAGCTAGCTGAATAGTAAGAAAATCCCATAAGCTTTTATAAAATTTATGTTTTATTATAAAACTTTCAAAAAATTAGTATTCAGCTAGCTGAATAACGAAAATTTGTATAAATTTATTTAAATTCCTTGCTTATTATTAAAAATTTCTTATTAATATATTATGCAGCTAACTGAATTATAGAATACCGGGTGATTTTTAAAGCTGTTAATATTTATTTGTGGTTTTTAATGGAAACGATAAAAGAAAATGTCAATAAAATATTTGCCATTGAATTTTGTATAAAAATTTCTTATTCAGCTAGCTGAATTGCAAAAAATAAGCAATTTCGTAATTTTTATTCAAAATATGAATGAAAGGACCAATTCAGCTAGCTGAATTTCAAAATTTTTGCAAATTTTGTGCAAATAAACAAATTTTTATTTATATGTTAACAAAATTTTAGTATTCAGTTAGCTGAATTGTTAGATATGTGCCAAATATTTAGAAAAATTAACATTATAGTAACATTTATGAAAATTATTAAAGAATTTTTTACTGATTTCTTATAAATTGAATGGTTTTTATTAAAATCTTTATGAAAAAATGTTATTTAGCTAGCTGAATTGCAAAATAAAAGCTGGAAATTGATTAAGTATATATATTTTGTAGTTTTTAAGCAAATTATTAAAGGAAACCTAAATTCAGCTTGCTGAATTACAATTTGTTCCCATGAATTCTATAAATAAAGTGTTTTTTATTCAGAACTCTAAGAAAACTTGATATTCAGCTAGCTGAATGACAATTTTTGTTCATGTACTATAAAGATAAAATGTTTTTAATTCAAAACTTTAAGAAATCTTCATATTCAGCTAGCTGAATTACAAAAATTATATAATTTGTAACATGTTTTTGCCATAAATATATAAATTATTTAATAAAATAGTAATTCAGCTGGCTGAATTTCAGAACCAGAGACCCTTCCTTGCCAAAATTCAAACATACTTTTAATACTTTGTTTTTTTTTATTATTATTAATTATTATTGTTATTAAATATTTTCACACATCATATCTTTCATTTTTCACTCGAATGACAATTTTTTGTCCATCTTTTCTTATTTTTCATATTACTACAATAGTATTTTCTTTTTTTTTTATAAAGTAACTTAACCAAAATAACGTGACGTTATGTTTGTTGATGCTGATCAAATCCATACAAATGACTTTAAGTGTTCATATTAAGTGACTTTATATGAGAGCCAAGGGGTGTAAGGGAGCGGGTTTTGGGAGGGTAGGAAGGGTTGGGTGTGTGTGAGTAACAGGGCATTTTAAACTTTAAAAGAAGCCCCTTGATATTTTTTTATTACTTGTTTTGCAATAATTTATTTATAATGGAATTCTTAAAGGACAATTTTGTTTTTGTTTTACTTTTGATAATTTAGTTTTAAATTTATTACAAATATATTTTGTTTTACTTTAATGTTTTTTGTTTCTTTCAAGAATTTATTATTAAAGTTAATTTAAATGTATTTGGAACCATTAGAATGGATTTTTTTCATTTTTTTTTTTATTCTCATATTAAAGACAAATGGGATGGGGAAGTAGAAAAACCAAAAGAAAGTTTAAAATCATAAATATTAAAAGAGAAGCTTCTACTAATTTTAGTATGGTGGTGGTTGGTATGGTTGGTATTGATGATGATGGTAATAAGGGTTATACCAAAAATTTCAGCTTGATGTTGTGCTCGTACATTGACGTTGCTGTCGTAACCATTCAACAAATTCATCCAACATAACGGGCCCTAATAGAATTTTGTAATAAGTATTTTTCATACTTTAAAAGATAAGAGGAATTTTAATAACTTACATGCTCCATCGATATCGTAATTTGTTAAATCATTATTAATGGTGCGTGAAAATTCCAATATATTACACCACTGATCCTTGTTTATGACTTTGTACTTTGATTGATCTAGGAATTGTGCAAACTGTGGATACAAAGGCCAATGTTTACCCAGTAATAATTGTAGCATAGCCTTTGCTGTATTTATATCCATACTACGTTGATCGGAATCCTGGATTAAATTAAAAGAACAGTAAAGTAATAATCTAAAAAAGTTTCAACTAAGTTTTAGATCAGCTGTAGTATAGTTCAAGTTTAGTTTAGTTCTAGTTTAGTTTAAGTTTAAATTTAGTTTAGTTTTAGTTCAGCTCTAGATCAGCTCTAGTTCAGTACCAGTTCAGTTCTAGTTCTAGTTCAGTTCTAGTTCAGTTCTAGTTCAGTTCTAGTTCAGTTCTAGTTCAGTTCTAGTTCAGTTCTAGTTCGGTTCTAGTTCAGTTCTAGTTCAGTTCTAGTTTAGTTCTAGTTCAGTTTTAGCTCAGTTCTAGTTCAGTTCTAGTTCGGTTCTAGTTCGGTTCTAGTTCAGTTCTAGTTCAGTTCTATTTCAGTTCTAGTTCAGTTCTAGTTCAGTTCTTGTTCAGTTCTAGTTCATCTAGTTCAGTTCTAGTTCAGTTCTAGTTCAGTTCTAGTTCAGTTCTAGTTCAGTTCTAGTTCAAGTTCAGTTCTAGTTCAGTTCTAGTTCAGTTCTAGTTCAGATCTAGTTCAGTTCTAGTTCAGTTCTAGTTCAGTTCTAGTTCAGTTCTAGTTCAGTTCTAGTTTAGTTCTAGTTTAGTTCTAGTTTAGTTCTAGTTCAGTTCTAGTTTATTTCTAGTTCAGTTCTAGTTCAGATCTAGTTCAGTTCTAGTTCAGTTCAAGTTCAGTTCTAGTTCAGTTCTAGTTCAGTTCTAGTTCAGTTCTAGTTCAGTTCTAGTTCAGTTCTAGTTCAGTTCTAGTTCAGTTCTAGTTCAGTTCTAGTTCAGTTCTAGTTCAGTTCTAGTTCAGTTCTAGTTCAGTTCTAGTTCAGTTCTAGTTCAGTTCTAGTTCAGTTCTAGTTCAGTTCTAGTTCAGTTCTAGTTCAGTTCTAGTTCAGTTCTAGTTCAGTTCTAGTTCAGTTCTAGTTCAGTTCTAGTTCAGTTCTAGTTCAGTTTTAGTTTAGTTCTAGTTCAGTTCTAGTTCAGTTCTAGTTCAGTTCTAGTTCAGTTCTAGTTCATTTCTAGTTCAGTTCTAGTTCAGCTCTAGTTCAGTTCTAGTTCAGTTCTAGTTCAAGTTCTGTTCTAGTTCTGTTCTAGTTCTGTTCTAGTTCTAGTTCAGTTCTAGTTCAATTCAAGTTCAGTTCTAGTTCAGTTCTAGTTTAGTTCTAGTTTAGTTCTAGTTCATTTCTAGTTCAAATCTAGTTCAGTTCTAGTTCAGTTCCAGTTCAGTTCTAGTTCAGTTTTAGTTCAGTTCTAGTTCAGATCTAGTTCAGTTCTAGTTCAGTTCTAGTTCTGTTCTAGTTCTGTTCTAGTTCTGTTCTAGTTCTGTTCTAGTTCAGTTCTTGTTCGGTTGTTGTTCAGTTCTAGTTCAGTTCTAGTTGTATTCTATTTCATTTTCAAATCCATTTCAGATTCATTCTAATTAGAATTTTAAAATTTTAAAGTTAAAATTTCATATAAGATCAATTCTAGATCAAGTCTGTACAAGTTCGTGGTTTGCAAACATTATTATTTACTTACCTTAGCAAAATCATATGCATAACGATATATACTTTTAAATATATTTGGATCATTTAATATACTTTTTAAATAATCCAATTTTGATTGCATTTTAAGTGCAGAATCACATTCTAATTCGGTTAAACCCTTTAACCATTCATACTGACTAAAGAAACCCATTTGTGTGGCACCCATTTTATAAGCCAATACCAACATTACAACATTTTCGGGTTCAACACCAATATCTTCACAAAATTTTTCCATGCCATCGGGACCTACGGCGAAAAGAAAAGAAGTAGACAATAAATTTTCATTTTAGTTTTGTTTTTTTAAGATAGAAAAACTTACCCAGTGTATCTGGCTCATCGGGATTTGTATATTCTCTAAACCATGCTAAACATCTTTTATGACTGAAAGAATCTTCGGCTTTTATATGACGTCTGGAAGTGATAAATTAAAGAAATTATTAAGATTTTTTATAATTTGTTTTAGGATTTTTTTAATAAAAATATTTTACTTTGACATTGCTTTTGTTAGACAAATTTTAAGGGTTTGTTTTGCTTTTTTCAGTTCTTATTTCTATTTCTATTCTGTTTATATTGCTAAAAATAGTTTTGAGATTTGTAGTTGCTAAAATTTTCTAAACAAATGCCAACAAATTATTATTAACAAAAACACAAGGTGTCTTTTAAATTCAAAATCATGTTCATGTTCATTGAGAGACATTGACAGTTTGTGATAAAAGAGCTGGGAGAAAGATTAAAAATTTGGAGGGGTGCGCGGACGATTTATGAGAGAAGAAAAAATAAATTTGTTTATTTATTTAAAAATAAAAAAATGTATTATTTAATAAACAATAACAAACATTTCAATTTAATTTATTGGAATGTGTGGGAGTTTATTCTTTGTTACGAACTTTTCGAATTTTCCCAACTTTTATCAAAATAAAGTCAAACAATGTAAAAATTATTAACCTTTCTTAAGAATTTAAATTTTCGAACTTTTAAAAAATTAAGTTCGAATTTTCAAACTTCATTTAAAATGATAAATTTCGTAATTTTTACTGAAATAAAGTCGAACAATGTTTAAAAATCGATTTTTCTTAAAAATTTCAGTTTTTAAACTTTTCGAAATTAAGTTCGAATTTTCGAACTTTGTTAAAAATTATACATTTTGCGAGTATAATTTAAATAAAGTCGTAAAAACTAAAAATTATAATTTTTCCTTAAGAATTTCAATATTCGAACTTTTCGAAATTAAGTTCGACTTTTCGAACTTTGTTATAAATAATAAATTTTGGACATTCGATTTTAGTAGTGTAGAAAAAGTAAAACAATAAAATGTTCTTAATAGTATAAATTTTTAACTTTTCGAAATTAAGTTCGAATTTTCGAACTTCCTTTAAAATATACAATTTCATTATTTTTACTAAAATAAAGTCGAACAAAATATAAAAAAAACAATTTTCCTTTAAAAGAAATCCAGTTTCGAACTTTTTGAAATTAAGTTCGAATTTTCGAAAAATGTCCCATTTTCGAACTTTTCCAAATTAAATTCGAATTTTCGAACTTCGTTTAAAATGATAAATTTCTTAATTTTTACTCAAAAAAAGTTGAACAAAGTATAAGAAAACAATTTTCCTTAAAAAATTCCATTTTCGAAATTAAGTTCGAATTTTCGAACTTCGTTTAAAATGTCAAATTTCGTAATTTTTACTTAAATAAAGTCGAACAAAGTATATAAAAACAATTTTCCTTAAAAAATCATTTTTCGAACTTTTCGAAATTAATTTCGAATTTTCGAACTTTGTTCAAAATATGAAAATTTGGATATTAAAAAAAATTAAAAATAAAAATTTTCCTCAATAATTTCAATTTTCGAACTTTTTGAAATTAATTTCGAACGTTTCGAAATTATGTTCGAATTTTCGAACTTGATTTAATGATAAATTTCGAAAAAAAATATTTTTTTTGAAGAATTTCAATTTTCTATCAACTATCTATAACTATCAAATTTAAAGTCTACTTTTAGGCATACAGCAAAACATATAAATTGTAGTCTACTCTAGGGCGGATTAATTTTACTTACCTGCTAGTATTTTGTGCTGTCGCTGTTGCTGTCGTATAGGTATTACGTTGTCTTTTCGAAGTTTGACGATCATCTTCACCCATATCGTGATTGGAACGACGTTTACCGCGGGGCATGACTATATATAGACTGCGTTACTATGATAGCTTGCTTGTTGGCTGGCTTTGGGGATCTGTGTGGTTTTGCTTACTTCTCCCTTTTACACAGCTGCTAGTGGTGACACACACACACTCACAGAAAAAAGAAGTTGCAAGGAATGAATGAGTGTTTAAAAAAACACAAAACTATTTCTCATATAAAATATATCTAAAATAAAGTTACACAAACAGGAGGGGGATGCTAAAAAATTAAGAAGAAACAATTTAAAGCATATTTTTAGGCTTTAAAGAAATTTAAGGGAATATACCTTGAAATACGACAAAAACACTTCTTCTCGGGGCTGGCTATAAATAAGGATGAGAGGAGAAAAAACAGCTGGAAAATTAAAATAAAATATAATTAACAAATATTAAAACAACAAATATATGTAAAAGGAATGTTAAAAACTTTGACTTGAGTTCGATTTTTTTTAACAAAGTTTTCTTTTTTTTAAGGAATTTTTCTTTAGCCACCGGCTTGAAAATTTTCTTACGAACCGAATCTTACACTTAACATGAAAAAACCTACAAATTATTTAAGATGTTTTCCGAAATTTCACCATAAAATTCTGTCTAATTAAGGTTTTTGCATTTGTTTTTACCCGAAAGTAGTTAATTTTTCTTTAATTGTTTCTTAGTTTTAGATAAATGCTTTTAAGTTCTATTTTAATTTTACTATTTAATTAAAAACCCCACTTTGATATTTGTTAAGGTGCGTAATGATTTTTTAATATTTCCTTTTTTTGCCCAACCAGCTGAGTTTATGACAGTTTATGTGAGTAGGGAAAGAGAGAAGCAAACACAAAAAAGCCGTGTGCAGGCTTTTTGTAGAGTTTTCTTTTTCACATTTCTCCAGACATGCACTTTTATTCTTTTTTTCGCTTATTTTGTTCTTGCTACACGAGAATTCTACAAAAAACACGCACGCACACACACATAGACTTTTTGGACACCAGAAAATATCTCGAAAAAAGAAAAAACAATTGTGGGTTTCCTTATAGAATGTTCTTTTTTTCGGTTAATTTTGTAAAATTTTCACACTTTTTTATTATGTTTGATTAATAAACTAGTTAATTTTTATTTAAATTGAAAATTTTTCTATAAATTTACCCTTTTTTAAGTTATTTTTTTATTAATTAAATGGCAACAAGAAATTTTTTGTGTTGTTTTCTTTCTACTCTTTTTCTTCGTGTTTGGGATGGCTTTTGACAAACAGTGTTATCAATGCAGCTAATAGGTAATGTTTACAAAAATCGCTATAAGTTAAAAATATCACTTAATTTTCTTATTGGCATAATAAAATTTAGCAAAAATAAATAAATTTCTTTTAAAAATTCTGAAAAATATTAAAGAATCAACAGTATTATAAAAAATTAAAAGAGTTCCTTTAAACATTTCAGAAAACTTATATAAAAAATGAAACTTATATCAATTACAATAAAAAATCGCTTATTTGGCTTTAATTAATGCAAAAATGGTTGGTTACCTTGGTAAAACTGGATTTTTTGTTTGCTGCAAAATAGTTTTTAAAATTTTCAGTAGAAAAATTATAATTTTGTGAAAATTTTGTAGACATACTTGCCAACTACAACAATAAAAAATACAATATTTATTTAAAATAAGCAACTAAATAACATGTATTTAATAAAACGCCATTTATTTCCCTCAAACTATAAATTTTAACATCTAGCCATTATTATTATAAGTAAAGAGCTAAAGAAAAAAATTAAAATCGCTAAGTAGTCAATAATATTGTCATATGTAACAGGGTTGTAAAAAATCGTATCAAATTCTTGTTTATAAAAACAGAGTTGTTATAATTTTATTATTTATTTTTTAAATGTTGGGTATTCTGTTGAAAAATTGTCGAAAAGTTAAAAATTATCAATTTTCGAACTTTTTAATATTAACTTCGATTTTTCGAACTTTGTAAATATGGATGTGCAATTTTGAATATACCAGTGAAAGTCGAAAGTAGTAAAAAAATAAATTTTTATAAATAATTTAAAATGTAAAAAATTTTAATTTGATCGAAAAGTTTAAACTTCATTTAAAATGAAAAATTTCGTAATTTTTCAAAAATAAAGTAGTGCAAAGTATAAAAAAAATTTCCCTAAGAATTTCAACTTCCGAACATTCGAAATAAAGTGTAAGTTTTCGAATCTTGTTCAAAATTATAAATTTTGTTATTTATATTAAAATAAAGTCAAGCAAAGTTAAAATTAACAACTTTACTTGAGAATTTCAGTTTTTGAAATTTCGAATTTTCGAATATTGAATTAAGAGTACTTGTTTTGAAAAATATTCGTTATTTTAACAACTCTATATATTATTCGACATTTTGTACAATAATCCCTTTTTTACCCACATTTTGCCACTTGCGACTTTTTACATACAACTCTGTGCTGCCTGTCACCTTACATATGTATAACATTTTTTTGCTCTTTTTTGCTATCAAAAATTGTGTGTGTGCGAAGAGAGCCAGACGAAATCACGAATAATAAAATTTTTTCTACATTTTCATTAGCAAAAAAATTTAGTGGAAGAAAATTTTATGAATTTTACTTGAAAATCTAAAAAATATTTGCAAAAACTAAACGGAATATATAAATTAAAAATGAAAATGTAAGAATATGGTATAATTTGAATGAAATTTAACAAATTAAAAAGAAAAAATGCAAAAAGAAAAATGAAGTGTTAAAGGCAATGGAAAAAAAGTCAAGAAAAAAATTTTTTTCAGTAGTGAAAAAATAAGTGTTATTGGTGAAAAAATTAAAGAAAAAGCCTAAAATTTGCTTAAATATTTGATATAAATTAAAAATGTTCATAAAATTTACTAAATAATTAACAAAATTTATTATTAAAAATATAATAATTTGTAAGAGTTTGTAGGTAATGTGGTTTCAGTGTTAATTTTTTTTTCTGCTGCAAGACAAAAAAACAACAAAAAATATTTTATACATATATTTTGTATCAAGATTTATGACAAATTTTAAGAAAATGGTCAAGAAAATATAGGAAAAACCTTTAAACAAGGTGCGGCAGGATTAATTAAATACAAGAACTTAAAATATTACACATTTGCTAGTGTTGTTGTTGTTGTTTTTGTTGCCATATAAATGATGGATAAAATACAATAGACGATGATGATAATGATGTTGAAGATTATGATTGACATATGTTTGTGCGTTCGAATATGTGTGTTTGTTGAAGTTTGTGTGTGTGTTTTTTTTCTGTTTGTATTTATTATTATTGTTGTTTTTGTTATTGACCAAGGTGTTGTGTATTGTTAATGTTGTTGTTTTTTTATTTGCTGTTACTATTTTGTATTGTTTTGTTTTTGTTGTTGCTATACATTTGTCATAAGTTGCTAGTGCCTGTTTTGCTACTACTTTTTTTTCTTCATCAACAACAACAGTAAATAAAAGAATCAAGTCTTTTTTATTGAGAGAGAGAGGGAGAGTATTTGTAAATTGGTTAAAACAAAAAAGGAATGTCTTGTTTTGAAAGAAAAAGAACTAAAACAAGTTATAATTACTTTTTATTTAATAAATTAATAAAGAAATAGTAAAAATGTATACTCAAGTGTACAATGTTTTGTTTTAAAGACCCCCCCCCCTCTTTTACACATTGCATACAAAATACCCCCTTGATGCCTTGCTCTTGTAACTAAATAACAAAACATAAGCTCTTGTCAAATAAAAATCCTTAAAAAATTGCCACAAATTTTGTAAATTTCATGAAAAAAATCAAAATTTCTCAAAACTAATGACCTTTATCAAGTTTAAATGGTCAACATTGATCTCCAAATATTTTCAGTCATAATTTAGTTAATTAATTTGGCCATAAAAAATTCTTTGTTAAATAGTTTATTTACTAAATATACAGACAATAAACATGGCATCTAGCACACACAAATTTTCATGACCTTAGGAGTCATTTGCGGCTTGTGGCTAACAATTGTCTGTATTATCATAATTAATTTAAATGAAATTTTCTCTACATATTCTTATATACATTATGAATATTTTGCTAATTTTATTGTGTCCAAAAAAAAAATCCACATTATTCATTCATCATTCTGACTGACGACCACCGGATAAAAAATTTTGATGACTACCCAGTACTAATAATACTTAAAAGTTTTTAAGACGCAAACAAAATATATATTTTTTTTGGCTGTTAAAAATCTGCGCATGTTTTTTATATTACACGACCAAGAAAAAAATATTTCTTTATTTGGCTTTGTTGGCGTAAATATTTATTGTATATATCAGTATTTTTGTATTCTATACAAAAGAAAACATTGAAGTAACTGTAAAAATCATTGGCCCCTCAATTATTTTGACACACTTGCTCTGTGCTGAAGCTGTGTACATGGGGGTGTAAAGATATTTTTTGAAAAGACGTCAATTGAAAATTTTGTAAACAAATTAAAAATTTAAAGAAATTTTTATATTTAAGCTTAAAATATTTTTCAATTTATTATCGTTTTATTTTAAGTGCAAATTGTCATATCATATTTCATCCCTTTTTCAATAGGAAAATTTCATCTCAATGTTATCGGTATTTAATTTCAAAGCTCAATTTTTATATCGAAATTTTAAGGAAATATCTAATTATTAGCACAAGTATTAAATTTGTGTAGGAAATTAATAGTGAACTTAAGATTTCGTGTTTAAATTATAAACATTTTGTTAATTTGCCTTTAACACAGTGACGAAGATTAGTTCCCACAATTCAAATATTTTTTATACAATGTTTCACATTTGGTCTTGAAAGTCCAAATCACCACAATTAGGCTTGACTATAGTTATATCTAATGTTTGAACTTCAGTTTAGTTTATAATATGGATTATAGCATTCAATCTTGCCTAAAGTTTAGTCTTTAGTTTGGACTATAGTTTAGTCAATAGTCTAGACCAGGGATGGAAAATTCAGTATTTTTTGATATCTATAGTCTATAGTCTAGTCTATAGTCTAGTCTATAGTCTAGTCTATAGTCTAGTCTATAGTCTAGTCTATAGTCTAGTCTATAGTCTAGTCTATAGTCTAGCTATATAGTCTTACTAGTCTATAGTCTAGTCTATAGTCTAGTCTATAGTCTAGGTCTATAGTCTAGTCTATAGTCTAGTCTATAGTCTAGTCTATAGTCTAGTCTATTAGTCTAGTCTATAGTCTAGTCTATAGTCTAGTTCTATAGTCTAGTCTATAGTCTGAGTCTATAGTCTAGTCTATAGTCTAGTCTATAGTCTAGTCTATAGTCTAGTCTATAGTCTAGTCTATAGTCTAGTCTATAGTCTAGTCTATAGTCTAGGTCTATAGTCTAGTCTATAGTCTAGTCTATAGTCTAGTCTATAGTCTCGTCTATAGTCTAGTCTATAGTCTAGTCTATAGTCTAGTTATAGTCTAGTCTATAGTCTAGTCTTAGTCTAGTCTTAGTCTAGTCTATAGTCTAGTCTATAGTCTAGTCTATAGTCTAGTCTATAGTCTAGTCTAGTCTAGTCTATAGTCTAGTCTATAGTCTAGTCTATAGTCTAGTCTATAGTCTAGTCTATAGTATAGTCTATAGTCTAGTCTATAGTCTAGTCTATAGTCTAGTCTATAGTCTAGTCTATAGTCTAGTCTATAGTCTAGTCTATAGTCTAGTCTATAGTCTAGTCTATAGTCTAGTCTATAGTCTAGTCTATAGTCTAGTCTATAGTCTAGTCTATAGTCTAGTCTATAGTCTAGTCTATAGTCTAGTCTATAGTCTAGTCTATAGTCTAGTCTATAGTCTAGTCTATAGTCTAGTCTATAGTCTAGTCTATAGTCTAGTCTATAGTCTAGTCTATAGTCTAGTCTATAGTCTAGTCTATAGTCTAGTCTATAGTCTAGTCTATAGTCTAGTCTATAGTCTAGTCTATAGTCTAGTCTATAGTCTAGTCTATAGTCTAGTCTATAGTCTAGTCTATAGTCTAGTCTATAGTCTAGTCTATAGTAGTCTAGTCTATAGTCTAGTCTATAGTCTAGTCTATAGTCTAGTCTATAGTCTATAGTCTAGTCTATAGTCTAGTCTATAGTCTAGTCTATAGTCTAGTCTATAGTCTAGTCTATAGTCTAGTCTATAGTCTAGTCTATAGTCTAGTCTATAGTCTAGTCTATAGTCCAGTCTATAGTCTAGTCTATAGTCTAGTCTGTCTATAGTCCAGTCTAATCTATAGTCTAGTCTATAGTCTAGGCCTATAGTCTAGTCTACAGTCTAGTCTACAGTCTACTGTAGTCTAGTCTATAATCTATGTTATAGTCTAGTCTAAAGTCTAGTCTAAGTCTAGTCTATAGTCTAGTCTAAAGTCTAGTCTATAGTCTAGTCTAATCTATAGTCTAGTCTACAGTCTAGCCTATAGTCTAGTCTATTGTCTAGTCTATAGTCTAGTCTATAATCTAGTCTATAGTCTAGTCTATAGTCTAGTCTATAGTCTAGTCTATAGTCTAGTCTATAGTCTAGTCTATAGTCTAGTCTATAGTCTAGTCTATAGTCTAGTCTATAGTCTAGTCTATAGTCTAGTCTATAGTCTAGTCTATAGTCTAGTCTATAGTCTAGTCTATAGTCTAGTCTATAGTCTAGTCTATAGTCTAGTCTATAGTCTAGTCTATAGTCTAGTCTATAGTCTAGTCTATAGTCTAGTCTATAGTCTAGTCTATAGTCTAGTCTATAGTCTAGTCTATAGTCTAGTCTATAGTCTAGTCTATAGTCTAGTCTATAGTCTAGTCTATAGTCTACTCTATAGTCTAGTCTATAGTCAAGTCTATAGTCAAGTCTATAGTCAAGTCTATAGTTTAGTCTATAGTCTAGTCGATAGTCTAGTCTATAGTCTAGTCTATAGTCTAGTCTAGTCTATAGTCTAGTCTATAGTCTAGTCTATAGTCTAGTCTATAGTCTAGTCTATAGTCTAGTCTATAGTCTAGTCTATAGTCTAGTCTATAGTCTAGTCTATAGTCTAGTCTATAGTCTAGTCTATAGTCTAGTCTATAGTCTAGTCTATAGTCTAGTCTATAGTCTAGTCTATAGTCTAGTCTATAGTCTAGTCTATAGTCTAGTCTATAGTCTAGTCTATAGTCTAGTCTATAGACTAGTCTATAGTCTAGTCTATAGTCTAGTCTATAGTCTAGTCTATAGTCTAGTCTATAGTCTAGTCTATAGTCTAGTCTACAGTTAATGGAAAATTGGTTTAGCTCTATATTTTAGTTTATAGTTCATTTTCCGTTTTCCTTTTATATCTTTTCAAAACCACTGTTCTAGCATCAAATAATCGTAGAGTAACCAGTAGAGCATTTTATTATTATTTTTCGTTTCTTTTTTTTAATTTAGTTTAAGTTTTTTTTTTAATTTTTGTTTTTCTTAACATACTGTAGCAAAATTGTAGATTTATTTATTTCTTTTTTGCGAGACAAACTCTGATAAATTCAACAAATACAAATAATTTGCGGTTGTAATTATCATGTGAGTTTATTTAGGCTGCCAGTAAAATGAAGTACAAATAAAAGAAGCAAAAAATAAACTACAGGCAACGGATAAATCTTTAACTAATCGTGTAGTATCTATAGATTTGGATTTTTTGTGCGTTTAAAAGTAGCTCAGAACAGCAACAGTAACAACAACATCAAAGACATTTTGTAATTATGTTAGAGGACGTTAGTTCTCTACATATTTTATTTGAAAATGTCAACAAATTCCGCTTTAGATATACATAATGAAGAAAAATAATTAAAACGAAAACATTTGTAGTTATACAAAATTATCAGTGGCTAAAGTAGAAGAACGTTTGAGTAGGCAGGTAAATAAATTTCTTTCTAGTGCGAATATATTTATTTTTTGAGATAATTATTTAAGTAGATAAAACTGAAAATATTTTAAAAAAATAAAAATAATGACAACAGTAATGTTTTTATAAGAAAATTAATATTTAAGTTATAAATTTTTAAAGCTATTTTTAAATTTATAGCTTTTTGCTGCTGTGGTTTGTGTTTTTTCCCTTTAGAAGGAAAATAGTTTTATTAAACAACTATTTAAAATAAGTTCTTTGTTTATTAGGTTTTACACTTTATTGCTTGGATTTGTGTCTGTAGTGTATTTGTCATTAATGTTATAAATGATTAATTTACCACAAAAGGCTAAATGGTAATTGTAGAAAAATGATATGTGCTTTTTTTAAATCATTTAACAAGGGTGTTAAGGGTATTTACATTATCATATTTGTAACTTCTAACATTCAAACTATAAACTGAACTGTAGACTAAATTATAGTCCAAACATTAGACTAATATATAGTCCATACTATAGTTTGACACAGAAAAATATACTATAGTCTGGTCTATAGTCTGGTCTATAGTCTAGTCTATAGTCTGGTCTATAGTTTAGTCTATAGTCTAAAGTCTAGAGACTAGTCTATTGTCTAGTCTATAGTCTAGTCTATAGTCTAGTCTATAGTCTAGTCTATAGTCTAGTCTATAGTCTAGTTATAGTCTAGTCTATAGTCTAGTCTATAGTCTAGTCTATAGTCTAGTCTATAGTCCAGTCTATAGTCTAGTCTATAGTCTAGTCTATAGTCTCGTCTATAGTCTAGTCTATAGTCTAGTCTATAGTCTAGTCTATAGTCTAGTCTATAGTCTAGTCTATAGGTCTAGTCTATAGTCTAGTCTATAGTCTAGTCTATAGTCTAGTCTATAGTCTAGTCTATAGTCTAGTCTATAGTCTAGTCTATAGTCTAGTCTATAGTCTAGTCTATAGTATAGTCTATAGTCTAGTCTATAGTCTAGTCTATAGTCTAGTCTATAGTCTAGTCTATAGTCTAGTCTATAGTCTAGTCTATAGTCTAGTCTATAATCTAGTCTATAGTCTAGTCTATAGTCTAGTCTATAGTCTAGTCTATAGTCTAGTCTATAGTCTAGTCTATAGTCTAGTCTATAGTCTAGTCTATAGTCTAGTCTATAGTCTAGTCTATAGTCTAGTCTATAGTCTAGTCTATAGTCTAGTCTATAGTCTAGTCTATAGTCTAGTCTATAGTCTAGTCTATAGTCTAGTCTATAGTCTAGTCTATAGTCTAGTCTATAGTCTAGTCTATAGTCTAGTCTATAGTCTAGTCTATAGTCTAGTCTATAGTCTAGTCTATAGTCTAGTCTATAGTCTAGTCTATAGTCTAGTCTATAGTCTAGTCTATAGTCTAGTCTATAGTCTAGTCTATAGTCTAGTCTATAGTCTAGTCTATAGTCTAGTCTATAGTCTAGTCTATAGTCTAGTCTATAGTCTAGTCTATAGTCTAGTCTATAGTCTAGTATATAGTCTAGTCTATAGTCTAGTCTATAGTCTTGTCTATAGTCTAGTCTATAGTCTAGTCTATAGTCTAGTCTATAGTCTAGTCTATAGTTCAATCTATAGTCTATAGTCCAGTCTATAGTCTAGTCTATAGTCCAGTCTATAGTCCAGTCTATAGTCTAGTCTATAGTCTAGTCTAGTCTAGCCTAGTCTATTCAAGTCTAGTCTATAGTCTAGTTTATAGTCTAGTCTATAGTCTAGTCTATAGTCTAGTCTATAGTCTAGTCTATAGTCTAGTCTATAGTCTAGTCTATAGTCTAGTCTATAGTCTAGTCTATAGTCTAGTCTATAGTCTAGACTATAGACTAGTCTATAGTCTAGTCTATAGTCTAGTCTATAGTCTAGTCTATAGTCTAGTCTATAGTCTAGTCTATAGTCTAGTCTATAGTCTAGTCTATAGTCTAGTCTAGTCTAGTCTATAGTCTAGTCTATAGTCTAGTCTATAGTCTAGTCTATAGTCTAGTCTATAGTCTAGTCTATAGTCTAGTCTATAGTCTAGTCTATAGTCTAGTCTATAGTCTAGTCTATAGTCTAGTCTATAGTCTAGTCTATAGTCTAGTCTATAGTCTAGTCTATAGTCTAGTCTATAGTCTAGTCTATAGTCTAGTCTATAGTCTAGTCTATAGGCTAGTCTATAGTCTAGTCTATAGTCTAGTCTATAGTCTAGTCTATAGTTTAGTCTATAGTCTAGTCTATAGTCTAGTCTATAGTCTAGTCTATAGTCTAGTCTATAGTCTAGTCTATAGTCTAGTCTATAGTCTAGTCTATAGTCTAGTCTATAGTCTAGTCTATAGGCTAGTCTATAGTCTAGTCTATAGTTTAGGTCTATAGTTCTAGTCTATAGTCTAGTCTATAGTCTAGTCTAAAAGTCTATAGTCTAGTCTATAGTCTAGTCTAAAGTCTATAGTCTAGTCTATAGTCTAGTCTATAGTCTAGTCTTAGTCTAGTCTATAGTCTAGTCTAGTCTAGTCTATGTCTAGTCTATAGTCTAGTCTATACTCTAGTCCTATTGGCTAGTCTATAGTCTAGTCTATAGTCTAGTCTATAGTCTATAGTCTAGTCTATAGTCTAGTCTATAGTCTAGTCTATAGGCTAGTCTATAGTCTAGTCTATAGTCTAGTCTATAGTCTAGTCTATAGTCTAGTCTAAAGTCTATAGTCTAGTCTATAGTCTAGTCTATAGTCTAGTCTATAGTCTATTCTATAGTCTAGTCTATAGTCTAGTCTATAGTCTAGTCTATAGTCTAGTCTATCGTCTAGTCTATCGTCTAGTCTATTGTCTAGTCTATCCTCTAGTCTATCCTCTAGTCTATCGTCTAGTCTATAGTCTACTCTATAGTCAAGTCTAGTCTATGGTCTAGTGTATAGTGTTGTCTATAGTCTAGTCTATCGTCTAGTCTTTAGTCTACTCTATAGTCTGGTCTAAACTAGATAGTCTAAACTAGATTATAGTCGAAATTGTAGACCAAAATCCAGACTATTCAGCCAATTATTTACATTATAGTTTAGTCACTGTTGGCAAATATTTTAGCTAACATTTTCTAGGAAAAAACAACGATTAGTCACCAAAAATTCAGCGAAAAAATTCACCAAAAATTTATGAAAATTTTTCTAAAATTTCAATAAATACCTTAAAATATTACAAAATTTTGAACATTTTGACACACTGTCTGCTGGCAATCAAACCAGTACAGGTAGAGCAAACACGCGAGGGAGGTTAACAAGTGCTGGCACACTCATATTTAGTTGAGCGTAAGATTTAAAACTTTAAATTTCAAGTGAGAGGAGACAGACAGACAAACAGACACATACCATAATAAAATATAAACTGACAATCACACCAACTAAATAGTGACAGCATCAGCATGTTATTGTTGCTGCTGCTGTCGTTGACACAAATATAATAAACAGTTTATTTGTTTATATTATTATTAATTGTATTATAACTTTTGTTGTATTTTTTATAAAAAAAAATAATTTAATATAGAAAAGAAAAAATACAAAAACTTTTTCTAAGTGTGTTGGATATTTGCTCTATTCTTTGCTTTAGTTAATACAATTATTAGATTAATAGAAAATTAAACAAAACAATTTTAATATTTTCCTTGGCATTGTAAAAAGTTTTAAATTTCATAGAAATATATTAAGAAAAATTGATGATTAAAAAGGAATTCCGTAAGTGATCAATGAGTAATACACGCGACCGTCGAGAGGCAGCCTTAAGCTGTTTCGAGTCAAAACACAAGAAATTAATAATTATTATCATAACGTTTTGTTTTAAGATATTAGTGTGCCATTCATTTTCAACCCACTCACTCATAAATAAATAAAATAGCTTGAGAAAAATACCAACAATAAATATTTTTAATATTAAATTAAAATATTTAAATAGAAACAAACTACCGGACAAGAAAGAACAAGTGAAATGATATACTACATAGATCAGGCATGGAAAATTCAGTACTATAATACATTTTCTTATTTACTTAAAAAATCTATAGTCTAGTTTATAGTATAGTCTATAGTCTAGTCTATAGTCTAGTCTATAGTCTAGTCTATAGTCTAGTATATTGTCTAGTTTATAATCTAATCTATAGTCTAGTCTATAGTCTAGTCTATAGTCTAGTCTATAGTCTAGTCTATAGTCTAGTCTATAGTCTAGTCTAGTCTAGTCTATAGTCTAGTTTAAAGTCTAGTCTATAGTCTAGTCTATAGTCTAGTTTAAAGTCTAGTCTATAGTCTAGTCCATAGTCTAGTCTATAGTCTAGTCTATAGCCTAGTCTATAGTCTAGTCTATAGTCTAGTCTATAGTCTAGTCTATAGTCTAGTCTATAGTCTAGTCTATAGTCTAGTCTATCTAGTCTATAGTCTAGTCTATAGTCTAGTCTATAGTCTAGTCTATAGTCTAGTCTATAGTTTAGTCTATAGTCTAGTCTATAGTCTAGTCTATAGTCTAGTCTATAGTCTAGTCTATAGTCTAGTCTATAGTCTAGTCTATAGTCTAGTCTATAGTCTAGTCTATAGTCTAGTCTATAGTCTAGTCTATAGTCTAGTCTATAGTCTAGTCTATAGTCTAGTCTATAGTCTAGTCTATAGTCTAGTCTATAGTCTAGTCTATAGTCTAGTCTATAGTCTAGTCTATAGTCTAGTCTATAGTCTAGTCTATAGTCTAGTCTATAGTCTAGTCTATAGTCTAGTCTATAGTCTAGTCTATAGTCTAGTCTATAGTCTAGTCTATAGTCTAGTCTATAGTCTAGTCTATAGTCTAGTCTATAGTCTAGTCTATAGTCTAGTCTATAGTCTAGTCTATAGTCTAGTCTATAGTCTAGTCTATAGTCTAGTCTATAGTCTAGTCTATAGTCTAGTCTATAGTCTCTAGTCTAGTATAGTCTAGTCTATAGTCTAGTCTATAGTCTAGTCTATAGTCTAGTCTATAGTCTAGTCTATAGTCTAGTCTATAGTCTAGTCTAGTCTAGTCTATAGTCTAGTCTATAGTCTAGTCTATAGTCTAGTCTATAGTCTAGTCTATAGTATTATAGTCTAGTCTATAGTCTAGTCTATAGTCTAGTCTAGTCTAGTCTAGTCTAGTCTAGTCTATAGTCTAGTCTATAGTCTAGTCTAGTCTATAGTCTAGTCTATAGTCTAGTCTATAGTATAGTCTATAGTATAGTCTATAGTCTAGTCTATAGTCTAGTCTATAGTCTAGTCTATAGTCTAGTCTATAGTCTAGTCTATAGTCTAGTCTATAGTCTAGTCTATAGTCTAGTCTATAGTCTAGTCTATAGTCTAGTCTATAGTCTAGTCTATAGTCTAGTCTATAGTCTAGTCTATAGTCTAGTCTATAGTCTAGTCTATAGTCTAGTCTATAGTCTAGTCTATAGTCTAGTCTATAGTCTAGTCCAATATATAGTCTAGTCTATAGCCTAGTCCAATATATAGTCTAGTCTATAGCCTAGTTCAATATATAGTCTAGTCTATAGCCTAGTCCAATATATAGTCTAGTCTAAAGTCTAGTCTATAGTCTAGTCTATAGTCTAGTCTATAGTCTAGTCTATAGTCTAGTCTATAGTCTAGTCTATAGTCTAGTCTATAGTCTAGTCTATAGTCTAGTCTATAGTCTAGTCTATAGTCTAGTCTATAGTCTAGTCTATAGTCTAGTCTATAGTCTAGTCCAATATATAGTCTAGTCTATAGCCTAGTCCAATATATAGTCTAGTCTATAGCCTAGTTCAATATATAGTCTAGTCTATAGCCTAGTCCAATATATAGTCTAGTCTAAAGTCTAGTCTATAGTCTAGTCTATAGTCTAGTCTATAGTCTAGTCTATAGTCTAGTCTATAGTATAGTCTATAGTATAGTCTATAGTCTAGTCTATAGTCTAGTCTATAGTCTAGTCTATAGTCTAGTCTATAGTCTAGTCTATAGTCTAGTCTATAGTCTAGTCTATAGTCTAGTCTATAGTCTAGTCTATAGTCTAGTCTATAGTCTAGTCTATAGTCTAGTCTATAGTCTAGTCTATAGTCTAGTCTATAGTCTAGTCTATAGTCTAGTCCAATATATAGTCTAGTCTATAGCCTAGTCCAATATATAGTCTAGTCTATAGCCTAGTTCAATATATAGTCTAGTCTATAGCCTAGTCCAATATATAGTCTAGTCTAAAGTCTAGTCTATAGTCTAGTCTATAGTCTAGTCTATAGTCTAGTCTATAGTCTAGTCTATAGTCTAGTCTATAGTCTAGTCTATAGTCTAGTCTATAGTCTAGCCTATAGTCTAGTATATAGTTTACTGTAGTCTAGTCTATAATCTATGTTATAGTCTAGTCTAAAGTCTAGTCTATAGTCTAGTCTAAAGTCTAGTCTAAAGTCTAGTGTAAAGTCTAGTCTATAGTCTAGTCTATAGTCTAGTCTATAGTCTAGTCTATAGTCTAGTCTATAGTCTAGTCTATAGTCTAGTCTATAGTCTAGTCTATAGTCTAGTCTATAGTCTAGTCTATAGTCTAGTCTATAGTCTAGTCTATAGTCTAGTCTATAGTCTAGTCTAGTATAGTCTAGTCTTGTCTATAGTCCAGTCTAATCTATAGTCTAGTCTACAGTCTAGCCTATAGTCTAGTCTATAGTCTAGTCTACAGTCTACTGTAGTCTAGTCTATAATCTATGTTATAGTCTAGTCTAAAGTCTAGTCTATAGTCTAGTCTAAAGTCTAGCCTATAGTCTAGTCTAATCTATAGTCTAGTCTACAGTCTAGCCTATAGTCTAGTCTATTGTCTAGTCTATAGTCTAGTCTATAATCTAGTCTATAGTCTAGTCTATAGTCTGGTCTATAGTCTAGTCTATAGTCTAGTCTATAGTCTAGTCTATAGTCTAGTCTATAGTCTAGTCTATAGTCTAGTCTATAGTCTAGTCTATAGTCTAGTCTATAGTCTAGTTTATAGTCTAGTCTATAGTCTAGTCTATAGTCTAGTATAAAGTCTACACTATAGTCTACTCTATAATAAAGTCCTAAATTAGTTTAAAACATTTTAAATTTATAAAACTACTCATTTTAGTATAATTTAGTACTCATTTCATCATTCCAACTTTCCATCCCTGATACAGATTGTTGTAAAAGGAATTTGAAAAAATGTAAGAAAGAAAATATTTTATAATTTATGGATAAATCATTTTATAAAAATACTAGATAATACTTGGCCAAGCAAACAATTAAATTTTCCAAAAATGTTTTAAAATGTCATTTAAAAAGTTCTCTTAATATTTAAAGAACATTAAACTTTATGAACTAAATCTTAATAAAACTTTTAATATTTTTAATTTTTTTCGAAAAAGTTCCTCTAGAATAATAAAAAATAGTACTTAATACAACGTTATTTTTTATGTTTTGACTAATCAAATAGTTAAATATTATTTGTCATTGAGATATGCCATGGCAATGTTTGAAAAGCTTAGTCAAAGAAAACAAATAAATAAAAAGAAGGAAATGTTTTTTAACAAAATAGGTGGGGAAGATTCTTTAATGTTATAACAAACAAAATTTTTTAAATATCTTTCAAATATATACAATTTATAAGAAAAAGTGATTACTTAAGAGAACTTGCAGTTAGTTTAAACTATAGTTTCGCAATATATGTACAGAGTTCAGACTATAATATATAATTTTGACCATAGTGCAGACCATAATTTAGTTTATTAAACATAATGTAGTTTAGTCTCTAGTCTAGACTATATTATAGTCTATACCCCAGACTGTGGTAGATTCTCCATTCTATGTTAAAGTTCAATTCTTGGTCATTTCTTCTTCAGTTCTAGTTCAGTTCTAGTTTAGTTCTAGTTCAGTTCTAGTTCAGTTCTAGTACAGTTCTAGTTCAATTCTAGTTCAGTTCTAGTTCAATTCTAGTTCTGTTCTACTTCAGTTTTAGTTCAGTTCTAGTTCAATTCTAGTTCTGTTCTAGTTCAGTTCTAGTTCAATTCTAGTTCAATTCTAGTTCAGTTCTAGTTCAGTTTTAGTTCAGTTCTAGTTCTGTTCTAGTTCTGTTCTAGTTCAGTTCTAGTTCAGTTCTAGTTCAGTTCTAATTCAGTTCTAGTTTAGTTCTAGTTCAGTTCTAGTTCAGTTCTAGTTCAGTTCTAGTTCAGTTCTAGTACAGTTCTAGTTCAGTTCTAGTTCAGTTGTAATTCAGTTCTAGTTCAGTTCTAGATCAGTTCTAGATCAGCTCTAGTTTAATTCTAGTTAAGTTCTAGTTAAGTTCTAGTTCAGTTCTAGTTCAGTTCTAGTTCAGTTCTATTTCAGTCCTAGTTCAGTCCTAGTTCAGTTCTAGTTCAGTTCTAGTTTAGTTCTAGTTTAGTTCTAGTTCAGTTTTAGTTCAGTTCTAGTTCAGTTCTAGTTCAGTTCTAGTTCAGTTCTAGTTCAGTTCTAGTTCAGTTCTAGTTCAGTTCTAGTTCAGTTCTAGTTCAGTTCTATTTCAGTCCTAGTTCAGTCCTAGTTCAGTTCTAGTTCAGTTCTAGTTTAGTTCTAGTTTAGTTCTAGTTCAGTTTTAGTTCAGTTCTAGTTCAGTTCTAGTTCAGTTCTAGTTCAGTTCTAGTTCAGTTCTAGTTAAGTTCTAGTTCAGTTCTAGTTCAGTTCTAGTTCAGTTCTATTTCAGTCCTAGTTCAGTCCTAGTTCAGTTCTAGTTCAGTTCTAGTTTAGTTCTAGTTTAGTTCTAGTTCAGTTTTAGTTCAGTTCTAGTTCAGTTCTAGTTCAGTTCTAGTTCAGTTCTAGTTCAGTTCTAGTTCAGTTCTAGTTCAGTTCTAGTTCAGTTCTAGTTCAGTTCTAGTTCAGTTCTAGTTCAGTTCTAGTTCAGTTCTAGTTCAGTTCTAGTTCAGTTCTATTTCAGTCCTAGTTCAGTCCTAGTTCAGTTCTAGTTCAGTTCTAGTTTAGTTCTAGTTTAGTTCTAGTTCAGTTTTAGTTCAGTTCTAGTTCAGTTCTAGTTCAGTTCTAGTTCAGTTCTAGTTCAGTTCTAGTTCAGTTCTAGTTTAGTTCTAGTTCAGTTCTAGTTCAGTTCTAGTTCCGTTCTAGTTTAGTTATAGTTCAGTTCTAATTCAGTTCTAGTTCAGTTCTAGTTCAGTTCTAGTTCAGTTCTAGTTCAGTTCTAGTTCAGTTCTAGTTTCGTTCCGTTTCAGTTCTAGTTCAGTACTATTTCAGTTGTAGTTCAGTTTTAGTGACCGGTATAGTTCAGTTCTAGTTCAGTTCTTGTTTCGTTCCACTTCAGTTCTAGTTCAGTACTACATACATATTTCAGTTGCAGTTCAGTTCTACTGACCGGTCCATAGTTTAGTTTCTTCTTTAACATTTTATAACTTACAATAATAATAATATAAAAAATTCTATGACTCTTTTTCACCCTTATCTTGTCCAATTCTTTAAACAATGATATTTTATTTGTAAGTTTTTTTTTTAATACTTTAAAACTAAGTGCCCACAAAATATCGATTAAACAAAATCGATAAAAACAATAATAAGATATAAAAAATGATTAACCTTCTTCTAATTAACACACATTTTTTTATTTATTTCAAATAAAACTAATTTAAGCAAAAGAAAACAATGGAAAAACACTTTGTTAATCTTTAATGAAAAAAAAAAAAAAAAAAAAAAAAAACACATTTACATTAAATTGACAACAATACTTTAACAAATGAATAAAATAAAAATTAATAATAAAAAAAGAAATAAATTAACAATGAGGAACCCCTATATAGAGCTAGAGATTGACAATTTAAACACATTTAAATAAAGTTTTTTTTTTTTTTTTTTTAAAAAAGGCAACAATATGATTGACAATAAACATTATTAAAACACATGTTAAGTTTCCCAATGCATACAAAAGGTTTAATTTAAAATAAATAATTGATTTCTTAATAATAATACGAAAAAAAAAGATGTTAATTAAATTTACTATTACTAATGTTTATTTGTTTATTTATTTCACTATTTGCAGGTTAAATTTATGCTTGATGGAAAATTTAAACAGTAAATGGTTTAAACAATATACGTTTTCAATATTAAAGAATAATAACAACAACAAATTGTCAACAATTGTTTAGCCTTACAGAGGTGGTTTAACAAAACGTATTAAAATATTGAAAACAGTTTGTCAGGAATAAGTATTTTCCACAAACTTTAACAACAAAATTATGTTTGTGTTTATTTTAAACAGAAGCAAATTTATTAGTTAACTAATTAATTATTAATTATAACTTAAAATAATCTTTAATTAATTAAAACAAACAAAAGGAATTGAAAATATTAAAGAAACAGAAAACAAAATATTAAATAGTTTGTTAAAAAAAGAGCAAAGTTTTTAAAAATGCTGAAGTATTGTTTACAATTTTAAACTTAAAACAACTTTAAACAAAACCCAACAACAAAATGTCTACAGCTACTACAACAACTAACAATTCCACCACTAATACCATTACCACCACCACTGCTTCACCTTTAATCAGCAGTCATATGAATAAAATATCCACCTCTACACCACAAAAACACGCTCCCGATGCTGCTGCTGTTTCTGCTGAAGCCTTGGCCGACCTAAGTGGTTTGGCGGATACCGAAACTTCAAATGTATTTAATGACGACACCATCAATACCAGCAGCCTAAGTCCTCATCATCATCATCATAGTAGCAGTGGCAATAAATTAAGTAAATCCACTTCAGCCTCCAATAGTCCAGTGGCTAAACGTCATATTAATTCGGGTTCCATAACACGTATACGTCCCCAGTCTAGTTATTCAGCTAGAGTATTAATATTTGATGATTCCGATCAAGAATTGGGTGGTAGTGGTAGTAATAATAGTAATGCTAGCGGTAGTGGTAATAATACTCATGATGGCACCACTAAATCATCGACTGGTTTGGAAATGTTAGCCTCCTCACCGAAAAATGATTCATCGATATCTTCTTCGCAGTCTTTATTGCGTAATTTGAATTTGACTAAATCCTCTTCGGGTGGTTTATCGGGCAGTTCTATATCATTGCCTGCGCGTGGCTATGGTGCTCTATTGCGTAAGATATCATATCAGCAGCATACCTATTCGATGAGATCGTCCAGTAATGGTGAGTTGTAATGAAAAAAAAAAAAATGTCAAAAGTTTCCATTTGGGATTTGTTCTGTTTTACTTCTGTTTAGCTCTAGTTCTGTTCTAGTTGAGTTCTAGTTCAGTTCTAGTTCCGTTCTAGTTCAGTTCTAGTTCAGTTCTAGTTCCGTTCTAGTTCAGTTCTAGTTCAGTTCTAGTTCAGTTCTAGTTCAGTTCTAGTTCAGTTCTAGTTCAGTTCTAGTTCAGTTCTAGTTCAGTTCTAGTTCAGTTCTAGTTCTAGTTCAGTTCTAGTTCAGTTCTAGTTCAGTTCTAGTTCAGTTCTAGTTCAGTTCTAGTTCAGTTCTAGTTCAGTTCTAGTTCAGTTCTAGTTCAGTTCTAGTTCAGTTCTAGTTCAGTTCTAGTTCAGTTCTAGTTCTAGTTCAGTTCTAGTTCTAGTTCAGTTCTAGTTCAGTTCTAGTTCAGTTCTAGTTCAGTTCTAGTTCAGTTCTAGTTCAGTTCTAGTTCAGTTCAGTTCAGTTCAGTTCTAGTTCAGTTCTAGTTCAGTTCTAGTTCAGTTCTAGTTCAGTTCTAGTTCTAGTTCAGTTCTAGTTCAGTTCTAGTTCAGTTCTAGTTCAGTTCTAGTTCAGTTCTAGTTCAGTTCTAGTTCAGTTCTAGTTCAGTTCTAGTTCAGTTCTAGTTCAGTTCTAGTTCTAGTTCAGTTCTAGTTCAGTTCTAGTTCAGTTCTAGTTCAGTTCTAGTTCAGTTCTAGTTCAGTTCTAGTTCTAGTTCAGTTCTAGTTCAGTTCTAGCTCAGTTCTAGTTCAGTTCTAGCTCAGTTCTAGTTCAGTTCTAGCTCAGTTCTAGTTCAGTTCTAGTTCAGTTCAGTTCTAGTTCAGTTCTAGTTCAGTTCTAGTTCAGTTCTAGTTCAGTTCTAGTTCAGTTCTAGTTCAGTTCTAGTTCAGTTCTAGTTCAGTTCTAGTTCAGTTCTAGTTCAGTTCTAGTTCAGTTCTAGTTCAGTTCTAGTTCAGTTCTAGTTCAGTTCTAGTTCAGTTCTAGTTCAGTTCTAGTTCAGTTCTAGTTCAGTTCTAGTTCAGTTCTAGTTCAGTTCTAGTTCAGTTCTAGTTCAGTTCTAGTTCAGTTCTAGTTCAGTTATGGTTCAATTCTAGTTAAGTTCTAATTCTGTTCTTGTTCTGTTCTTGTTCTAAAATTCTTTAATTTTATAAGTTCCAGAACAAGGTCAAGTACTAAAACATAAAAATCAAGAAAAATTTAAGGTTAAGTTTAACCCTAAACTATAAACAAACTTAACTTTTCCTTTTGTTTTCATTTTGTTGCTTTTTTAATATAAACAATCACAGTTCTAGGTTGCCAACGAAACAGTATTTTCCCTATACTGTTGGAATTGGCAGTTTTTTAGTAAATTGTGTTTGTTTAAAAATCATTCTTTTGTAGTTGTTTTTCATTTAAAACAAACTATTTTAACAAAATTGGTTATTTTTTTTATTAAACTAAAATATCAACAAAACTTTGAGGGTTTTATTTACATTTTGATTGTATCCTTTTATTATTGCAAATGTGGCATCTTTTTCACAGTTGTCATATACAAAATATTGCACTTTTTTATTTACCTTTTGTTGTTTTTTAATGTAAACAAATCAAAATTCTTACTGTCACATAAATACAGCTCCTTTTTATTTAAATTTTGATGTTATGGTTTTCTAAATGTAAACAAAACAAATTTTAAGGTTAGGTTTAATTAAATACAAAACAAATTTTATGCTTAATCTTAACATATAAACATAAAATAAATGTTAACTTAATATTCTTAGACTCTTCCAACTTGGTACGCATGCGTAATACTTCTTTGGGTAAATCGGCTCCTTGCCTCACTGGCAGTTCATTTCGTGAACGTGACAATAGTCTGTGTAAAACTGCAACAGCTCCTAATGCCCTTACACAATCGCCCTCATCGTCGTCATGCAACAATGCTTATGCATCATCTTCTACAACTAACGCAGCAAATATTACTGCACCAACAGCAGGAACATTAAATATTTCACGTTCCGGCAGTTGTGCCGGTCTCGGCATAGGCAAACATCATTTGCATGGTGTAGTAATGCGCGGTAGTGGTGCCTCCAGTGGTGTAGCTCATCATCGTTTAAGTTTAGTGACCGGGGGTATAGGTGCAGCAGCGGCCGCAGCAGCTGCGGCTGCCAATACAATGTCACATTCACCCTATTCGGCCAGTCCGGTTGATAGTCCACGCATAAATTCCCCTATGCAGTTTGCTTTCGCCCCCATTAAACGTATAGCTACATGCCGTGGAGATGGTAGAAGATGGTCGGTAGCTTCATTGCCCTCATCGGGTTATGGTACAACACCGGGCAGTTCAAATTTATCGGTGAGTGTCGGAAAATAAAGAAAAATTTATGGTTTTTTATTAATTTAAAGTTATTTTTTTTTCATTTAGAGCCAATGTTCTAGCCAGGAAGCTTTGCATCAATTACACAATCTTTCGGGCCAGGAAGAATTGCATGTTTTGACGGGAGAGCCGGGTAATCCTAATGCCATTGTTAATTGTTGTGCTGAACATATGCAACAGCAGCAACAAGCCATAGCAGCAGCACAAACAAATCGTCCTCATTGTTTGAAACACTGTGCTTTAATGAATAACTCTACAACAACAACAGCAACACTAACAACGAATAAACCAACCGTCCCGGGGCCACATAGTCCCAAACAATTTCAAAAACAACAACATGTGCCAACACAACCTCAACCACCCGCACCAGCCGGCTTTGTTTACAACAGCAAATATTGTCCTAATTGTTGTGCAGATGTCAGCATGGTTTGTAGTGGCAATGGCCAGCAGCAACAGCAACAGCCACAGCAGCCTATGCATAACAATAACGCTGGAACCCCCGGTGGTTCACAAAGCAATAATAATAATAATCATAATACAAGCAATAGTGGTAGAATATCACCATTCCACCGCCCCCGTTCACGATCTCTTTCAAGTCCCTCACGCAGTCCCGCCATAGACAATGAAATTGCCATGATGAATACTTTATATAAGGAACGTTTCCCCAAGGCCACCCAACAAATGGAGGAACGTTTAAAACATTTCATCAATGAAAACAAATCGGCGGCCTGTAATAGTTTTCGTGATTCCCAGCCTATAGTAAGATTCGTACATCATCAAGTTTTGGAAATGGCAAGAGATTGTCTTAATAAATCTGAGGCTAAATTGATTACCTCCAGATATTTCTATGAAATGAGTGAGAATTTAGAACGTTTACTATTGGAAACTAAGGAGAAAAGTCCAGAAGCGGCCGTCGAATTGGCGGGGGTTATAAAAAAGTTGTTATTGATCATCTCAAGGCCGGCAAGATTGCTGGAGTGTTTGGAATTTGATCCGGAGGAATTCTATCATTTGCTGGAAGCCGCCGAGGGTCAAGCCAAGGCTATACAGGGCATTAAGGCGGATATACCCCAATATATAATACACAAATTGGGTTTGAATAGAGATCCTATAGCAGAAATGCAACAGGAGGCTAAAGAGACTAGAGAAGCCTGTGATACTAAGGGTGGTTCCGGGTCGGTTAATACCAGCTTACTTAATGACTCGGGCACGCCTTGTTCTTTGCTATTAAGTTCTCCTTTAACCTGTGTTTCGGCCACACTCAATCCCAATGCCGAACTAAGTTTATTGGCCAACAGTGGCACTAGCACACCACACCCAGCCATGCCTCTACAGCCACCACAAACACCAGTAGCCACCGCTGATATGCCCTCCTTTGCTAAGGCCATACAAAATCAAAATAATAATCAATTAGCCACTTGTCAAGAACAAAGTAATCTGGCCACACCTACCAATCAACAGCAAATAACACAACAACAACCTCCAGCGGCTCCAGCGGCTCCAGCACCAGCCCCACAACCCATACCTAATGAACAAGACTTCGATATTGTTAAATTGATCTCAAATGGTGCTTATGGTGCTGTCTATTTGGTTAAACATAAAACTACCCGACAACGTTTTGCCATGAAAAAAATCAATAAAAATAATCTCATCTTACGCAATCAAGTTGAGCAGGTTTTTGCTGAACGTGATATACTCTCATTTGCCGATAATCCTTTCGTGGTCAGCATGTATTGTTCTTTTGAAACGAAAAAACATTTGTGTTTGGTCATGGAGTATGTGGAGGGTGGTGATTGTGCTACGCTTCTAAAGAATATAGGTCCTCTGCCCGCCGATATGGCAAGATTTTATTTTGCTGAGACCGTTTTGGCTGTGGAATACTTACATAGTTATGGCATAGTGCATCGTGATTTGAAACCGGATAATTTGTTGATTACCGCCTTGGGTCATATTAAACTGACAGATTTTGGTCTCTCCAAAATGGGTTTAATGTCTTTGGCTACAAATTTATATGAGGGTTATATAGATTCGGAAACTAGACAGTTTTCTGATAAACAGGTGAGTCCTAAAGTCCAGAAATGTTAACTAGAAAGACATTTTTATTTGAAAATTGTTTTAAGGTCTATGGCACTCCCGAATATATAGCCCCCGAGGTGATATTGAGACAGGGTTATGGTAAACCTGTAGACTGGTGGTCTATGGGCATTATTCTCTATGAGTTTCTAATAGGTTGTGTGCCATTTTTTGGTGAAACCGCTGAGGAACTATTTGCTCATACTGTTAACGATGACATCGAATGGCCTGATAATGATGATTGGCCGGTGCAACCAGAGGCTAAAGATATTATAACTCAGCTATTGCAACAAAATCCTAGAGATCGTTTGGGCACCCAGGCAGGAGCTTTGGAAGTTAAGGAGCATTTTTATTTTGATGGTTTAGATTGGAATTCTTTGTTAAGACAAAAGGCCGAATTTGTGCCTCAACTATCCAATGAAGATGACACCAGTTATTTTGATAGTGAGTCCGCCATACTTTATCTATAAAAAACATAAAATTAACATATTAATTTTCCCCTTTAGCCCGCATGGATCGCTATAATCACGATTTGGCCGGTGAAGACACTGACGATACCGATGATACTCCCGTTATTGGTTCCTTTTCTTCTTACACCCCACAATATCGTAAGCAGCATTATTCTTGGTCTCGGGTTGCCTCTACCACTACCACCGTTAGTTCGACTACTACTACTACCCACAGTTCTACGACTTCGCTTAATAACGCCATCACCACCGCCACCACTCATACTACAACATCTGCTTTGGCTGAAACTAAATTACAAGTTACTGAGAGCGTATCATCACCTACTAATACCGTGGATTCAGTGGCTAAATGTCGCAAGATTGCTGCTCCCTTGGCCTCGCCTCAGAATATTATTACCCAGCAAATGGTAAATAAGGTTTTGAATACACCACAGTTAAGGAAAATAGAGGTGAGTTTGTGAATATGGGGAACTGAACTAGAAGTAGAACTGAACTAGAACTAAACTAGAACTGAACTAGAACTAAACTAAAACTGAACTAGAACTGAACTAGAACTGAACAAGAACTGAACTAGAACTGAACTAGAACTGAACTAGAACTGAACTAGAACTGAACTAGAACTGAACTAGAACTGAACTAGAACTGAACTGAACTAGAACTGAACTAGAACTGAACTAGAACTGAACTAGAACTGAACTAGAAGTGAACTAGAACTGAACTAGAACTGAACTAGAACTGAACTAGAACTGAACTAGAACTGAACTAGAATTGAACTAGTACAGAACTAGAACTGAACTAGAACTGAACTAGAACTGAACAAGAACTGAACTAGAACTGAACTAGAACTGAACTAGAACTGAACTAGAACTGAACTAGAACTGAACTAGAACTGAACTAGAACTGAACTAGAACTGAACTGGAACTGTACTAGAACTGAACTGGAACTGAACTAGATCACAAACTGAACTTGAACTGAACTAGAACTGAACTAGAACTGAACAAGAACTGAACTAGATCACAAACTGAACTTGAACTGAACTAGAACTGAACTAGAACTGAACTAGAACTGAACTAGAACTGAACTAGAACTGAACAAGAACTGAACTAGAACTGAACTAGAACTGAACTAGAACTGAACTAGAACTGAACTACAACTGAACTACAACTGAACTAGAACTGAACTAGAACTGAACTAGAACTGAACTGGAACTGTACTAGAACTGAACTGGAACTGAACTAGATCACAAACTGAACTTGAACTGAACTAGAACTGAACTAGAACTGAACTAGAACTGAACTAGAACTGAACTAGAACTGAACAAGAACTGAACTAGAACTGAACTAGAACTGAACTAGAACTGAACTAGAACTAGAACTGAACTAGAACTGAACTAGAACTGAACTAGAACTGAACCTGAACTGAACTAGAACTGAACTAGAAATGAACTGGAACTGAACTGGAACTGAACTAGAACTGAACTAGAACTGAACTAGAACTGAACAAGAACTGAACTAGAACTGAACTAGAACTAAACTAGAACTGAACTAGAACTGAACTAGAACTGAACTAGAACTGAACTAGAACTGAACTAGAACTAAACTAGAACTGAACTAGAACTGGACCAGAACTGGACAAGAACTGAACTAGAACTGAACTAGAACTAAACTAGAACTAAACTAGAACTAAACTAGAACTAAACTAAAACTGAACTAGAACTGAACTAGAACTGAACTAGAACTAAACTAGAACTGAATTAGAACTGAACTAGAACTGAACTGGAACTGAACTAGAACTGAACTAGAACTGAACTAGAACTGAACTAGAACTTAACTAGAACTGAACTAGAACTTAACTAGAACTTAACTAGAACTGAACTAGAACTGAACTAGAACTGAACTAGAACTGAACTAGAACTGAACTAGAACTGAACTAGAACTGAACTAGAACTGAACTAGAACTGAACTAGAACTGAACTAGAACTGAACTAGAACTGAACTAGACCTGAACTAGAAATGAACTGGAACTGTACTAGAACTGAACTGGAACTGAACTAGATCACAAACTGAACTTGAACTGAACTAGAACTGAACTAGAACTGAACTAGAACTGAACTAGAACTGAACTAGAACTGAACTAGAACTAGAACTGAACTATAACTGAACTAGAACTGAACTAGAACTGAACTAGAACTGAACTAGAACTGAACTAGAACTGAACTAGAACTGAACTAGAACTGAACTAGAACTGAACTAGAACTGAACAAGAACTGAACTAGAACTGAACTAGAACTGAACTAGAATTGAACTAGAATTGAACTAGAACTGAACTAGAACTGAACTAGAACTGGACAAGAACTGGACAAGAACTGAACTAGAACTGAACTAGAACTAAACTAGAACTAAACTAGAACTAAACTAGAACTAAACTAGAACTAAACTAGAACTAAACTAGAACTCAACTAGAACTGAACTAAAACTGAACTAGAACTGAACTAGAACTGAACTAGAACTGAACTAGAACTGAACTAGAACTAAACTAGAACTGAACTAGAACTGAACTAGAACTGAACTAGAACTGAACTAGAACTGAACTAGAACTAAACTAGAACTGAACTAGAACTGAACTAGAACTGAGCTTGAAATGAACTAGAACTGAGCTTGAAATGAACTAGAATTGAGTATAAAATTTTAAAATACTTTTTAATTTATATTTTCTTCAGATCTCTACCAGTTGCTTGAAAGTTCCTTCAACTCCCGATGCCGATTATTTACCCGAATTATTGCATAATGTTACCATAGGCAATGATAATGAAATGCGCATTTTACATCAATTCCTACAGCAGCCACCTGGTAATCAAAATACTAGCCTACAACCATTGAAACCAGAACGTCATCATAGACATAGTATGCCTCCCAATACTACCACCATTATAACCACACCGGCAACACCACCAGCTGCTATGGTTAATGCTCCCGTAGAAGTGGGCACCAATACCACAAAATCATTAGCAAACACGGTAACAACTACTACACCTTCGATAACTAGTAATACAACCAAAACAATGACAACAACAACGACTTCAACTGCAACAATAACAAACACCACCTCAAGTACAACAGCAACAACTTCAACAACTGTAACCACCGATCGTAGACTTGCCGATATTCATCGTAAATTAGCAACATTAGCCACAGCACGCAGTACTCCAGAGTCATCACAAACTGATAGTGATGATTTTTCACCACAAATTGCTCGCAAACGTAAGGGTGTTTGTGCTCGGGATATTTTACCTAGATTTTCGATATCTATAGAAGATGAAACTATAAGTGGAGGTTCTTCGTCGGCAGAAAATACTAGAGAACAATCACCTTTGGCTCTACAACACCAGAAATCGATGGATAGTCATATTGGAGTGAAAAATCATCGTTCACGTTCCTCAATTGTTAAATCAGCATCAGCTTTGGGATTGTCTCTGATGTCCTCAGCGAGTGAGTTTGATTCTAAACTCTTCTTGTTATAAATTTCTAATGTTTCTTCTTTTCAGTTGATAATTCCCAATTGGCCCAACAATTGTGCAATATTACGGCGGGTATACAATCACCCAGTGCCGTGGCTGGCGGAGGAGGTGGTGGTTCTAGTACCGCATCCTCTCGGGACACTTCACCTTGCCGCGAATTGTCTCCTTTGGTTACCAATCTCAAGCCACCTATTATTATACGTAGAGGACCCCGAGGTTTTGGTTTTACTGTCCATACTATAAGAGTTTATTATGGAGACACTGATTTCTATACCATGCACCATCTGGTCATGGCTGTAGATGAAGGCAGTCCTGCTTTTGAGGCCGGTTTAAGACCTGCCGATTTGATTACTCATGTTAATGGTGAAACCGTACAGGGTCTTTTCCATACCCAGGTTTTGCAATTGCTTTTAAGTGGTGGTGAACATGTGACCTTGAGAGCCACTCCTTTGGAACATACCAGCATTCAAAGTGGTGGCCGCAAGCGTGATTTAATGCAAAGTAAATTGGCCAAGAAGGGAGTAAATCGCCAAAAGAAACAAACGAAAAAGGAGCATGACAAAAAGCGCAAAACATCGCTCTTCCGGCGCATTAGCAGTAAGAGAGCCTCGGCGGAGATACAGCAGGTGGGTAAATCATATTTCCTTTAACAAACTAAGCCTTCAAATTGCTACTACTTATTTCAGATTGCTGCTGGCATTAATTCTCCTACTACTCCTTCTGCTATGGCGGGAGGTGTTTCAATTGCTAGGAATTTGTCGCCCTTGGATTCATCCTATCACAGCAGCAGTTGTTGTCAATCCGCAGCCAACTCTTCACAGTCTACTTCACCTTCTTCTTCATCACCCAACACCCCTACTGGAGGAAATCATAACAATAATAATGGCGTCTCTACGGCTGGCAATAATACGGGAGTAGGATTTGTAAGCACTTCGAATACTGTGCTATTACCCATAGCGGGTTCGGTAGCAGGAGCAGCCACTGCTGGAGCCCCAGTAGGGGTCATGGGCAATATACCAGGTTAAATTTTAAAAAATCTAAATATTCCATAATATTTTTCATAAAATTCCAATTCTAACCCTTTATAGTTTCCCCTACGGCTGTTCCACAACTTTATCAAAGGCCCTCCACCTTGCACGGCCTCAAACACAAACTACACACTGGCTGTTCGGGCAATACCAATGTATGTCCCTCGGGCACGGGCGTTAAAAACTCTACACACCAATTCTGCCGCCTCTATACCTAATAGACGTAAATCGGTGGGTCATATACCGCTGTCGCCTTTGGCCAGGACTCCATCACCATCGCCACTACCCTCTTCACCCACAAGATCACCTTCGCCCCTGGCTTTTCCTCTAATTGGACACCAGCCGGGCTCATCGAATACTACCCAGTCATATAGTCCTGGGGGTTCTTTACCGGTGGTACAGACCGTAACAGCTGGTTCTAAAAAGGCTGGATTTGTGCGCACAAAATCTTCAGAACCTTCTTCGCCTCTGCTAAGAAGAGCTCTATCACCCGATCGTCTACATCCTCGTAGTGCTGAATCAAAATGTACACTAATTTCACCATTATGCTGTTCGCCACCTATTAAACAGCCCCAAAGAGCAATAGGGGGTGTTTGGCGTCCCAGCAACAACAGCAGCAACAATGCGGCTCTAAATAATCAACCGGCTTTGCCGCCCATAACCACACATCCACAGTATCAGCAACAGCTACAGCAGGTCACAGCTGGTAATAATACAGCCAATTCCAACGCTAGCGGAGGTCGCCTTTTAGAACAACAACAGCAACAACAACATTCTCATCATCATCATCATCAACATCCCCAACTTCATCATCAGCCACACTGTGATCATCTTTCCGAAGAACCTACATTAATATGTGATACAACTTCTATAAATTCTCAAACTTCTGCCAGCAATACGAATGCTGCATCTAACGCCGCTGGTGGTGGTGCTGCTGTAGCTGCCTTAGTTAGTACTCCGTCCGGTATTGCTTTGCCAGCACCGGGTGAAATGTTACCTCGCATTGCCGAAGAGAAAGACTCACCCACCAGTACTTCGGAAACAACACCCGGTTTTATGCAAACCATTAATGAACATGAAGGTGAAATTAACTATAATCAACAGTTGAAGGTAGATAAAGACAAGGCTTTGGAAAATAAAGCTAAACAACAACAGCAGCAACAACAACAAGATGCTGCTGCCGGTGGTGACGGTATTAAGGAAAGTGTTAATACAAAAACGAAAAGCAACGAAAGCAGTAAGTACAAAAACATAAAATTTTTCATAAAATTATAGAAACTATAAATTGGAGGGTTTTACATCGAAAACACTTCTAGTGAACAGTTTGAGTTCAATTCTAGTCAGATCTAGTTCAGTTCCAGTTCAGTTCTAGTTCATTCTAGTTCAGTTATATTTCAGTTCCAGTTCAGTTCTAGTTCAGTGCTAGTTCAGTTCTAGGTCTGTTCTAGTTCTGTTCTAGTTCTGTTCTAGTTCTGTTCTAGTTCTGTTCTAGTTCTGTTCTAGTTCTGTTCTAGTTCTGTTCTAGTTCTGTTCTAGTTCTGTTCTAGTTCTGTTCTAGTTCTGTTCTAGTTCTGTTCTAGTTCTGTTCCAGTTCTGTTCTAGTTCTGTTCTAGTTCTGTTCTATTCTGTTCTAGTTCTGTTCTAGTTTTGTTCTAGTTCTGTTCTAGTTCTGTTATAGTTTTGTTCTAGTTCTGTTCCAGTTCAGTTCTAGTTTAGTTCTAGTTCAGTTCCAGTTCTGTTCTAGTTCTGTTCTAGTCTGTTCTAGTTCTGCTCTAGTTCTGTTCTAGTTCTGTTCTAGTTCTGTTCTAGTTCTGTTCTAGTTCTGTTCTAGTTCTGTTCTAGTTCTGTTCTAGTTCTGTTCTAGTTCTGTTCTAGTTCTGTTCTAGTTCTGTTCTAGTTCTGTTCTAGTTCTGTTCTAGTTCTGTTCTAGTTCTGTTCTAGTTCTGTTCTAGTTCTGTTCTAGTTCTGTTCTAGTTTTTCTAGTTCTGTTCTAGTTCTGTTCTAGTTCTGTTCTAGTTCTGTTCTAGTTCTGTTCTAGATCTGTTCTAATTCTGTTCTAGTTCTGTTCTAGTTGTGTTATAGTTTTGTTCTAGTTCTGTTCCAGTTCAGTTCTAGTTTAGTTCTAGTTCAGTTCCAGTTCTAGTTCTGTTCTAGTTCTGTTCTAGGTCTGTTCTAGTTCTGTTCTAGTTCTCTTCTAGTTCTGTTCTAGTTCTGTTCTAGTTCTGTTCTAGTTCTGTTCTAGTTCTGTTCTAGTTCTGTTCTAGTTCTGTTCTAGTTCTGTTCTAGTTCTGTTCTAGTTCTGTTCTAGTTCTGTTCTAGTTCTGTTCTAGTTCTGTTCTAGTTCTGTTCTAGTTTAGTTCTAGTTCAGTTCCAGTTCTAGTTCTGTTCTAGTTCTGTTCTAGGTCTGTTCTAGTTCTGCTCTAGTTCTGTTCTAGTTCTGTTCTAGTTCTAGTTCTGTTCTGTTCTAGTTCTAGTTCTAGTTCTAGTTCTAGTTCTAGTTCTAGTTCTGTTCTAGTTCTGTTCTAGTTCTGTTCTAGTTCTGTTCTAGTTCTGTTCTAGTTCTGTTCTAGTTCTGTTCTAGTTCTGTTCTAGTTCTGTTCTAGTTCTGTTCTAGTTTTGTTCTAGTTCTGTTCTAGTTCTGTTCTAGTTCTGTTCTAGTTCTGTTCTAGTTCTGTTCTAGTCTGTTCTAATTCTGTTCTATTTTGTTCTAGTTCTGTTCTAGTTCTGTTATAGTTTTGTTCTAGTTCTGTTCCAGTTCAGTTCTAGTTTAGTTCTGTTCAGTTCGTTCTAGTTCTGTTCTAGTTCTGTTCTAGTTCTGTTCTAGTTCTGTTCTGTTCTAGTTCTGTTCTAGTCTGTTCTAGGTCTGTTCTAGTTCTGCTAGTTCTGTTCTAGTTCTGTTCTAGTTCTGTTCTAGTTCTGTTCTAGTTCTGTTCTAGTTCTGTTCTAGTTCTGTTCTAGTTCTGTTCTAGTTCTGTTCTAGTTCTGTTCTAGTTCTGTTCTAGTTCTGTTCTAGTTCTGTTCTAGTTCTGTTCTAGTTCTGTTCTAGTTCTGTTCTAGTTCTGTTCTAGTTCTGTTCTAGTTCTGTTATTCTGTTCTAGTTCTGTTCTAGTTCTGTTCTAGTTCTGTTCTAGTTCTGTTCTGTTCTAGTTCTGTTCTAGTTCTGTTCTAGTTCTGTCTAGTTCTAGTTCTGTTCTAGTTCTGTTCTAGTTCTGTTCTAGTTCTGTTCTAGTTCTGTTCTAGTTCTGTTCTAGTTCTGTTCTAGTTTCTGTTCTAATTCAGTTCCAGTTCTAGTTCTGTTCTAGTTCTCTTCTAGTTCTGTTCTAGTTCTGTTCTAGTTCTGTTCTAGTTCTGTTCTAGTTCATTCTAGTTTAGTTCTAGTTCAGTTCCAGTTCTGTCTAGTTCTGTTCTAGTTCTGTTCTAGTTCTGTTCTAGTTCTGTCTAGTTCTGTTCTAGTTCTGTTCTAGTTCTGTTCTAGTTCTGTTCTAGTTCTGTTCTAGTTCTGTTCTAGTTCTGTTCTAGTTCTGTTCTAGTTTCTAGTTCTTCTAGTTCTGTTCTAGGTCTGTTCTAGTTCTGCTCTAGTTCTGTTCTAGTTCTCTTCTAGTTCTGTTCTAGTTCTGTTCTAGTTCTGTTCTAGTTCTGTTCTAGTTCAGTTCTAGTTTAGTTCTAGTTCAGTTCCAGTTCTAGTTCTGTTCTAGGTCTCTTCCAGTTCAGTTCTAGTTTAGCTCCAGTTCTAGTTCTATTTCAGTTCTGTTCTAGTTCTGTTCTAGTACATTTTTAGTTAGTTTTTACAGTCTTTTAAACTTTTTGTTGCAATTTCTTTGCAGCAACTCAAGAAACTGCTTCAAAAACAATAAATAATAAAAATGCCACGCAACAAACTAATACAAGTAGCAATAGTAGCAGCAATAAAACCACAATTGAATTAAAATCCAATAAATTAACCACCACATCTGCAAACGCAACTACAACTACAACCACCAACACCAATACAATAACAACCACAACACCAACTCAAGGAAAAACAACAACAAAAACTATAACAGGAAGACGTGAACAAATTAGTGGAGGTGCTGCAACTACATGTGGTAATAATGGAGCTGGTGGCAGCTGTAGTGGTGGTGGTAATGCAGGTGCTAATAAATCTGCTAAACAAAAGAAGTAAAAAATATGAGAAAAATCTCCTGTTTTTTTGAACAAATTGTATAAAAAAAGTTTTAAGACGTGTGTTAAAGTGAGTATGTGTGATTGTATGCTGACCGAGAGATTGATAGGTGTATGCCCGAAAGTTTTGCTGTAAAGGATTGATACTAACGATATGTTTAATAATACCGTAAGTGGTTTAAATATTTATTGTTGTTTTAGTTTTTTTGCTAAACCTATTACACTTAAAGAATAAGCGGGATTTTTAATAAGAAAACCTATTAAAAAGTTTTCTGTTTTCGAAGAGTGTATTTTTTTTCTTCTTCATTTGTTTTTATTTTAATTTTAATAATTTTTTTTTTTTTCTTAGAAAATTTTGTAATGTAATTAAAAAATTTCAACTTTAAACTATTACTATATATGTAAATGCAAAACAAATATGCAAACTTATATATTATATATAGTAAAGTAAATATATATTTAGCTTTTAGTGTAGAAGTAAAACAAACAAACCATTTAATCTTTTTTTTTTTTTTTTTGTTTTGATTGCCATATTCTTAAATAATGATTATAAATAATATTAATATATTTCATTCTTTTTCTTAAAACAATACTGTAACTAAATGTGTATGTGTGTCTGTTTAATTGTTTCTTTTTTTATATACATATACCTATACATATACATTTACTATACATAAATAATCTCTAAACTAAAATAATTATTTAGCAAAAAAAGCTTAAGCCTAAATAAAATTGTATTACAAAAAAAGCAAATGCTTTTATTGCAAAGTAAAAAAACAAAGATAAAAAGAAATAAATTGAAAATATTTTGGAAAATTAGTTTAAATTAATAAAATTTGATATTATTTTAAGTTAATTTAAAAACTATACTCTATTTTAAAACAAAATTCATTATATTCCAGCTCTATTCTAGTTCTGTTCTAGGTCTGTTTTTGTTCTGTTTTAGTTCTGTTTTAGTTCTGTTCTAGTTCAGTTCTAGTTCAGTTCTAGTTCAGTTCTAGTTCAGTTCTAGTTCAGTTCAAGTTCGGTTCTAGTTCAGTTCTAGTTCAGTTCTAGTTCAGTTCTAGTTCAATTCTAGTTCAGTTCTAGTTCAGTTCTAGTTCTGTTCTAGTTCTGTTCTAGTTCAGTTCTAGTTCAGTTCTAGTTCAGTTCTAGTTCAGTTCTAGTTCAGTTCTAGTTCAGTTCTAGTTCAGTTCTAGTTCAGTTCTAGTTCAGTTCTAGTTCAGTTCAAGTTCAAGTTCAAGTTCAGTTCAGTCCTAGTTCAGTTCTAGTTCTGTTCTAGTTCTGTTCTAGTTCTGTTCTAGTTCTGTTCTAGTTCTGTTCTAGTTTTGTTCTAGTTCTGTACTAGTTCTGTTCTAATTCTGTTCTAGTTCTTAGTTCTGTTCTAGTTCTGTTCTAGTTCTGTTCTAGTTCTGTTCTAGTTCTGTTCTAGTTCTGTTCTAGTTCTGTTCTAGTTCTGTTCTAGTTCTGTTCTAGTTCTGTTCTAGTTCTGTTCTAGTTCTGTTCTAGTTCTGTTCTAGTTCTGTTCTAGTTCTGTTCTAGTTCTGTTCTAGTTCTGTTCTAGTTCTGTTCTAGTTCTGTTCTAGTTCTGTTCTGTTCTGTTCTGTTCTAGTTCTGTTCTAGTTCTGTTCTAATTCTGTTCTAGTTCTGTTCTAGTTCTGTTCTAGTTCTGTTCTAGTTCTGTTCTAGTTCTGTTCTAGTTCTGTTCTAGTTCTGTTCAAGTTCTGTTCTAGTTCTGTTCCAGTTCTGTTCTAGTTCTGTACTAGTTCTGTTCTAGTTCTGTTCTAATTCTGTTCTAGTTCTGTTCTAGTTCTGTTCTAGTTCTGTTCTAGTTCTGTTCTAGTTCTGTTCTAGTTCTGTTCTGTTCTGTTCTCTTCTGTTCTAGTTCTGTTCCAGTTCTGTTCCAGTTCTGTTCTAGTTCTAGTTCTGTTCTAGTTCAATTCTGGTTCTGTTCTAGTTTAGTTCTAGTTCAGTTCTACTTCAGTTGTAGTTCAGTTCTAATTCAGTTCTAGTTCAGTTCTAGTTCATTTCTAGTTGAGTTCTAGTTCAGTTCTAGTTCAGTTCAAGTTCAAGTTCAGTCCTAGTTCAGTTCTAGTTCTGTTCTAGTTCTAGTTCTGTTCTAGTTCTGTTCTAGTTCTGTTCTAGTTCTGTTCTAGTTCTGTTCTAGTTCTGTTCTAGTTCTGTTCTAGTTCTGTTCAAGTTCTGTTCTAGTTCTGTTCTAGTTCTGTTCAAGTTCTGTTCTAGTTCTGTTCCAGTTCTGTTCTAGTTCTGTACTAGTTCTGTTCTAGTTCTGTCCTAGTTCTGTTCTAGTTCTGTTCTAGTTCAGTTCTAGTTCAGTTCTAGTTCAGTTCTAGTTCAGTTCTAGTTCAGTTCTAGTTCAGTTCTAGTTCAGTTCTAGTTCAGTTCTAGTTCAGTTCTAGTTCAGTTCTAGTTCAGTTCTAGTTCAGTTCTAGTTCAGTTCTAGTTCAGTTCTAGTTCAGTTCTAGTTCAGTTCTAGTTCAGTTCTAGTTCAGTTCTAGTTCAGTTCTAGTTCTTGTTCAGTTCTAGTTCAGTTCTAGTTCAGTTCTAGTTCAGTTCTAGTTCAGTTCTAGTTCAGTTCTAGTTCAGTTCTAGTTCAGTTCTAGTTCAGTTCTAGTTCAGTTCTAGTTCAGTTCTAGTTCAGTTCTAGTTCAGTTCTAGTTCAGTTCTAGTTCAGTTCTAGTTCAGTTCTAGTTCAGTTCTAGTTCAGTTCTAGTTCAGTTCTAGTTCAGTTCTAGTTCAGTTCTAGTTCAGTTCTAGTTCAGTTCTAGTTCAGTTCTAGTTCAGTTCTAGTTCAGTTCTAGTTCAGTTCTGGTTCTGTTCTGTTCCAGTTCAGTTCTAGTTCTGTTTTGTTCTAGTTCTGTTCTAGTTCAGTTCTAGTTCTGTTCTAGTTTTGCTCTAGTTCTGTTCTAGTTCTGTTTTATTTATTTTCTAATTCTGTTCTAGTGCTGTGCTAGTTCTATTCTAGTTGTGTTCTACTTCAGTTCTAGTTTAAAAAAAAAAAAAACATACATTTTAGTTCTTTTTAGTCTTTCTTTTGGACAAAACAATTTCTAAATTAACTTGACAAAAAGGAGTTGTGCATTTGTGCAATAATTTTAGTGATTTTTAATAAAAAATATATTGAAATTAAAAAACAAGATATTGAAAGTTATGAAAAATTAGCAACAAAGTTATGATTTAATAAATAAGGCTTGGTTTGTATAAGAAACTAAAATAAAAAAGCTTTTAACTTAAAAACTTTAAGACAAATATAACAAAATTAATTAGATATTTAGAGGATTTTAAAGAAAATATAATAAAAATTGAAAAGTATGTTAAAAAAATAGTGTTTTGGTTTAAGACAAAATTGTTCGAACATGAAAAAGTAAATAAACTAATAACTTTTATTAACATTAAGTCAACAATAAAATCAACGATTAGTTTTAAAATTATTGAGAAAAAAAGTATTGAAAATTTAGGTTTTAAAAGGAATCAATAAAAAAAAAATTAAAATATAATTTTTTATTAATATTTGAAAGTTTATCTAATGGAATTGGAAACATTTAAAGTCTTTTGTTTAAATTTTGTTGTAAAATTTTAAGAAATTTTAAATACATATTTTTTTTTTATTAATTCTTTATATTTACAGCTTTTGTGAAAACCAAACAACACTTTTAAATACATATGAAATAAACAATAAATTTCAAATTAAAAATTTGAAAAAGTAACAAAATTTTTAGAAAATCAAAACAAAATTAAAAGATTTTTTCAAAAAGAAAAGTGTAATTTTAGTTGAAATTAAAAATTTATTTCAAAATGTATTTCATTTCGCTAACAAACACTTTCAAATTCTATTATTTTATAAACAAAAAACTTGTCATTTATTAGAAATTAATATAAATTATAGTAATTAAATGATAATAAACTATTTTACTATTAAATGTATCTCCCCTTTACCTGCAACCTTAACGCCTTCCACTCCCTTAAACTGTTATATATTTGTTATATTTTTATATGTTTTTAATTATTTTTATAAATATTATACTTGTTTTTTAATTATAGTTTATTAAACCTTGAAAAACAAAACCATTAAGTTTCTTTTATTAACCATTTTGTTAATTTATCTTTTTTTTCTTATTTTAATAAACAAAATACCTAAATAATTATTAAATTATATATTTTGTATATTATATTATTATTAAAAAACAAAAAGAAAACCTTTAAAAACTATAAACTATTTGTAGAATCTCTTATGCATTACCACACAAAAGGAAAAGTTAAGAAAATAAATTAAAAAAAAAAAACTAAAATGATATTGTTAAATTAAATTTAAAAAACCTAAATGTTTTTTGCGTAAATTTTGAAAAAAATGTAATAAAAATAAAACAAACTAATATTTAATAAATTTAATATAAATATTATTGCAAAGTAAACGAACACTATATATATAAAATAAAACGAGAAAAAATATAATGCCCTTAAACTTAAAATTAAAGTTGAAATTTGTTTTAATTGTAAACAATGAAAAAGTTTTCCTTTCCTGCTTAACGTCCCTTAGTTAACATAATAACTAAAGCATTCATTTTAATAAAAATAGTAATTTGTTTGGCATACTTTAGGGAGTAATAACATTTTTTTTCAAAAAATTTTCTGTTCGCCTGGTACTTCAGGGAAATTTGTTATATTATCCAACATTTTCTGTAATTTGATTCGGTTCTAGTTCGGTTCTAGTTCGGTTCTAGTTCAGTTCTAATTCACTTCTAGTTCAGTTCTAGTTCAGTTCTAGTTCAGTTCTAATTCAGTTCTAGTTCAGTTCTAGTTCAGTTCTAGTTCAGTTCTAGTTCAGTTCTAGTTCAGTTCTAGTTCAGTTCTAGTTCAGTTCTAGTTCAGTTCTAGTTCAGTTCTAGTTCAGTTCTAGTTCAGTTCTAGTTCAGTTCTAGTTCAGTTCTAGTTCAGTTCTAGTTCAGTTCTAATTCAGTTCTAGTTCAATTCTAGTTCAGTTCTAGTTCAGTTCTAGTTCAGTTCTAGTTCTGTTCTAGTTCAGTTCTAGTTCAATTCTAGTTCAGTTCTAGTTCAGTTCTAGTTCATTTCTAGTTCAGTTCTAGTTCAGTTCTAGTTCAGTTCTAGTTCAGTTCTAGTTCAGTTTCTAGTTCAGTTCTAGTTCAGTTCTAGTTCAGTTCTAGTTCAGTTCTAGTTCAGTTCTAGTTCAGTTCTAGTTCAGTTCTAGTTCAGTTCTAGTTCAGTTCTAGTTCAGTTCAAATTCAGTTCTAGTTCAGTTCTAGTTCAGTTCTAGTTCAGTTCTAGTTCAGTTCTAGTTCAGTTCTAGTTCAGTTCTAGTTCAGTTCTAGTTCAGTTCTAGTTCAGTTCTAGTTCAGTTCAAGTTCAAATCTAGCTCATTTCTAGTTTAGTTCCCGTTTAGTTAAATTTCAGTTCTTTTTCAGTTCTCGTTCGGTTCTAGTTCAGTTCTAGTTCAGTTGCGGTTCAGTTCTAATTCAATTCTAAATCAGTTCTAGTTCAGTTCTAGTTCAGATCTAGTTCAGTTCTAGTTCAGTTCTAGTTCAGTTCTAGTACAGTTCTAGTTCAGTTCTAGTTCAGTTCTAGTTCAGTTTTAGTTCAGTTCTAGTTCAGTTCTAGTTCAGTTCTAGTTCAGTTCTAGTTCAGTTCTAGTTCAGTTCTAGTTCAGTTCTAGTTCAGTTCTAGTTCAGTTCTAGTTCAGTTCTAGTTCAGTTCTAGTTCAGTTTCAGTTCAGTTCTAGTTCAGTTCTAGTTCAGTTCAAGTTCAACTCTAGCTCATTTCTAGTTTAGTTCCCGTTTAGTTAAATTTCAGTTCTTGTTCAGTTCTCGTTCGATTCTAGTTCAGTTATAGTTCAGATGCGGTTCAGTTCTAGGTGAGTTCTAATTCAGTTCTAGTACAGTTCTAGTTCAGTCCCTTTCCGATTCAGTTCTAGTTCAGTTGTAGTTCAGTTCTGTTCCGATTCAGTTCTAGTTTAGTTCCTGCTCAGTTCTAGTTCAATTCTAGCTAAATTCTAGTTCAGTTCTAGTTCATTTCTAGTTCAATTCTTGTTCAATTCGTAGTTCAGTTCTAGTCTAGTTCTAGTTCAGTTCTAGTTCAGTTCTAGTTCAGTTCAAGTTCAGTTCAAGTTCAGTTCTAGTTCAGTTCTAGTTAGTTCTAGTTCTTAGTTCAGTTCTAGTTCAGTTCTAGTTCAGTTCTAGTTCAGTTCTAGTTCAGTTCTAGTTCAGTTCTAGTTCAGTTCTAGTTCAGTTCTAGTTCAGTTCTAGTTCAGTTCTAGTTCAGTTCTAGTTCAGTTCTAGTTCAGTTCTAGTTCAGTTCTAGTTCAGTTCTAGTTCAGTTCTAGTTCAGTTCTAGTTCAGTTCTAGTTCAGTTCTAGTTCAGTTCTAGTTCAGTTCTAGTTCAGTTCTAGTTCAGTTCTAGTTCAGTTCTAGTTCAGTTCTAGTTCAGTTCTAGTTCAGTTCTAGTTCAGTTCTAGTTCAGTTCTAATTCTGTTCTAGTTCAGTTTCTAGTTCAGTTTTAGTTCAGTTCTAGTTCAGTTCTAATTCTGTTCTGGTTCAGTTCTAGTTCATTTCTAGTTCAGTTCTAGTTCAGTTCTAGTTCATTTCTAGTTCAGTTCTAGTTCAGTTCTAGTTCAGTTCTAGTTCAGTTCTAGTTCAGTTCTAGTTCAGTTCTAGTTCAGTTCTAGTTCAGTTCTAGTTCAGTTCTAGTTCAGTTCTAGTTCAGTTCTAGTTCAGTTCTAGTTCAGTTCTAGTTCAGTTCTAGTTCAGTTCTAGTTCAGTTCTAGTTCAGTTCAAGTTCAAATCTAGATCATTTCTAGTTTAGTTCCCGTTTAGTTAAATTTCAGTTCTTGTTCAGTTCTCGTTCGGTTCTAGTTCAGTTCTAGTTCAGTTGCGGTTCAGTTCTAGTTGAGTTCTAATTCAGTTCTAGTTTAGTTCTAGTTCAGTTCTAGTTCAGATCTAGTTCAGTTCTAGTTCAGTTCTAGTACAGTTCTAGTTCAGTTCTAGTCCAGTTCTAGTTCAGTTTTAGTTCAGTTCTAGTTCAGTTGTAGTTCAGTTGTAGTTCAGTTCTAGTTCAGTTCTAGTTCAGTTCTAGTTCAGTTCTAGTTCAGTTCCAGTGCAGTTCTAGTTCAGTTCTAGTTCAGTTCAAGTTCAACTCTAGCTCATTTCTAGTTTAGTTCCCGTTTAGTTAAATTTCAGTTCTTGTTCAGTTCTCGTTCGGTTCTAGTTCAGTTCTAGTTCAGATGCGGTTCAGTTCTAGTTGAGTTCTACTTCAGTTCTAATTCAGTTCTAGTTCAGTTCTAGTTCAGTTCTAGTTCAGTTCTAGTTCAGTTCTAGTTCAGTTCTAGTTCAGTTCTAGTTCAGTTATAGTTCAGTTATAGTTCAGTTATAGTTCAGTTCTAGTTCAGTTCTAGTTCAGTTCTAGTTCAGTTATAGTTCAGTTCTAGTTCAGTTCTAGTTCATTTCTAGTTCAATTCTTGTTCAATTTGTAGTTCAGTTCTAGTCTAGTTCTAGTTCAGTTCTAGTTCAGTTCTAGTTCAGTTCTAGTTCAGTTCTAGTTCAGTTCTAGTTCAGTTCTAGTTCAGTTCTAGTTCAGTTCTAGTTCAGTTCTAGTTCAGTTCTAGTTCTAGTTCAGTTCTAGTTCTAGTTCAGTTCTAGTTCTAGTTCAGTTCTAGTTCAGTTCTAGTTCAGTTCTAGTTCAAGTTCTAGTTCAGTTCTAGTTCAGTTCTAGTTCAGTTCTAGTTCAGTTCTAGTTCAGTTCTAGTTCAGTTCTAGTTCAGTTCTAGTTCTAGTTCAGTTCTAGTTCAGTTCTAGTTCAGTTCTAGTTCAGTTCTAGTTCAGTTCTAGTTCAGTTCTAGTTCAGTTCTAGTTCAGTTCTAGTTCAGTTCTAGTTCAGTTCTAGTTCAGTTCTAGTTCAGTTCTAGTTCAGTTCTAGTTCAGTTCTAGTTCAGTTCTAGTTCAGTTCTAGTTCAGTTCTAGTTCAGTTCTAGTTCAGTTCTAGTTCAGTTCTAGTTCATCTCTAGTTCAGTTCTAGTTCAGTTCTAGTTCAGTTCTAGTTCAGTTCTAGTTCAGTTCTAGTTCAGTTCTAGTTCAGTTCTAGTTCAGTTCTAGTTCAGTTCTAGTTCAGTTCTAGTTCAGTTCTAGTTCAATTCTAGTTCAGTTCTAGTTCAGTTCTAGTTTTAGTTCGGTTTTAGTTCGGTTCTAGTTCTGTTTTAGTACTAGTTCAGTTCTAGTTCAATTCTAGTTCAGTTCTAGTTCAGTTCTAGTTCAGTTCTAGTTCAGTTCTAGTTCAGTTCTAGTTCAGTTCTAGTTCAGTTCAGTTCTAGTTCAGATCTAGTTCAGTTCTAGTTCAGTTCTAGTACAGTTCTAGTTCAGTTCTAGTACAGTTCTAGTTCAGTTTTAGTTCAGTTCTAGTTCAGTTCTAGTTCAGTTCTAGTTCAGTTCTAGTTCAGTTCTAGTTCAGTTCTAGTTCAGTTCTAGTTCCGTTCTAGTTCAGTTCTAGTTCAGTTCTAATTCAGTTCTAGTTCAATTCTAGTTCAGTTCTAGTTCAGTTCTAGTTCAGTTCTAGTTCAGTTCTAGTTCAGTTCAGTTCTAGTTCAGTTCTAGTTCAGTTCTAGTTCAGTTCTAGTTCAGTTCTAGTACAGTTCTAGTACAGTTCTAGTTCAGTTCTAGTTCAGTTCTAGTTCAGTTCTAGTTCAGTTCTTGTTCAGTTTTAGTTCAGTTCTAGTTCAGTTCTAGTTCAGTTCCAGTTCAGTTCTAGTTCAGTTCTAGTTCAGTTCTAGTTCAGTTCTAGTTCAGTTCTAGTTCAGTTCTAGTTCAGTTCTAGTTCAGTTCTAGTTCAGTTCTAGTTCAGTTCTAGTTCAGTTCTAGTTCAGTTCAAGTTCAACTCTAGCTCATTTCTACTTTAGTTCCCGTTTAGTTAAATTTCAGTTCTTGTTCAGTTCTCGTTCGGTTCTAGTTCAAATGCGGTTCAGTTTTAGTTCAGATGCGGTTCATTTCTAGTAAAGTTCTAGTTCAGTTCTAGTTCTAGTTCAGTTCTAGTTCAGTTCTAGTTCAGTTCTAGTTCAGTTCTAGTTCTAGTTCAGTTCTAGTTCAGTTCTAGTTCAGTTCTAGTACAATTCTAGTTCAGTTTTAGTTCAGTTCTAGTTCAGTTTTAGTTCAGTTCTAGTTCAGTTCTAGTTCAGTTCTAGTTCAATTCTAGTTCAGTTCTAGTTCCGTTCTAGTTCAGTTCTAGTTCAGTTCTAGTTTTGTTCTAGTTCAGTTCTAGTTCAGTTCTAGTTCAGTTCTAGTTCAGTTCTAGTTCAATTCTAGTTCAGTTCTAGTTCAGTTCTAGTTCAGTTCTAGTTCAGTTCTAGTTCAGTACTAGTTCAGTTCTAGTTCAGTTCTAGTTCAGTTCTAGTTCAGTTCTAGTTCAGTTCTAGTTCAGTTCTAGTTCAGTTCTAGTTCAGTTCTAGTTCAGTTCTAGTTTACTTCTAGTTCAGTTCAAGTTCTACTTTAGTTCTTATTTAGTTCTATTTTATTTCTAAATCAGTTCTAGATCAGTTCTGGTAGAATTCTTGTTCAGTTCTCGTTCACTAATTCAAAGTTTAAAATTTTTCACCAAAGTTTAAAAAAATTTTGAATAATTTGAACTAGCCAGTTTTTATAAAAAAATTTTCCCTTTCATTTCCCAATTAAGATTTTCCTCACATTCGAGTATTTAAATCAAAATTTTATACTTTCAAATTTCTTTGAACGAAATTTAAATTTGTTAAAAATTCAATTGGAATAAGTTTTTTAAATAAAATTTTTACAAAATAAAAACACTCGATACATGGGCTTCAGCTATCAGGTGAAAAGTGTAAAAAGTAAGAAAATTTACCAAAGAAATAAAATTTTAAATTAAAACCAAATTTTCTGCCAGAAAAAAGCATCATTTTGGATAAACAAGAAAATCTGGAAATACAACAAAATTCCTCTAGATATCGACAAAGTAAACGAACTATAACCAAGGAAAGAGTTTATGGGTTAAAAGGAGAACAAGGCAAAGCTAGAGAGCAGCAAAATTCTAAATCAAATGTAGACTTATTTAGACATAAAGAGAGTAAGGGTCTTCATAATTCCGAATCGAAATTAGAGGTCTCTGGGGAAAGTAATGGTGCAGCTAAAAAACTTTTAGAAACTTTACATTCCGGCAAGCAGCAACAAGAGGACGTTATAGAAAAGGTCTTAGACACTTCTCAGCAATTGTACCATTTAGAGGCGACCATTAATCATGAAATTAAAAAGTTAAAACAGCAACGAAGACTTTTGAAAGGCGACAGTTTTAGTATGGATGAAAAGTCGAATAAAAGAAAGGGAAATGAAGCCAGAAAAACGAGTACTTGGGCGGACTATTTGGGGGATAATAATTCTAAAGAAAGACAGAGAAACCCGGAAGAAATAGCAAAGGAAAAGTATTCCCTACAACATCAATGTGTTTGTACTTCGCCACGTTATGGTAGCGATAAGAATTTGTCTCTTCGTCCCCGTATGCGTAGTGTAGCTTCTCAAATACACACACAAGAAGAATTCTTAGATCAGGGAGCTGTAGGAGATTATAGTTCCAATGCCAACTTGAAACCGTTTAAGGATCAAGAAGTTTCAAATTGGAAGGGGATTGCAAAGTGTTCGGATACGCAAATTCCTAAAGCAAATGATCAAATTGTGAATTGTTGTTATGGCTTAGTGTATCCGGCTGCTTGCCAGCAAACTCTCAAGACCTCAACCGACACAAATGGCCAAAGATGTCGGCATTATAGTTGCCAACAGAATGAGGTTAATGGTAATCGGGCATATACCTATTGCCGGGATGAATACTATTACAATTTGCCAAATTATAGTTTTAACGAAGCATCAACAACTGGTGCAAATCCCCAACAATATAGAAGACACAATACCGATCTTAATACCCAAGAATTCTATTGTCGACGACCAGATAAATCTTCCAAATCCCGCTCTAATTCTAAAACCAACAAGAAATCTAAACTAGGCAAAAGCAAAGAATCTCTAGATGATTATAATGCCAATAAAAAGAGAGCTTGTCGAGAGAAAAGAGAAAAACAACAACGCAGCAAATCGGTAGAACAGAGATTAAGGAAAAATGGAAAACTTGCTCAGTTGCTGAGTGAAGAAAGTGTCACAAAATTAATCAAATATCTAGATCGTTATGTGGATGATTATCAAAAGGAGTTTGAGTTCGAAAATAACAAAGAAACTAAGACCAAAGAAGACTCTGAAGAATCCTCAACAGTCCCAACGTTAAAAATAAAAAGTCACACTAATCTTTGTCAAGTAACAGTAAGAAAAAAGCTGGAGCAAAACAAACACCCGGCCAATTTAACAGATTGTGGTGATAGCAACTCTTTGGAAACCCAATATTCTTGGGAAACTTTGAGAATGTTAAAGAAAATGACTATAAGAGAATATAAGCCACCTTTAAAAGTTAAAGAGCAAAGGGAACCAACCGAAGCAAAACATGATAAAGAAGTAGACACTAAAAAGCTTCAGAAAGCTCAAAGATATCGTGAGTATTTGGATAAATTTGAAAGAGAACTACAGGCTAAGAAAAGCATACAAGTTTTAAAACCTCCACCTGAAAATTTCCCCGAACCAGACAGTGAGGAAGTGGAGATATTTAAACAGCTAAAGAAAGATCAAACAGAACCTAAAAGAAGTCCAATTGATACCAGCGATCAATGGGAGCTTTTGGGAGAAACAAATATTAATTCTAGTTTAATTAATAAAGCCAACTTCTCGTTTGATCAAGGTGCAACAAATCACTTTCCCGAAAGTGATAGTTATGAGGAGTTAAGGTATGAATATGGAGCTGCTGCCAGGGGAGAAGATAGTTGGCTAGATTACAATAAATCTAAAGATCAAGTTGAACAAGCAAAATACGATCAAGATTTGAAAGAAACAAAAGGAGATATAAATTATCAAGATAACTGCCAGGAAAGGGAAGGAAGAAGTCGACGAAGAGAAGGAAGAGAAACTAGATTAAGAGATCATCAAGCAGAAGATCAAAGATCTCAAAAGACAGCTAAACAAAAAGACTGCTGGAATTATAGAAAATCTAGAGATAGGGAAAGAAGAGATGAAGATCCCTCAGCAAGATCAGCAGAAATACTGGTTAGAGACTTCAAAGAACGAGTAGCAGAAGATCAACGAGCTCAAAGGGCGCATAAACCAAAAGACTGCTGGACTTATAGAAAATCTAGAGATAAAGAAAGTAGAGATCAAGATCTAACAGCAAGATCATCTGCTATACGCGACACAGTCTTTAAAGAAAGAGAAGCAGAAGATCATAGCTCTAAAATAGAGGATAAACCAAAAGACTTCTGTTCCACTTATAGAAAATCAAGAGAAAGAGCAAGAAAGGCGGAATATCAGGAAGTAAAATCATCTGCAATACCCTACACAGACTTTAAAGAAAGAGAAACAGAAGATCAAAGATATGAAAAAGATAACTGTTTATCGTATAGAAAATCTATAGAAAGGGAAAGAAGAGCAGAAGATCCAAGAACAGGGGAAGCAGCTTTAATACCCGACACAGACTTTCAAATATTAAAAACAAATTGTTTCGCAAAAGACTTTGACTTTTATCGGAACTCCAAAGATAGAGAACGAAGAAATGAAGATCAAATTCCACGATATGTTAGAGAGAGAAGAAAAGATCTAAAAGAAGAATTAAAAGAAGGAATTAAAGTTGAAGATGTCTATAATGAAGAAACCTTTAGACCATCCACAGAGAGTCCAAGGATAACTACACAACAAACTTCTAGATATAATGATCAGACAAGAAGAACTTCTAAAGAAGCCAAGCCACAACCAAGCGAATACTTAAGTCGGACAGCTTTGGAAAGGGTTCAAATAGAACCAGAGTGTAGAGAACGGAGGCAACGGAGATCACAAGATCTAAGTTCAAAAAACTTTAAAGACAAAAGAATGGAATCCACTGAAAGTATAAAACACTTTCTTGAACATTTAAATAAGAAAAGTTTTAGAGAGAACAACGCCAAACCATTGAGAGAATCGCAATCAAAAGAAGCAGAAGATGAAGTTTTAAGATCAAGAAAAGTTGAGTTGAATGAAAGAAATCAATCTCTGGAATATGACGACGAAATCTTTGAAGAATTAAGAGCAAAACCAGGAAAATCTAAAGATCAAAACTCTAGAAGATATTGTGAGGATAAAAGAAGAGAATTTGAAGATCAATGTTCTCGGTATTATGAAGTTTCCAAAAGAGATTATAGAGGTGATAGACAAGCTGAAGATAATGAAGAAATTCTGAGTGATTTAAGAGAAATTCCGCGAAAAGCTGAGGATGAAAATTCAAAATATAGAAGAGATTCTAGAGATCAAAGTTGTAAATATTATGAAGATCCACATAGAAGAGATTACGCAGAATATGATGCAGAAGACTTTGATGAATCTACAGCAAAACCGCGAAAAGCTAAAGATCATGGAAGAAATGATTTTAAGGATAAAAGGAGAGTCTCTGAAGATCAGAACAATGATCTCAATGATTATAAAGAGAGAAAAAGAGATTTCTTAGAAGTAAAGCAGTATCCAAAGGAAAGAGATTTGAGAGCATCCGAAATTGAAGCCAAATATGGAGTAGAAAACCCTAAGGAAAGACAGAGGATAGCTAAAGATCAAATTGACACGCCAAATGGTAGAGATTATAAAGCCGAACAAAGAGATCTTCCAGAAGTTGAACTTATAAAAGAAAAAATCGAGAAACACGACGAATTAGATGAAGAGGAACTGCACAAACACCAACATTTGGATTTAGAGGACATTGCAAATAAACCGAAAACTTCTAAGAGATCAAAACGAGTATCTGAGAATAATACAGACGATAAAGAACCCAGGACAACAACTTCCTTGCATAAGGAGTTCCAATTATATCCTCTTAAGCAAGAACCACAAATGCCGGAAGAATTTTCAAATCAACATGAGCAATTTTCTAAAGAACCCGAAAGTTACGTTAAGGAGGATCCCGGAAAAAGAGAAAAGAACTCCAACAGTTCCTCCTATAACGATTTCAAACAAGTTATGGATCATAGTTTGGGACTTTATACCAGTCGAGCTAGTCAAACCGATTATCAATTTAAACCTCAACTAAACGCACAACTTTCCTCACAAACATTTACCAGAGAAAAGGAAACTCCCAATGAAAATCAAAAGGAGTATCAGGAAACTTTAGCACAATCAACTGAATTACCTTTAACAACTTCTGAAGCCTTAAAATATTTGAAAAATTTCCTAACAACCTATCAGGACTCCAATTTAGAAGGGCAATGTGCTGAAGCAGTAACCTTGGCCGCTCAGGAGTTAATAACAAAATTAAGTTCCTGCAAAAGTTCTCTGCAAACTGAGACCAATTCGAGAATGCAACTACAAGAACCGAGAAGTTCTTTACGGGACTCAGCCAGCTTCACAGTAGAACAGAAACTAACACAAGATACACAATTTAAAGATCTGGAAACTACCACAGATAGTAGTGATCCTCAAATTGCAAACGCAATAGCAACAGGTGAAGATTCAAAAACTCTGACAGCTGAAAGTTATAAATCACAAATGGAATGGGCTGTAGGCGCTTTAAAAGAGCAGGCTAAAGAAGATCCCTTAATTGAATTAATAGAACAGGAATCCTATCATTATAAATCACAACCTTGCGATATGGAACAATGGGAATCTATGGAAACTTATCAGAGATATGAAGAGTACAACGATAATTCAGCTAATTTAAGATCACAGCAAGAAAAATATGTAGATCCAAGAGCATCTTGCAATACAACTATTTTGCAAGATAACTCTCATTATATGGAAATGCAGGATCCATTACCATTAAGCTATGGAGAGGACTGCACAGATCCTTGTGTGCAGAGAAAATTTACTTGTGGGTCTTTACCTGGTCCTAACAGACTACATGCTTTTGATCCTCAACTAATGCCTTTGAAGGGAATTTTGAAACCTTGTCGTACAATAGAAGATGCTCAAATGGTCAGCTATGACTTGGAATCTCATAGAACAACTTCGGTGGTTAGTTTTGGGCTAAAAGAAGAGGTCAATACACATACGGAAACAGCAATGTCTTTTAAACAAGCAGATGATGAAGTGGGTAAGAAATTAGACCTGAACAAGAACTGAACTAAGATAGAACTAAAACTGCACTAAGATAGAACTAGAACTGAACTAGAACTGAACTAGAACTGAACTAGAACTGAACTAGAACTGAACTAGAACTGAACTAGAACTGAACTAGAACTGAACTAGAACTGAACTAGAACTGAACTTAGAACTGAACTAGAACTGAACTAGAACTGAACTAGAACTGAACTAGAACTGAACTAGAACTGAACTAGAACTGAACTAGACTGAACTAGAACTGAACTAGAACTGAACTAGAACTGAACTAGAACTGAACTAGAACTGAACTAGAGCTGAACTAGAACTGAACTAGAACTGAACTAGAACTGAACTAGAACTGAACTAGAACTGAACTAGAACTGAACTACATCTAAACTAGAACTGAACTAAAACTGAACTGGAACTGAACTAGAACTGAACTAGAACTGAACTAGAACTGAACTAGAACTGAACTAGAACTGAACTAGAACTGAACTAGAACTGAACTAGAACTGAACTAGAACTGAACTAGAACTGAACTAGAACTGAACTAGAACTGAACTAGAACTGAACTAGAACTGAACTGGAACTGAACTGGAACTGAACTAGAACTAGAACTGAACTAAAACTGAACTAGAACTCAAACTGAACTGTTATACTGACAAATTTTCTATAGAAAAACTATTATACTGTAAATTTTTCTTAAGTAAAACTGTTATACTAATACCATTCTTGAAGAAAAAACTGTAATACTGACAATTTTCTATAGAAAAACTTCTATATTATAAATTTTTCTTAAAAAAGCTGTTATACTGATAACTTTATACTGTATATTGTAAAATTTTCATTCGAAAACTGTTATACTGATAATTTTTCTGTAAAAAAAACTGTTATACTGACAATTTTTCTGTAGGCAATTTAAATTTATTAAAAAATTGTTATACTGACTCTTTTTTATTAAAAAAACTGTTATACTGAAAATGTTTTATTAAAAACTGTTATACTGAAAATTTGTCTATAGGAAAACTATTATACTGAAAAATTTGCTATATAAAAACTGTTATACTGACAATTTTCTATAGAAAAACTATTATACTGCAATTTTTTCTAAAGAAAAACTGTTATAATGATAATTTTTCTATAGAAAACTGTTATGCTGAACATTTTTCTTTAGAAAAACTATTGTTCTCTAAATTTTCCTATAGAAAAACTGTTATACTGACAATTTTTTTAATAGCAGTTCCTCTATTAAACAAAATTTCAGTATGGGAATTTTTCTATAGCAAAACTCTAATACTGAAAAATGTTCTATATAAAAACTCTAATATTAAAATTATTTCTTTGAAAAACATTTATACCATAATTTTTTCATGGAAAACTCTTATAACGAAAACTTTTCTAAAGAAAAACTCTTATACAACAAAAAGATATTTATAGAAAAACTGTTATACTAATAATTTTTATATAAATTTTCAAATTATATAAACGCATGTTCATCACATACCTTTCATCATCAGCTCAACACTGCAATGAAACCCAGCAAACAATTATAACTAAAGATGAGTTACTGCAACAGCCCATAACCCAGCAAACCAAATATCAGCTTACCAAAACTATCAACACCAAACATCCTCTTAATCAAAATAATCAACTAGATGCATCATTATCAGCAAGTGAATCATATTACCGTAATACTTCTTCTCGTCTGTATACTGTAGAATTGGCAAAATTTAAACAATGTCCTTGTATGTTGGATACTTATCTGACAATGTTGAATAACTACTACAAAAGCAAGAAAAATTAAAAAAATAATAATAATTAATAAATGAATTTTAGTTAATGTTTAGTTATTTAAAAGAATTATTTTTAATTGGTTAAACAGTTTTATTTTTCTTACAATAATTTAGAGAATAAAAAGGAATGTTTTCTTAATAAAAATAAAAGAAAATAAATAAAATTAGAAAAAAATATTAAAGAGAAAGACAACTATAAAGTTTGTGTGGGAAAACGTGGACTTTGTTCGCGTGAACGAGCCTGACGAAAACGATCATCGGTAAGATTGTGACGCAGCTCTTGATTTTGTACTTGATATTCGTGGGCGAGTATTTGATGTTGTTCACGTTTTTGTTTCTCTTGAGCTAAATCATTCTGTAAAGGTGTAAATTATGGAAAATAATTCTAATTTTAAAGTTTACTTTTCAAACTTTACCAGTAGTTCCTCATTGGTTTGTCTTAAACGCACTAGTTCTTGACTTAATTTACTATCAACTTTGATTTGTTCTTCCAAATCACGGCGAGTCTTGGCTAATAGCTCTTCTAAGGTTTCGGCTGAAATCAGTTTTCCCTTTTCCGTTTTATCAATTTCCATACGTAGTTTTTCATTTTCGGATTCCAACTATAAGCAAATATTTGTTAAAAAGGAACTTTATTTCTTTATATTACCTACCTTTCTCTTTATGTCATTTAATTCATATAATTCTGCATTTAATTTATCCTTTTCTATATCTAATTTATTGCATAATTCTTTTCGTGCTGTCAAATCAGTTTTTAATAGATGTTGTTCATCTAAACTTTCCTCCAGTTTATGTTCCAAACATGTGGCCTTGGCAGTAAGTGTGGCAATTTTATCTTCCAATTCTGAGATTAAATTATTACGGCAGCATAGTTCTTTTTTAAGGGAAACTATATCAGTTTCCAATTCTACCACTTGTCGTCTGTTTTTAGAAGGAATTTTTGAGAGGTATTTATATGTTTATTATTTTATTCATTTAACTTAATTTAAAAACTAATGGCAGCTAATTTTAATAAAAAAAATTAATTATCAACAATTTGTAAGATTTCTTTAATTCTAAGGCAGCAACAACAATGGCAAGAGCTACAATTACAAAAAGAGTTAAAAGAGAAGGAAAGGAAAGGAAAAGAAAGAGAGATAAAACTAATTGAGATAGATAGTCAATTCAAAACTTATAATACTGTATTTAATCGAACTAGAATTGAATAAGAACTGAACTAGAACTGAACTAGAACTGAATCAGAACTGAACTAGAACTGAACTAGAACTGAACTAGAACTGAACTAGAACTGAACTAGAACTGAACTAGAACTGAACTAGAACTGACTAGAACTGAACTAGAACTGAACTAGAACTGAACTAGAACTGAACTAGAACTGAACTAGAACTGAACTAGAACTGAACTAGAACTGAACTAGAACTGAACTAGAATTAACTAGAACTGAACTAGAACTGAACTAGAACTGAACTAAAACTGAACTAGAACTGAACTAACTGAACTAGAACTGAACTAGAACTGAACGAACTGAACTAGAACTGAACTAGAACTGAACTAGAACTGAACTAGAACTGAACTAGAACTGAACTAGAACTGAACTAGAACTGAACTAGAACTGAACTTGAACTTAAATAGAACTGAACTAGAACTGAACTAGAACTGAACTAGAACTGAACTAGAACTGAACTAGAACTGAACTAGAACTGAACTAGAACTGAACTAGAACTGAACTAGAACTGAACTAGAACTGAACTAGAACTGAACTAGAACTGAACTAGAACTGAACTAGAACTGAACTAGAACTGAACTAGAACTGAACTAGAACTGAACTAGAACTGAACTAGAACTGAACTAGAACTGAACCAGAACTGAACTGAACTAGAACTGAACTAGAACTGAACTAGAACTGAACTAGAACTGAACTAAAACTGAACTAGAACTAGAACTGAACTAGAACTGAACTAGAACTGAACTAGAACTGAACTAGAACTGAACTAGAACTGAACTAGAACTGAACTAGAACTGAACCTAGAACTGAACTAGAACTGAACTAGAACTGAACTAGAACTGAACAGAACTGAACTAGAACTTAACTAGAACTGAACTAGAACTGAACTAGAAATGAACTAGACTGAACTAGAACTGAACTAGAACTGAACTAGAACTAAACTAGAACTAACTAGAACTGAACTAGAACTGAACTAGAACTGAACTAGAACTGAACTAGAACTGAACTAGAACTGAACTAGAACTGAACTAGAACTGAACTAACTGAACTAGAACTGAACTAGAACTGAACTAGAACTGAACTAGAACTGAACTAGAACTGAACTAGAACTGAACTAGAACTGAACTAGAACTGAACTAGAACTGAACTAGAACTGAACTAGAACTGAACTAGAACTGAACTAGAACTGAACTAGAACTGACTAGAACTGAACTAGAACTGAACTAGAACTGAACTAGAACTGAACTAGAACTGAACTAGAACTGAACTAGAACTGAACTAGAACTGAAACTAGACACTGAACTAGAACTGAACTAGAACTGAACTAGAACTGAACTAGAACTGAACTAGAACTGAAACTAGAACTGAACTAGAACTGAACTAGAACTGAACTAGAACTGAACTAGAACTGAACTAGAACTGAACTAGAACTGAACTAGAACTGAACTAGAACTGAACTAGAACTGAACTAGAACTGAACTAGAACTGAACTAAAACTGAACTAGAACTGAACTAGAACGGAACTAGAACTGAACTAGAACTGAACTAGAACTGAACTAGAACTGAACTAGAACTGAACTAGAACTGAACTAGAACTGAAACTAGAACTGAACTAGAACTGAACTAGAACTGAACTAGAACTGAACTAGAGCTGTTATACTGACAATTTTTCTATAGAAAAACTTTTATACTGACAATTTTTCTATAGAAAAACTTTTATACTGACAATTTTTTCTATAGAAAAATTGTTTGCTGAGAATTTAAAAAATAAAATTGTTATTGTTTTTATAAGAAATACTGTTATACTGATAATTTTTCTGAATAAAAATTGTAATACTGACATTTTTTCGATTCAAAAACTGTTATATTGAAAATTTTGTTGCAGAAAAACTATTATACTGAACATTTTTCTATAGAAAACTTTTGTACTTAAAAGTTGTTTATAGAATACCTGTTATATAGACAATTTTTTGTGTGGAAAAACTAATAGACCTCAAACTACTCTGATGAGAAACTGTTGCACTTAAAATTTCTCTATAGAAAACTGTTATACTGTTTATTTTTTCTTTAGGAAAACTGTTATACTGTTTATTTTTCTATAGGAAAACTGTTATACTGTTTATTTTTCTAATAGGAAACTGTTATACTGTATATTTGTCTTAAGAAAATTGTTATAGTGAACAAATTTACTATTGAAAACTGTTATACTGAAAAATTTTTCAATAGAAAAATCTGTTATACTGAACAATTTTTCTATAGAAAAACTGTTATACTGAAAAATATTTAAGAATAATTTTTTAATGAAAACTGTTATACTTAAAATGTTTGTAAAGAAAACTTACTTATATTCCGCAGCTTCATTTTCCAAACTCTGATTATTACCCTCCAGCATAACAGCATCATGCGACAAACTTCTATAATGATCCAACATTTCATCACGTTCTTTTTCCTTTAAGATTAAAACAAAAATAACAAAAAACTATTTCTTAAAATATAAAAAAATTTCAAACAAAACCTTTTGCATTAATAAATCCTCCGCTTTTTTCACTTCCTCCACATATTTTCTCAGCTGTTGTTTCAAACGTTCAATTTCCTTTTCAGAATCTTTAAGTTGTTTTTTCAAAATAACAACTTCAGCCTGGCTATCGGCCAAGTCATTGGTCAGACGTCTGTAAAATTGTAATGAAGAAATTTATGAAATTGTTAGCAAAATAACACTCAAATGAGATAAATTAAATTCATATAAATAAATAAACTAGTTTGCATTTATTTCCTATAGAAAAAAACTTACACATTTTCTTGTATGGCCTGATCTCGACTGGTTTTTAAGGCGGTAAGTTGTTGTTTTAAACTTTTGCTTTCCGTAGAGGTCTCGTGTAGTTCAGAATCACGTTCACGTGTTTGATATTTAAGTTTACTGAAATTATACAATAAAAAACAGAATGTCTTTTAAAAAAGATAACATTTAACAAACAAATTTAAACACAACAACAATGTCTAGTGTAAACAAAAGATTTAAGACACAAACTTGTTTTTCTTATTATTTAATTTTTATGTTTTTTATTTATCTCCTAAACATAAATTATGCAATTTTGATATGCACTCTATTATTATTTATTAATTAGCTAATAAATATTTCATTATTTCTTTTCGCTTTTATTTATTTTGTAACAATTTTGATTCTTTTGACATCATGATACCCTGGCCAGCCTCTGTTTCAAATTACTTATTAAGGGGGGATTATCTTTCCATTTAAAACTCGATATCTTACTACTGCTCTATTGTTGGTTTAATAATAACTCATTATTAATTGTGTGTGTCTGTTGATATTTTGACCAAACCCACAACAATAATAGTTGTGACCAATTTCAATTTGTATTATTAAGCAACAATTGCAGCCAAGTGTTTGAAAGTTGTGGCAATATGTCTGGGTTTTATTGCAGCATAACAATTTGAAAAGGGCTTTGTAATGCACTCTCTTAAACATGCAGACATTTGTTGTTAATTTTTAAAGTAAAATAATATTCTTTCAAACACATTATAGGATTATAAAGAAATAAGGTGGGTATTATTTATCATAACAATTAAACATAATAGAAAGATAAGTTTTCATACAATTTTTTATAAAAAATAATCAAATATTTCTATATATTGAGTAAATTGTACTAGAACTGTACTAAAACAGAACTATAAAAGAACTAGGACAAAACAAGGACAGAACTAGAACAGAAATAGAACAGAACTAGAACAGAACTAGAACAGAACTAGAACAGAACTAGAACAGAACTAGAACAGAACTAGAACAGAACTAGAACAGAACTAGAACAGAACTAGAACAGAACTAGAACAGAACTAGAACTGAACTAGAACAGAACTAGAACAGAACTAGAACAGAACTAGAACAGAACTAGAACAGAACAGAACTAGAACAGAACTAGAACAGAACTAGAACAGAACTAAAACAGAACTAGAACAGAACTAGAACAGAACTAGAACAGAACTAGAACAGAACTAGAACAGAACTAGAACAGAACTAGAACAGAACTAGAACAGAACTAGAACAGAACTAGAACAGAACTAGAACAGAACTAGAACAGAACTAGAACTGAACTAGAACTGAACTAGAACTGAACTAGAACTGAACTAGTACTGAACTAGAACTGAACTAGAACTGAACTAGAACTGAACTAGAACTGAACTAGAACTGAACTAGAACTGAACTAGAACTGAACTAGAACTGAACTAGAACTGAACTAGAACTGAACTAGAACTGAACAAGAACTGAACTAGAACTGAACTAGAACTGAACTAGAACTGAACTAGAACTGAACTAGAACTGAACTAGAACAGAACTAGAACAGAACTAGAACAGAACTAGAACAGAACTAGAACAGAACTAGAACTGAACTAGAACAGAACTAGAACAGAACTAGAACTGAACTACAACTGAACTAGAACAGAACTAGAACAGAATTAGGACAGAACTAGAACAGATGTAGAACAGATGTAGAACAGAACTAGAACAGAACTAGAACTGAACTAGAACTGAACTAGAACTGAACTAGAACTGAACTAGAACTGAACTAGAACTGAACTAGAACTAAACTAGAACTGAACTAGAACTGAACTAGAACTGAACTAGAACTGAACTAGAACTGAAACTAGAACTGAACTAGAACTGAACTAGAACTGAACTAGAACTGAACTAGAACTGAACTAGAACTGAACTAGAACTGAACTAGAACTGAACTAGAACTGAAACTAGAACTGACTAGAACTGAACTAGAACTGAACTACAACTGAACTAGAACTGAACTAGAACTGACTAGAACTGAACTAGAACTGAACTAGAAAACTGACTAGAACTGACTAGAACTGACTAGAACTGAACTAGAACTGAACTAGAACTGAACTAGAACTGAACTAGAACTGAACTAGAACTGAACTAGAACTGAACTAGAACTGAACTAGAACTGAACTAGAACTGAACTAGAACTGAACTAGAACTGAAACTAGAACTGAACTAGAACTGAACTAGAACTGAACTAGAACTGAACTAGAACTGAACTAGAACTGAACTAGAACTGAACTAGAACTGAACTAACAACTGAACTAGAACTGAACTAGAACTGACTAGATCTGAACTAGAACTGAACTAGAACTGAACTAGAACTGAACTAGAACTTACTAGAACTGAACTAGAACTGAACTAGAACTGAACTAGAACTGAACTAGAACTGAACTAGAACTGAACTAGAACTGAACTAGAACTGAACTAGAACTGAACTAGAACTGAACTAGAACTGAACTAGAACTGAACTAGAACTGAACTAGAACTGAACTAGAACTGAACTAGAACTGAACTAGAACTGAACTAGAAACTGAACTAGAACTGAACTAGAACTGAACTAGAACTGAACTAGAACTGAACTAGAACTGAACTAGAACTGAACTAGAACTGAACTAGAACTGAACTAGAACTGAACTAGAACTGAACTAGAACTGAACTAGAACTGAACTAGAACTGAACTAGAACTGAACTAGAACTGAACTGGAACTGAAATAGAACTGAAATAGAACTGAAATAGAATTCAACCAGATCTGATTATAAACTCAACTAGGATTGAATTAGAAGGTAACTGGAACTAAACTAAATGTTTAAGAAACTGAACTTTTGCATTTATCAAAAAGTCAGTTACGAGTTAGAATGGCATAAGAATTGGACAAAAACTGATCGTGATTTGGGATTGAATTGAACTAGAACTAAACTAGTTGATCAAAAGAGTAGTAAAACTGATCTAAATTTGAACTAGAATTAAACTAAAACTGATCAAGAACTGAAGTACAAATGATTTTTCTTTTAATCCACTTATTAAGACTCGTGTTTAAATCTTTATAATTTATTGAAAGTAAAGAAACATTAAGCATACTTTTAATTACCAATCTATAAAAAATATGACATTTCTAAATAAACTTAAACCTCTATAACCTTTTTTGTTGAAAATAACATTTAAAATGATAAACCGCATAAGAAACTACAACTTTTTTTCAACAAAGTTGTTTAGATATTTATTTTGAATGTAAAGGCACACCTTTACTATCTATAATTGCTGAAAATGTCAGTTGTATAAACATTAAAATAAATTATTGAAAAAAAAAAACGAAATATAAATAGACTTGTATTTACTTAACATGTTCTAGTGTTCTTCAAGTCCATTTGTTGAAATATAGACTTTTTTTAAAACGCAACCATGAATCATGCTAAAAAAGAATCAAAAAAAGTACTTGAAACCAAAATTAAAGTCTTTTTTTACATAAAAATAATAATATTCGTGGTTGTATGCAAACCACGTTCTTTTTTTCAACTTTACAATATCCGTCAATGAAATTTTGTTAAGAACAAAAAATGCTGCAGCAAATGCAAAGTGTTCTTAAAAAAAATTATTTATGTGTCTGTTTAAAAGTTTTCCTTTCAATCAAAGACAAGTCATCGTCTCAAGTACTTTTTTCTGTTTAAAGGTAGACGATAGTTGTTGGCAGGCAAAAATAGGAAAAAAAGAAGTAAGAGTGGTTTGGGTTAATGTTTGCCAATATTTTTTTTAATGCAGACATGGATTTACGAGATATTTCTGTTAATTCTTTATAATTTTTCCGTTTTTAATTTAAACATTGATAAAATTAGAAGCCGTTTTATACAGAACCAGAACAGAACGGAACTAGAACAGAAATACAACAGAACTAGAACAGAAGTAGAACAGAACTAGAACAGAAGTAGAACAGTACTAGAACAGTACTATAAAAGAACTATAACAGAACTAGAACAGAACTAGAACTGAACTAGAACAGAACTAGAACAGAACTAGAACAGAACTAGAACAGAACTAGAACAGAACTAGAACAGAACTAGAACAGAACTAGAACTGAACTAGAACAGAACTAGAACTGAACTAGAACAGAACAGAACTAGAACTGAACTAGAACAGAACTAGAAAAGAACTAGAACAGAACTAGAACAGAACTAGAACAGAACTAGAACAGAACTAGAACAGAACTAGAACAGAACTAGAACAGAACTAGAACAGAACTAGAACAGAACTAGAACAGAACTAGAACAGAACTAGAACAGAACTAGAACAGAACTAGAACAGAACTAGAACAGAACTAGAACTAGAACAGAACTAGAACAGAACTAGAACAGAACTAGAACTAGAACAGAACAGAACTAGAACAGAACTAGAACAGAACTAGAACAGAACTAGAACAGAACTAGAACAGAACTAGAACAGAACTAGAACAGAACTAGAACAGAACTAGAACAGAACTAGAACAGAACTAGAACAGAACTAGAACAGAACTAGAACAGAACTAGAACAGAACTAGAACAGAACTAGAACAGAACTAGAACAAAACTAGAACAGTAACTAGAACAGAACTAGAACAGAACAAGAACAGAACAAGAACAGAACAAGAACAGAACAAGAACAGAACAAGAACAGAACAAGAACAGAACAAGAACAGAACAAGAACAGAACAAGAACAGAACAAGAACAGAACAAGAACAGAACAAGAAACAGAACAAGAACAGAACAAGAACAGAACAAGAACAGAACAAGAACAGAACAAGAACAGAACAAGAACAGAACAAGAACAGAACAAGAACAGAACAAGAACAGAACAAGAACAGAACAAGAACAGAACAAGAACAGAACAAGAACAGAACAAGAACAGAACAAGAACAGAACAAGAACAGAACAAGAACAGAACAAGAACAGAACAAGAACAGAACAAGAACAGAACAAGAACAGAACAAGAACAGAACAAGAACAGAACAAGAACAGAACAAGAACAGAACAAGAACAGAACAAGAACAGAACAAGAACAGAACAAGAACAGAACAAGAACAGAACAAGAACAGAACAAGAACAGAACAAGAACAGAACAAGAACAGAACAAGAACAGAACAAGAACAGAACAAGAACAGAACAAGAACAGAACAAGAACAGAACAAGAACAGAACAAGAACAGAACAAGAACAGAACAAGAACAGAACAAGAACAGAACAAGAACAGAACAAGAACAGAACAAGAACAGAACAAGAACAGAACAAGAACAAGAACAAGAACAGAACAAGAACAGAACAAGAACAAGAACAGAACAAGAACAAGAACAAGAACAAGAACAAGAACAGAACTAGAACATAACTAGAACAGAACTGGAACAGAACTAGAACAGAACTAGAACAGAACAAGAACAGAACTAGAACAGAACTAGAACAGAACTAGAACAGAACTAGAACAGAACTAGAACAGAACTAGAACAGAACTAGAACAGAACTAGAACAGAACTAGAACAGAACTAGAACAGAACTAGAACAGAACTAGAACAGAACTAGAACAGAACTAGAACAGAACTAGAACAGAACTAGAACAGAACTAAAACAGAACTAGAACAGAACTAGAACAGAACTAGAACAGAACTAGAACAGAACTAGAACAGAACTAGAACAGAACTAGAACAGAACTAGAACAGAACTAGAACAGAACTAGAAAAGAACTAGAGCAGAACTAGAACAGAACTAGAACAGAATTAGAACTGAGCTAGAACAGAACTAGAACTGAGCTGGAACAGAACTAGAACAGAACTGAAACAGAACTAGAACAGAACTGAAACAGAACTAGAACAGAACTAGAATAGTACTAGAACTAGACCTGAACTAGAACTGAACTGGAACTGAACTAGGACTAAACTAGAACTGAACTAGACTTGAACTAGAACTGAACTGGATCTATAAATGATTTAGAAAGGTTCATAAAACTGATTAAGAACTGATCGATTATTACTGTATAGCAATTTAATTTTTCAGTAAAAAAATCAGTTTCCCAAATAGGTCTGAAGTATTTTCATACATAGTTTCTTTACAAAAATATGTGTACGTGATGAACCGTAAATAGATTTTGAGTATTCTGTTATTTTACTCACTTTCAATTGTTTTAATTTTTATTTTCTTTTTTTAATTTTATTAAACAAACTTATAGGTCATTGAGTTTTTAAGTATGTTAACTACGAGCGTTTCTTTTCTTTGCCATAAAAATAATAATAAGTACATGACACATGGCGGACAAGGTGTTGACGACGAAAACAATAATTTAACAGTTCAATATCAAGGTTATCAAATAAAACATTTAATTAAATAAACAATATACAGTGGGAGTCTATTTTATATGGAAATAATTAGCATTTTTGGGTAGGGACTACTAGCAGCATTTAATTGGTCTAACAGCTGATCATCAGATTAGTTACAGTTTAAATTTAGATTTAAAATGAAGGAGCAGAATGAGCTGTAGGAGCTAGAAAGATACAAAATAATCTCCTCGTTATGTTTCTGGTACTATTTCTGGTGTATTTCAATCTTATGAGTCTAGAGTCTAAAGTCTCTTTTTGCTTTAATATACTATTAAACCATAAGTATTGTGAAACACTTACAATTGTAGTCTGATATGCTGTCAATTATGAATTGTATCTAGTTACCTGATTAAGAAATAACTTAAACAAGTTAAGATTAATACCAACAATCAAAATTAACATTAATTGTGATTCACTTCAACTCAGACATGATTAAAATTTAATAATATTTAAAAAATTTGTTTTACTATAAGTAAGACCTTAAAGTTTTCTTATTAAATTCATTCTTAGTTTATAAAAAAATTAACAAAACGTTAAAATTTTTTAAATGCCTCCATTAGGTATGAACATCTTTTTTTAATTTTAGCACAATAACTGTTTGTTGAAGATCAAATCTCAGGAGACGAGATGAGAATTTAACAAAATAACAATTTAGCAAAATAACTGAAATTGTGAGGAATGTTATTTTAATATTTAAAGGTAATTGAACTTTAAATGTTTAAACATACAAATTTTAACAAAAATACCTTCAAACGAGTTTAATATGGCAAATTTTTTATTTTTGTTAGTTCTAGTTCTGTTCTAGTTCAGTTCTACTTCAGTTCTAGTTCAGTTCTAGTTCAGTTCTAGTTCAGTTCTAGTTCAGTTCTATTTCAGTTCTAGTTCAGTTCTAGTTCAGTTCTAGTTCAGTTCTAGTTCAGTTCTAGTTCAGTTCTAGTTCAGTTCTAGTTCAGTTCTAGTTCAGTTCTAGTTCAGTTCTAGTTCAGTTCTAGTTCAGTTCTAGTTCAGTTCTAGTTCAGTTCTAGTTCAGTAGTTCAGTTCTAGTTCAGTTCTAGTTCAGTTCTAGTTCAGTTCTAGTTCAGTTCTAGTTCAGTTCTAGTTCAGTTCTAGTTCAGTTCTAGTTCAGTTCTAGTTCAGTTCTAGTTCAGTTCTAGTTCAGTTCTAGTTCAGTTCTAGTTCAGTTCTAGTTCAGTTCTAGTTCAGTTCTAGTTCAGTTCTAGTTCAGTTCTAGTTCAGTTCTAGTTCAGTTCTAGTTCAGTTCTAGTTCAGTTCTAGTTCAGTTCTAGTTCAGTTCTAGTTCAGTTCTAGTTCAGTTCTAGTTCAGTTCTAGTTCAGTTCTAGTTCAGTTCTAGTTCAGTTCTAGTTCTAGTTCAGTTCTAGTTCAGTTCTAGTTCAGTTCTAGTTCAGTTCTAGTTCAGTTCTAGTTCAGTTCTAGTTCAGTTCTAGTTCAGTTCTAGTTCAGTTCTAGTTCAGTTCTAGTTCAGTTCTAGTTCAGTTCTAGTTCAGTTCTAGTTCAGTTCAGTTCAGTTCCAGTTCAGTTCCAGTTCAGTTCTAGTTCAGTTCTAGTTCAGTTCTAGTTCAGTTCTAGTTCAGTTCTAGTTCAGTTCTAGTTCAGTTCTAGTTCAGTTCTTGTTCAGTTCTTGTTCAGTTCTTGTTTAGTTCTTGTTCAGTTCTTGTTCAGTTCTAGTTCAGTTCTAGTTCAGTTCTAGTTCAGTTCTAGTTCAGTTCTAGTTCAGTTCTAGTTCAGTTCTAGTTCAGTTCTAGTTCAGTTCTAGTTCTGTTCTAGTTCTGTTCTGTTCTGTTCTAGTTCTGTTCTAGTTCTGTTTAAAAAAGTACTATTTTAGTACTTCTTTTTGCACCAAAAAGGGTTTAATAAGGTTTGTTGCTTAAGTCTTTTGTTTCTATAGTTGACACCTTTGCTCTCTCTCTTTCTCTCCCTTGTTTTCAATGTTTCCGCTTGTTTCTTAAGTCTTTTGTGTTTTTAAGTGAGTTTTTTTTTATCCAAAATAAACAACAAAATCCTTAAAAAGAAATAAACAACAAAACACCCACTATAGCACATTTAAAGTGTTGCTATGAGTGTTTTTATTGAGTGAAAAGAAATATTAAATCATTTTATTTTTGTTTCAATAAGAAAAAGAAGTTTGAATAAAAAACGAGTTGATTCCTACCAAAAACAAACACAACAATTTAGACTCAATTCCAGACACGAGACAAAGGCATAGTCTACCGGCATTCAAATTTACAATAACAACACGACTGAAATGCTGAGTATGATTTTGGTTTAAAAGTGTTGTGGTGGTAGTTGTTGTTGTTACTGTTTTATGTTTAATAAAATGTTTGTGTTTTTTTGTTGTAGTCTTTTTAATACCCGACTCAAAGTTGTCAGCAGGTAGAAGACAAGCAGATACAATTTAAACGTGAACGTGTACGCAGTCGATACGCTCGTCACTAAGAGAAATAAAATTTCGGTTTAAAAAAGAAATACGTTGTGTGTTTAAAATCAATTTAAAACATTTGTGTCAATAAAAAAAGTTTTAAAATTATAAAATAAATTTTTAAAGAAAATTAAAAAGAAATGTAAGAAAAAATCTTTTAAAAAATTTTCAAAATAAAACCATTTTAATAAAACTAAAATCATAAAATTTAATGTAAAAAATCCATAAAAAATTCTTCAATTTTAACAAAAAGTGTTTAAATCTAGAAATTTTTAAAAAATATAAAAATTTAAGTGTTTTTTTTATCTTTTAAACAGAAAGTGTTTTAAAATAAGATATAAAATTTAATTGTCAATTGTTGTAATAATGAAATAAACAACAAAAAATTAATGGAGATTTTTTAGAGATTTTAAAAAAACGTGTTTTAAAATTCCACCACAAAAAAAGTGTTTAATTGTTTTTTTTTTTTTTTTAATTTATAACTAATTGATTAAATCTCAAATAAAAAAGCGAATTCCCAAAATAAATTAAAAAAATTGTTAATGATCTTTTCAGATCACATTGAACATTTAATAGAAGATCGCTAAAATATTCAAATTATAATATAATCGAAGATCTAAAAGTACAAGAATATAAGCTTGAATAAAAGATCTTTTAAAATATAAATTTTAACTTTGAATTTCTGCTGCAATCCAAGATCACTGATCAGACAAATTTTAGTTTCAATAAAAGGATTTTAATTGCTTCAAATTAAGCTTCAATTGAAGATCTTTGATCACATCAAATTTAGCTCTAAGCAAAGATCTTTGATCATATTAAATTTAACTTCAAATGAAGATCATTTTGATCAAAGCTGTTTTAGGTTAAAGTGAAGATCTTTAAAAGTCAAGATCTTTAAAAGTTAAGATCTTTAAAAGTGAAGATCTTTAGATTTTCGGTTGATGTTATTCATTTGGTGTGATCAAAGATCTGCTATCGATGCCTGGTCACTAACAGATCTGAGCTAAAAGAGATCAGTGATCTTCAATTCAATCTAAAGTTGTTCTGATTACAGTTCTTCTACTGAAGAACTGCCATCGAAGTGAAATTTTATGCAATCAAAGATCTACGATCGAATCTAAATTTGCTGTATGATCAGAGATCTGATATCGAAGAGATATATAATTGATGTTAAATTCTGTTTAATCAAAGATCTGATATCGAAGCCAAAACTGGTCATGATCACAGATCTTTAAATGTTACCATAATCAGCATTAATCCAAGATCTTTGATTAGACAAATTTTAGCTTCAAAAGAAGATCTTCGATCAACCCAATGTTAGCTTCAACTGATGGTCTCTGATCAAGCCAATATTGGAATTCATTGAAAATCCTTAATCACACCAATTCTAGTCTCGATCGAAGTTTAATTGAAGATCTTTGATAAGATCTATAAAAATGTTAAAAGAAGATCTTTCGAAGATTTTCGATCATACCGAATTTAGCCTCAATGAAAGTTCTCTGATCATACTGATTTCAGCTTCAATTGAAGAAATTTTATTACAGCAATTTTAGCTTATATTAATGATCTTAGATCAGATTATTTTTTCATATTGATCACATCAAATCAAAGATCTTTGATAACATCAATTTTAGTTGCAGTTGAAGATCATTGTTCAAACCAATTTAGCTGCAATCAAAGATCTTAGATCACATCAAATTTAGCTTTCAGAGAAGATCACTGATCAAACCAATTTAAGCTTCAATTAGAGATCTTTGCTCAGAAAAAATTAAACATCAATTGAAGATCTTAAATCACACCAATTTTAGCTGTAATCGGAGACCTTCATAAAAACCATTTTTAGCTTCTATCGAGAATAAGAATTTAAGCTTCAATTGAAGATCTTTGATCATACCAAATTTAGTTTCAATCGAAGATCTCTAATCAAATCGATTTTAGATTCAATAGAATTTCTTTGATCACACCAAATTTAGCTTCAATTGAAGTTATTTTTAGCTTCAATCCCTAGATCTCAGATCACACCAATTTTAGCTTCAGTTAAAGATCTTTGATTAATCCAATATTAGCTTCTATCGAAGATCATTGATCAGACCAATCTTTTCTTCAATTGAAGATCTTTAATCATATAAATTAAGCTTCTCTGATTGAATCAATTTAAGCTTCAATTGAAGATCTTTGATCAATCGAATTTTAGCTTCTATCGAAAATCATTTCATCATATAAATTCAGCATCAATAGAAGATCTCTGATCAAATCAATCGAAACTTAGGATCACACCAAATTTAGCTTCAAAAGAAGATCTTGACAGTGTGCAATTTCTGCCTCGATCACCGATCTGTAAATCGTGCTATTTTCGATCATAGATCTTTAAATTGCTACGATCGAGCAAAATTTGGCTTCAATAGAAGATCATTAAATGGTATAATATTGGTTTAAAGGGAATAACTTTAAATTGACCAATTTTAGCCTTGATCGCATATCCTTAAATAGTTCAATTTTAACTTCAATAGAAGATCTTTAAATTGTACAATTTTAGCATCGATCACCGATCTTTAAATTGCACATTTTTAACCTTGATCACAGATCTTTAAATAGCTCAATTTTAGCTTCGATCGCTGATCTTTAAATTGTTAAATTTTAGCTTCACTAGAAGATATTTAACTATTGCTTCAACAGAATATCTTTTAATTGTATAATTTCAGCCTCGATTACAGTTCTTTAAATTGTTAAATTTTAGTCACGATCGCATATCTTTAAATTCTTTAATTTAAGATTCAGTTAAAGATCTTTAAGTAGTCTAATTTTAACTTCAACAGAATATCCTTAAATGGTACAGTTTTAGCATCGATCACTGATCTTTAAATTCTTCAAATGTAGCTTCGATCACCGATCTTTAAATTGTACAATTCCAGTCTCGATCGCAGATCTTTAAATTGTACAATTTTATGTTCGATCACCGATCTTTAAATTGTGTATTATTAGCAGCGATCGCAGATCTTTAAATAGCTCAATTTTTGTCTTGTTCACAGATCATTAAACTGTATAATTTTAGCCTCAATCGCAGATGTTTAAATAGACCAATTTTAGCCTTGATCACATTTCTTTAAATTGTATAATTTCAGTCTCGATCGCAGGTCTTTAAATTGTACACTTTTATGCTCGATCCCAGATCTTTAAATTGTGTATTTTTAACCGCGATCGCAGATCTTTAAATAGCTCAATTTTTATCTTGATCACAGATCATTAAACTGTACAATTTTAGCCTCGATCGCAGATCTTTAAATAGACCAATTTTAGCTTTGATCACATTTCTTTAAATTGTACAATTTTATGCTCGATCACCGATCTTTAAATTGTGTATTTTAAGCCGCGATCGCAGATCTTTAAACAACTCAATTTTAGCCTCGATCGCAGATCTTTAAATTGTGTATTTTTAGCCGCGATCGCAGATCTTTAAATGGCTCAATTTTATTCATGATCGCAGATCTTTAAATTGTACAATTTTAGCCGCGATCACAGATCTTTATAGCTCAATTTTAGCCTCGATCGCAGATCTTTAAATTGTTAAATTTTAGCTCGATCGCAGATCTTTAAAGAGTCAAATTTTAGCTTCGATCAATGATCATATTTTAGCTTTAGTTGTATACCAATTTTTGTTTTAGTTTTAATACATAAATTTAAGCTTTAAGCACAGATCTTTATTGACATTTTCTTTACAGAAATCTTGTTAAAAATTTTATTTAAAACTTTATTTTTTTTTTAAATAATTAGTGAGTGGACAAAGAAGAATTCTTGTTTTTTGTTTAATAAATTCAAATGACGTAAAATCTTATTAAATTTGCATAATTCTTTAGTAATTTGTAACGGTGTTTGGCAATAATAATAATAATTAAAAATAAAGAAAAAACAAAAGCAGGTTTTTTGTATAAAATTATTTAAATTTTAATAATTATAATTCTAAAAAAGGAAATTATAAAAATGATTAATTGGAGCTACTTTTATAAGACCTTATATTGGATAAACTAATCTGACAAGCCAATTCACTTTTATTTCAAAACTTGTATAATTTTTCTCCTATTTTTTTAAGAATTTCTATAAATGTTTTTTATTTAACTATTTCTTTTGCTTTATTTTTATTTACTTTACTTTTTCTATATAGCTTCTTCTTTTTTAAACTTTTTTGTTGTTATTTTTACTTTTTTTTCAAAACTTATATTTGTTTTTATAATATTATACCAAAAAAAGAAAGAAAGACAGACAGACAGACCTCATGGTGTTAATGGCCTTGACTTTTAACGTGTTTTGTGTTTGTTTTCTTCTCTCAACTAAATAAAATAAAAACAAAAATCTTCCCTCTTGTGGTCATCAGCGCATCATTGTCATTATCATCACTGTTTTAATTATGGCGTTTTTTTATTATGTATTGTTGTTTTTTTCAACGTTTAATAAATTATAGTCATTATTATTTAAGTTAAAGTTTGAGGAACATTATGTATTATATCAGCTGGATAAAGTAATTTGTTTTCTTTTTAAAGCTTTTGTTCTTTGAACACAGAACTTTGAAGCTCTAATTGGAATGATCAATGATCTTCAATGAAAACTAAAATTGGACTGATCAAAGATCTCGAATGAAATTAAATTTGGTGCCATCATAGATCTACTCTCGAAGCCATAACTTGTAATTGGAGCTAAAATTGATCAGTGATCTTCAATTTGAAGATAAAGTTGATCTGGTGAAAGATCTTCTGTTGAAGCTAAAATTGCTGTAAAAATTTGGTGTGATCAAAGATCTTCGATGGAAGCTACTGGCCATGATAAGAGATCTTCGATTAAAGTTAAAATAGATTCGATCAAAGATTTGATATCGATGTCAAAACTGGTCATGATCAAAGATCTGCGATCGAAATTAACAATGGTGCGATCATAGATCTCGAATCCATAACTTGTAACCGGAGCTAAAATTGATCAGTGATCTTCAATTTGAAGTAAAATGTTATATAATCAAATATCTGCGATTGAAGATAAATTGGTGTGTGATCAAAGATCTTCGATGGAAGCTAAATTTCGGAGGATCAATGATCTGATATCGGAGTCAAAACTGGTCATGATCAGAGATTTTCGATTGAAGTTAAAATTGGTTTGATTAAAGATTTCATATCGATGTCAAAACTGGTCGTGATCAGAGATCTTCGAATGAAAACAAAAATTGGTCTTATCAAAGATCTGCGATCGAAATTAACTTTGGTGCGATCATAGATCTGCTCTCGAAGCCATAACTTGTAACCGGAGCTAATAATCAAATATCTTCGATTGAAGATAAATTTGGGGTGATACAATTTCTACGATGGAAGCTAAATTTCGTATGATCAATGATCTGATATCGGAGTCAAAACTGATCAGAGATCTTCGATTGAAGTTAAAATTGATTTGATCAAAAATTTGATATTGATGTCAAAACTGGTCGTGATCAGAGATCTTCGATTAAGGCAAAACTGGTCATGATCAGAGATCTTCGATTGAAGTTAAAATTGGTTTGATTAAAGATTTGATATCGATGTCAAAACTGGTCATGATCAGAGATCTTCGAATGAAAACTAAAATTGGTCTTATCAAAGATGTGCGATCGAAATTAACTTTGGTGCGATCATAGATCTGCTCTCGAAGCCATAACTTGTAACCGGAGCTAATAATCAAATATCTGCGATTGAAGATAAATTTGGTGTGATACAATTTCTACGATGGAAGCTAAATTTCGTATGATCAATGATCTGATATCGGAGTCAAAACTGATCGTGATCAAAGATCTTCGATTGAAGTTCAAATTGATTTGATCAAAGATTTGATATTGATGTCAAAACTGGTCGTGATCAGAGATCTTCGATTAAGGCAAAACTGGTCATGATCAGAGATCTTCTACAAGATCTACAATTGAATATACAATTGTTCTGTTTAAAGATCTTCGATTGAAGCCATCGAGTTGTGATTAGAGATCATCTATTGAAGCTAAATGTGTTGTTATCAACGATCTTCGATTGAGGCGATCGAGTTAAAAACTGCTTTGCTTGAAACTAAAATTAATCTGATCTAAAATCATGGATTAAAGCTGTTGTTATCAACGATCTTCGATTGATGCTAAATTTATTGCGATCAACGATCTACGATAAAAACCAAATTGGTTCAATCAGTGAAAGCGATCAAGACTAAAACTAGTATGATCAAAGAACTTCACTTAAAGCTGATTGAAGCTAAAATTGTTCTAATTAAAGCTTTTCGATTGAATCTAAATGTATTGTGATCAGTATGTGATCGTAGCTAAACTTGAATATGCGATCGAAGATAAATTTGATGTGATTAAAGTTTAGAGATCTACGATTGAAACTAAATTGTTTCGAAGCAAACATTTAGCTAAACAGTGAACTTTAATGTGAATTTAAATTAATCCGATCAAAGATAGTGATCGAGATTGGTTTGATCAAAGATTTTCGCTTGAAGCTAAAATTTGTACTATTGCAAGCTATTTGATTGAAAATTTGATTGGACCTAAAATTGGTGTGATCAATGATCTTCGATATGAGCAAAATACGGCTGATATTGATGTAAAATGTGACAATTGTGCTAATCTCTTCCCTTACATGATCTTTAAGCACGTGATTGAAAAAACAAACAAGAGAACTGATCATTTCTTTTTTGTTTACGATTTTTAAACTAAAATAAATTAGGTCATGGTTAACTTCCATGATCAAAATACCACTGACGTTGTAAGTCAGTGAGCACAATATGATGGTGGTAATATACGAGTTAGCCCTTTAAATAAAATTGCGCACAGTTCAGTGCAAATTTAATGACACTTGAACAAAAAAAAAAAACAATTATAACAAGTTTAAAATATGTCTCTCTAAAAAAAAGAGAGTAAAATACAATATTATTAACTACACTAAAATATTGTTTATATATAAACTGAAACAAATTCAAATATAATGACGATCATATTGATCATATTATTTCATGATAATGTTTGTAGTTATTGTTATTTTATGTTAATAAATTATAACTAACCGAAAATGTAAACTTGTTTTAATATTTATTTTGGTTTATAAAGTTGCCAATTTTTTTCATATATTTTTAATACGCTTTGTTTGTATTTTACAAACCAAAAGAAAAAAAAAACGTCATCATCATCATCATTACTATCATTGAGGTCGTATTTATGTTTTGTGTACTAATTTAATTTTGATTTTTATTTTTTTGTTTAAAAAAAATTCAATGAAATCCTCCAAAATAGTATGTACATGATGAAATTTTATTATTTACCCCACATATATCGGAAATGCTCTCTTTTGTTAAGTTCATTTACGTGTCTAAATTCACACCTTTTTTTGTAACTATTACTTCGGTTTTACATTGCTATAAATCCGTAACAAAAGTGGACAAAAAATACTTATCATTAATCATGTTGTTTAGTAATTAAATCTCGGGGCTAAATATAATTTTCTTTTCAATAATATAGTCAGTTTTTTTTTTGTAAATTGTTAAAAGAAATAACATAATTTTAGCTATACAAATATATTTAGTAAATAAATATAATTATCATATAAATAAAGTAATTAAATAATTAAAATTTATTTGCATTTAATTTAAAGTATTAATTTTAACTTCATACGTCTGTTATACGTCTGATGATAGATCTACATCAGACGCATAACAGCTGTAATCGATAAATTTTAGCTTTATTCATAGATCACTGAATCAAAGTTTAACGATCAATTTTAGTATAAACCGTGTTCTAGTTCTCTTCTGTTCTAGTTCTGTTCTAGTTCTGTTCTAGTTCTAGTTATGTTCTAGTTCTGTTCTAGTTCTGTTCTAGTTCTGTTCTAGTTCTGTTCTAGTTCTGTTCTAGTTCTGTTCTAGTTCTGTTCTAGTTCTGTTCTAGTTCTGTTCTAGTTCTGTTCTAGTTCTGTTCTAGTTCTGTTCTAGTTCTGTTCTAGTTCTGTTCTAGTTCTGTTCTAGTTCTGTTCTAGTTCTGTTCTAGTTCTGTTCTAGTTCTGTTCTAGTTCTGTTCTAGTTCTGTTCTAGTTCTGTTCTAGTTCTGTTCTGTTCTAGTTCTGTTCTAGTTCTGTTCTAGTTCTGTTCTAGGTCTGTTCTAGTTCTGTTCTAGTTCTGTTCTAGTTCTGTTCTAGTTCTGTTCTAGTTCTGTTCTAGTTCTGTTCTAGTTCTGTTCTAGTTCTGTTCTAGTTCTGTTCTAGTTCTGTTCTGTTCTGTTCTGTTCTGTTCTAGTTCTGTTCTGTTCTGTTCTGTTCTGTTCTGTTCTGTTCTGTTCTGTTCTGTTCTAGTTCTGTTCTGTTCTGTGTTGTTCTGTTCTGTTTTGTTCTGTTTTGTTCTAGTTCTGTTCTAGTTCTGTTCTAGTTCTGTTCTAGTTCTGTTCAAGTTCTGTTCTAGTTCTGTTCTAGTTCTGTTCTAGTTCTGTTCTAGTTCTGTTCTAGTTCTGTTCTAGTTCTGTTCTAGTTCTATTCTAGTTCTGTTCTAGTTCTGTTCTAGTTCTGTTCTAGTTCTGTTCTAGTTCTGTTCTAGTTCTGTTCTAGTTCTGTTCTAGTTCTGTTCTAGTTCTGTTCTAGTTCTGTTCTAGTTCTGTTCTAGTTATGTTCTAGTTATGTTCTAGTTCTGTTCTAGTTCTGTTCTAGTTCTGTTCTAGTTCTGTTCTAGTTCTGTTCTTGTTCTGTTCTAGTTCTGTTCTAGTTCTATTCTAGTTCTGTTCTAGTTCTGTTCTAGTTCTGTTCTAGTTCTGTTCTAGTTCTGTTCTAGTTCTGTTCTAGTTCTGTTCTAGTTCTGTTCTAGTACTGTTCTAGTTCTGTTCTAGTCCTGTTCTAGTTCTGTTCTAGTTCTGTTCTAGTTCTGTTCTAGTTCTGTTCTAGTTCTGTTCTAGTTCTGTTCTAGTTCTGTTCTAGTTCTGTTCTAGTTCTGTTCTAGTTCTGTTCTAGTTCTGTTCTAGTTCTGTTCTAGTTCTGTTCTAGTTCTGTTCTAGGTCTGTTCTAGTTCTGTTCTAGTTCTGTTCTAGTTCTGTTGTAGTTAATTTCTAGTTTAGATCGTTGAGTAGACCAAATTTTTCTGCAATCAATAATCATTGATCAAACCATGTTTATTTTCAATAACAGAGTAGACCAAATTTTTCTGCAATCAATGATCATTGATCGTTGTCATATGACAATGCACTTTTTCCATACCTATAATAGTTTAGTTGATCATTTATGCTAAAAAGTTTCAAAAAAACTGTCAAACAAACTAAAAATTCCACCAAATTAAATCAAGAGCAAATCAAACTTCAAACAAAAAACTTTTGTTTACAACATTAATTGTTTAAATTTTTAAAAAATAACAATAACATATTTTAAATTGTATGCTAATTTGAAGATATTGTGTTAAAAATAAGAAACGTTTAATCAATAAAACTAATTCAAATAAGTTTGAATAAATAATACACAAATTATGGTTTATTCAAAAGTTTGAAATCGAACGTTAAAACAAAGATAAATTTTAACAGGTTTTAAACAACGTGAGAAAAATTTGGAAATAATTTACAAAAATTATATAGATTTTATTGAAAGATAAATCGTTTAAACAATTCTTATAAAATTTGTGTTTTATACAGTTTCCTAGTTTTAAGTGATTTTTCCGCTTTTGTTACTTTACTAATTAAATTTATTTGATAGGATTCTTTTAATTTAAAGTCTTGTCTAATTTTGATTTTTGTTTAAAAATTAAATTATTAATTATTTATATTTTTATTTAATTTTTTAAAATTTCTATACAAAATTAATAATACTCAGGCGTATGAGTATTATGGTGGCTTCTAACAAAAGTTTTCTATAATTTTTTAACTATAAAGGCGATTCGAATAAAAATTGGTTAAATTAGAGAAAATACTATAAGGCATCTGAAAATATTATTCAAAAAGTTATAAACACTAAAATGTTTAATTAACCAAAAATAGAAAAAAAAAAATTTTCTATTAAGTTGTTACTATTTTAAAATTTTATATTTTTTATGTGTGATTTTATAAAATTGTCTATTATTATTTGTATTCTTTGAAGTCTTGTCTAATTTTGATTTTTGTTTAAATTTTAAATTATTTAAGATTTATATTTTTATTTAATTTTTAGAAATTTTCTTACAAAATTAATAACACTCATACGTCCAGGTGGTTTTTAAGGAAAATGCGTTATATTATCTAAATGAATAAATCTATTGATATAAAACTTATGCAATAGATACAAAAACCCAAAAAAAAATCTTTTCCGGCCTTAGGAACTCACACAATTTTTGTGAAGAAAGTATTTCTTTCACTTATTTTCTTTTATCTTTATTATAATTCAAATTTTTTCTATATATTCATATCTTTACACCAATTTGTTATACCAGTTCGGTTACTTATAAAATTTAAACCATTTAAAGAAATTATGTCATTTCTTTTTATTGGTTTAATGAAATAATGCCAAGTTAAAATGAAATTGGTCATGAAATAGTTTAATTTATTTTTAATTTTTTTTATTACATCCAATCAATTAAAGCGTAACAATTTTTTTATCTTGAGCCAGTTTTGTATAGGAAATCAATGGATATGTTTATAAATAAATTGGCGCCAAAAAGAAGTTGAACACATAAATATGAATAAGAAAAAAAGTGAACAAAATTAAAAAACAAATAAAACCTTATAATTTGAAATGAAACTAATTTATTTTAAAATATTTTTTAAAGGTTAAAACCAGAGTTAAAAAACTTATAAATGATCGAGATATAAACACAACAGCAACGACAAACGAATTATTCAAATCTGATCTATAGATTAGACTATTGACTGATCTCTAGCCTAGACTATAGATTGATCTGTAGTCCAGACTATCGATTGATCTATAGTACAAACTATAGATTGATATACAACCAGACTGATCTATAGTCCTGAATATAAACTGATCTGTAGTCCAAACTATAGACTGATCTATAGTCCGGACTATAAACTGATCTATAGTCCGGAATATAAACTGATCAATAGTCCAGACTATAGACTGATATATAGACCATACTATAAACTGATCTATAGTCCAGACTATAGACTGATCTATAGTCCGGACTATTCTATAGTCCATACTATTGACTGATCTATAGTCCAGACTATAGAGTGATCTATAGTCCTGACTATAAACTGATCTATAGTCCAGACTATAGACTGATCTATAGTCCAGACTATAGACTGATCTATAGTCCAGACTATAAACTGATCTATAGTCCAGACTTTAGATTGATCTGTAGTCCAGACTATCGATTGATCTATATTCTTGACTATAGATCAATCTATATTTTTGACTATAGATCAATATATAATCTTGGCTACTATAAAGACAGAACTAGAACAAAACTAAAACAGAACTAGAACAGAACTAGAACAGAACTAGAACAGAACTAGAACAGAACTAGAACAGAACTAGAACTGAACTAGAACAGAACTAGAACAGAACTAGAACAGAACAGAACTAGAACAGAACTAGAACAGAACTAGAACTGAACTAGAACTGAACTAGAACTGAATTAGAACTGAACTAGAACTGAACTAGAACTGAACTAGAACTGAACTAGAACTGAACTAGAACTGAACTAGAACTGAACTAGAACTGAACTAGAACTGAACTAGAACTGAACTAGAACTGAACTAGAACTGAACTAGAACTGAACTAGAACTGAACTAGAACTGAACTAGAACTGAACTAGAACTGAACTAGAACTGAACTAGAACTGAACTAGAACTGAACTAGAACTGAACTAGAACTGAACTAGAACTGAACTAGAACTGAACTAGAACTAGAACTGAACTAGAACTGAACTAGAACTGAACTAGAACTGAACTAGAACTGAACTAGAACTGAACTAGAACTGAACTAGAACTGAACTAGAACTGAACTAGAACTGAACTAGAACTGAACTAGAACTGAACTAGAACTGAACTAGAACTGAACTAGAACTGAACTAGAACTGAACTAGAACTGAACTAGAACTGAACTAGAACTGAACTAGAACTGAACTAGAACTGAACTAGAACTGAAACTAGAAGCTGAACTAGAAGTGAACTAGAAGTGAACTAGAAGTGAACTAGAAGTGAACTAGAACTGAACTAGAACTGAACTAGAACTGAACTAGAACTGAACTAGAACTGAACTAGAACTGAACTAGAACTGAACTAGAACTGAACTAGAACTGAACTAGAACTGAACTAGAACTGAACTAGAACTGAACTAGAACTGAACTAGAACTGAACTAGAACTGAACTAGAACTGAACTAGAACTGAACTAGAACTGAACTAGAACTGAACTAGAACTGAACTAGAACTGAACTAGAACTGAACTAGAACTAGAACTGAACTAGAACTGAACTAGAACTGAACTAGAACTGAACTAGAACTGAACTAGAACTGAACTAGAACTGAACTAGAACTGAACTAGAACTGAACTAGAACTGAACTAGAATTGAACTAGAACTGAACTAGAACTGAACTAGAACTGAACTAGAACTGAACTAGAACTGAACTAGAACTGAACTAGAACTGAACTAGAACTGAACTAGAACTGAACTAGAACTGAACTAGAACTGAACTAGAAATGAACTAGAACTGAACTAGAAATAGAACTGAACTAGAATTGAAGTAGAACTGAACTAGAACTGAACTAGAACTGAACTAGAACTGAACTAGAACTGAACTAGAACTGAACTAGAACTGAACTAGAACTGAACTAGAACTGAACTAGAACTGAACTAGAACTGAACTAGAACTGAACTAGAACTGAACTAGAACTGAACTAGAACTGAACTAGAACTGAACAAGAACTGAACTAGAACTGAACTAGAACTGAACTAGAATTGAACTAGAACTGAACTAGAACTGAACTAGAACTGAACTAGAACTGAACTAGAACTGAACTAGAACTGAACTAGAACTGAACTAGAACTGAACTAGAACTGAATTAGAACTGAACTAGAACTGAACTAGAACTAGAACTGAACTTCAACTAGGACTTGAACAAGAACTGAACTAGAACTAAACTATAACTGAACTATTTTAGCATTTTTCAGATATTGACAAGCTTAGCTGCTTTACAGTTGGCATCACTGCTGTGTATACTTCTGTTTATAAACCTTTAGATGTTTATAAACATTTGTATATGTATTTTCATTCAAACAACAAATGTTTTTAATACCCAAACTGACCATTAAACTATAATTAAGCAGTTAACATCAAACGTACATTTTAAAAACAAATTACTGAAAAAATGATTTTTAATCTAAAGGTCAAACTTTAGTGTTATTATTTTTTTTTTAATTTAACGGTCTGTCTGTTAGACATTAAATTGTAATTAAATTGCCAAACTTTGGTTTTAAGATGTTTTATTTAATAATATATTAAAAAAACACCTTTATGTATATAAACTATTCTTTTTATCTTGCCAAAGAAGTGGAAGTTTAAGAAAAATAATGTAATATTATTTAGAAATAGTTGAATTTAAGTTTAAGTTTTGTTACTAGTTTAATTGACCTTGTTTTGATTTACACAATTTAACAGAAATTAAGAATAATTTTTTAAAAAATTTTCTTCAATAATTTAACAAATTGTCTATTGTTTTGTTTACAAAAAAAACCATAAGCGGAAGAAATTTTATTTAAAGAAAAGAAACTAATTTATTTAAAGAGTTATGTGTCTTATATAATGTGTTGATATAGACAATATTAAAGCGGCTGCTAAGCAACCGAGTGGTGCGGCATGCCACCAAATTGAAAAAAACAACATTTAATGGCAAATAATAATAAATAAATACGAAAACTAAATAGAGTTTCTTTAGTTCAAGCTAAAAAAGAAGCTTGAAATTTTAAGAAAAACATGCTTAAAGAGACATCATGCAACATTTAACAGACAGACGAGCGTAACGTAAACAATCTATAATACAAACTCTTAGTGGTATGAATAGTGGCAGGTAGGCTTCAATCACAGTGTTAAAGCGCCAAACAAATTATAAGATTTTGAAATGTTTTTCTTTTCATGAAAAATAAAACCTCAAAATAATAGTATGTATATGGTTACACTCAAAAATCAGTGGTGGGTTTACTAACACAAAAGGGGCCGAAAGTAAACGAATTTATACTAAAACACAAAACGAACCTACACGAAATATAAAAATACTTTCATTATTTTAAATTTAACATTTCCATGCCTGATTTTCTTCTCTAATTCTTCGTACCCTCTTTATGCCCACCACTGCTTTCTAACCATACCGAATGTTTACATTTCATTCCAGCCTGTTTGTTGTCTTTTCGAGTGACAGTCTAAGCTACAAAATAACACTAACAAAATCTTCAGAAAAAGTTGTTGGTCTATTAACATGTTTCATTTTTTTTTCGCTGCCATTTATTTGTTTAATTTTTTCTCACTTTTTGTTTTTTCTTTTCTTCAAAATTTATGTTTCAGTGTGTTAATAATGCCAAATATGTTATGTTGGTTACTATTTTTTTCAATTATTTATTAAAACAATAAATTGAATAATTGTTGCTACTGGTGGTTATGTTAACATTTGTGGAATAACGAAACGTAGAAACATAATGGGAGCGGCAGGCGAATGATTAGACTCTAGATAATAGTAGAGTTTATAGTCTAGAGTCTAGACTATACATACAGTTATAGTCTAGGTTATAGATCAGTCTATAGCCTAGACTACAGATTAATTTATAGTCGGGACTATAGATCAATCTATAGATTAGTATTTTGAATCGAATATAGATCAGTCCATAGTCTATATTATAGATCAGTCTATAGTACAGTCTATAGTCTATAGAATAGATCAGTCTATAGTACAGACTATTGATCCGTCTATAGTACAGACTATAGATCAGTCTATTGTACAGATTATAGATCAGCCTATAGTACAGACTATAGATCAGTCTATTGTACAGATTATAGATCAGTCTAGTGTACAGATTATAGATCAGTCTATAGTACAGACTATAGATCAGTCTATAGTACAGACTATAGATCAGTCTATAAATCAGACTATAGATCAGTCTATAGATCAGTCTATAGTACAGACTATAGATCCGTCTATAGTACAGACTATAGATCAGACTATAGATCAGTCTATAGATCAGACTATAGATCAGTCTATAGTACAGACTATAGATCCGTCTATAGTACAGACTATAGATCAGTCTATTGAACAGATTATAGATCAGTCTAGTCTAGTATAGTTCTGTTCTAATTCTGTTCTAGTTCTGTTCTAGTTCTGTTCTAGTTCTGTTCTAGTTCTGTTCTAGTTCTGTTCTAGTTCTGTTCTAGTTGTGTTCTGTTCTAGTTCTGTTCTAGTTCTGTTCTAGTTCTGTTCTAGTTCTGTTCTAGTTCTGTTCTAGTTCTGTTCTAGTTCTGTTCTAGTTCTGTTCTAGTTCTGTTCTAGTTCTGTTCTAGTTCTGTTCTAGTTCTGTTCTAGTTCTGTTCTAGTTCTGTTCTAGTTCTGTTCTAGTTCTGTTCTAGTTCTGTTCTAGTTCTGTTCTAGTTCTGTTCTAGTTCTGTTCTAGTTCTGTTCTAGTTATGTTCTAGTTCTGTTCTAGTTCTGTTCTAATTCTGTTCTAATTCTGTTCTAATTCTGTTCTAGTTCTGTTCTAGTTCTGTTCGAGTTCTGTTCTAGTTCTGTTCTAGTTCTGTTCTGTTCTAGTTCTGTTCTAGTTCTGTTCTAGTTCTGTTCTAGTTCTGTTCTAGTTCTGTTCTAGTTCTGTTCTAGTTCTGTTCTAGTTCTGTTCTAGTTCTGTTCTAGTTCTGTTCTAGTTCTGTTCTAGTTCTGTTCTAGTTCTGTTCTAGTTCTGTTCTAGTTCTGTTCTAGTTCTGTTCTAGTTCAGTCTAGATCAGACTATAGATCAGTCTATAGATCAGACTATAGATCAGTCTATAGATCAGACTATAGATCAGTCTATAGATCAGACTATAGATTAGTCTATAGTACAGACTATAGATCCGTCTATAGTACAGACTATAGATCAGTCTATTGTACAGATTATAGATCAGTCTATAGTACAGACTATAGATCAGTCTATTGTACAGATTATAGATCAGTCTAGTCTAGAATAGTTCTGTTCTAATTCTGTTCTAGTTCTGTTCTAGTTCTGTTCTAGTTCTGTTCTAGTTCTGTTCTAGTTCTGTTCTAGTTCTGTTCTAGTTCTGTTCTAGTTCTGTTCTAGTTCTGTTCTAGTTCTGTTCTAGTTCTGTTCTAGTTCTGTTCTAGATCTGTTCTAGTTCTGTTCTAGTTCTGTTCTAGTTCTGTTCTAGTTCTGTTCTAGTTCTGTTCTCGTTCTGTTCTAATTCTGTTCTAATTCTGTTCTTGATCTGTTCTAGTTCTGTTCGAGTTCTGTTCGAGTTCTGTTCTAGTTCTGTTCTACTTCTGTTCTACTTCTGTTCTAGTTCTGTTCGAGTTCTGTTCTAGTTCTGTTCTACTTCTGTTCTAGTTATGCTCTATGTCTATTTTACATCAATTTGGAATAGAGAAATAAAAATTTAAATTTTCCTTTAATCTACTTTCTTTTCAGCTCCCCCTCTTCCTTCAACCAACACACACACACACAAATCTCCGACATGAAACGACGAAAACTCTTAATCTACTGGTCAGCTTTACATGCCGGCCTAAGTTTGGTAACCTTTCTTACTCTATTACTAGCACAACAGGCCGATGCCGCTATTATACCACCGCCCTGGAGTGATCCGGAAAAGAATCCTTGTGCCGCCATGCCCGGCGGTTGGCAATTGTTATATTGGCCTCCTTTAAAGAAATGTTTTAAAATATTCACCATTGGTTATCCCTGCCCCGAAACAATGGAATTAGGACCCACAGCCTCTATAGGTTCTAGTAAGAAGAAATCTATGTCTAATGCTCCCCTAGCTGAGTGTCGATGTCCTCCAGGCACTGTGTTAAGTGCAAAAAATAATAAATGTTATAAAATATTCGAGAGAGGACCTTGCAATAAGGGTCAGTATTTCAGTCCGATAGCAGAGACACAATTGGGGATTAAGAGGTAGGATGTTACAATAATAAAATGTTAATGTTTGCAATAATTTGTTCTTTACTATATATATTTAAGAACCACGAATCGTTGGGGTGTTTGCAAAACACCGAGATCTTGTCCGGATGATATGGTGTTTTGGCCAAAGGATGGCAAATGTTATACGAAATTAACCAAAGGACCCTGTACCAAAGGAAAGCTAGTAGTATTAAATGAAGAAGGTTTGGCTGAATGTCAGGTGGGTAAAAAAGATGATCTAAATCTGTTCTAGTTCTGGTCAAGATCTGTTCTAGTTCTGTTTTAGTTCTGTTCTAGTTCTAGTTCTGTTCTAGTTCTGTTCTAGTTCTGTTCTAGTTCTGTTCTAGTTCTGTTCTAGTTCTGTTCTAGTTCTGTTCTAGTTCTGTTCTAGTTCTGTTCTAGTTCTGTTCTAGTTCTGTTCTAGTTCTGTTCTAGTTCTGTTCTAGTTCTGTTCTAGTTCTGTTCTAGTTCTGTTCTAGTTCTGTTCTAGTTCTGTTCTAGTTCTGTTCTAGTTCTGTTCTAGTTCTGTTCTAGTTCTGTTCTAGTTCTGTTCTAGTTCTGTTCTAGTTCTGTTCTAGTTCTGTTCTAGTTCTGTTCTAGTTCTGTTCTAGTTCTGTTCTAGTTCTGTTCTAGTTCTGTTCTAGTTCTGTTCTAGTTCTGTTCTAGTTCTGTTCTAGTTCTGTTCTAGTTCTGTTCTAGTTCTGTTCTAGTTCTGTTCTAGTTCTGTTCTAGTTCTGTTCTAGTTCTGTTCTAGTTCTGTTCTAGTTCTGTTCTAGTTCTGTTCTAGTTCTGTTCTAGTTCTGTTCTAGTTCTGTTCTAGTTCTGTTCTAGTTCTGTTCTAGTTCTGTTCTAGTTCTGTTCTAGTTCTGTTCTAGTTCTGTTCTAGTTCTGTTCTAGTTCTGTTCTAGTTCTGTTCTAGTTCTGTTCTAGTTCTGTTCTAGATTCTGTTCTAGTTCTGTTCTAGTTCTGTTCTAGTTCTGTTCTAGTTCTGTTCTAGTTCTAGTTCTGTTCTAGTTCTGTTCTAGTTCTGTTCTAGTTCTGTTCTAGTTCTGTTCTAGTTCTGTTCTAGTTCTGTTCTAGTTCTGTTCTAGTTCTAGTTCTGTTCTAGTTCTGTTCTAGTTCTGTTCTAGTTCTGTTCTAGTTCTGTTCTAGTTCTGTTCTAGTTCTGTTCTAGTTCTGTTCTAGTTCTGTTCTGTTCTAGTTCTGTTCTAGTTCTGTTCCAGTTCTGTTCTAGTTCTGTTCTTGTTCTAGTTCTGTTCTAGTTCTGTTGTAGTTCTGTTGTAGTTTTGTTCTAGTTCTATTCTAGTTCTATTTTTCTTTAAATTCTGTTCCAATCCAATTCTATCTCTTTTTAGTGTCAAAATTCTGGAGCCTTAAGTCCTTATTTTTATGATTTAGAAGAAACCTGCCATGAACATTATACCAAAGGACCTTGCTCCACACCGGGACATCTATTTTTACCGGGAGGACGTTGTGATTGTCATCGTTTCCTGCCTCACTATCACGAAGAGCAGCAAATGTGTTATGAATTAAGTACAAAATAAAAAATCCTTTAAATCCACTTAAAGGTAAAAAGAATTAATTCTTCTTTTAAAATCTTTGCTTTTAGATTCTCCTGGTCCTTGTCCACCGGGTCATGTGTTCATAGTGCCCGAAAACACTAGTTCCAATGATAACGAAGCCTATGGCCTTATATTTACACGAGCCAAATGCCAGTGTAAAGATGGTTATGTACCCTGGTCCGATGGTTTATGTTATCGTCTTTATACTCGAGGACCCTGTGGTCCCGACGAATTTCTTTTGAATTCTACTACTTGTATACGAAATTTCTGTGGTAAAAATCGTTTATATTTTCCCGATCAGAAGCAATGTTATCGCATAGGTTCACAAGGACCCTGTGATCTCTATCAGGTGGTGGTATTCGATTTTACCGCCCGTCCCTCGGTAGATGGTATTTCCTATAATGGTATGTGTGGCTGTGCTGGGGTTATTAAGAATCTAGATCAACAGTGCTCTACCCCCGAAGAATCTACTACAAATACTTGTGAATCCACCCCGGGAATGGTAGAGTTAGAGGGTAATTGTTATAAATTATATAGTAGAGGGCCCTGCGGACCGGGTCAATGGTTGGAACCTATTAAATCTTTAACTCTGGATACAGCTAGATCAATACAAACTAAAGCTAAATGTGTTTGCCGTCCCGGTTATACACCCGCAGAGAGAGCAGCTAATATGACAACGGCGGGAGTGCAACAGTGTAATGCACCCACTGTGGGTTTAGCCAGGTATTTGACGCAACATTCTCTAAGTCAACGACAAAATTCCAAATTCTCTACCAGCTTTACCATGACTAATTTTCAATTCTAAGATAAATTTCTTACTAATTGTACACCTCTAGCTGTAAATAATTTAAATTTCCAGGGATTTAGAAAACAAGACTGCATGTTTGATTCTAAAACTTTTTGTATACTAAAATTTCCTTCTTAAACCTTGCATGTTGTCTCTACATTTTGTATATTCTTCCAAAATCTTTTATTTCTTTCAAATACAGGTTTAAACCCCATTAGACTTAAAGGTATGTGGTGGTTTTTACACATTCCCTGTAAAAGTTTCTCATGTCTAAGCATGTTTCTGTTTATATTCATTTTAAATCTATATTATTATTTAATCTTAATTTTATTTTGATTTTTAGATGGTTTTTAGAAATATTTGGTTAAAACCTCCCGACTCAATGCGCAAAAAATGCAAAAACTAAATTTTTATTTTAAGTATTTTTTAAGTTTAGTATTTAAGTTTTTTAAATTGTTATAAGATTTTTGAAAAGCTAAATTTAAGTTTGTGCCATTATCATAGAGAAAAACAAATTATACGAAATTGAAATGAAATAAATTATAAATATTCGAATAATTTAATAACAGCAATTATCTTTATTTAAAAAAAGGGAACAATAGAACTGAACTAGAACTAGAACTGACTAGAACTGAACTAGAACTGAACTAGAACTGAACTAGAACTGAACTAGAACTGAACTAGAACTAACTGAACTAGAACTGAACTAGAACTGAACTAGAACTGAACTAGAACTGAACTAGAACTGAACTAGAACTGAACTAGAACTGAACTAGAACTGAACTAGAACTGAACTAGAACTGAACTAGAACTGAACTAGAACTGAACTAGAACTGAACTAGAACTGAACTAGAACTGAACTAGAACTGAACTAGAACTGAACTAGAACTGAACTAGAACTGAACCAGAACTGAACTAGAACTGAACTAGAACTGAACTAGAACTGAACTAGAACTGAACTAGAACTGAACTAGAACTGAACTAGAACTGAACTAGAACTGAACTAGAACTGAACTAGAACTGAACTAGAACTGAACTAGAACTGAACTAGAACTGAACTAGAACTGAACTAGAACTGAACTAGAACTGAACTAGAACTGAACTAGAACTGAACTAGAACTGAACTAGAACTGAACTAGAACTGAACTAGAACTGAACTAAAACTGAACTAGAACTGAACTAGAACTGAACTAGAACTGAACTAGAACTGAACTAGAACTGAACTAGAACTGAAGAACTGAACTAGAGCTGAACTAGAACTGAACTAGAACTGAACTAGAACTGAACTAGAACTGAACTAGAACTGAACTAGAACTGAACTAGAACTGGACTAGAACTGGACTAGAACTGAACTTGAACTGAACTAGAACTGACTAGAACTGAACTAGAACTGAACTAGAACTGAACTAGAACTGAACTAGAACTGAACTAGAACTGAAACTAGAACTGAACTAGAACTGAACTAGAACTGAACTAGAACTGAACTAGAACTGAACTAGAACTGAACTAGAACTGAACTAGAACTGAACTAGAACTGAACTAGAACTGAACTAGAACTGAACTAGAACTGAACTAGAACTGAACTAGAACTGAACTAGAACTGAACTAGAACTGAACTAGAACTGAACTAGAACTGAACTAGAACTGAACTAGAACTGAACTAGAACTGAACTAGAACTGAACTAGAACTGAACTAGAACTGAACTAGAACTGAACTAGAACTGAACTAGAACTGAACTAGAACTGAACTAGAACTGAACTAGAACTGAACTAGAACTGAACTAGAACTGAACTAGAACTGAACTAGAACTGAACTTTAAAAAGTTTTTATAAAAAAATGTTTATTTGTTATTAAATGTTTTATTGTTTGCAATAAAAATGTCTCACTTACCCTAATTGCTCTTCCAATTCACCAACCTGTTTCTCTAACATATTACGTTTTTCTTTGCAGGCTTTCAGTTCATATTCCAATTGATAAACCTTCTCTGTCTTCGAATCTAATTGAGTCTAAAGAGTAAACAAAAGTCTTATAAACAAATAATAATATTTGTTAAAAAAAATAAATCCTACCAAAATTTTATCCTTTTCATTTTCCAAAGAAACATAAGTCTGCTTTAAAGCTGCTACTTCACTGCGTAATCTGATCACCTCCTGCTGGGAAGACTCACGATTGGTATCTAAAGTATTTAAACGCATATTTGAGGATTCTATTTGGCGTTCAGCTAATAAAAGTTTATTTTGATAATCCGATAAACAGCGTTCGGTCTGTTCGTGTAGCATTCTGAAATAAAAGTAGCCAAATTCTATAATTTATCCTCCACTATAATATCCACAAATTACTTCAACTGATTGTAGGTCGTTTGTAGCTTATTATTCTCCTCCCTCAATTGGAACTGCTGTTGTTTATAGCACTCCAGCTCATCTTTCAACATCATTATTTGTGACTCCGATGGCATACGTGCTGATTGTAATTCCCTATTTTCTCTTTCTAATTGCCGCAAACGTTCACTAAGTCCCTCATAACGCTGTTGTGTACAATGCATTTGCTCATCATGCATTTTAGTGGTACACAATAGCTTCTCCCTTAATGTATCCCTTTCACATTTAACACGTTCCACTTCAGCTCTAGCACAATCACGTTCTCTTTCCACTCTCAAGACCACAGCCTGAACACAATCACTGCTAGAACTAGAGGCAGTAGAACGTGCTGTGGAGGGTAAGGAGGAGGCAAGATTTTGGTTATCTTTAAGGCAGGGCACAAGAGCATTACTTTGTCTTATACATAACTCGGAACGTAAAACGCGCAGTTCTTCGTCTTTAGACTTAATTTGGTTTTGAAGAAATTCAATTTCTTTGTCTGAACCCGCCTTGCTAAGTAGGCGTAGATATTCTTTTTGAAAGAAATCACGTTCCGATTTGAGGCGTATTTTTTCTTCATCTAAATGTTGGGCATGTTGAGATTCGATTTCTTTGATTTCTGGGGAATATAAATGTTAGAAATTGTAGTCTTTTGTTTGGAGCATTGAAACATACCTTTTTGCAAGTATTGCAGTTTCGTTTTTAATTTTGAAACTTTACGCTGTAAGTGATCATTTTCTTGCTTGAGTTCAGATTCTGTAAAAAGAATCAAATACACATATAAGTTGTAAAATCAGGTCCTTCCTAGTTGAATTTTAGTTGACTTGTAGTTCTATTCTAGTTCCGTTCTAGTTCTGTTCTAGTTCTGTTCTAGTTCTGTTCTAGTTCTGTTCTAGTTCTGTTCTAGTTCTGTTCTAGTTCTGTTCTAGTTCTGTTCTAGTTCTGTTCTAGTTCTGTTCTAGTTCTGTTCTAGTTCTGTTCTAGTTCTGTTCTAGTTCTGTTCTAGTTCTAGTTCTGTTCTAGTTCTGTTCTAGTTCTTCTAGTGTTCTAGTTCTGTTCTAGTTCTGTTCTAGTTCTGTTCTAGTTCTGTTCTAGTTCTGTTCTAGTTCTGTTCTAGTTCTGTTCTAGTTCTGTTCTAGTTCTGTTCTAGTTCTGTTCTAGTTCTGTTCTAGTTCTGTTCTAGTTCTGTTCTAGTTCTAGTTCTGTTCTAGTTCTGTTCTAGTTCTGTTCTAGTTCTGTTCTAGTTCTGTTCTAGTTCTGTTCTAGTTCTGTTCTAGTTCTGTTCTAGTTCTGTTTCTAGTTCTGTTCTAGTTTGTTCTAGTTCTGTTCTAGTTCTGTTCTAGTTCTGTTCTAGTTCTGTTCTAGTTCTGTTCTAGTTCTGTTCTAGTTCTGTTCTAGTTCTGTTCTAGTTTGTTCTAGTTCTGTTCTAGTTCTGTTCTAGTTCTGTTCTAGTTCTGTTCTAGTTCTGTTCTAGTTCTGTTCTAGTTCTGTTCTAGTTCTGTTCTAGTTCTGTTCTAGTTCTGTTCTAGTTCTGTTCTAGATCTGTTCTAGTTCTGTTCTAGTTCTGTTCTGTTCTAGTTCGTTCTGTTCTAGTTCTGTTCTAGTTCTGTTCTAGTTATGTTCTAGTTCTGTTCTAGTTCTGTTCTGTTCTAGTTCTGTTCTAGTTCTGTTCTAGTTCTGTTCTAGTTCTGTTCTAGTTCTGTTCTAGTTCTGTTCTAGTTCTGTTCTAGTTCTGTTCTAGTTCTGTTCTAGTTCTGTTCTAGTTCGTTCTAGTTCTGTTCTAGTTCTGTTCTAGTTCTGTTCTAGTTCTGTTCTAGTTCTGTTCTAGTTCTGTTCTAGTTCTGTTCTAGTTCTGTTCTAGTTCTGTTCTAGTTCTGTTCTAGTTCTGTTCTAGTTCTGTTCTAGATCTGTTCTAGTTCTGTTCTAGTTCTGTTCTGTTCTAGTTCTGTTCTGTTCTAGTTCTGTTCTAGTTCTGTTCTAGTTATGTTCTAGTTCTGTTCTAGTTCTGTTCTAGTTCTGTTCTAGTTCTGTTCTAGTTCTGTTCTAGTTCTGTTCTAGTTCTGTTCTAGTTCTGTTCTAGTTCTGTTCTAGTTCTGTTCTAGTTCTGTTCTAGTTCTGTTCTAGTTCTGTTCTAGTTCTGTTCTAGATCTGTTCTAGTTCTGTTCTAGTTCTGTTCTGTTCTGTTCTAGTTCTGTTCTGTTCTAGTTCTGTTCTGTTCTAGTTCTGTTCTAGTTCAGTTCTAGTTCTGTTATAGTTCTGCTCTAGTTCTGTTCTAGTTCAGTTCTAGTTCTGTTATAGTTCTGTTCTAGTTCTGTTCTAGTTCTGTTCTAGTTATGTTCTAGTTCTGTTCTAGTTCTGATTTTTTTTCTATAAAAATGTTTACCTTTTGTGTTAATTCATTAATTTTCTCATTAATTTTATGTTTGTCTATTGTGGTCACTGCCCCAGACTTTCCCTTCTTCAACTCGACTTTCTGTTTATCCAGACCACTCTTCTCTTTTGTCATCATTTCCTTCAACTGCCTTTTAAGCATTTCCACTTCGGCCTCCCTTAAAGCAATTTCGTTATTCGCTTGTGTTTCCACCATTAAAGCGGCATCTTTTAATTCTTCCAATTGTTTTTGTAAAGAACGATTTGATTTCTCTAAATCCAAAGCCCTTTGCATGGCCTCGTGCATTTGTTCCTGATATTCACGCATTCGCGTAAGACTATCCATTTTTTCGCGCTGCAATAAATCAATATCTTCATTGAGAGTGTTAAAGTTTTTATAGCAACAATCACGAGCCAAGGCAGCAGGAGGACGTCCTCCGGCCAGCAAATCATTAAGACGTAAGATTTCACGATCGCGGGCTTCTATCTGTTAACGAATTTTTTAAATATTTTTATGTTTGTATTTGTGTTTGTTTAAGGAATTTGTTTAAAATTCTACCTTTTTCTGATAAAATTTTATGTGATCCATTAAATCTTTATTGGTATTTTCTAATTGTTCTAAATTTCTATCTGCAGCTTTAGTTGTTAAACCGCCACCGGTCTCAATGCGTTGATAATAACCCATATTACACTTTGTACATTTCAAATTACTATTATGATCCTGTAAAGGCTGCAAAGCGGGCAATTCATGGCCTGAGCGTACGGTGGTAATAAAAGGTTTCTTGGCTTAAATATTTTAAATTAATTTTAGTTTATTTTTAAAATTATAATATCTTTTTTTATCATTTAATCTTACATTTCGTTTCCTTGCCATTTTTCATATTTGTACTGCCAGTTTTAGTTTGTATTTGCTTTAATTGTTGTTGCAACTGTTCACACTGTTGTTGTAAATGTAATTTATCGGTTTGTAGATCTCGAATTTTAATATTTAGTTCTAAAATTAAGATTTCTTTAAAATAAAATTGATTTTTTTCTTTTAAATTCGAAACAAACCTTGTATTTTTTCCTCATATTCTTCTTGTTGTTTTAGGATTTGTGTATGCAATTGATTGCATTCTTGTAGTAGACGTGAATTATCACACTTGTACGGTTCGACACCCAATTCCCAACATGATTTTTCCTTAAAAACACGCAATAACATAATAGGGTAAAGGATTTTATATTAATAATTGTTTTTTCGTATATAAAAACATGATATGATAGAAAGTTTATTAAATGGGTCACAACGGAAAGAATTATAAAGGAAAATGTTTGTGTTGAAAAGGTTATAAGCAACTTCTTTAGTTTGTAGTAGGCATAAATATATAACAATAGTTGGTGTAAGGAATGAAAACAGTAAAGTATACAGTAAAATTTGTTTGAGATACTTAGAATTTAAAAATTTTCATTTAATATGAATAATTTTTACTTTATTGAGAACAATAATTGATTGTTTTGTAAATAGGTTGAAGATTTCAGATGTAAATAATGGAAAATTAAGCTGTTGAAAAGAAAATATTAGTTTACAAATAAATTAAACAAAAAAAAACATTTTAGTATATTTAAAATAAACATATGATTTTTTCTAGTTGATTTCTAGTTCAGTTCTAGTTCAGTTCTAGTTCAGTTCTAGTTCAGTTCTAGTTCAGTTCTAGTTCAGTTCTAGTTCAGTTCTAGTTCAGTTCAAGTTCAAGTTCAGTTCTAGTTCAGTTCTAGTTCAGTTCTAGTTCAGTTCTAGTTCAGTTCAGTTCTAATTCAGTTCAGTTCTAGTTCAGTTCTAGTACAATTTTAGTTCAGTTCGAGTTCAGTTCTAGTCCATTTCTAGTTGATTTCTAGTTCAGTTCTTGTTCAGTTCTAGTTCAGTTTTAGTTCAGTTCTAGTTCAGTTCTAGTTCAGTTCTAGTTCAGTTCTAGTTCAGTTCTAGTTCAGTTCTAGTTCAGTTCTAGTTCAGTTCTAGTTCAGTTCTAGTTCAGTTCTAGTTCAGTTCTAGTTCAGTCTAGTTCAGTTCTAGTTCAGTTCTAGTTCAGTTCTAGTTCAGTTCTAGTTCAGTTCTAGTTCAGTTCTAGTTCAGTTCTAGTTCAGTTCGAGTTCAGTTCTAGTTCATTTCTAGTTGATTTCTAGTTCAGTTCTTGTTCAGTTCTAGTTCAGTTTTAGTTCAGTTCTAGTTCAGTTCTAGTTCAGTTCTAGTTCAGTTCTAGTTCAGTTCTAGTTCAGTTCTAGTTCAGTTCTAGTTCAGTTCTAGTTCAGTTCTAGTTCAGTTCTAGTTCAGTTCTAGTTCAGTTCTAGTTCAGTTCTAGTTCAGTTCTAGTTCAGTTCTAGTTCAGTTCTAGTTCAGTTCTAGTTCAGTTCTAGTTCAGTTCTAGTTCAGTTCGAGTTTAGTTCTAGATAAGTTTTAGTTCAGTTCGAGTTCAGTTCTAGTTCATTTCTAGTTCAGTTCTTGTTCAGTTCTAGTTCAGTTTTAGTTCAGTTCTAGTTCAATTCTAGTTCAGTTCTAGTTTAGTCCTAGATCAGTTTTAATTCAGTTCTAGTTTAATTCTAGTTCAGTTCTAGTTCAGCTCTAGTTTAGTTCTAGTTCAGTTCTATTTCAATTGTTTACTTTTTTTCAAATAATAGAAAACAGAAATCTGTATTTATATTTAAAGCCAACACTGTTATTTACCCCCCTACCAAGCAAGAAAAAACTGACCACACAAACCTCTATGACAACCCACAGAAGGACAACACAAAAAGTTCTGGCCCCAACAGAACAACAAATTAATCAATTAATAAAAATATAAACTAATTTCATAAATACCTCTAATAATTCCATAATTTGCTTTTTCGAATCTCTTAAACTTTCGGTAGTTTTAATAAAATCTTCAAATAAGGTTCCAACAAGTGGTATAGCGGCCAAGGGCAATGACTGTCGATAGCCCATAACATCCAACTTTTGGCGTAAATTATTAAATACACTATCACTTAAACTCATTTTGAATAGTTTTTATACTTTAAACAATCAATTAACTATAAAATAACATTAAATTATAGATTTTTAGCGGAACAATTTAAATATAAATGTAAACAAGTAAAAAAGCGGCATTTTAATGTCAAAATTTATACTCAAAGGCCTGTGCCGATAAATATTAACGTCGGCGGTGTCTTTAAACGTTTCTACGGCGGCTATCTTGCCAAACATAAAACAATCAGCTTTTATATATAACGCAGTAGTAAATTTTTTGGAAGCAAACAGCACCGGGTTTTCTCTTCATATAAATTGTACCTTTTATTATTTTTAAAGAAATTAATGTTTTAAATTCAATTTAAATAACATCTTAGAGTACGTTAGTTTCATTTGCAATTGAAATGAGCGACTCTAAATCCTCACGTTCTTCGTCACAAGTTTCTCTGCTGGCTAACAAACCGGCCAATTTGCAATGTAAAGATTTCCAAGAATACCTGAGAACACGTTCTGCGGATACCTTGGAACGACTATATAACTACCCAACTATATGTTTAGCGGTCTATAGGGAACTGCCGGAAATAGCGAGGCAGTTTATAATACGCATATTATTTGCCGAACAACCGGTGCCTCAGGCGGTGGTAGCCTCTTGGGGTTCACAGCATTATGCCAAGTAAGTGGGGTTTTTATATTAGGAAATAATAATAGTTCTTACATTTTGGTTTCTTACACAGAGAACAACAAGTTTCCACTAATACCTTAACTGAGCTAAATGTTTGGCGCACTACTGCCATCCCGGGAGGTTTATCGGCCTGGGAATTGTGTCCCACCTTCAAGAAGAATCTAAAAATTGCTTTATTGGGAGGCGGTAAACCCTGGTCTATGTCTCATACTTTGGAAAAAGATTCCAAACCACGTGATATAGCTTTCCTGGATCAATATGCCATGTCACGATGGCGTTGTGTGCTGCATTACATGGTGGGTACGGGTGGTTCGGGTAAAAGTCAAGAAAGCGAAGTCATTAGCCCCGATGCTGTGAGGATTCTATTACATGCTAATCTTATGAAGCGTGAGGACTCGGTTATAACCATAACACGGCAGGGATTCCAGTTTCTCTTGCTAGATACTCAATCCCAGGTATGGCACTTTATGCTGCAGTACTTAGACACCTGTGAAGAGAGAGGTCTATCTTTGCCCGAATGTCTCAGCATGTTGTTTCAACTTAGTTTCTCTACTCTGGGTAGGGATTACAGTTCTGAGGGAATGTCACCCAAAATGTTAACGTTTCTGCAGCATTTAAGAGAATTTGGTTTAGTATTTCAACGCAAACGTAAAGAGGGCAGATTTTATCCCACCCGTTTGGCCTTAAATGTCACCAATAAAGCTGCTACTGTACCAGCGGTCGTTTTGGAAGAGGAAAAGTCGCAGGAAAGTGGATACATAGTAGTGGAAACAAATTATCGTGTTTATGCCTACACCGATTCACCTTTACAAGTCGCCGTCTTGGGTCTCTTTACAGAATTACTGTATCGTTTTCCCAATTTAGTGGTGGGTGTGTTGACACGCGACTCTGTGCGCCAGGCCCTCAGAGGCGGCATTACAGCCGATCAAATTATTAGCTATTTAGAACAATACTCTCATCCCAATATGAAATTAACGGAATCGGCTATTAAGTCGAAATCTCCTTTACCACCCACGGTAGTGGATCAAATTAAACTGTGGGAATTGGAACGTAATCGTTTTACATATACCGAGGGTGTGGTATATAATCAATTTTTATCGCAGGCCGATTTTGTAACCCTACGCGACTATGCTCAATCTATTAGTGTGCTGGTGTGGCAAAATGAAAGGACTCGCACAATGGTGGTGACGAAAAATGGTCATGATGATGTTAAGAAATATTGGAAAAGATACTCAAAGAGTGGTGGCTAATAAAGAGAAGAGAATACCTAGTTATTCGTTAATGTTAAGTGTTAGATTTAAAACAGTTTTAAAAGTTCAGTTTAATTTTCAATTGAAGTGGAGTTGGCCTAGCCTTCAGGTAAGTTAAAATGTTAATTAAAGACCTTACAAGAGGTCGGCTATCAACTTTTCTTCTCAATAAATCTGGAAATGGGAAAGCAATTATTTTTTCTACATTTATTATTTTTACTGGTAATACAAAAAATGTGCTATCAAAATTATAAAAAAAAAACTTCATGTAATCTCTAGAGACCTTTATAAATATTGAACATAATTTCTTAAAAACAAAGCATTAGAATAACTATCTAAAGTCCCAAATTTGCAAAAAACTTTACACATACAGAAACACACACTTTTGAAAATAAATAACAATAAAAAACGCCACTTAAAGGAAATTTAGTAAAAAAAAAAAACAGAAAATCGCTTATCAAATACAACTAAAACATAATGGGTCTTTGTGGCATACACAAGTTATAATAACTTTTCTTATCCCAGAAATCCATACCCTTCCAGCCACACCAACCTTTCGCCTGGATGGTATGCAAATCATCTTCGCCCGTATAGTGAGGATCTAAAATAAGGAATTTCACTTGACCCGATTGCACACAATAATCAATACCAATAATAGTATGAGCCAAAACACCGCCGCCAATCATAATGGGAGTACCCTGAGTCTGAAAATGCATGGCCAGATCGGAAGCGATGAGAGCTAACTCCGAACCGGAGGCACAATGTTGTATTTTAGAGTCTACATTAAGAAAACCCTGCAAACACATGCCCACCTCAGTGGAACCTTAAAAAAGAAAATAAACTCTTTGTAATACTAAATTAATATTCAAGAAAGGGAGGGTAATCTTACCTATCCACTGAGAAGAACCCTTAAATTGTTGAGGTTTATCACCAATTTTAACCAAATATTGTTGTATTTCCAAGTGCGTTGGCACCGCCCTTTCCGTATAACCCTGCAGCAAGAACCAGGAGCATATAGTTTGCAGAGATCTATAGGCACAACCCCAACCCTTATCCTGCATTTGTTGCTGCAAATAATGATAATAATGATAGTTGCCCTGCACCAGATATAGTTTGCCATCTTGAACACCACTTGGCTTAAGGCCAACATGCGTGTTCAGCAGTGGAGCATTGGTGGTGATGTCATTACGGAATAAACAAGCATTGGAACGTCTAAAATAGGGTCGTGTTACACTCAAACCAAAGTGACGATGTAAACGTTTGCGTTTTTCCTGCATTACACTATTGTCATCAGCCAGACCATCCAAATAGCAACAGGATATAAAATGACCAAATTCCTTTGGAAGTATTTAAAAGTTTTAAATAAATTATATTCATTTTATAGCATAAACTCACCTGTGGAAAGAAATTAAACATTCGAGGAGCCATTAATTGCTTTGATTCGCTTTCCTCCAAATGTTCATTAATGCTCTGCTCACACAAACGCAAAGCGCGACAAATACTCTCGATTAATATGTCATACAGTCTACCCACTTTGGTGGTTTTACTTAATATAGCCATGGATTCCACTTCTATGGGTATACTAAACTTACGTTCGGCCGGCTTTAAGCACATGCTCATGGAGGCCATAGTTTTATTGCTACTATCGGCCTCTGTCAATTCCCTAGTCTTGCAGCGTAAAACATCGATATTTAAGATATCATAATCACAACCCAAGGCTCCAAATAAAGCATTCAGTTGTATTTCCGTGGGGCTGGATTTTTTGCCCTTCCTTTCCCCCGAATTTTCCTTATCTTCTTGCTGATAGTAAATGGCCTCTTGCAGAGACAATAAAAGCTCTTTAATAACAGAATCATTGTTAATGGACTTTTTAGCTCCCGCATAACCCGAACCTTGGGCACCACCATTAGTTATATAAACTTGTGAAGGAGCTATATTAAATGCTAAACTGCCGCCGGAAATAGTTTTGCGCAAAGCATGCATTTCCTTACGCACTGCCAAGGGATTATCTTCGGTATAAATAGTCCAGCTAAATTTTAAACGGGTAAAACAAAAATCGCGATAAATAAACTCTGCCTCCAAAACCTCATAGGGCACCTGCTGCAGTTTGCCATGCATTAAAAATGAAGCCTTTAAACCCACCAAAGTGCCGAGTTCACAATTCAATAATATAGGATTATCGGTGATGTCAACATCTTTGAATATCTCTGTTAAATGAGCCTCAGCATCGGTACAATGACCAAATTTAACCAAACCACATAAATCCAATTCCGCCGGGAATTTATGTTGTATTTGCTCATAATTCAATTGTCCTATAGTGGACTCGACATTAAAGCCCATCAAAAGCAAAGTACCCTCAGCATAAAACACCCCAAACAAACAGCCACTGCACTGTTGTTTAACTTGCTCCAAACGCTTTAATATAAACATCAAATTTTCTAATCATTTAAATATTTTAATAAGATTTTTCCTTACCTTTAATAAAAACGAAGAAATTTTCAATTTAGGCAACATTTTAGGAATAAAATTTTATACGGAAAATTTTTTTAATGCGTTGGCAAAATATCTGGATCCCCCCTTCAAAAACCACTATAAAAAAGCACAACAATAATAACAAGAAGCTTCTTTTTAAAATAACATTCACTAAGAAGTAATAGCACAAAAATACAAACAGTGACAACAGACAAGAAAAACGCTTAAATACTAATAAACAATTTTATTTAAAGAATTAATTATGTATTTTTATTACTTTTTTAAATACATTGAATTCATTTATTACATATTTTTGCTTATATTCCTGGCTGTTTAAATAGCTAAACACCCCTACAAACCCATAATAAAAAAGTTCACAACAATAACAAAAAGCTTCTTTTTAAAACCACATTCACTAAGCAATGATAGCTTAAATAAATAAAAACAGTGACAGCAAACAAGAGACAAGAAAAACGCTTAAATAACAAAAATCAATATTAAATCTTATATAAATTATTAAAAATTAAAACATAAGCTTAATATATCATATATTTTTACTAATTTTTAAATGTTTTAAACTAATTTATCATATATTTTTGCTAATTTTCTTCGTTATTTATATTTTTCTATATAAAATTTCCAGACTGGCAACTCTCTACTCAGTTTTGTTCGTTATTTCATTCTCTCTATTCTACTTTAACCCTCATTTTCTTATTAAATACGTTTCGAGCAACACAAAATATATCGGCAAAAATACAAAATAAATTGCAGTTTTTTCGTTTATAAATTTTGCCCAGTTTAACACTCAACAAATTTCTAATATTAAATATTTTGAAATTTTAATAAATTTGTGTGCTTTTTAAAAGAAATTTAACAAAGTGAGTAAAAAGAAAAGAAATTTTCACAAAAAAATGAAAAACTTTCTTGTGACGCAGCCATAAAATATAAGAAAAAAACTGTTCTTGGAAAAATTTATGACATTTGTATAAAAAAAGAGAAAGGGGGGAAAGAAAAAAGCAGAAAATTCTTATAAAAAATATATACAAACAATAGAAATAAAGAAAGTACAAAAGAAATTTGCAATTCACCAGAAAAGAAAAAAGATATATAAACAATTTATGTATGAAGTGTTAATATTTTTGTTAAAATTTATTAAAATCAAAATTAAATGCATACAAAATTTGTTGTTGCAAATTTTGCATGAGATAGTGTAAAGAAAACAACAATAATAACAAAAAATTGAGGTTGAGGTGGCTGGCTGGCTGGCTAGTTCACCTTGGCAGAGATGCTGGCTAATGACATCCAAATTTATTGTTGTTGTTGTTTTTCATAACTTTAAAAAAAAAACTAAAACAATAAAAAAAAAATTTATCTAATTTTTATTTTGATTTCAATAATTTTCAGCTAAATTGCAAGTGCCACAAAAGAAAACAAAAATTTTCCAACAACAAATATTGTGCTCATAACAACAACAACCACTAAAAACGACCATAATATACAATTTGCATAAAAGACAGACAATTTAAAGAGTGTTTATTGTATACTATATTCTAACATAATACTAAATGTCACATTCATTGGCCTCCACTTCCTCTACAAATTCTTCATCATTGGCCACACCCAGCAGCTCAGCGGTACGAGCTTTGGCCTTAGAATATAAATCACTACAAGAGGAACCAGTTGAGGGATTTCGCGTTAAATTGGTGAATGACGATAATCTCTTCGAATGGGAGGTAGCCATATTTGGTCCACCCGATACGCTTTATCAGGGTGGCTATTTTAAGGCTCATATGAAATTTCCTCATGATTATCCCTATTCACCACCTTCCATTCGTTTTCTAACCAAAGTTTGGCATCCGAATGTTTATGAAAATGGTGATCTGTGTATTTCCATACTACATCCGCCGGTCGATGATCCACAGAGTGGTGAGCTGCCATGTGAACGTTGGAATCCAACACAGAATGTACGAACCATATTGTTGTCGGTGATTTCGTTGCTCAATGAACCGAATACATATTCGCCGGCGAATGTTGATGCCTCCGTTATGTATCGACGATGGAGAGATTCTCAGGTGAGTGAGGGAGTGAAGAAATGCAAAATTTTGTGTCAGAACATCACAAACAGAACAAGTTTTCTATAGAAAACTTTCATCACAAATAGTAGTTCTAGTTAAGTTCTAGTTCAATTCTAGTTTAGTAATAGTTCTGTTCTACTTTAGTTCAGTTCTACTTCAGCTCTAGTTCAGTTGCAGTTTTTTCGTTTATAAATTTTTCCCAGTTCAGTTCTAGTTCAGCTCTAGTTCAGTTCAAGTTATGTTCTAGTTTAGTTTAGTTCAGTTCTAGTTCGGTTCTAGTTCGGTTCTGGTTCGGTTCTAGTTCGGTTCTAGTTCAGTTCTAGTTCAGTTCTAGTTTAGTTCAGTTCTAGTTCAGTTCTAGTTCAGTTCTAGTTCAGTTCTAGTTCAGTTCTAGTTCAGTTCTAGTTCAGTTCTAGATCAGTTCTAGTTCAGTTCTAGTTCAGTTCTAGTTCAGTTCTAGTTCAGTTCTAGTTCAGTTCTAGTTCAGTTCTAGTTCAGTTCTAGTTCAGTTCTAGTTCAGTTCTAGTTCAGTTCTAGTTCAGTTCTAGTTCAGTTCTAGTTCAGTTCTAGTTCAGTTCTAGTTCAGTTCTAGTTCAGTTCTAGTTCAGTTCTAGTTCAGTTCTAGTTCAGTTCTAGTTCAGTTCTAGTTTAGTTCTAGTTCAGTTCTAGTTCATTTCAAGTTCATTTCTAGTTCTGTTCTAGTTTTGTTCAAGTTCTGTTCTAGTTCAGTTCTAGTTCAGTTCTAGTTCAGTTCTAGTTCAGTTCTAGTTCAGTTCTAGTTCAGTTCAGTTCTAGTTCAGTTCTAGTTCAGTTCTAGTTCAGTTCAGTTCTAGTTCAGTTCTAGTTCAGTTCTAGTTCAGTTCTAGTTCTGTTCTAGTTCAGTTCTAGTTCTGTTCTAGTTCTGTTTCTAGTTCTAGTTATGTTCTAGTTCTGTTCTAGCTCTGTTCTAGTTCTGTTCTAGTTCTGTTCTAGTTCTGTTCTAGTTCTGTTCTAGTTCTGTTCTAGTTCTGTTCTAGTTCTATTCTAGTTCTGTTCTAGTTCTGTTCTAGTTCTGTTCTAGTTCTGTTCTAGTTCTGTTCTAGTTTTGTTCTAGTTCTGTTCTAGTTATGTTCCAGTTCAGTTCTAATTCTGTTCTAGTTCTAGTTATGTTCTAGTTCTGTTCTACTTCAGATCCAGTTCTAGTTTAGTTTAGTTTAATTTAGTTCAGTTCTACTTTAGTTCTAGTTCAGTTCTAGTCCATTTCTAGTTATGTTCTAGTTCTGTTCACGTTCTTTTCTAGCTCTGTTCTAGTTCAATTCTAGTTTGTTCTAGCTCTGTTCTAGTTATGTTCTAGATCTGTTCTAGCTTTGTTCTGGTACTGTTCTAGTTCTGTTCTAGATCTGTTCTAGATCTGTTCTAGTTCTGTTCAGTTCTAGTTTAATTCTAGTTCAGTTCTACTTTTGTTCTAATCCAGTTCTATTCTATCTTTTAGGGCAAAGATAATGAATATCCCAATATAATACGTAAACAAGCTTTAGCTGCCAATGCTGAGGCCAAAAAAGAAGGCATTGTTGTACCCATGACCCTCGAAGATTATTGCATTAAACCAAAACGAAAAGAAACAAATGAACCAACACTAGACTCAAACTTCTTTGATGATGTCTTCGATTTAGAAACTGAAGATGATTTACCAACCGATGACGATGATGAAGACGACGATGAGGAGGATGATGATGACGACGATGATAATGCAGATGATAGTGGCAAAGGTGAAACAACATAAAAAAGAACCAAAAGAAAAGGTGAGAGAAATTTGTACAAAACACTAAGAAATTTTAACAATTTTTAATTTATCTTTAGGTTGGCATCAGTAAATTTCTTTAGTTTTATAGCTGCAGGGGGATTTCTTTTTTTTATTTTTTATTTGTTTTTTTGGCAAAGACAGTGTCTTTTAGCAATATCAGGAATATTTTTTCTCATATATATTTTTTAATTTAATGTTTTTTTTTTTTTTTTTTTTGTTTTTAAGATTTAAGTTTATTTGCAATGAAATCAGTAAAAAAGCAACAAAATTTTCCATTTTTAACTAAACTAATTAAAATATTTCAAATAAATTTATTATGTATAACTATTATTATAAACTTCAAAAACTAATTTGTTAAATTATATATTAATAATAATAAAAACATATTAAAACCAAGAATTAAAGCCAAATAGTTAAAAAATACACACACACAGACAGACAAACACTCAAAATAAAAAAAACAATTTTAATATAAAAACAAAAATTGCCATATACCCAACTGAACCATAAATATTTAAACACAAATTTCTTTAATTAAAGCTAAAAAAAAAAACTAATATGTTACAGATTTAAAGCATTTTCTTAAAAATCTGTAAATCCCTTTAGTTATGGAAACAAATAATTTAATTATTTCTGTTTTAAACACCTTAATCCACAACGAATCTTTAAATTTAATGGCGAAATTTGTTAATTTTTTTTTAATTCGAAAAATTATTAAAAAATAACTGCTTTATCTTAAAATTTAACAACTTTTATCCTCTGCTATACATTACAATATTTTGTTGCTAAATAATAATATAATAATAATACAAAAAACTACCTTAATTGTAAGACTTAAAAGAAAACTTTTAAATTCTCATTTTAAGCCAGTCTATACGTTCACACACACACACACCCAAACACCCCTTCTCAATCTACATAAATATATTTTTTTAAGTATCTCTTTCATAACTATCTCTTATAATTAAACAAACAAAAAAAAAACTATATAATAAACATTTAAATTATTAAAAAAAAACAAATAAAATACAAAAAAGTCCTTGAAAAAAACATTAAATTAAAATACATTTAATTTAATTTCATATTTTCTTTACTCAAAAGCTCATAATCTCAATTTTTATTTGACAAAATTAAATATAATTTAATAGAAATAAAAAATTCATTAATAAAAATTTAAAAAATATCAATAAAATGCCAATAAAATAATAGAGTATAAAAACAAAAAGAACGAAAATTCGTCCACTTTATTAAAAAAAAATTATTTCACTTTTTAAATGAAATTGAAATTTATGGTGAAATTGCAATTTTTAGGGAAATTGTAATTTTTGGTAAAAATAAAATTTTTGGTGAAATTGAAATTTTTGGTGAAATTGAAATTTTTAGTAAAATTTGAAATTTTTAGTAAAATTTAAAATTTTTAGTGAAATTGAAATTTTTGGTGAAACTGGAATTTTTTGTAAAATTTAACTTTTTGATGAAATTACAATTTTGTGAAATTATAATTTTTGGTGAAATTGCATTTTTTAGTGAAATTGCATTTTTTAGTGAAATTGTAATTTTTGGATAAATTGCAATATTTAGTGAAATTGTAATTTTTGGATAAATTGCAATATTTAGTGAAATTGTAATTTTTAGTGAAATTTAAATTTTTAGTGAAATTTTTGATTAAATTGTAATTTTTGGTAAAATTGCAATTTTTGATGAAAAAAATGTTTGTGAAATTTAAATTTTTGGTGAAATTTGAAATTTTTAGTGAAATGAAATTTTTTGGTAAAATTTAAAATTTTTAATGAAATTTAAATTTTTAGTGAAATTGAAATTTTTGGTGAAAAATTGCAATTTTTAGTGAAATTCTATAAAATATTTTTTATAAAATTGCTATTTTTAGTGAAATTGCAATTTTTACTGAAATTGAAATGTTTATTGAAATTGCAATTCTTTGGTGAAATAACAATTTTTGATGATATTAAAATTTTTGGTGAAATTGAAATTTTTAGTGAAACTAAAATTTTTAGTGAAATTCTATAAAATATTTTTTATAAAATTGCTATTTTTAGTGAAATTGAAATTTTTACTGAAATTGAAATGTTTATTGAAATTGCAATTCTTACTGTAATTGCAATTTTAAGTGAAATTTAAATTTTTGGTGAAATAACAATTTATGATGATATTAAAATTTTTGGTGAAATTGAAATTTTTAGTGAAACTAAAATTTTTGGTAAATTTTTTTTTTTTGTGAAACTAAAATTTTTGGTAAATTTTTTTTTTTTTTGTGAAATTACAATTTTTGGTAAAATGGAAATTTTTAGTGAAATTGCAATTTTTGATGAAAAATTTTATTTTCATTGAAAAATTCACTTTTCGGTAAAAAATTCACTTTTCGGTGAAAAATTAACTTTTTGGTGAAAAATTAACTTTTTGCTGAAAAATTCACTTTTCGGTGAAAAATTAAATTTTTGGTGAAAAATTCACTTTTCGGTGAAAAATTCACTTTTTGTTGAAAAATTCACTTTTTGGTGAATAGTTCACTTTTTGTTGAAAAATTCACTTTTTTTTGGTGAAAAATTAACTTTTTGCTGAAAAATTCACTTTTCGGTGAAAAATTAACTTTTTGTTGAAAATTTCACTTTTCGGTGAAAAATTCACTTTTTGGTGAAAAATTAACTTTTTGCTGAAAAATTCACTTTTTGTTGAAAAATTCACTTTTTGTTAAAAAATTCACTTTTCGTTGAAAAATTCACTTTTTATTGAAAAATTCACTTTTCGGTGAAAAATTCACTTTTTGGTGAATAGTTAGTTCACTTTTTGGTGAATAGTTCACTTTTTGTTGAAAAATTCACTTTTTGTTAAAAAATTCACTTTTTGTTAAAAAATTCACTTTTCGTTGAAAAATTCACTTTTTATTGAAAAATTCACTTTTTGGTGAAAAATTTACTTTTATTTTGAAATTTAGGTGAAAATTCACATTAAAAGTTCGTAAAGTATAGAAAAGTTGTTCACAAACTTCTCTACAGAAAATTTTTCTATGGAAAAGTTCTTCACAATCAAAAGAACTTCTATATAGAAAAAAATGTTCACACACAGTCACACAATCCTACAGAAAAACTTATTTCATGTGATTAAAATCGCTAGTTTTGTTAAATAATCGCTAAAATGGCACTCTGAAAATCATTGACACAACATCAGTTACTTGTTTTATTTTACTTTGTTAATATGTAATTAATTTTTGCTTTTTATTTCACGAAATTTCTTTTTATTACAATAATATGTAGTAAAGTGTATTTTATTAGATAATTAAAATGTTCCAATAGTGCTAAAAAGTAAAACAAAATTCTTAAAACTAAAATGAAATAAAAAGAAAAAATTGGGTGTAAACAATACTTAAAATATAAGCGAATTTTTTAATAATATTAAAAAAAAAAATGAGACAAGAAAAAACAACTTAAACAATATCACTTCTTCAAACAATTTAGAAAAAATTGTCTCCTTACATAGCATCGAAATGGAAACGATGGGCTTCTTGCAATTTTTCCTGTTTATCCTCACGTTTCTCCTTGATGTAGAGCACTAAAATGATGAGTACTATAACCAAACAAGTGCCACCCAAGGCCACCACACTCATTAGAATTAATTTGCTGGGTGTCACAAACAGTTGGGCCTTCCAGCGCTGAGGATCTTCTATGGGTTTGGGTACCACTATTATTTGAGAATTAGGTATAAGCTGGGTAAAGGGGCGAGACATATGACCCAGACCCACGGTCAAAGAATCAACAAAATTAGGTGTTCTACCCAGGCCAAAGATGGTGTAGGGTAATTGTAAAGCAAAATAGGAGGATTGAGGCAATTGCACAGACGAGCCACGCTGTAGATCGCCATCCTGGGTGGTGGTAAAGTAGGTGATGCGAGGTCCGGGCAAATTAGTGCCATAGGTACGTTTCTTGCGCCCTAAGGCGGTATGCATAGTAGGATTCTTTTTGTTGACCAACCCCGTTAAAACAATGACTTTAACAAAATTGGCATCATAGTCCAAAGTATTGCGGAAGGCCAAAGGTCTGTATTGGCCATTTTTGGTTTTTTGTATTAATATCACATCCAGGACACCTATTTTATAAAAATGTGAATTTATTATTTCTTTTCATAATTAAAGGGAAGAAGTCTTACCATCTTGATAGAAATCATAGAAAGCTCCCGCCACAGTATCATTACCCAAAGGATTTAAAGCATTCCATTTAACCTCAAAAGTTCTTTTCAAGGGAGGATTACACATTTTACAGGGAACATTTTCCAGCAGGAACGTTTGCATACGTTTAGGGCCAGTTAAGGTTTGTAGAGTCATTATTAGATCGGGATAACCATCCATATTAAAATCACCACTGCGGGCAGTTATGGTTTTCAAATAAACATCATCTTTAACGGGAGGCACAAAACCCCAGGAGACAGCCTGAGGATCTTTGAAATTAACATGAACATCACGGAAATTAGAGCCATCGTGCACCAGAATAGTGGAATTGGTGCAATCTTTGTGGAAGCACACGGGCAATATGATATTCTCCACACCCTCCAATTCAAAATCAGCAAATACCGCTTGACCTAAATTATAATCAGTACCCACTATGGATATATCGATAGTGTGATTAAAAGTAAAATCTTCCTTTTGCTCGCCGTAGCGACCATACCACACTTCATAGTGTTTATCGGTTTGTACAAATAAGTCCGCCATAAAATCACCATTCAAATCTAAGTAAGCATTAGCATTGGGAGTCTTAATAGTGGCTGGGAATGCATTTGTTCCCGTAGGTGTTGCTTGACGCCTTTGCTGAGGAGGTTCTCGTGATTTTTGGAAAATCCAAAACATACGTTCACCCGTTTCATTCAAACCATATAGATCTATAATCATGTCACAGTTAAAATCTAAAGCCAAAGGTTCTCCCAGGGTTTGTAACAAAGGTTTCGCTGACTCCGGAGTACAATTCAAACCTTCCGGACCACCCCAATGCACAAACACACTATATAACTCTTGGTCGGAGTCTTTAGGTTTAAGGGTCACCAACACATCCATTAAGGCATCGCCATCAAAGTCTCCTGGCACTACGCTAGTGATTTGATAGTTTTCATAACTACAATAGGGGCCATTTCTTAAAAAGGGTTCCGTTTCGGCTCCTGTAAGATAAATTTGTTAAATTTTTCTTTATAATAAAGGAATGTTTGCATTCACCCACCATATAATATTTGCAATACTTTCATTTTATCCCTTATAAGAAACACATCAGTCAATTCATCGGAATTAAAGTCTCCAAAGGCAGCTACTACGCCTTCCTTGACAGCACCAAACACTTCATTGGTAATATCACTAGCATTGGCTAAAACGCTAAAGCTAAACAGCATTAAGCTGAAGAGCTTCCACTTTATATTGGTATTAATCAAAAACATGTTATTTGCTTAAAAATTAATAGTTAATTAAAACATTTTCTTTTTGCCTTAAAAGAAAAAAATCAATTTTTTGCCACAGCTAAGGGAGAAAGCACTATTGCTTTGAAGAAACACTTTTCATTAGTTTCCTATTAAATATTTCTATAATAAAATATTCACTTTAGTTGTTTAAAGTTTTTTTCGTTTAATTTTATTAATTTAAATAAATTTTCTATTTTTACAACAAGAAATTTCACACAAAATAAATGAGTCAATACAATTTTGTTGATGTGTTGGAGTATGATGAAAATAGAAAAAACAATGAGTATTAACAAGAAGTTAGCCTATGAGGGGCAGACATTATAAATGTCACTTTTTTTATAACAACATTGACAGTTAAAAGATAGCAAATTCATATGTAAATAAAGCAATAACTAAGCTCTTGTTTACACCTGCATAAATAAGCTTGAAGAAAAACAAAGAAGTGATAACAGCTGTCACAGGGTTGTAACATTAGGTACTATTGCTAACAGTGTTAACCGTTAAAGGAACAAAAAAAACGCCAAAATGTTTAAGTAAGAAAAGGAATATAGAAATAAAAGTGATTTTTATTGTTTGATCATTGTAGTGCTGTAATATTCTACTACTTTTGATTACTCAATACTTTTCGTATTTTTTCACACCTCTTTTGAGACATTTTACTTTTTTTTAGGTTGCGTCAATAAATATTTGTAACTTTTTAACTATTATTGCAGTTTTTTAATTATTTTTACATTGATTTTATATTGCTAAGAGTTGCATTTCTAATAATTATATGATCTGTATTAGTTGTAGAGCTGTATTTTTTCACATCATAGCTGTTAAATTTTAATAAGTGAAATCCATATACAAGTCTGAAAGTATTGAGTAACTACTTTTTAGTATTGAGTACGTAAAAAATAGGGCAAATACTCGATACTCGATACCCACTACTCAATACTTTAACAGCACTAGATCATTGCCAAGGTATATTAATTAGGGTTCTTTAAATCGACTTTCGGATAATCGAACAATCGACTTTTTGTCGAAAAAAGTCGAAAAGTCGAAGTCGACTATTTTGTTCCAAAAAAGTCGATAACTCGACTATGGTCTGTGAAAAAAGTCAAAAAGTCGACTTTGTTAATAAAAGTCGAAAAAAGTCGAAAAGTCGAAAAAAGTCGATAAGTCGAAAAAAGTCGAATAAAGTCGAAGAATGTCGAAAAAAGTCGAAAAGTCGTAAAAAGTCGATAACTCGAAAATTGTAGAAACAAGTCAAAAATAGTCGAAAATCTTAAAAAAGTGGAAAAAAAGTAAAAACTCTAATATAGTCGGAAAAACTCGGAAAAAGTCAAAAAATAGTAGAAAAAAGTCGAAAGAAGTCGAAAATAGTCAAAAAGTCGAAAAAATCGAAAAGTCGGAAAAAGTCAAAAAGTCGAAAAAGTCGGAAAAAATCGAAAAGTCGAAAAAATTCGAAAAGTCGGAAAAAGTCGAAAAGTCGACTATTTATAAAATACTTATAGTCGAAAAGTCTAAAAGTCGACTTTTAAGTAAATGAAAAAAGTCGAAAAATCGACCTTTCATAAAATGCAGAAAGTCGAGAAGTCGAAAAGTCGACTTTTAACTAAATGAAAAAGTCGAAAAGTCGACTTTTCGTTTCAACTAATATTAATTATAAGGTAGTGTTAACAGAATAGCTGATTCTTTTTTGCTATTACACTTTTGATTTTTGACACTTTGAAGTGTAGGCATACTGTCAAACTCCATATATAAAAAATAAAATGAATTCGCTCTGTTTTTCTGAATTCGCCGACGACACTACCTTATAATTAATATATCTTGGATCATTGCCATCACACTTAAAGCGCCTTGGCGACACATAAAATTGTTTGACTCAAACGGTAAGTTTTTTTTTATTGTGTTAGTAAAAAACTCACACCGCATATATACATGTGAGTTTTTTCACTAACACAATCAAAAAACTTACCGTTTGAGTCAAACAAATTTGATGTGAAAAAACAAAATACATGTAAAATGTTGTTGTTGCAGAACTGCCACCACCTTATCTGAATTCGCCTTGGTGTATTAGCAAAAAACAATCAGCTGTTCTGCTAACACTACCTTATAATTAATATACCTTGGCGCAAAATAAAAAAATCCCCGTTTTAAATGATAAAAAAAATGAAAATCAGCCATAATTAAAAAACGCCATTTTGTAATAAATCATTTGTGCTTGGATCTCCAATTGGTAAAGGTTGATCGCGTCATTTTTTTTTTCCCAAAAAATTAATAAAAAACCATAAAAATGGAAAAAATCAACGACCTCTTGGCCAAAGTTAAAAAACTATCTGCTTCTTTCGCCAAAGATGTTGATGGAATATTAAAACGTCTCACCGATCCCGATAAAACTAAATTACAACTTGATCTTGAAGTCTGCCAACTTTATGAGAACATTATGCAGGCCAATCAGTATTTGTGTGAAGTTAAATGTATGATTTTTCAAATGCGTCACGATTTGTTTTTGATGAAAGAGGAATCGTCGGAGGCCAAATTGGATAACAAAAAGAAGAAGGAAAAGAAAGAGGAAAAGGAGAAACTTGTCTTATTGCTTTACAATGCCGAGGAGGCCTATGGCGAACGCAAAACGGAGACCATTAAAATATTGCAAGGCATTGTGGAGAAAGGTAATAAAATGAAATTTACTTTGGAAGAAATCGAGCTATGGAAGGAAGCACAGAATTTTATTAAATCCAATATCGTCCGTATGAATATGTAAAGTGTGTTTGTGTTAATTTACATTGTCAAAGAAATGTATTACAAATGAATTCCAATAAAAATTTTTGAAATAAAAACTCACCATCGTTAAGCTATTTTTCCGATTTTATGATTAGAAATGGTCAACCTAAGTTTTATAATAAAAATCCCCGGTTGGTCATTTACTTTTTTAAGATATCCCTAGATATTTCCTGACATTTTGAACCAACGGCCTGTAAATTCCTTGGAAAATAACTAGAATACAGGACTACCTCTGTTCACAATAAGTCGCCCATAAATCCCATGCCAGAAAACTCATGGACTTATTTGTTTTACGTCTTTAGTTAGTAGACTTTCTTGGGCATTTCCGATTGTTTATTTCGTCCACCGGTCTATTAATGACTTAAATTCTGACTAAAATTTTTCAATAAATTTCTCAGCTTCCGGAAAATGCTTTGACTTGTTTTTTATATGGATGTACATACAGTATAAAATAGCAATAAAATATATGTAACTGACTTTGTTTTACAAAATAATCAAGTTTTCTGTGCTCCAGGAAACCAGATAGACTAGTTTGTTAAATATACATAAATGTAGTACAAACATGATAGATCATTTATAAAAAAATTTCTGGCCTACCGGACTACTAATAGCTGAAATAAATTCAATGAAAGTAAACTTATTTGTTTACCAAAAAATAGTTTTGAATGTTTGTTTTACAAGTATTCAAACTTGCAGATAACTTAGGAGAATAATTATAACACCTTATTATGGACCTGAGTTCAAAGAATATCTCTACTGATAATTATAAAAAATCGGTGTAACAATTATATAAATATGAGCAATGAAACTGTAGCAGTCAAATTGTTAGCAAATGGGTTAACAAATTAAAATTTTTCTACATTTTATGCAATTTTAAAAACTATAATAAAATCTACATATTATTTAACTTAGGACCTAGTTTATTGCTAAAAATCTGTATTTCAATTGTTTTTTTTTTTTTTGGGACAAAAATTCTTATTTTATATATTTTTCCCCCTACCTAACTAGAAGCACACTATTTCCAATTGGCAACATTACTGAAAAGCCGTGATTCATAAAGTCTTCATAACTGGCAACTCTTTCTGTAAACATATGTTTATATGTTAAACAACCCTGTGTTATTCCACTCATCTTATCAATGACAGTTACCTGACAAAATAATTGTCAAAATTGTAGCAAAAAATCAACAAACGTGCTTTTTACACATTAAAAAAAACTTAAAATTACACATGCTCTCTTGAATATATTGTAATATAAGCTAAAATAAACAAATTAGAAAAATAATTTATAGTGATATTGTAAATTTACAACTAAACAACAGGTAAACAAAAAACGATATAAGTGTGAAAAATAGTAAAGGGAAATTTGAAGTTTGAAAAAAAAACCCAACTTATTGTAAGCATATGATGTATGAAAAGAACAAAATTTTTGGTGTACGTGACTTAAGGTTTAGTATTAATGGTGGACACATGCATATACAATTTGAGTTCAAACCTACATAAAAACCAAAATAAACAACAAAGAACAACAACAACTATGCAACAAAGCATACATAAAAGAATAATAAGAAGTTTTTGTTCGATGTTTGATGATTAAGTACTTAGTTTTTGGAAGTCATTACAAAATTTATATTTAAACGTAAAGGTTGTGTGCAGTTTTTTTTTTTTGAGAAATTAATTTGGAAATACATATAATAAAAAGTGAAATTTTTGTAAAATAAACATAAATCTTAAATACAATTAAAAAGTAAAAAAATTTATAAACTTTTAAAAAAATCTTAAACTTTTTTAAAATTAATTAATTTTAAACAGCTGCCTGTTTGTGTTTTTCTTGCATAAATTTAAATTATACAACATTTTTTTATGTGTTACTATTTATAAATTAAACAAAAACAACTTTTCTATAAAAAACAGGAAATCTTATTCAAAACAAACAAATAAAAAACACAACCGTTTTAATTAGTTAATCTCTTTGTGTGTGTGTGTGTGACATTTGATGATAATTATTGGCCAAAAACCAAATACATAAATATAAACAAAAGCTAAATATTACTAAAAAGGTGAGTCAGTTAATAAACTTGTTCAAGGTGTTCCCATTTTTGTAAAAAAAACAAGAAAACAAAAACTTTAAACTAATTGTAGTGTTTAAAAATTTAGTAAGTGATTGTGGCAAATTCTTAACAATTAAGTTTGTTGATGATGTTTGCTGCAACAAACTTAATATGTTGCAAGTTTCTTAACAGCCCTATCAAACATGTATGCTGTTGTAATTATATTACATTTTTACGTTTTTTGTTTACATTTGCGAATTTTTCACGAGAGAGATAGTTAATAAGAGAATTGCCATAAGCAAAAATATATTTAAACATTAACCGTTATATTTCTTTTCCATGTAAATGCATTCGAACTGCATTTATTTTTTTATAAAAAATATTATAATTCTTTTACCTATAATAAGTTTTTTTTTGTAGAAAATTTTAAAGTTATGTTTTATTTTGTAAAAAAAAATGATAAAATGTCTGTCTGTCAATGCACTTGCATTTGTTTTGTTTACATTTTACAAGAGAGAGAGAGTGATTAGAAGAGTTGCCATAATTACAAAAATGTTGCCATTTATCCTTGCAACTGGTATGACAACAAGAGTGATGCCATTAGCAAAAATTGTTGAGACTTACCGTAATTGAATTTTTGCAGAGAATATATAAACTTTTGTAAAAATTAGTTATTTTTAAACAAAAATAATTAGTTTTAAGTTGAATTTTAAATAATTTTTACAATTATTTACATTTAATTGTTAAATAAACAGAAACAAACATATTGACTTGAAATTGCATTTGTTTTGTTTACATTTTGATTAAGTGACTAAAATGGAGTTTTCATAAGTAGAAAAATATTGCAATTTATCCTTGACATGTTTTAAAACAAGGAGAAGGTTGCCTTAAGCAAAAATTATTAACAGTTACCGTAATAAAAAGTATAAAAAAAAGGAAAAAATAAATTTTTAAAGAGAAAATCCCAATTTTTACATACTCTAGTTTTTATTAAACAAAAATAAAATACTTTACCTTTAAAATTAATAATTATCAACATTTAAATGTTTAAAAAACAAAAAACTAACTTATATACTTGTATTTTTATCTTTATAGCCACCATGTTGGACATAGTCCAACCTAATGTCGCTATCAACAGCGCTCAACCTTTAACAAACGACGCCTCGACACCAGCCACCTCAACTGAAGTGGTTGTGGTACGTGCTAAACCGAAAAAAGTTTTCAAACCTAAAGCTCGTCTAAATCGTATACCACAAAGTTTGCTCGATGATCCTCAGCTACAAAAGGCCATTGAACGTTTACCCGCCAACTACAATTTTGAAATACACAAAACTATATGGCGTATCAAGGAAATGAAAGCGAATAGGGTGGCTTTACAACTACCCGAAGGTTTGTTAATGTATGCCATGGTCATCAGTGATATAATAGAACGTTTTACCGAGGCCGATACGGTGATAATGGGTGATGTTACTTATGGAGCCTGTTGTGTTGATGACTACACCGCTAAAGCTTTGGGTGCTGAGTTATTAGTGCACTATGGTCATAGTTGTTTAATCCCGGTCGATCAGACAGAGGGTATTAAAGTTTTGTATATATTTGTGGATATCAAAATAGATCCTCTACACTTTTTGGATTCCGTCAAGTTGAACTTTAAGCCAGAGGATGGACAAATGGCTTTAGTTAGTACTATACAGTTTGTGACCACTTTACAGGCCGCCTCCACAGAATTAAAGTCGGCCGGTTATGATGTGATAGTACCACAGGCTAAACCTTTAAGTCCTGGTGAAATTTTAGGTTGTACCTCACCTACACTGCCGGAAACAACAAAATTGATTATTTATCTGGGCGATGGACGTTTTCATTTGGAATCGGCTATGATAGCGAATCCAAAGTTGAAGGTGGGTGTTTTAAATATTAAAGAAAAATAGAACTTTACTATAAGAAAACTGTTATACTAAAAATTATTCCATAGAAAACTGTTATACTGACAATTTTCTTTAAAAAAACAGTTTTCTAACTAAATGTTTAATTTGTTTTCTCTTTCCAGGCCTATAAATACGATCCCTATGAAAAGAAATTCACTATTGAGGAATACGATCACTCAACCATGCAGTCCATGCGTTATGGCGAAATAGAAAAAGCCATGAAAGCCAAAAAAATCGGTATTATATTGGGCACTTTAGGACGCCAAGGCAGCTCTAGGGTACACAAATTTCTCGAAAAACGTATACGAGCCAAGGGCTACGATTCCACAACCATCTTACTCTCGGAAATCTTTCCCCAAAAACTGGCACTCTTCGATAATATAGATGCTTTTGTACAAATCGCCTGTCCACGTCTCTCCATTGACTGGGGTTCTGCTTTTGCCAAACCTTTACTGAATCCCTATGAGTTATCGGTCGTCTTAGGAGATGTTGAATATACACCCCACAATTCTGCCCCCAAACAAGATTCCTATCCCATGGACTTTTATGCCAGCGGTAGTTTAGGTCCCTGGACTCCCAACTTTAAGCCACCAGCCTTGGGTGAATGTGAAAATAAACCTTCTGCAGACTGTTGTGGACGCTGTACTAGAGCCGAATTGGAAAAGGATGATGAGGGTAAAGTGATAACAAAAGTGGTGGATATTGATGATTTGTTGGACTTTAAAAAGGGCTAAATGGATGACCAACACCAATAGCCGACAGCTATAAACACTTCCCTTATTTCTCAAATTACAAAACTTTATTATTTTAAGTTTTATTGTTGTATATGTTGTATATATAAACTTGGGACTTAAACAAATTCTTTATAATTTAAGTAAGCTTAATTTTATTTTTAAATTATGGCTTTTAGTTTCAATTACTTTTTTAGTTAAATTTTAGTTTTTTTCGTAACTATCATGGCTTTTTTTTAAATATAGTTTTATATGAATAAATTTATAAAAAATCATAAATAAAAATAGTTTCTAAAAAATATGTAAAAATTCAAGAAGTTTTATTTGAAATAATAAAAAAATATAAAAGAAAAACGGATCTCAGTAAGAATTATGGAAGAACAAGAATAATTTTAAAGAATTTTGGAAAAAATTTCCATAATTCATTTAAAATAACGAAAATTATTAGAAATTAAAGAATATAACACTTATTTTCTCCTAAACAAAATGTTTAGCAACATGGTTTATGTTAAAAACATTGAAAATATTATTAACTTTAACAGCAAACTTTAATTACAAAAATTTCCACAAAGCAAACTTCTAAAAGCATAAATCTAATCTAAACATGTTTAATAATTTTATACTAAATTAATTATTTTAATTCCTTTTAATAAAAAAATGCCACAAAACATGTAAAATTATTAAAATATGTAACAAAATATCCAGTATATTCCTACCTCACATAATAACAAACATTTACAGAGCTAAAATAACTCAACCTTAAAGAAACATGTTGCTAACATTAACACAACATGTTTAAATTTATGTATTTACACTTTTTTGTTGTGTAAACATTGCCAGAGGTGAGTTTCTTTTGCTTTTATTTTCAACTGTCAAACACAGCTGTGTTGTTAATGGTTTTTTATTGTTTACATTTTTTCTAGTTTTTATTTGTAAATTTTGTTAATTAACTTTCTAAAGTTAAAATTTTTGTTAATTTTTTATCATAATTCCTTAGGAAATATTAAAGAAAATAAACCAAATATGTTGAAAAGTAATAATTTTAAGAGGTAAATACTAAAACAACAAAATAATAAGAAATATTAAAAAAAAATTTCTTAAATTGTTAACAACTCAACAAGTAGAGATAAAAAACAAAGTATTACTTTGTATATAGTAAAATAATTATCTTTTAACTAATAAAAAGTACTTATTTGTTTCTACTTTAAAAAGTATTGCCGATGATTTAACAGCATTTAGTACAACAGAAAATGTGGAACAATTAAGACGTTCCAGCTTGGAACAAACAACAAATACAATATTACAAGACCAACCCTCACTAAATAACAATAATATAAAACAGTCTAATGTTAAAGCAGCTATTGCAAATAATGACAATTCTCAAACAGAAGCCACCACCTCCCTAGCGGCTTTACAACTTTCAGCCGGAGTGCTGCAATCATATGCACCTCCCATAGCCAAGGCTAGAGGACAACTTAAGGAATTAATGTAAGTTATGGGTATGATTTTTTTTTCACAATTTATGGCTTTTCATTGGAATTTTCTTGTAGACAAAAACAAAATAAAATCTATATTGATTTATCGGCGGAAAAGTTTAAACTGGACAATGCTGAGGTTGCCAAATTACAGGATATGGTGAGTATTAGAAGTAAATTATAAAATTTTAATGTTAGAAGTCTAGTCTGAACGGGTTTTCATAGAAAAGTTTCTTTTGAAGTGTTTTCTCAAGAAAAGTGCCTTGTCTGAACTGTTTTCTATAGAAAAATTTCTTGTTTGAACAGTTTTCTATAAAAAAAGTGACTTGTCTGAAAAGCTTTTTATAGTTTTCTGAATAGATTTCTTATAGATAGTCTTATCTGAACAGATTTCTATATCAAAATCTCTTGTCAGAACAGTTTTCTAAAGAAAAGTATCTTCATTGAACAGTTTTCTATAGAAAAGTGCCTCATCTGAACACTTTTCTATAGAGAAGTCTTATCGAAACAGTTTTCTATAAGAAAGTGTCTTGTCTGAACAGTTTTCTATAGGAAATTTACTTATCTAAAAAGTTTTCTATAGAAGAGTCTTATCTGAACAGTTTTATATAGAAAAGTGTCTTGTCTGAACAGTTTTCTATTGAAAAATCTCTTGTCTAACAATTTTTCTATAGAAAAATGTCTTATCTGAATAGTTCTCTATAGGAAATTTCCTTATCTAAACAGTTTTCTGTAGAAGAGTCTTATCGGAACTGTTTTCTATAAGAAAGTGTCTTCTCTGAATAGTTTTCTATAGAAAATTTCCTTATCTAAAGAGTTTTCTATAGAAGAGTCTTATCTGCATAGTTTTATATAGAAAAGTATCTTGTCTGAATAGTTTTCTACAGAAAAGAGTAAAGACACTTTATAGTTTTCTATCTAAATGTCTAGTTTGGCCAGTTTTCTATAGATGTTTCCTATTAAGAAGAGTTTTCTGTAGAAAAGTGTTTTGCCTAAAAGTTTTCAATCAATCTTACTTCTTCGCCTAACAGGGATTCGTTTTGATGATAAATTTTAAATCACTTTCCAAAAACGTGCTTTTTATTAACAACTTAACACAAGCAACTCATAGTTCCGACAGAACTCATAAAACTTTATCATAAATTTTTAATAATACGTTTATTTTCACATAATAATCAATTTTAAAAACTTAATTATCTAAAATTTTTAAAACACTAAAAAAACTATTAAAAACATAAGAAAAATCATACAAATTTCCAACAATTTAAGATAACATTCTACAATTTAATATGCCTCCCATTAACTACAATATTATTAAAAAATATTTCTGCTGTAACAAATTTTAAACAATTAATGATTGTCAAAAATATGAAAATCTTATCAAAATTTTAACAGAATTGTTTAATTTACCGTGTAATTTGTTTTTTTTTTATTGATTTAATTACTTCCAATAAAACGTTTTAATACAATGTATTCTCATTTAATCTTTATTACTTTTACAGATGATTAATGTTAAAGTGTGCAGAGAGAAATTGTTAAAAATTAAAAAGCACATGCAGAATATCTATCAGCGTACGAAAGTATTAAAGGTAAGTGTTATAAATTTTTAATTAAGAATAAAATTTAAGGAATAAAACTAAAGGAAAAGGTTTTCTTGAGATATTTGTCTATATGAAGGGGACTTCTCTGGACTAGGTTCTATAGAAACTAATCTTCTTTGCGATATGGAATGGGAAATAGAACTTCTTTTGACAATTGTCTATAGAAACGAGTCTTATCTGGACAGTTTACTATACAAAAGTTTGTTGTCTGGACAGAATTTTGCAAAGAGTATCATATCTGCACAGTTTTCTATAGAAAATTGTCTTGTTTGGACTGTTTTCTATAGTTGTGTCTTGTCTAGACAGTATTTGATATAAGTGTCTTGTTTGAATAGTTTTCTACAGAAAAGTGTGTTGTCCGATTAGTTTTCTATAGAAAAGTGTGTTGTCTGGAATGTTTTCTATAGAAAAGTGTGTTGTCTGGAATGTTATATATAGAAAAGTGTCATGTCTGGAAAGTTTTCTACAAAAAAGTGTTTTGTCTGCTCAGTTTCCAAAGAAAAGTGTCATGTCTGGAAAGTTTTCTATAGAAAAGTGTCTTGCTTGTCGCGTTTTCAGCAGAAAAGTGTTTTATCTGAACTGTTTCTATGGAAAATTATCTTGTCTTGGCAATCTCTGTAGAAAACTGTCTTGTAAAACAATTTTCTATAGAAAAATGTCTTAACTAAACAGTTTTCCAAGAAATGTGTCTTTACTAAACGAGTTTCTATAAAAAAATTTCCAGTTTTGCTAGTTTTCTATAGAAAAGTATACTGTTTGGAAAGTTATCTATAGAAAAGTGTCTTGTTTTGTTGGTTTTTTATAGAAAAATGTCCTCTTTGGATAGTTTTCTATAGAAAACTGTCTGTTATATAAATAAGTATCTTTTTGGACAGTTTTCTATAGAAAAGTATCTTGTCTGTACAGTTTCTATAGAAAAGTGTCCTGTATGGACATTTTTCTATGGAAAAGTGTCTTAACTAAATAGTCTCCTCTAAAAGTGGGACTTGGCTAAACAGTTTTCTATGGAAAGTTGTCTAAACTAAACGGTTACTGTAAAAATGTGTCTTGACTAAACGAAGTTCTAGCAAAAAGTGTCTGAACTAAATGCCTATTAAAAGAAAAGTGTAGTTAACATTTTTTTATATAGAAATGTTTTGAAAAGTGTCCTGTCTGTACAGTTTCTATAGAAAAGTATCCTGTATGGACATTTTTCTATAGAAAAGTGTCTTAACTAAATAGTCTCCTCTAAAAGTGGGTCTTGGCTAAACAGTTTTCTATGGAAAGGTGTCTAAACTAAACGGTTACTGTAAAAATGTGTCTTGACTAAACGAAGTTCTAGGAAAAAGTGTCTGAACTAAATGCCTATTAAAAGAAAAGTGTAGTTAACATTTTTTTATATAGAAATGCTTTGAAAAGTTTCCTGCCTGAGTAGTTTTATATAGAAAAGTATCTTTTAGAGCAGTTTTCTATAGGACATGTGTTTTCTAATGAACATGTGTTGACTAAACTGTTTTCTATAGAAATGTGTCTGAACTAAACGGTTTTCTATAGAGATGTGTCTTGACTAAACGGATGTCTGAACTAAATGCTTTTTAAAAGAAAAGTTTAGCAAACAGTTTTCTCTATAGAAGTGTTTTGTTCAGACAGTTTCTAGATAATATGTCTTCTTTAAAAGGTTTTCTATTGAAAGATATATTGACTTGTCTATAGAAAAGTGTCTTGTTTTGATGGTTTTTTATAGAAAAATGTCCTCTTTGGATAGTTTTCTATAGAAAACAGTCTTGTCTGTACAGTTTCAATAGAAAAGTTTCCTGTATGGACAATGTTATATAAAAAAAGTATCTTTTTGGACAGTTTTCTATAGAAAAGTATCTTGTCTGTACAGTTTCTATAGAAAAGTGTCCTGTATGGACATTTTTCTATAGAAAAGTGTCCTGTATGGACATTTTTCTATAGAAAAATGTCTTAACTAAATAGTCTCCTCTAAAAGTGGGACTTGGCTAAACAGTATTCTATGCAAAGGTGTCTAAACTAAACGGTTACTGTAAAAATGTGTCTTGACTAAACGAAGTTCTAGGAAAAAGTGTCTGAACTAAATACCTATTAAAAGAAAAGTCTAGTTAACAGTTTTTTATATAGAAATGTTTTGAAAAGTTTCCTGTCTGAGTAGTTTTATATAGAAAAGTATCTTTTAGAGCAGTTTTATATAGGATGCGTCCTGTCCAAACAGTTTTCTATAGAAAAGTGTCTGAACTAAACAGTTTTCTATAGAAAAGTGTCTGAACTAAACGGTTTTCTATAGAGATGTGTCTTGACTAAATGGGTGTCTGAACTAAATGCTTTTTAAAAGAAAAGTTTAGCAATGTTTTCTCTATAGAAGTGTCTTGTACGGACAGTTTCTAGATAAGAAGTTTTCCTTAAAAAGTTTTCTATTGAATGATATATTGACTTTATAGTTTTATATAGGAAAGAGTCTTAGATAAACAGTTTTATATGGAAGTGTTTGGCTAAACAGTTCCCTATGGAAAAATGTCTAGTTTGATTAGTTTTCTTTAGAAAGTTGCCTTTTGTGGACAATATTCTTTAGGGAAGTGTATTAACTGAAGGGTTTGCTATAGAAATGTTTCTTGTTTAAACAGTTTTCTATAGAAAAGTGTCTCGACTAAATAGTTTTGTATAAAGATGTGTCTTTACTAAAAGTCCTTAGTGAATAGTTTTCTATATATAAGTGTTTTCTATATATAAGTGTTTTCTATATATAAGTGTTGGGCAGTTTTCTATAGATAAAAGTCTTCTCTGGAAAGTTTTATATTGAAAAGTAACTTGTCTTAATAGTATTCTATAGAAAATTGTCTATGCTGAGAAGTTTTCTAAAGAAAAATCTCTTGTCTAAATAGTTTTCTAAACAAGTGTCTTGTCTAAAGTGTTTTCTATGGAAAAATTTCTTGTTTAAAAAGTTTTCTTTAGGAAAATGTCTTGTTAGAACTGTTTCGGTAAGAAAGTGTCTTCACTAAACAATTTCCTATAGAAAGGTGTCTTGATTAAATAATTTTTTATAGAAAAGTGTCTTGACTAAATAATTTTTTATAGAAAAGTGTCTTGACTAAAGATCTCTCTATAAAATTGTTTAATCTGGTTTAATTTATCCATTTTCTATAGAAAATTGTCTTGTCTTTAGAATTTCTTTAAGGAAAATAATTGTTTTGAGGAAAAAATTGTGTTTTGTAGTACTTACTGCTTATTTTAGAACTTTGCTTAGTAGTAATGTTAAACATTTTATTGTTTCTTAAACATGCTTTAGCAAAACTTGTGTGTTTTTTTTTTATTAAACTTTGTTTTTAAAACTCTATAGAATTCAATTTTTTTTCTAAAATTCTAGAAAAGAGCCATAAATATACAAACATGCAAAGAAAAAGAATTACAGCGTAAATTACAAAAACAGCAGCAGGAAGAATCTTTAATTGGTAAAATAAACCAATAGTAAAAGTTTTTTTTTTTTCATATAAAAATATTTAATTTAGATAAATAAATCTAAAATGTATAAATGTTATTCATTACTTTTTTTTAATATAATAAACTTATAACAAATATATTTTATTTTCTTTAAATAATTAATTAATTTTTTGTATAATTTTTAAATTTATTATAATTTTTTAGCAAAACTTTTTTTATAACAAATATGTATATAAAAACTTTGGTGTTTTTTAGTTAAATCTTTTTTTTATATAAAAATTATACAAAGTTTTTTAAAAAACTACATGGAAAGTATAAAATTCTTTTAACCAACTGCTTAATAATTAACTACAACATTTATAAATATTAAATTAAATTTAAAAAAGAAATTAAACTAATTTTTTTTTTTTTTATAAAAAAAGAAAATACTTTTTAAAAATGACCAGTTTATACATGCAGTTTGTTTATGTGTTTTTTTAATTAAGCAAAAATTTTGAAAATTCGTTAGTTAAAATCTTTTAAAAACAATAATTTTAAAAATTTTGTTTTAAAAACTTAAAAAAACATTAATAAATATAAAATACATGCTTTTTGTTTTCTAGTGTTTTAATAATAATTTCAATTAAATCCCCGCAATTAATTTTTGTTCTCAATAAAATGGAAATAATAATAATAATACCTTCTACACAATAAAAATTTTAAAAAATGAAAAAGAAAAAAGTTTTTAAAATAACACAGTCCACATCCAAACATTTACACACGCATACATCTACGTTATTATATATTCTTGATCGTTAAGCATATGCATGGCATCAGTAGGCGCTAAATATTTAACGGTTCCTAAAATTAAAAACAAATAATTAAAATTAAAGAAAAACTTAATAAAAAAAAAATTGTTAGTTACTTTAAAAGTAAATATAAATAAAAAGAAAAAACATTTAGTTAAATTAATTATTAAGTAAATTTTAAGAAAAATAAACGTGCTTTAAGTTTAGTTACAATTTAACATAAAAATTTTAAATATATAAAGAGTTTTCTATAGAAAAGTGTCTCCACTAACATTTTTTCTATAGAGAAATGTCTTAACTAAACAATTTTCTTTAGAAAAGTATCTTGACTAAACAATTTTCTTTAGAAAAGTGTCTTGACTAAACAATTTTCTTTAGAAAAGTATCTTGACTAAACAATATTCTTTAGAAAAGTATCTTCACTAAACAATTTTCTTTAGGAAAGGTGTCTTGACTAAATAATGTCTTGACTAAACAATTTTCTTTAGAAAAGTGTCTTGACTAAACAATTTTCTTTAGAGAAGTGTCTTGACTAAACAATTTTCTTTAGGAAAGGTGTCTTGACTAAATAATTTTCTTTAGGAAAGAGTCTTGACTAAACAATTTTCTTTAGAAAAGGTGTCTTGACTAAACAGTTTCAGAAGATTGTCTAAAAAACTGTCTAGTTCTTTAGAAACATATTTTATCTGCTAGATAACTGTCCTGTCCAACTAGCGCCTTAAAGAATAGTGTCTTGAATAAATAGTTTCCTTATTTGAACAGCTTTCTATTAAAAAGTGTCTTTACTAAATAGTTTCCCATAGAAAATATTTTATTTGGAGCATTTACTATAGAAAAGTGTCTTCATATAACAAGTTTTCTATGGTTATATGTCTTGACATAACAGTTTTCTATGGGAAAGTTGCTTTTCTGCTTAGTTCTCTACAGAAAGTTGTCTTGACTTAACAGTTTTCTATAGGAAATTTGCTTTTCTGTTTAGTTCTCCACAGAAAGTTGTCTTGACTAAACAGTTTTCTATAGAAATGTGTCTTCACTAAACAGTTTCTCAAGATAATTGTCTTGTCTAAACTATTTTCTATAGAAACGTATCTTATCTAGTCAGTTTATTACTAAAAGGTAACTGTCTAGTCAACTAGAGTCTTAAGGAATAGTGTCTCGACTAAACATTTTTCCTGCCTGTACAGTTATCCATTAAAAAGTGTCTGAACTAAACCATTTTCAATTAAAATATCTCCTGCCTGAACCTTTTTCTATAGTTAAGTGTCTCGTCTAAACAATTTTTTATAGAAAAGTGTCTTGACTAAATAGATTACTAGTTTGGACAGTTTTCTGTATGAAAAAACGATCTTATCTGTACAGTTTTCTATAGATAGTTGACTGGTCTCGACGATTTTCTATGTATAAGGTGTTTTGTCTAACTAGTTTCTTAGATAATAGTATCTTAACAAAACAATTTCCTTATCTGGTCAGTTTTCTAAAGAGAAGTGTCTTCACTAAACAGTTTTCTATATAAATAAGTCTTGACTAATAAAAAGGGTCTTAACTAAACAGTTTTTTAAAGAAGTAAATGATAAAAAGTTAAAGTTTAAAAAAAGAAAATATGAAAGGACTTTTGAAAACTTGTTTTATGGAATCAAAAGTCTTCGTTAATTCTACTAAATTATAAAAAAATTAAAACAATTGTGTTTAAAATGAAATTATAGCTAAAAATATTTCCAACAACTAACATGCAACAAATTTAAGTAAAATACATATGTATTTAATCATCAACTTATCAACTTATTATCTACTTAAAGTTTATCGGGGGATGTTTTAAAAATCCCTTTCTGATGATAAATGAAATAACAGTTTTAGTTTTAAATTTCATCGTCATTTATTTGTTTTAATATTAGAAATTGGAACACAAATTCTATCTAAATAAGATTTGTTAAACATTCACCTTTAAGGGAAGGAGGACAATACCGTTTATTTGTAGACGACTTCTCATCAATGTTGCCATCTATAAGATGTTCGAGTCTAAATCTAATTCTTAAATTTTAGAATTGTTGAGGTTAAAGTACAAGTATTTGACTTGACGTGATTTCTGATAAACATTTCGATGTATTAGACGAAGTATTGTTGTTTTCCGATTATGTGAACTTGCAGCAATGATTTTCAAAATCTCTTTCTCTTAAACTGTTCTGTTTTTGTTTAAAGGTTCCTGTTCAGTTCTAATTCAGTTCTAGTTCAGTTCTAGTTCAGTTCTAGTCCAGTTCTAGTTCAGTTCTAGTTCAGTTTTAGTTCAATTCTAGTTCAGTTCTAGTTCAGTTCTAGTTCAGTTCTAGTTCAGTTCTAGTTCAGTTCTAGTTCTGTTCTAATTCAGTTCTAGTTCAGTTTTAGTTCAGTTCTAGTTCAGTTCTAGTTTAGTTCTAGTTCAGTTCTAGTTCAGTTCTAGTTCAGTTCCAGTTCAGTTCTAGTTCAGTTCTAGTTCAGTTCTAGTTCAGTTCTAGTTCAGTTCTAGTTCAGTTCTAGTTCAATTCTAGTTCAGTTCTAGTTCAGTTCTAGTTCAGTTCTAGTTCAGTTCTAGTTCAGTTCTAGTTCAGTTCTAGTTCAGTTCTAGTTCAGTTCCAGTTCAGTTCTAGTTCAGTTCTAGTTCAGTTCTAGTTCAGTTCTAGTTCAGTTCGTTCTAGTTCAGTTCTAGTTCAGTTCTAGTTCAGTCTAGTTCAGTTCTAGTTCAGTTCTAGTTCAGTTCTAGTTCAGTTCTAGTTCCAGTTCAGTTCTAGTTCCAGTCAGTTCTAGTTCAGTTCTAGTTCAGTTTCTAGTTCAGTTCTAGTTCAGTTCTAGTTCAGTTCTAGTTCAGTTCTAGTTCAGTTCTAGTTCCAGTTCAGTTCTAGTTCCAGTTCAGTTCTAGTTCAGTTCTAGTTCAGTTCTAGTTCAGTTCTAGTTCAGTTCTAGTTTAGTTCTAGTTCAGTTCTAGTTCAGTTCTAGTTCAGTTCTAGTTCAGTTCTAGTTCAGTTCTAGTTCAGTTCTAGTTCAGTTCTAGTTCTAGTTCAGTTCTAGTTCTAGTTCTAGTTCAGTTCTAGTTCAGTTCTAGTTCAGTTCTAGTTCAGTTCTAGTTCAGTTCTAGTTCAGTTCTAGTTCAGTTCTAGTTCAGTTCTAGTAGTTAGTTCAGTTCAGTTCTAGTTCAGTTCTAGTTCAGTTCTAGTTCAGTTCTAGTTCAGTTCTAGTTCAGTTCTAGTTCAGTTCTAGTTCAGTTCTAGTTCAGTTCTAGTTCAGTTCTAGTTCAGTTCTAGTTCAGTTCTAGTTCAGTTCTAGTTCAGTTCTAGTTCAGTTCTAGTTCAGTTCTAGTTCAGTTCTAGTTCAGTTCTATAGTGTGAACTATAATCTAGATTATAGTCTAATTTATAGTCTGGACTGTACATCAGTCTATGAAGTGTTTCTTTAAGCCTTTTCCAACATGTTGTTTAAGATAAAATTAGGGTTATTACACTCATATAACAAAATTTATTGTAAAACTCTTTTTAACATTTTATGAATATTTAAAAAATTGTACAATTTTCTTTGTGTCTACAACAAAAATTCACTTCTATAATCAAATTTATATCTCTTTATTTAACAAATAACAAAATGCATTGCCCGTTGCAGACATGTATATAGGAATGTTGTTGTTATTAAGTATAAGATTGCAACAATGTTTTCCTAGCTTTACAATTGATAAAAACTGAAAGTGTTTATCATTGTCATAAAATGGTTATTTGAGAGCTATTTAAAAAAATTTGTGTATAATATTTATTTTTTTTTTACAAAAAAAGAGGTTTATTTGAACAATAATAAAATATTAAAAAAAAAACTAATCATATTTAAAACTTAATAGTACAAGGGCAAGTATACAATAGAGAAAAAATATTGCTTAATAAACAAAATATGCTGTTTATTAAAGTTTTGTTTAAAACTAACTTCTGGTAATTACGGAAAAATAACATAAACAAAACCTAAAGCTTTAAAAGAAAAACTTAAGAATTTAAATCAACTTGTGTAAATTTAGCTGCCGGAGCATTGTCTGGGTTTAAAATATCTTGTGTATAATTAAGATCATTATTGTCATTTAAAGGTTTAATAGTTAAAGACTCATTGGTATTACTATCAGGAAGAATTTGCTTACCATTATCACTATCTGAACTAGCGTGATGACGTTGCAAATACATTTGCAAACAAACATGTACAATAAAGGCTATAAAGGCACTAACACCAAAGATTTCAAAGGTATGGCCAGGGCCCACCGATTCAAATAGTAAACCGCCTATAAAGCTGCCCATGGATACGCCCACACCTTCGAAAATAGCACCCACCAGACCCTGAAAACATAAAAGAAAACATTTTATAAATACTTTCTTCTAAGACAAGTTCTGTTTAAGTAAAAAAGCTCACCTGCATAGTAGTTTCTGTCCCTGGCGGTGCCACTATACTGGCATATGAAGCCATAGTGGCATAGAATAAACCAAATGTTATACCATTCATTAGTTCGATGGGTAAAACATACCAGGGATCTTGCAGCATAGAGTATAATATAAAACGTACTCCAAAACCGAATAGCACCAGACTCATGGCATTGACGTGACCAATTTTCTTTAAAATCCAACCGGAAAAAAAGAAAAACGGTAGCTCACCACAAAAACATTGTATGGCCATTACTGCTCCCTGTAGAGTTTTCATGGAGGTCTCTTCACAGCCGGCCAATTCTTCTAAATGCCAAAAGAGGAAATTCCATATTAAAGCTGTACCGAGTCCTATAAAAACGCACCATATAAAGAAGACGACACAACGTACGGAAAGGAACATTTGACCAACATCTTTTAGGATATTGGGAGAAAGATGAGTTTGTGTGTGCTAGAGGGAGAAAAGAATTTGTTTCCTTATATAGTCTAGTCTATAGTCTAGTCTACAGTCTAGTCTATAGTCTAGTCTATAGTCTAGTCTATAGTCTAGTCTATAGTCTAGTCTATAGTCTAGTCTATAGTCTAGTCTGTAGTCTAGTCTATAGTCTAGTCTGTAGTCAAGTATATAGTCTAGTCTATAGTCTAGTCTATAGTCTAGTCTATAGTCTAGTCTATAGTCTAGTCTATAGTCTTGTCTATAGTCTAGTCTATAGTCTAGTCTATAGTCTAGTCTATAGTCTAGTCTATAGTCTAGTCTATAGTCTAGTCTATAGTCTAGTCTATAGTCTAGTCTATAGTCTAGTCTATAGTCTAGTCTATAGTCTAGTCTAGTCTAGTCTATAGTCTCGTCTAGTCTATAGTCTAGTCTAGTCTATAGTCTAGTCTAGTCTATAGTCTAGTCTATAGTCTAGTCTATAGTCTAGTCTATAGTCTAGTCTATAGTCTAGTCTATAGTCTAGTCTATGGTCTAGTCTATAGTCTAGTCTATAGTCTAGTCTATAATCTAGTCTATAGTCTAGTCTATAGTCTAGTCTATAGTCTAGTCTATAGTCTAGTCTATAGTCTAGTCTATAGTCTAGTCTATAGTCCAGTCTATAGTCCAGTCTATAGTCTAGTCTATAGTCTAGTCTATAGTCTAGTCTATAGTCTAGTCTATAGTCTAGTCTATAGTCTAGTCTATAGTCTAGTCTATAGTCTAGTCTATAGTCTAGTCTATGGTCTAGTCTATAGTCTAGTCTATAGTCTAGTCTATATCTAGTCTATAGTCTAGTCTATAGTCTAGTCTATAGTCTAGTCTATAGTCTAGTCTATAGTCTAGTCTATAGTCTAGTCTATAGTCTAGTCTATAGTCCAGTCTATAGTCTATTCTATAGTCTAGTTTATAGTCTAGTCTAGTCTATAGTCTAGTCTAGTCTATAGTCTAGTCTATAGTCTAGTCTAATCTATAGTCTAGTCTAATCTATAGTCTAGTCTATAGTCTAGTCTATAGTCTAGTTTAGACTTCAAATTGTATATTTTTTTTTCAAACTCACCCTTAACTTCATGGAAGCCACCACATCCAAAGCAATTATCACCAAAGTCATCCAGAATACTATAGTATAATCCTTATCTACACCCTTAGACATTTTATCCACTAAAACGCCCGCAATTATGGAAAATATACCCCAACCCACAGAACCATATAAACGCTGTTTACCATACAAATGAGCACGCTCTCCCAAAATGCCAAAACAAATAGCATCACCTATACTAACCACCGCCGCCATGCCGATCCATGATATTATCAACATAGCAAAGAACCACCAGAATTGGTATAAACCCATAGCCGCTTTATTATTAATAACCGGACTTAAACCCAATTTACTGTCAAGATATTCATCTTTACAATCTAAACTACAGGAAGCATTAAAATATTCCTTATTACTCGGACAAAACATAGTAACATTTTTATCATTTATTGATCCTTTGAGATGTGGTATCATAAAAAACATACAGGAATTTTCCACCTCCATTTGACCCATATCAACATAGGTGGTTATGTCCATAGTTGTGGTGGTATTTGGTGTACAATCTGTATTATTTAACCAATTTTCACATATTATATCCCACATAAAAGGTTTAGCTTGACAGTGGAGTTTGCAGTTGAGCGTTTGATTGGCATAATGTTCTTGTAATTCATTATTCATACATTTATCAAATTCGGAGCAGTAACGTAGATCGGTTACACCGGCATGACAGTGGAATTCTACAGCTATAGGCTCTTTGGGTATGGCGGGTGTAAACATGATGAGAAAAAAGGCAATGGCGGTTAAAATTTCGGAGATAATAAATAACATGCGATGACGTTGATAACTAGAAAAGAGAAAAATAGAGAGAGAGAGAGAGAGAGAGAGATAATTTGCATAAGAAAATCTTGACTGTATACATAGTTTTCTAGCAAGAAGTTTTTTTGTCTAGATTTTTCAATCAGTTTCCAATTCAGAAATAGTTCAGTTCTATTCAATTCTAGTTCAGTTCTAGTTTTAGTTCTAGTTCAGTTCTAGTTTAATTCTAGTTACAGTTCTAGTTCAGTTCTTAGTTCAGTTCTAGTTCAGTTCTGGTTCAGTTCTAGTTCATTCTAGTCAGTTCATAGTTCAGTTCTAGTTCAGTTCTATGTTTCATTTTCTAAGTTCTAGTTCAGTTCTAGTTCAGTTCTAGTTCAGTTCTAGTTCAGTTCTAGTTCAGTTCTAGTTCAGTTTCTAGTTCAGTTCTAGTTCAGTTCTAGTTCAGTTCTAGTTCAGTTCTAGTTCAGTTCTAGTTCAGTTCTAGTTCAGTTCTAGTTCAGTTCTAGTTCAGTTCTAGTTCAGTTCTAGTTCAGTTCTAGTTCAGTTCTAGTTCTAGTTCAGTTCTAGTTCAGTTCTAGTTCAGTTCAGTTCAGTTCAGTTCTAGTTCAGTTCTAGTTCAGTTCTAGTTCAGTTCTAGTTCAGTTCTAGTTCAGTTCTAGTTCAGTTCTAGTTCAGTTCTAGTTCAGTTTAGTTCAGTTCTTTCTAGTTCAGTTCTAGTTCAGTTCTAGTTCAGTTCTAGTTCAGTTCTAGTTCAGTTCTAGTTCAGTTCTAGTTCAGTTCTAGTTCAGTTCTAGTTCAGTTCAGTTCTAGTTCAGTTCTAGTTCAGTTCTAGTTCAGTTCTAGTTCAGTTTAGTTCAGTTCTAGTTCAGTTCTAGTTCAGTTCTAGTTCAGTTCTAGTTCAGTTCTAGTTCAGTTCTAGTTCAGTTCTAGTTCAGTTCTAATTCAGTTCTAGTTCAGTTCTAGTTCAGTTCTAGTTCAGTTCTAGTTCAGTTCTAGTTCAGTTCTAGTTCAGTTCTAGTTCTAGTTCAGTTCTAGTTCAGTTCTAGTTCAGTTCAGTTCTAGTTCAGTTCTAGTTCAGTTCTAGTTCAGTTCTAGTTCAGTTCTAGTTCAGTTCTAGTTCAGTTCTAGTTCAGTTCTAGTTCAGTTCTAGTTCAGTTCTAGTTCAGTTTAGTTCAGTTCTAGTTCAGTTCTAGTTCAGTTCTAGTTCAGTTCTAGTTCAGTTCTAGTTCAGTTCTAGTTCAGTTCTAGTTCAGTTCTAGTTCAGTTCTAGTTCAGTTCTAGTTCAGTTCTAGTTCAGTTCTAGTTCAGTTCTAGTTCAGTTCTAGTTCAGTTCTAGTTCAGTTCTAGTTTCAGTTCTAGTTCAGTCTAGTTCAGTCTAGTTCAGTTCTAGTCAGTTCTAGTTCAGTTCTAGTTCAGTTCTAGTTCAGTTCTAGTTTCAGTTCTAGTTTCAGTTCTAGTTCAGTTCTAGTCAGTTTAGTTCAGTTCTAGTTCAGTTCTAGTCAGTTCTAGTTCTAGTGTTCTAGTTCAGTTCTAGTCAGTTATTCTAGTTCAGTTCTAGTTTCAGTTAGTCAGTTCTAGTTCAGTTCTAGTTCAGTTCTAGTTCAGTTCTAGTCTAGTTCAGTTCTAGTTCAGTTCTAGTTAGTTTCTAGTTCAGTTATATTCAGTTCTAGTTAAGTCTAGTCAGTTCTAGTTCAGTTCTAGTCGTTTAGTTCAGTTCTAGTTCAGTTCTAGTTCAGTTCTAGTTCAGTTCTAGTTCAGTTCTAGTTCAGTTTTCTAGTTCAGTTCTAGTTCAGTTCTAGTTCAGTCTAGTTCAGTTCTAGTTCAGTTCTAGTCAGTCTAGTTCAGTTCTAGTTCAGTCTAGTTCAGTTCTAGTTCCAGTTCTAGTTCTAGTTCAGTTTAGTTCAGTTCTAGTCAGTTCTAGTTCAGTTCTAGTTCAGTTCTAGTTCAGTTCTAGTTCAGTTCTAGTTCAGTTCTAGTTCAGTTCTAGTTCAGTTCTAGTTCAGTTCTAGTTCAGTTCTAGTTTCTAGTTCAGTTCAGTTCTAGTTCAGTTCTAGTTCAGTTCTAGTTCTAGTTCTTCTTCTAGTTCAGTTCTAGTTCAGTTCGTTTAGTTCTAGTTCAGTTCTAGTTCAGTTCTAGTTCAGTTCTAGTTCAGTTCTAGTTCAGTTCTAGTTCAGTTCTAGCTAGTCAGTTCTAGTTCAGTTCTAGTTCAGTTCTAGTTCAGTTCTAGTTCAGTTCTAGTTCAGTTCTAGTTCAGTTCTAGTTCAGTTCTAGTTCAGTTCTAGTTCAGTTCTAGTTCAGTTCTAGTTCAGTTCTAGTTCAGTTCTAGTTCAGTTCTAGTTCAGTTCTAGTTCAGTTCTAGTTCAGTTCTAGTTCAGTTCTAGTTCAGTTCTAGTTCAGTTCTAGTTCAGTTCTAGTTCAGTTCTAGTTCAGTTCTAGTTCAGTTCTAGTTCAGTTCTAGTTCAGTTCTAGTTCAGTTCTAGTTCAGTTCTAGTTCAGTTCTAGTTCAGTTCTAGTTCAGTTCTAGTTCAGTTCTAGTTTCAGTTCTAGTTCAGTTCTAGTTCAGTTCTAGTCAGTTAGTTCAGTTCTAGTTCAGTTCTAGTTCAGTTCGAGTTCAGTTCTAGTTCATTTCATTTCCAGTTCATTTCTAATTCGGTCCTTTTTTAGTTCTAGTTCATTTCTTTTTCCTTTACTTACCGATCTGCTATAAAACCAAATATTGGTTTTGCTAACATGCCTATTATAGGCAATATTGTATACATTGTGCCCACCACCACACTGGAATAGCCTAATTGTTTAGCCAATGTTGGCATAAATGGTACAACAGGTGCAGTACCTAAAAATAAATAAAATAAAACATTTACTAGATAGCAATTACTAAAATAACAATTATAAATAATGAAAAAGACAAGTAAATAAAATAATTCGTTATTATTAAACTAAAACCTCTAAAACAAATAATAGATTACAAGGAGGCAAATAGAAACCATAACAAAATCTCATAAAAGCAAATATTCAATTTCATTATACAGAGAGAGAGATTTCTAGTTTTGTTATCATTTAAATTAAACATTTATTTAAATATACAAAATGCTTTGTGACAGTTAAAGTAAAAAAAGGGAAGTAATAAAACAATCAAGCAGAAGAAATCATGTTAATTAAAGAAAATGTCAGCAAGAGCTTAAAAAAAAAAACTTAAAAAATGTTATTTAAATATTTGTTAAAAACTATTCAAATTTTACACTTTTTAATTAAATAAAAATAATCTATGAGTCATAGAAGAAGACAGCTTTATTAAAAACAGGAAAACAAATCAATCATCTTAAAAAATATGCTGCTCTTTCAATATAAATTTCAAATTTTAACACCTGTTATTGAGGTGTAACTTGACATGGTCCATTAAATCAAATATATGGCCCAATTATAAATAATAAACATTTAGTAAAGCAACAATTTGTTTGCCATAAATTCATAGAAAGCTAATATTTACTTAAGCGTTTTTAAAGTAAACAATAATTAAACTTGAGTTTTTAAGACATGTGACTTTTAGTTAAGAAATAGAATAAAAAGTGTAAATAAATAACTATTTATTCAAATATTTATGTTTAATAATATTTGCTTATAAATTGTTATAAAAATAATCATTTGAATAATTGTTTAAGAGTATAATTTAGTTCAATGCACAAAAAAACCTTTTAATACAATTAATAAAAAAGAACATGCATAAATATGTCAGTTTAATTATTAAAAGGTTAATGATAATTTTAATAATTTTATTTTATAAGCTTAAAGACTTGCAATTTAATGCCATACTGCTAAATGATAAGATACTCTGGGGAAAACAGAGCAAAAAAATAAAAACTGATTAAAAAGCAAAATTTTCTATAAATAATTCTACAAAAAACAATTTGGTATAGAAAACTTTAAAGACAAAAACATTTTTAATAGAATACTATCCTAAATAAACACTTTATGTTCAATTGTATTCAGTATTAGTTCAGTTCTACTTCAATTCAAGGTCAGTTCTAGTTCAGTTCAAGTTAGTTCTAGTTCGGTTCTAGTTCAGTTCTATTTCAGTTCTAGTTCAATTCTAGTTCAGTTCTAGTTCAGTTCTGGTTCAGTTCTAGTACAGTTCTAGTTCAGTTCTAGTTCAGTTCTAGTTCAGTTCTGGTTCAGTTCTAATTCAGTTCTAGTTCAGTTCTAGTTCACTTCTAGTTCAGTTCTAGTTCAGTTCTAGTTCAGTTCTAGTTCAGTTCTAGTTCAGTTCTATTTCAGTTCTAGTTCAGTTCTAGTTCAGTTCTAGTTCAGTTCTTGTTCAGTTCTAGTTCAGTTCTAGTTCAGTTCAAGTTAGTTCTAGTTCAGTTCTAGTTCAGTTCTAGTTCAGTTCTAGTTCAGTTCTAGTTCAGTTCTAGTTCAGTTCTAGTTCAGTCCTAGTTCAGTTCTAGTTCTGTTCTAATTCAGTTCTAGTTCAGTTCTAGTTCAGTTCTAGTTCTAGTTCAGTTCTAGTTCAGTTCTAGTTCAGTTCTAGTTCAGTTCTAGTTCAGTTCTAGTTCATTTCTAGTTCAGTTCTAGTTCAGTTTCTAGTTCAGTTCTAGTTCAGTTCTAGTTCAGTTCTAGTTCAGTTCTACTTCAGTTCTAGTTCAGTTCTAGTTCAGTTCTAGTTCAGTTCTAGTTCAGTTCTAGTTCAGTTCTAGTTCAGTTCTAGCTCAGTTCTAGTTCAGTTCTAGTTCAGTTCTAGTTCAGTTCTAGTTCAGTTCTAGATCAGTTCTAGTTCAGTTCTAGTTCAGTTCTAGTTCAGTTCTAGTTCAGTTCTAGTTCAGTTCTAGTTCAGTTCTAGTTCAGTTCTAGTTCAGTTCTAGTTCGGTTCTAGTTCAGTTCCAGTTCAAATCTAGTTCAGTTCTAGTTCAGTTCTAGTTCTAGTTCAGTTCTAGTTCAGTTCTAGTTCAGTTCTAGTTCAGTTCTAGTTCAGTTCTAGTTCAGTTCTAGTTTAGTTCTAGTTCAGTTCTAGTTCAGTACTAGTTCAGTTCTAGTTCAGTTCTAGTTCAGTTCTAGTTCAGTTCTAGTTCAGTTTCTAGTTCAGTTCTAGTTCAGTTCTAGTTCAGTTCTAGTTCAGTTCTAGTTCAGTTATAGTTCAGTTCTAGTTCAGTTCTAGTTCAGTTCTAGTTCAGTTCTAGTTCAGTTCTAGTTCAGTTCTAGTTCAGTTCTAGTTCAGTTCTAGTTCATTTCTAGTTCCGTTCTAGTTCAAATCTAGTTAAAATCTAGTTCAGTTCTAGTTCAAATCTAGTTCAGTTCTAGTTCAGTTCTATTTCAGTTCTAGTTCAGTTCTAGTTCAGTTCTAGTTCAGTTCTAGTTCAGTTCTAGTTCAGTTCTAGTTCAGTTCTAGTTCAGTTCTAGTTCAGTTCTTGTTCAGTTCTAGTTCAGTTCTAGTTCAGTTCTAGTTCAGTTCTAGTTCAGTTCTAGTTCAGTTCTAGTTTAGTTCTATTTCATTTCTAGTTCAGTTCTAGTTCAGTTCTAGTTCAGTTCTAGTTCAGTTCTAGTTCAGTTCTAGTTCAGTTCTAGTTCAGTTCTAGTTCAGTTCTAGTTCAGTTCTAGTTCAGTTCTAGTTCAGTTTCTAGTTCAGTTCTAGTTCTAGTTCTAGTTCTAGTTCTAGTTCAGTTCTAGTTCAGTTCTAGTTCAGTTCTAGTTCAGTTCTAGTTCAGTTCTAGTTCAGTTCTAGTTCTAGTTCAGTTCTAGTTCAGTTCAGTTCTAGTTTAGTTCTAGTTCAGTTCTAGTTCAGTTCCAGTTCAGTTCTAGTTCAGTTCTAGTTCAGTTCTAGTTCAGTTCTAGTTCAGTTCTAGTTCAGTTCCAGTTCAGTTCTAGTTCTGTTATAGTTCAGTTCTAGTTCAGTTCTAGTTCAGTTCTAGTTCAGTTCTAGTTCAGTTCTAGTTCAGTTCTAGTTCAGTTCTAGTTCAGTTCTAGTTCAGTTCTAGTTCAGTTCTAGTTCAGTTCAGTTCTAGTTCAGTTCTAGTTCAGTTCTAGTTAGTTCTAGTTCAGTTCTAGTTCAGTTCTATTTCAGTTCTAGTTCAGTTGTAGTTCAGTTGTAGTTCAGTTCTAGTTCAGTTGTAGTTCAGTTGTAGTTCAGTTCTAGTTCAGTTCTAGTTCAGTTCTAGTTCAGTTCTAGTTCAGTTCTAGTTCAGTTCTAGTTCAGTTCTAGTTCAGTTCTAGTTCAGTTCTAGTTCAGTTCTAGTTCAGTTCTAGTTCAGTTCTAGTTCAGTTCTAGTTCAGTTCTAGTTCAGTTCTAGTTCAGTTCAGTTCTAGTTTAGTTCTAGTTCAGTTCAAGTTCTAGTTCAGTTCTAGTTCAGTTCCAGTTCAGTTCTAGTTCAGTTCTAGTTCAGTTCTAGTTCAGTTCTAGTTCAGTTCTAGTTCAGTTCTAGTTCAGTTCTAGTTCAGTTCTAGTTCAGTTCTAGTTCTGTTCTAGTTCAGTTCTAGTTCAGTTCTAGCTCAGTTCTAGCTCAGTTCTAGTTCAGTTCTAGTTCAGTTCTAGTTCAGTTCTAGTTCAAATCTAGTTAAAATTTTGTTCAGTTCTAGTTCAGTTCTAGTTTTACATAAATTTTTGCTTATTTATAAGTGAAAATGAAATAGGTTTTTGGAAAATTTCCTTGTTTTAATAGAATTTTTAATTGTTTTAAAAATTTATGGTTTTATTTTTATTATTCTAAGATAAGATTAGCTTATTCTTTTAAAAAACATAATCTGTTATTAAAAAGATAAACTTTTAAAAAAGATTTTATATATTTTTAACAAGTAAATAGAAAACTATGCTAAGAATTTACTCTATTTATAAATATTCATAATTTGATGAGGCATAAACCACCCACATTATTGAAAAATTTAAAGTGTTTTGAAAATAACGCCACTGTCGTTATCAAGTTCTAAAAGTTTTTTCTAGTTTTGCTTTCAAATTTATAAATGCAATTAAAAAACAACAACAAAATAAATGAAAACAATAAAAATATGGAGAGAATATATAAAAAAAAAAATAATTTAGTTAAAAGTTATTAAAGATAAAGTGGGTTATAGTTAGTAACTTGTTGGGTTATCTTTAATAATAGAAAAATAAATGGTGAAATTGGTATCAAAAGAAGGAAGCAAATAAATGTTACTTTTAAGAGCTATTAAATAATTTTGATAGTTTTTAACAAACTTTATGATTCCGCTTAAACTTTTTTAAATTTAATAATTTGCTATTAATTTAAAAATATTGAAAGTTTTAAAAAGGTACGTTTACACTGAAAGAAGGTACCCAATACTTCCCTAATCTGTTAAACACTTGTTGTTTTTGTTTTTATTAGAAAATAGACTTTGCCTTAATGATTAAAAAAAATCTATAAAAATTTATAATTTATTAAAAAAACACTTACCAGCATTAAATAAAAAATAATGAGCCTTCATAGGCAGTAAATCCTTGTCGATTTTTGGTCTCATTTTTAAGTCTTATAGGGTTTTGTGTTGGTATTTTTAAATGTTATTGTTTTCCTTTAGAATTCTGCTGTGTTTACAAATTTTTTTGTTTTTGCTTAGAGGAAATTATTTAATAAATACCGTTATTAGGCGAGTAAAAATGTAAATATTGACATCTGCTGTGAAAAAGCAGCAGCAGAGCTGGAGCAGCGTTATAATTACAAAAAAACTAAGCAACAACAAAAAAATTTAAATAATTTTGCACTTTTTTTCCAACTAAATAATAATTACGGGGTCAATTTTGACGACGGCATGTAAAACTACTACAACAACAACAACAATAATAATAATGATGATGTTTAGTGATTACGATTTTCAACATGCCACAACAAGAAAAACTATATACACAAACACTTGATAAAGAACAAAAAAAGCTTAAAAATTTAAGGCAGAGTTAAAAAATATTTTACTTTTCTTAAAAATTGTATGTGTTTTTTGTTATAATAATTTCATTTTAATTATTTAATTGCTAAAAACATGTTTCTGGCGTAATTATTCTTAGAAATGTGCTGCGCTGATAGTTGTTGTTTTTCTTTTTTCCATTTTTACTCACTAATGCATAAGCAAGCTTTTGTTTTTGCGGCTTTTTTGGTTAATTAATAATATTTTTCATATTTTTTTTAAATGTTATTAAATAAAATTTACTTTTTTATATTATTTTTTAAGTAAAACACATTTTATTTTATTTTTTTTTTTGTACAATAAATTAGTTATAAAAAAAGGTTTACGTTTAATAAGTCTTCTCAATAAAAAACAACTGAATGATTTTGCTTTTGACAAGTCAGTGCAAGAGGAAATTCACCATAGAATAAAATAACACTTGAGAGAGAAAGAGAACTTTATTAGAGGTACAACAAGAGATGCCAGAAATTAAAGACCGCCAAAATACCAGCAACAAGCTAATTTTTAGCTTAACAGACAAAAGGTGAACACAACAATGTATACTGCCAAATAATAGTAAAATTATAACAAAAATTATTAAATTTACAAGTTATTTAACTATAAAAAGCATAAATCTTCAGTTTTTTAATAAATTCTTTGTTAAAATAAACAAGAAGCAGCTAGTATTAACATATACAAAGAGAAATATAACAGCAACATGTGAAAGCTAAATAATAAAGCAAAAGTTAATGAAAAATAAACAAAAGTGTTAAAAAATTTAAACAAAAGTGTTAAATTCATAAAATTTATTTAAAAATTAATAATTTTTTGGTTTTTAATAAACAAATTCTTGTTGCAATTAAAATTAACAAGAAGAAGCATCAGTTTATAAAGCGCCATAAAAGCAAACAAAACGAAGCAGACCGCAACAAAGCAAAACAGAATGCAACAAAAACTGCAGCAGATAGTAAAAAATCAAAGAAAACTTTAAAAATAACTAAATTTATACATAATAATAATAAAAATTATCAATTTTTTGGTAAAAAAAAATAAAAAAATTCTTTAAACAATTAAGAGTAACAAGAAGAAGCATATGTTTACATACAAACCAAACAATATTAACAGCAACCAGTAAAAGGTAATCAAAAGTTTAAAGGTGTAGTAAAAAATCAATATAATGATATTAAATTTAAACAAAAATAAGAAAATAATAAAGTTTAATAGTTAATAATAGTAAAAATTATAAATGTTTAGTAAACACATCCTTTATAAACTTAAAAATAACAAAAAGAAGCAAGTGTTTAACAGCGGCCAACAAAAAGGTAAACAAACTTTGAAAAGTGTTAAAAAATAAAGAAAAATGTTGAAAATTGAAAACAAAATAGAGCAATATTATTAATATTTATTAAAAAATAATAAAAATAATGAATAAATTTTAGTTTTATGTTAAAAAATACTTTGTAAACTTAAAAGTAACAAGAAGAAGCAAATGTTTGCAAACAGCCAAAGGCCTGCTTAACAGCGGAGAACAAATGAATAAACAAACTTTGAAAAGTGTTAAAAAAATTAAGAAAACGATTAAAAATTTATAACAAAATAAATAAATATTAAAATGTAACAAAAATATTTAATAATTTTTAGCTTCATTAAAAAAATACTTAACAGAATAAAAAGAAAAGTGTTTACAAAAGAGACATAGAAAAGTTTGACAGCAGCTAAGCGAAGTTAAAGAAATGTAAAATATGAAAGAAAAATGTATAAAGTTAAAACAGAAATAATAAAATATGAATAATTTTAATAAAAATAAACAAATAAGTTAATTTTTAACTTAATTTTAATAAAAATGTTATTAAAAACTACAAAGAAATTAACAGCGTTTAATGTTTATAAACAGACAATGTAAAGTTTAACAGTGGCCGGCAAAAAAACTAAACAAAAGCAAAGAAAATGTAAATAAATTTAAAAAATTAAAGAAAATGGCATAAAATTTATATAAAAATAATAAAATATTATTAATTATAACATAGAACAATAATGTTTATTAAATTTTAATAAAATAACTTAATAAAATATAAAAAGTTTAAAAGCTACCTACAAAAGTTAAGAGTGTTAAAAAATTAATGAAAATTGTTTGAAATTTAAACAAAAATAACAAAATATTAATATTTTTTACATAAATTATTTAAAAATAAAGATTTTTAATAACGTTTTCAATAAAAAGTGCTAAAGAAACTAACAGAAAAAGGAAGGAAACAAACGTGTCTAAACATGCAGAGTAATGTTTAATAACAAACAGCAAATGGTAAACAGCGACTTTAAAGGTAAATAAACATAAAACATATTAAACAAAATTAATTAAATATTAGTAATTTTTTAAAATAACATAAATTTCAACACGATATTCAATAATTTATTTATAAATTTAAAGTAAATTTAGTTTAAAAACAGGTTGCTAAAGCTGGAAAATGTTTATATACATAGTAAAACATAGAGGTAGCTTGTGGTGGGGGCTATAAGGGAAAAGAACTACTCAAACATTAAAAATTTTATAAAATTTATAAATTTTCTTGTTTAGCTGCTACTAAAACTCTTTCCTAAAAATTTTGTAAGGTGGGAGAGAAAATTCTAAAATATTCAGCATTTTAACAAAAAATTAATCCTTTTCTTTTGAAAATCTAAAGGTTTTGAAGTTTAACTTGTAAACTAAAGTCTAGGCAAGCAGGCGAGGGGCGTGAAAAGGGGATTAAAGCTAAACTTTCAGCTTAAACTTACCTTTTTACTATTATTTGTAGACATTTTCAACTTTTTCTTTAAAAAATTTCTTATTTTAATAAAAAATTAAGATTTTTCTTTGAAAAAATTGTATTGATTTTTTATTTAGTTTTGTTTTCTTTTTTCGTTTTGTTTTTTTAATATAAAAGAAATACAGGAAAGACTTTTTTTAAATTGTTGGCGATTTTTTTTTTGTTGAAAGAAAACATACAATTGTTTACACATAATTAACTAGTGAAAATTGAAAATAGAAAAATAAATAAAAAAAAAGTTTATTTAATCATATATATGACTATAGTGTTGCTGATAGACATGGATATAGTTTTCCTTTTCCTGTTGCGACATTTGGGCAATTAGTTCATCATTGATTTGATCAAGGGGATGAGGACGGCCGGCCACTAAAACGGAAGGAACATCATCGTCAGCCTCTTCCTCAGATTCGGAATTTATGAAATTATTATAATCGGTTTTGGCTAAAAGGAAAAATAAAGAAAATTGGAAAATTTCATAAGAATAATGCAATTAACCGTAAGAAAACTTACGTATTTTGGCATTTTCTATATCATTCTCATCATCACTTGAATCACTGGAATTTGCATTGGATTTGAGACCTTTCATGTGATTCTCTTTTTGACCCGGTTGCTTTTCATGCTGCAGCAAAACAGCCATAATATCTTCTTGTTCTTTTCTGCGCTGGCTATTCGAAGACGAGGTAGTTGCCGAACCCGTCAAACCACCTAATTGTTGGGAATTTTGTGCAGCCTCATTTAGAATGGCATCGGTATTATCACCATTATCTTCGGTAATAACTGTACTCTCTGTCATCCATATAGGTCGGGCCTTACGTTCAGCCACGGTTTCGGGCATATCATCGCCTCCTATATTGATGTCTACACGTGTTTCCTCTACGGCGAAACCTTGATTACGCGTGGCCTCACCCGACCACATTTGTCCTTCGCCTCTTTGGTTGGCCGGCTTGTTTAGACTAAATTTTAAAAAGAAAATACACAAAAAATTAAGAAAATTTCTTAAAACTTTACATTTAGCAAAAAAATACCCTCTTATGGTATCAATATCAACTGGTTCAGGTTCCAAGATCTCTGGCGCCAACTTAATACCCTCTACCTCTCTTAGTAAATCATATAAAGGCTGCAGCTGTTCATTGAAACGGGCCAACATTAAACGCGAGTCTTTTTTCGGTATAGCCGAACTATCCTCTTCCACGGTACTGCCACAATAGGTACAACGAAACTCTTGCGTAGCAAAATCAAACAATTGATCCGCCTCCAAATCCGTAAATGTCTTATTACAATTGCTACACTTAAAACTAGCCCGACTCGTAGCATCTCTTTCCTCCGTTTCCATACGTTTACGCATTAAATCCAATTTATATTTAACCACATTAACAAAGGTTTTATAGTTAATGAAATAGTAATTGACTTTTTGTGCTTTACCATCGGGTCCGGTTTCCATTTTTAAACGTATCTGTATAAATTTATCATTACGCAAGGTGGATATTCGAGCACGCATTTGTTTCTTTTCGAAGCGTAATAATTCGGCGATATCATCTTCTTTCATACAGGGATTACGCACCAGCATATCGATGATTAAGGCATCCTCGATGCTGTAAAAGCCACGCACTACTAAGCGGGCCAATTGTTTGAGACTACTAGGCACTTCGGTGACATATTTAACTTCGCCACTCGAGGTGGAGGAGGCGGGTGTAGAAGACATAGTGTGTGGAGGGTAATGGGAAATTTAGCAAGGAAAAAGTAGGGACTGTAAGAAAATTAGATAAAAATTTAATTAAAAATGTAGTCTTTTTGGTACTTTATGTAAATTTAGTAGATTAGACTATAGACTAGAATACAGACTAGACTATAGAGTATACTATAGAGAAGACTGTACAATAGACTAGATAATAGACTGGTCTATAGACTAGACTATGGACTAGACAATAGACTATGTTATGCACTAGACAATAGAATAGACTATAACCTAAACTATAAAATAGACCATAAACTAGACTACAAACTAGACTATAGACTAGACTATAGACTATACTATAGACTAGACTATAGACTAGACTATAGACTAGACTATAGACTAGACTATAGACTAGACTATAGACTAGACTATAGACTAGACTATAGACTAGACTATAGACTAGACTATAGACTAGACTATAGACTAGACTATTGACTAGACTATAGACTAGACTATAGACTAGACTATAGACTAGACTATAGTCTAGACTAGACTATAGACTAGACTAGACTATAGACTAGACTAGACTATAGACTAGACTAGACTATAGACTATAGACTATAGACTAGACTAGACTATAGACTAGACTAGACTAGACTAGACTATAGACTAGACTATAGACTAGACTATAGACTAGACTATAGACTAGACTATAGACTAGACTATAGACTAGACTATAGACTAGACTATAGACTAGACTATAGACTAGACTATAGACTAGACTATAGACTAGACTATAGACTAGACTATAGACTAGACTATAGACTAGACTATAGACTAGACTATAGACTAGACTATAGACTAGACTATAGACTAGACTATAGACTAGACTATAGACTAGACTATAGACTAGACTATAGACTAGACTATAGACTAGACTATAGACTAGACTATAGACTAGACTATAGACTAGACTATAGACTAGACTATAGACTAGACTATAGACTAGACTATAGACTAGACTATAGACTAGACTATAGACTAGACTATAGACTAGACTATAGACTAGACTATAGACTAGACTATAGACTAGACTATAGACTAGACTATAGACTAGACTATAGACTAGACTATAGACTAGACTATAGACTAGACTATAGACTAGACTATAGACTAGACTATAGACTAGACTATAGACTAGACTATAGACTAGACTATAGACTAGACTATAGACTAGACTATAGACTAGACTATAGACTAGACTATAGACTAGACTATAGACTAGACTATAGACTAGACTATAGACTAGACTATAGACTAGACTATAGACTAGACTATAGACTAGACTATAGACTAGACTATGGACTAGACTATAGACTAGACTATAGACTAGACTATAGACTAGACTATAGACTAGACTATAGACTAGACTATAGACTAGACTATAGACTAGACTATAGACTAGACTATAGACTAGACTATAGACTAGACTATAGACTAGACTATAGACTAGACTATAGACTAGACTATAGACTAGACTATAGACTAGACTATAGACTAGACTATAGACTAGACTATAGACTAGACTAGACTATAGACTAGACTATAGACTAGACTAGACTAGACTAGACTTTAGACTAGACTATAGACTAGACTATAGAATAGACTATAGACTAGACTAGACTTTAGACTAGACTATAGACTAGACTATAGACTAGACTATAGACTAGACTATAGACTTGACTATAGAAAAGACTATAGACAAAACTATAGATTAGACAATAGACTGGACAATAGAGTGGACTATGACTAAACTTAATTACTGACTAGAAAGTAGTCCAAAAAAATGTTTTTAAGTAACTTTGCTTAAAATAACAGTAGTATTTCCACTACTGTTATAAATTAAAAAAAATTAGAATATTCCGTTACTTTCCCAATTTAAACAAAAATCCTACGCTTTTGTTTACATTAATTAAACAATACAAACAGCAACATGCTGCTGTAGCCTAAAAACTTAACATTTTTCCCAAATCACAACATCTGGTAACTTTCTCTCTCTTTTTCTCTGTGTTAAAAGTAAACCCACCACACATGTTGCTAAACAAAACTTTCCCACCACTCAAAATAAACACTTTTTTTGTTTTGTTTACTCTTTTTACAATTCAACACACCCGTTTAAAAAAGCATGTGTCAAACATGAACATTTTGACATTTTAGCCGTCAGTCGTTTTTATTTTGTTAAAAATTACTTACCTCTCGCCTAGTGTTGTGTTGTTACTGTAGCTGTGTGCTAACTTGTGGTATCGTCGTCGTCGTATTATTGGTTGGTTGGTGGATTCTTTGTGAAAATTTTTTCTCAGTTTTCGTTGCTGCACTTTTTCTCCTTTAACAGTAAAGAAAATGTGAAATCTTCATAGAACTTGACATTATCTTAGGCTAAAGTTAGTCGGCGGAGAGTTTTTATAATTTGTTTAGCGCTATATTATGTAGAATTATGAATATTTTTGCAGACTTGAAAGAAAAAAAGCACACCGACCGCAAAAATATGCGAAAGGCGAGACAGGGTGGTCGTGCATGACAAATATTTTAAGAAAAATGGTTACGAACAAGAAGAAGCACAAGATGAGAAAAAAACTACAGTTTGACAAACAGCTGTTGTTGTTTGGGGAAATAATTGTAGGTGAAACAGGCTGTGTTTAGTAGAACGAGGTGGTTAAAGAGAAATTCAACATTTAGTTTGACAAACCGTTAAATTGTGAATTTAGTAGAAGAATCGTATTGTCAAGGCATTGGGGATGCAAAGCAAAGGTAGGATTTTTTTTAAAAAAGTAGTATATTTAGTGCTTTTTGTTGAAATTAGCTAAATTTGTTAATATAATGTTAGTTTTTAATAGAATTTTCTGCCTAAATGATAAAAATATATATTTTTTTGAAATAGTAGTAGATTTTAAGTTTTACATGTGTACCTCGTTTCCGTATTTTTCTCGAATCGTGAAAAAACTTAAAATATAATAGTCTTCCAGTTTTTAACAGTGTGACTCTGATTATTTTTAAACTGTACTCAACATTTAATAAGAAATATTAAAATTTCATGTATTCACCCTGTTTTACACAAGATGATCATGAATTTTTCGACAAATTTTCTCGATGCGAGAATTACTGAAACGGGGCACTGAGCAAGGTCGGTTAAATTTTTTGTAAATATGAGTTATCATCGTCAGAATATTTAGAAGGTTCACTCAACAGCCGTGAATGTTCGAGTATGTACTTTTTTTGCTAAAACACGTGAACTGTCTTAGTCCGAATTAAATTCTCCAAAAATTGTTGCATCCGATCTTTAACTTAGAAGTGATTAGAAAAAGTTTAATTCTAGCTATCAAGGTAACCTACTACAACGATTTGCATTCAGGAGTCCAATTAAGCGAAGGTGACGAAATTGCTATCATACCACCCATATATAAGTGGTGGATAATACCTATTCATAAGTAAAAAATTGTGGGATTGTGATAAAACGGGATATAATGAATCATTTGATACTTACCCGCGATATTTTAAATGTTGGCGAAATTAGCAACACCGTTACCGCTGAATCTTGTGGAGCAATATCATTATTTGTCGGTACGACCCGAGATTGTTTTGAGGGAAAAAGGGTGTGTTCAGTAGAGTATGAAGCCTACGAAGCAATGGCCATTAAACAAATTGAACTTATTTGTGAGGAACTTAGGCGTCAGTGGCCAGACATAGTAAACATCGCAATATGCCACCGTTTGGGTTTAGTAAAAGTTCGAGAGGTCAGTGTCGTCATTGCTATTTCTTCACCACATCGTAAAACATCATTGGACGCAGTCGAGGTTGCAATAGATGAACTTAAGAAGCGTGTGCCGATCTGGAAGAAAGAATTATACGATGAAAATGAATCCACTTGGAAAGAGAATAACGAATATCAATTTGGTGGCAGTGATAATTTAAGTACTTTCGATGAAAGAATGTGCAGCGTTGAAGATTCTAATCCATTACCGAGTCAGTTGATACAAATTTCTGCTTGTGAAAATGAAATTAAAAGACGTATCCAATGTTTTGTCGAAAAGAAACGCGATGAAATCGATCTGTGTAATATTATGGATTTTACCGATGTCAAACAACAAAAACAAGTTAATTCCCCTCAAGAGCTAATAAATTATGAAAACGACAATAATTCAATGACTTGTGCAAGAGTAAATAGTACCGTTGTTAAGCAGGAATATTCCAAATGTCATTTGAAAGTAAAAAAAGTGGAGAATAATATTGGACCGCAAATGCGCCCCGACTATTTAAATGCACTTGATAAGCTTATGGTTCCCATTGAAAGAAAAAAGTTAGAATTACAAAAGCAGTGCTCATCACATCGTTCAATAAAAGAAGAACATATGATGTTAAAATATCCAACTATCATAGAGAGATTAGAAAACATTGAAGAACACATTAACGTGCCACAATCTAATGTCAAAAATATATATCAACGTATAAAAGCCATAGAAGATCGCATACTTTATTTGGAATCAATATCACCTGAGTATCGTCACTTTTTGGTCGAAAAGTCTCAAATTGGAGAGACGAGCAATAACCTTGAATCGCTAAATGAAACTATACAACCGGCTGGTTTATTGGCATATGACAGAAAAATGTATTCTGTAACTGACATAGATACTATCATTAACAGTTTCGAAAAACGGGATCTGGATCATCAAAATACCAACATTTTAGATAAATAAATATAAAACAAATTACTTGTATAAAAAAAATAAAAGTACATTACTTTTAAAACTTGCCAAAACTACGTTTTTATGTTATTTTTAATGAAATTGCCAAACATTTTCTTTTTGAAAAATGTAATAGATTTAGTACATTTTTAAAAAACTTGCCAAAAATACGTTTTTATGTTATTTTTAATGAATTTTGGGCTAAAACATACTGAAAATGGAAAAAAGTTTGATTTTTAAAAAAGTAGTAGATTTAGTACCTTTTTTAAAACTTAACAAAAACATGTTTTTATGTCATTTTTAGTAAAATTTGGCAAAAAGCATGCTGAAAATGTTAAAAATTTACATTTTGAAAAAAGTAGTAGATTTAGTACTTTTTTAAAATTTACCAAAAAACAAGTTTTTAGGTTATTTTTAATGAAAATTTGGTTAAAACATACTGAATGTAAGAAAAATTTGCTTTTTGAAAAAAGTAGTAGATTTAATACTTTTTTGAAAACTTATTAAAAACATGTTTTTAGTTAATTTTTGATGTAATTTTTGATAAAACTTACAAAAAATGCCAAAATTTAGATTTTTTAAAAAAGTAGTAGATTTAGTACTTTTTTGAAAAACTGCCAAAACCTGCATTTACATAATTTTCGATGTAATTTTAGCTAAAAGTAATGGAAAATGGGAAAAATTAGCATTTTGAAAAAAGTAGTAGATTTAGTACTTTTTGTAAATATTGTTCAATTTGTAAATTTTCTATAAATTTTCATTAGAAATATACTAAAATAGCTCAAAAACTTGTAAAATTCTTTAATAGTTATTGAATTATTAATTTTAACTAAATTCCCTTTTTGTTGTAAGTTTTCCTTAGAATTTTCCCACAACATTAAGCTAAAAATAGCTTTATATTGTTAACAGAAACAAAGTTTCCAATTTCGTTAAAGAGGATTTGTTGTGATTGTTTTTGTTTGAACAAGTCCTTGTAAATTGTGGTGTGAACTTGGTTTCAACTTTTCATTCATATTTTCTTTGTTTTCATTTGGGTTTTTTTCTGCTTCTTCTTCTACTTATTGTGTAGGATTAGAAAAAGTTCAATACCATTAGAATTGAGAGTAACAAGTTAACACATGCATATAATATTTATAAGTTTTTTTCTAAAGTTTTTTTTGTTCTTCTATATTTTACCTCTAAAACCCAGCTGCTCAGACTCATTGACGCCAAAATGTTCCATTTAATATTTTATTTACTCAAACAGCAGCATCATCATCCTAACGTCATCAAAAACAACATCACAACAGACGCCATATTTACTTAAACATATCGCCCAAAAGTATACTACACTTTCTTCATATGTTATACTACTCCCTTTGGGGAGAGAGTCCTTTTTATGTTTAAATATTTATGTTGGTTTTTTTCTTTTTCTAGCTTTTTGTATTAGACTTAATTGTTTTGCCAGTGTTTTTTCGAATTTTCATTTCATTTATTGTTTTCACTCCTGCCCCCTTTGAAAATTTCACTCTCTTTATCTTTCACCTCCCACTCTAAATGTCTGGTGCTGCCACATGTTTTAGGGTTGGTGTGTGTTATTTCTTAGAAAATTGTTATAATTTCTTTACTTTCACTTGTTGGCAACAGGATTTCTTTAGAAATTTATAATTAAATGAAAGCTTTTAACATAAATTGCTGGAAATTTAAAAGCTTAAGGAAAATAAAAAACTTTAAAGACCAACAAATTTAACTAAAAGTTTTAGTACTTTTTCAAAAAATATCAAATTTTCTTAATTTTAGTTAATTTATATTAGAGAAAACCTAAAAAATGCTAAAAATTTGCTTTTTTAAAAAAGTAGTAGATTTAATACTTTTTTTTTAAATTTAGCAAAAACTAGTTTTAAAGTTATTTTTAATGTAGTTTTGGCTAAAAATTACAGAAAATAGCAAAAATTTGGTTTTTGAATAAGGTAGTAGATTTAGTACTTTTTTTAAAAGTTAGCAAAAACTAGTTTTTAAGTTATTTTTAATATAGTTTGGCTAAAAATTACAGAAAATAGCAAAAATTTGGTTTTTGAAAAAGGTAGTAGATTTAGTACTTTTTTGAAAAGTTTACAAAAACATGTTTTTATGTCTTTTTGAATGTAATTTTGCCTAAAGGTTACAGAAAATGCTAAAAATTGCTTTTTAAAAAAAGTAATAGATTTAGTACTTTTTTGAAAACTAGTTTTTATGTTATTTCGAATGTAATTATAGTTAAAATCTACTGAAAATGCCAAAAAGTTTGCTTTTTTAAAAGAGTAGTAGATTAAGTACCTTTTTAATTTTTGTCGTTTTTAGCAAATTTCTGTCAAAAATAATATTCTTTAATGTAGTTTTATCTAAAACGTACTGAAAATGCAATAAATATGTTTTTAAAAAAGTAGTAGATTTAGTACTTTTTTTTTAAACTATCAAAAACTTGTTTTTATGTAATTTTGAATGTAATTATAGCTAAAACATACTGAAAATGCCAAAAAATAGCTTTTAGAAAAAAGTAGTAGATTTAGTACTTTTTTAAATGTAGCTAAATTTGTTAATTTTGATACATTTTTGTTAAAATTTGTTATTGCTTATATTATTTAACTAAAAGTTACAGAAAATATGTTTTTTTAGAAAAGTAGTAGTTTTAGTACTTTTTCTAAAATTAGTTAAAATCGTTAATTTTAGCAAATATTTGTAAAACATTGCTATTGTTTGTGTAATTTAAGCATAAAATTACTGAAAATATCAAACAAATTGCTATTTTAAAAAAGTAGTAGATTAAGTACTTTTTTAAAAACTTGCCAGAAATAGATTTTTATGTCATTTTGAATGTAGTGTTAACTAAAACATACTGAAAATGCAAAAGTAATAAATTTTTAAAAAGGTAGTAGATTTAGTACTTTTTTTAAAAATTGGCAAAAACGTGTTTTTATGTAATTTTTTAGTTAATTTTGCCTTAAAGTTGCTAAAAATGCAAACAATTTAATTTTTTAAAAAAGTAGTAGATTTAGTACTTTTTTGAAAATGTTACAAAAACATGTTTTTATGGAAATTTTTAATATAATTTTGGCTATAACTAACTAAAAATGCAAAAATTACTATATTTTGAAAAGGTAGTAGATTAAGTACTTTTTTGGAAAATAGTTAAATTTTTTAAATTTAGCAAATTTTTGTTAGAAATTGCAGGACAATTGCTATTAAACTGCATTCAAAAATTTGCTAATGATGAAGAGAGCGTGGGAAGGCAGGTAGGAAGGTTGAGGGGAAGGGGTAGCTACAGGGAGTTAGACCAAAACAAGAGCCTAGATTTGTTTCTGCTTTATGACGTTGTTTTGTATGAATGGTTTTGGCGTGTGTTTGTGTTGCTGCAACACACATCTTTATTCATAACGCCTTCGCAACGAAATGTTCTTTTTTAAAACCGTTAACTGTCTTGTTGTTTTGCACTTTTTCTATAATTCCTTAATTCTACTTGTTTTTTTGTTGTCTCTAGTATTTTTGTTTACGTTAGTTTTAGTTAGATAGAATTCTTTAGGTTTTTGTGTTTTTTGTTCTTGTTTGTTCTTTATATAGAGGGATGGATGTCATTTATTATTGTGTTGTGTCTACTGACGTCAGAGTGAATGAGTAAATTAGAAAAATCCTTATAAAATCCCTATAAAATAGCAAACGGAAGAACGTAGTTTTATTGGTTAAAGTAATGAATGAATTATTATAAATAGTTAGTTATTAAAGGTTTTTAAGTTGAATTAATAAAAAAATAAAGTTTCGATAAGTTTTTAAAATTTTTAAATTTCCAAACTAGAACAGAACTAGAACAGAACTAGAACAGAACTAGAACAGAACTAGAACATAACTGGAACAGAACTAGAACAGAACTAGAACAGAACTAGAACAGAACTAGAACAGAACTAGAACTAGAATATAACTAGAACAGAACTAGAACAGAACTAGAACAGAACTAGAACAGAACTAGAACAGAACTAGAACAGAACTAGAACAGAACTAGAACAGAACTAGAACAGAACTAGAACAGAACTAGAACAGAACTAGAACAGAACTAGAACAGAACTAGAACAGAACTAGAACAGAACTAGAACAGAACTAGAACAGAACTAGAACAGAACTAGAACAGAACTAGAACAGAACTAGAACAGAACTAGAACAGAACTAGAGCAGAACTAGAACAGAACTAGAACAGAACTCGAACAGAACTAGAACAGAACTAGAACAGAACTAGAACAGAACTAGAACAGAACTAGAACAGAACTAGAACAGAACTAGAACAGAACTAGAACAGAACTAGAACAGAACTAGAACAGAACTAGAACAGAACTAGAACAGAACTAGAACAGAACTAGAACAGAACTAGAACAGAACTAGAACAGAACTAGAACAGAACTAGAACTGAACTAGAACAGAACTAGAACGGAACTAGAACATAACTAGAACAGAACTAGAACAGAACTAGAACAGAACTAGAACAGAACTAGAACAGAACTAGAACAGAACTAGAACAGAACTAGAACAGAACTAGAACAGAACTAGAACTGAACTAGAACAGAACTAGAACAGAACTAGAACAGAACTAGAACAGAACTAGAACAGAACTAGAACAGAACTAGAACAGAACTAGAACAGAACTAGAACAGAACTAGAACAGAACTAGAACAGAACTAGAACAGAACTAGAACAGAACTAGAACAGAACTAGAACAGAACTAGAACAGAACTAGAACAGAACTAGAATAGAACTAGAACAGAACTGGAACAGAACTAGAACTGAACTAGAACAGAACTAGAACTGAACTAATTCGTTGAGTTTTTTAAATTTAGTTTTCTTTTCAAAACAGCTGATATCATTTACAACAAAATACAACTCTAAATCTCTCCCTTTTATAATGATGATTTCACTTGCTCTCTCTCTCTCTACTTCTGATTCACTCTCTTTTGCCATTTTGCTTTGTTGACTCTCAAGCTCTCGTTTAAGTTTTACTGTTAAAATTTTAATTGTTAAGGGGGAGTTTTGTCTTTGTTGTTAACACTAATAATAACATATGTATATTGTTGTTATTGTAAATGAAAAAATTAGCAAAACAAAAACATAACAAGTGCGCAAAATCCTCCCCCTAACGGTTGATGTGCTTGCTTTTACTCATGTTTATGCTTTTATACTTTTATTTTTGTTATTGTAAAAGCATAGATTTGTTATTATTTGGCGAAAGAGAGATGAAGAGAGAGAGTGAGAGTGTGTATTTTTTTTCTGAGGAGGATATAGCAAAGAGTTTCGATTGTTTTTAATTATTTGTGAAAATGCAGTTTTGAGTCGTGCGCTGTTATGTTCGGTTATAAAAACGCTAAAAACGTAAAGAAATTTAAATAGAAATTTGTGTGTTAGAAAAGAAAAATATATAGATTATATAGAAAATCTTAAGAAAAACAACTACTGAAAATGTTTTAATATAAAAATAATTTAATAAAATTTCTTAATAAAAGAAAATTTTTGTTAAATTAAACAAGAATTTGTTTAATAAAATTTCAAATAAATAAAGTGTTTAAATAATTTGCAAACTAAAGGAATATATTTTTTTTAGACAAACAAAAAAACAAGGTGAATATTAATCCAATTTATGTTGTATGACAAATTTTTGTTTCTAGATTTGGAAAAATAAAAACTCTCTTTAAATGTACAAAAAACTCCACCATTTTTTTCTGGTTAAAAAAACAGATAATTGTATAATTTTGTTATATTTAAAGAAAATTTTCTTAATTTTCTTTTATTTAAAGAACTTATTTTTTAATTTAAGAACTAAGTTTTTGCTATTTTTTTTAGTTTACTTGACGTAATAGTAAAAAAGTTGTGAGAGAAAAAAAAGAAACGAAAAAAGGAAATTTAACCAAATCATCTTAGCACGTGATGTTTGCGTATTTTCAAGCTAAATTTTATAGTATTTTAATAGATTTTTTACATAAATAAAATAATTCTTATAAAAGAAAAAAATAGAAAAATTACAAAAAAAAAAAAAAAAATCCTCAAAATTTAAAAAAAAAATAAATTTCTTCAAAAAATTTTCTATAAAATTTAAAAGTTTCATAAAATAATCAAAAACACTTTAAAGTTTTTCTAAAAATTTAAAATTTTGATAAGAAATCAACAACTTAAAAAAATTCTAGCACTGTTCTAGTTATATTCTAGATCGGTTCTAGTTCTGTTTAGTTCTGTTATAGTTCTGTTCTAGTTCTGTTCTAGTTCTGTTCTAGTTCTGTTCTAGTTCTGTTCTAGTTCTGTTCTAGTTCTGTTCTAGTTCTGTTCTAGTTCTGTTCTAGTTCTGTTCTAGTTCTGTTCTAGTTCTGTTCTAGTTCTGTTCTAGTTCTGTTCTAGTTCTGTTCTAGTTCTGTTCTAGTTCTGTTCTAGTTCTGTTCTAGTTCTGTTCTAGTTCTGTTCTAGTTCTGTTCTAGTTCTGTTCTAGTTCTGTTCTAGTTCTGTTCTAGTTCTGTTCTAGTTCTGTTCTAGTTCTGTTCTAGTTCTGTTCTAGTTCTGTTCTAGTTCTGTTCTAGTTCTGTTCTAGTTCTGTTCTAGTTCTGTTCTAGTTCTGTTCTAGTTCTGTTCTAGTTCTGTTCTAGTTCTGTTCTAGTTCTGTTCTAGTTCTGTTCTAGTTCTGTTCTAGTTCTGTTCTAGTTCTGTTCTAGTTCTGTTCTAGTTCTGTTCTAGTTCTGTTCTAGTTCTGTTCTAGTTCTGTTCTAGTTCTGTTCTAGTTCTGTTCTAGTTCTGTTCTAGTTCTGTTCTAGTTCTGTTCTAGTTCTGTTCTAGTTCTGTTCTAGTTCTGTTCTAGTTCTGTTCTAGTTCTGTTCTAGTTCTGTTCTAGTTCTGTTCTAGTTCTGTCTAGTTCTGTTCTAGTTCTGTTCTAGTTCTGTTCTAGTTCTGTTCTAGTTCTGTTCTAGTTCTGTTCTAGTTCTGTTCTAGTTCTGTTCTAGTTCTGTTCTAGTTCTGTTCTAGTTCTGTTCTAGTTCTGTTCTAGTTCTGTTCTAGTTCTGTTCTAGTTCTGTTCTAGTTCTGTTCTAGTTCTGTTCTAGTTCTGTTCTAGTTCTGTTCTAGTTCTGTTCTAGTTCTGTTCTAGTTCTGTTCTAGTTCTGTTCTAGTTCTGTTCTAGTTCTGTTCTAGTTCTGTTCTAGTTCTGTTCTAGTTCTGTTCTAGTTCTGTTCTAGTTCTGTTCTAGTTCTGTTCTAGTTCTGTTCTAGTTCTGTTCTAGTTCTGTTCTAGTTCTGTTCTAGTTCTGTTCTAGTTCTGTTCTAGTTCTGTTCTAGTTCTGTTCTAGTTCTGTTCTAGTTCTGTTCTAGTTCTGTTCTAGTTCTGTTCTAGTTCTGTTCTAGTTCTGTTCTAGTTCTGTTCTAGTTCTGTTCTAGTTCTGTTCTAGTTCTGTTCTAGTTCTGTTCTAGTTCTGTTCTAGTTCTGTTCTAGTTCTGTTCTAGTTCTGTTCTAGTTCTGTTCTAGTTCTGTTCTAGTTCTGTTCTAGTTCTGTTCTAGTTCTGTTCTAGTTCTGTTCTAGTTCTGTTCTAGTTCTGTTCTAGTTCTGTTCTAGTTCTGTTCTAGTTCTGTTCTAGTTCTGTTCTAGTTCTGTTCTAGTTCTGTTCTAGTTCTGTTCTAGTTCTGTTCTAGTTCTGTTCTAGTTCTGTTCTAGTTCTGTTCTAGTTCTGTTCTAGTTCTGTTCTAGTTCTGTTCTAGTTCTGTTCTAGTTCTGTTCTAGTTCTGTTCTAGTTCTGTTCTAGTTCTGTTCTAGTTCTGTTCTAGTTCTGTTCTAGTTCTGTTCTAGTTCTGTTCTAGTTCTGTTCTAGTTCTGTTCTAGTTCTGTTCTAGTTCTGTTCTAGTTCTGTTCTAGTTCTGTTCTAGTTCTGTTCTAGTTCTGTTCTAGTTCTGTTCTAGTTCTGTTCTAGTTCTGTTCTAGTTCTGTTCTAGTTCTGTTCTAGTTCTGTTCTAGTTCTGTTCTAGTTCTGTTCTAGTTCTGTTCTAGTTCTGTTCTAGTTCTGTTCTAGTTCTGTTCTAGTTCTGTTCTAGTTCTGTTCTAGTTCTGTTCTAGTTCTGTTCTAGTTCTGTTCTAGTTCTGTTCTAGTTCTGTTCTAGTTCTGTTCTAGTTCTGTTCTAGTTCTGTTCTAGTTCTGTTCTAGTTCTGTTCTAGTTCTGTTCTAGTTCTGTTCTAGTTCTGTTCTAGTTCTGTTCTAGTTCTGTTCTAGTTCTGTTCTAGTTCTGTTCTATTCTGTTCTAGTTCTGTTCTAGTTCTGTTCTAGTTCTGTTCTAGTTCTGTTCTAGTTCTGTTCTAAGTTCTGTTCTAGTTCTGTTCTAGTTCTGTTCGAGTTCTGGTTCTAGTTCTGTTCTAGTTCTGTTCTAGTTCTGTTCTAGTTCTGTTCTAGTTCTGTTCTAGTTCTGTTCTAGTTCTGTTCTAGTTCTGTTCTAGTTCTGTTCTAGTTCTGTTCTAGTTCTGTTCTAGTTCTGTTCTAGTCTAGTTCTGTTCTAGTTCTGTTCTAGTTCTGTTCTAGTTCTGTTCTAGTTCTGTTCTAGTTCTGTTCTGTTCTAGTTTGTTCTAGTTCTGTTCTAGTTCTGTTCTAGTTCTGTTCTAGTTCTGTTCTAGTTCTGTTCTAGTTCTGTTCTAGTTCTGTTCTAGTTCTGTTTAGTTCTGTTCTAGTTCTGTTCTAGTTCTGTTCTAGTTCTGTTCTAGTTCTGTTCTAGTTCTGTTCTAGTTCTGTTCTAGTTCTGTTCTAGTTCTGTTCTAGTTCTGTTCTAGTTCTGTTCTAGTTCTGTTCTAGTTCTGTTCTAGTTCTGTTCTAGTTCTGTTCTAGTTCTGTTCTAGTTCTAGTTCTGTTCTAGTTCTGTTCTAGTTCTGTTCTAGTTCTGTTCTAGTTCTGTTCTAGTTCTGTTCTAGTTCTGTTCTAGTTCTGTTCTAGTTCTGTTCTAGTTCTGTTCTAGTTCTGTTCTAGTTCTGTTCTAGTTCTGTTCTAGTTCTAGTTCTGTTCTAGTTCTGTTCTAGTTCTGTTCTAGTTCTGTTCTAGTTCTGTTCTAGTTCTGTTCTAGTTCTGTACTAGTTCTGTACTAGTTCTGTTCTAGTCCTGTTCTGGTTCGGATCAAGTTCTAGTTTTGTTCTTGTTCTTTTGAAATTTGTTCGAAATGTTTAATATAAAATCTTGGTTTTGTTAAATTTCCTTAAAATCTTTCAATTTGATTTCATTATTTTTCCTTTACAATTTGTCTAAATTCAATTTCCTGCGGCCATTATTGTGTGTTTTTTCTTCTATTTTGCTTTTCCATAATATTTACGTGTTTTTGTTGTTTTTTGCTTTCTTTCTCATGTATAAAAAAGTACCCATGTGTTTTGGAATAGTTAAGTGAGTAAATAAATGTGTAAATGTCTATGTATGAGTATCAAAGAAAAATAACGTTGTTTACTTGTGTGATGTCATTTCTGGTTCTATTTTCCATAAAGCATTTTTTATGTTCCCTGCTGTAGAGAACGAAAAAAACAAGTTTTTTAGCGTAAAAATTGTGTTGCATACTTAGCTGCTACTTTATAACGTTAATGTCCTATTAAAAGGGGTGGGAATAGAGGTTTATTTGTTTGTTTGGTTTTTCTATAACACCCCATTTAAGTCAACGATGCATTACTAATGAGCCTAGATAATTACGTAAAAAACAAAGGAAAAAAAAACAAAAGCAAAAAACAATTGCAAACACAGATAAATATAAAAAACAGAGCGTATGAGTGATATGGAATTGGTAGTTCTAAGTTTGTAGTTTTAAAAGGAATTTAGGAGGCTCCAAGATTAAAACTTTAAATGGAATTTAAATTTACTTAAAAACGACTTTAAACTCCATAAACCTTTCTTTTCCCAAAACAAAATTTTAAATCACCATTTGTTCTACAAGGCGTATGAGGAATAATATAATAATACATGTAAATAAAACATAAATTACATACAACATTTCTCTTCTTTCTACTTTTGAGTTTTATAACAAAATAATTCACATTCATTTTTCTGCTTTTATTATATAATTTTTGTTGCCAATTGTAGACGGCTTTTGTTAAGTTCCAAGTTTGTTTTGTAATAAGTATAATAATAAGCAAAAAATAACAAAAAAGAAAAGAAGAAAATTAAAATAAATTATGAATTACCATAATTATACACTTATAAAAGTTACATATTAATGTTAACATTTAAGGAATAAAAGATAGAGGGGAGAAAGGGATTTGAGTTTTTAAATTAAAAATAAAATACATTTTCTAGAGAATTCATGTTATTTAAATAACAACTGTAGAGCTTTATTATAAGCTTTATAGTCTGGGCTATAGATTGTCTATAGTTTGGTCTATGGATTGTCTATAGTCTAGACTTTATATTTTCTATAGCCTGGAGTATAGATTGTCTATAATCTGGAGTAAAGGTTAGACTATAGTCAAGACTATAGACGTCTTGACTATATATAGTCAATAGTCAGGATTACAGATTGTTTAAAGTCTGGACCCTATATTGCCTATAGTCTGGAATATAGATTTTCTATAAATTGTCTATAGACTGGACTATAGATTGTCTACATATTGTCTTTACAATATATAGTCAATAGTCTGGAGTACAGATTGTCTAAAATCTGGTCTATAGACCAGACCTTGTGGTCTACAGATTGTCTATAGTCTGATCTGTAGATTGTCTGAAGTCTGATCCATAGATTGTCTAAAGTCTGGGCATTAGATTGTCTATAGTCTGGACTATAGATTGGCTATAGTCTGAACTATAGATTGGCTATAGTCTGGACTATAGATTGTCTATAGTCTGGACTATAGATTGTCTAGTCTGGACTATAGATTGTCTATAGTCTGGACTATAGATTGTCTATAGTCTGGACTATAGATTGTCTATAGTCTGGACTATAGATTGTCTATAGTCTGGACTATAGATTGTCTATAGTCTGGACTATAGATTGTCTATAGTCTTGACTGTAGATTATCTATAGTCTTGACGATAGATTATCTATAGTCTGTAGCCCGGACTATAGATTGTCTACAGCCTACAGCCTACTACAGATTGCCTATATACTGGTATGTGGATTGACTATAGTCTGGTCTATAGACTGTCCACAGTCTGGACTATAGATTGCCTATAACCAGAACTATAGATTGTCTAAAGCCTGGATTATAGATTGTATAAAGTCTGGACTATAGATTGTCTAAAGTCTGGACTATAGATTGTCTATAGTCTGGACTATAGATTAGCTATAGTCTGGACTATAGATTGTCTATAGTCTGGACTATAGATTATCTATAGTCTGCACTATAGATTGCCTATAATCTAGTCTGCAGATTGACTATAGCCTGGACTATAGATTGTCTGTAGTCCAGGCTATATATAGACTGGACTGCAGATTATTTATATACCAGTGGATTGACTATAGTCTGGTGTACAGGTTGTCCATAGTCTGGACTATAGATTGTCTATAACCCGAACTATAGATTGTCTATAGTCTGGACTATAGATTGTCTATAGTCTGGACTAAAGATTGGCTATAGTCTAAACTATAGATCATCTATAGTCTTAACAATAGATTGTCTATAGTCTGGACCATATATTGTCAATAGTCTGGACTATAGATTGTCTATAGTCTGGATTACAGAATGTCTATAATCTGGACTATAGATTGTCTATAGTTTGGACTATGGGTTGTCTATAGTTAGATTGTCTATAGTCTGGTGTATAGATTGTCTATATAGATTATAGAATGTCCATAATCTGGACTGTAGATTGTCTATAGTTTGGACTATAGGTTGTCTATAGTTTGGACAGTAGATTGTCTATAGTCTGGTGTATAGATTGTCTATATAGATTATAGAATGTCCATAATCTGGACTATAGATTGTCTATAGTTAAGACTATGGGTTGTCTATAGTTAGATTGTCTATAGTCTGGTGTATAGATTGTCTATATAGATTATAGAATGTCCATAATCTGGACTGTAGATTGTCTATAGTTTGGACTATAGGTTGTCTATAGTTTGGACAGTAGATTGTCTATAGTCTGGTGTATAGATTGTCTATATAGATTATAGAATGTCCATAATCTGGACTATAGATTGTCTATAGTTAAGACTATAGATTGTCTATAGTTTAGACTATAGGTTGTCCATAGTTTGGACTATAGATTGTCTATAGTCTGGTGTATAGATTGTCTATAGTCTGTACTATTGATTGTCTATAGTCTGGACTATATATTGTCTATAGTCTGGACTATAGATTGTCTATAGTCTGGACTATAGATTGTCTATAGTCTGGACTATAGATTGTCTATAGTCTGGACTATAAATTGTCTATAGTCTGGACTATAAATTGTCTATAGTCTGGACTATAGATTGTCTTTAGTCTGGACCATATATTGTCAATAGTCTGGACTATAGATTGTCTAAAGCCTGGATTACAGAATGTCTATAATCTGGACTATAGATTGTCTATAGTTTGGACTATAGCTTGTCTATAGTCTGGACTATAGATTGCTATAGTCTGGGCTATAGATTGTCTATAGTCTGGACTAGAGATTATCCATTGTCTGGTGTATAGATTGTCCGTAGTCTGGACTTTAAATTGCCTGTAGCCTGGATAATACATTGTCTTTAGTATGGACTTAATTATCTCTCCTTAAAAAGTCGTTTAAAGTTTGGAATGTTTACTAAAACGTGTCCTTTCTTTTATGCAAGAAAATTCCCTTTAAACTTTTCCTTTCATTTATTAAGGCGTGAAAATTCTTTAAGAAAATTTTCTTTTGTCTCAGTAAGTTTTCATGTCAACCCATGTTAACCCATTTATTTTTCCCTTATTGATGATAACTTTCTCTTCTTGTATTCTTCACACTTCCAATTGTTTTATTAATCATTAGAAACTTTTGTTTATTCTCTATCTTTCAATCATTCTAATTTGTAGTTTCCTCTGTTGTATGATGATTAAACTGAAGCCTGACGATGATGATGATGACACATTACAAGAAACAGGGATTTTTCTATCATTATTTGCATAAACATTTTTTAAACAAAAGAATTACGCAAAATACTCATACACTTGAATGAAAGTTAGAAAAAAGCAACAACAACAATAATAGCTTGCTTTTTAGACTTTATTGTTTTTGTAGTTTAATAGAGTACGAGTGCAAGTAAATAAGTAAGTCCTTGCTATACACACATACCCACACTTGCCCATTTTCAGCTATAGACATCCATCAATATGCAGTGAAATCAAAGCGAGTATGTTAACGTTATTTAGCTCTCTCTCTCTATGTCTCTCTCTCTTATATCTCCGTTTCCTGTTTGTAACTGTAGGAGTTTTTATATGGTTAGGAATGTGTGGGGTTTTTTCTATAAAAAGAGAAGGAGTGGGAAAAAGAGAGTTTTGTTTGAAGTTTTTTTTCTATTGAATTGTTTTTTTTTCTTGTTGTTTTTTTTTTCTTTTCATATGCATCCTGCCTTAAGCCTAAATAAAATGTTCTGTGTCATGGCTGTTTGGCCGATTTGTTAGTGTTGTTTTCTATAAAGTTTTGTATGGTTGTAGGTATGAGTGTTTTTGTATATGTATGCCTATTATTCGTGGTTGAAAATTTCTTTTATTGATTTTCTTTCCTTTCATGTTTATCTCCATTTATTTAACAAACACACAAAATTACATACATACATACATACATACATATGTATGTAAGTGGTTTACATTTACATTTAAACAACATGTGCATGTTGGTTAGTGTAAAGGTGTGTTGTTTTGTGTAATATTCATATATAAACAATGTTGTTGGGTTATTTTGTCTATTCTTTATTTTATTATTTTGTTTGTTTGTTTGTTGTGTTGTTATTACCGACACCGCCGCTGAAATGTTTCTAACACAAAATCGAAAGACAGAGAGAATATAAAAATTGTTAGAAAAGCTAAATTTGTAAAAAAAAGACAAAAATGATGTTAAACTTTATGAAAGGATTTAAAGCGGTTTAGAAAAGGGTTTAAGAGACAAATTTTTAAACCTTTAATCCAGAATATAGACAATATATAGACCGGACTATAGACAGTATATAGACCGGACTATAGACAAACTATAGTCCAGACTATAGACCATTTTTAGTCCAAACTACATAGAATCTGTAGTCCAAACTACAGACAATCTACAGTACATACTATAGACAATCTATAGTCCAGACTAAACGCAATCTATGGTCCAGACTCTAGATAATAGACAATATATAGTCCACTATAGACAATATATAGTCCAGACTTTAGACAATATATAGTCCAGACTATAGAAAATCTGTAGTCCAGACTAAAGACAATATATAGTCCAGACTATAGATAATATATAGTTCAGACTATAGGCAATCTATAGTCCTGAATATTGACAATCTATAGTCCAGATTACAGACTGTATACAATTTATAGTCTAGACTATAGACGTTGTAAAGTACAGACTATAGACAATCTATAGTCCAGACTTTAGACAATATATAGTCCACACTATAGACGATCTGTAGACTAGACTATAGACAATCTATAGTCCTATATAATCAGACTATAGATAAATCTATAGTCCAGACTATAGACAATCTATAGTCCAGACTATAGACAATCTATAGTCCAGACTATAGACAATCTATAGTCCAGACTATAGACAATCTATAGTCCAGACTATAGACAATCTATAGTCCAGACTATAGACAATCTATAGTCCAGACTATAGACAATCTATAGACAATCTATAGTCCAGATATAGACAATCTGTAGTCCAAACTATAGACAATCTATAGTCCAAATTATAGACCAGATTATAGACAATCTATAGTCCAGACTATAGATAATCAATAGTCCAGACTTTAGACAATCTATAGACCAGACTATGGACAATCTATAGTCCAGACTATGGACAATCTATAGTCCAGACTATAGACAAACTATAGTCCAGACTACAGATAATCTATAGTCCAGACTATAGACAGTCTATTGTCCAGACTATAGACAGTCTATAGTCCAGACTATAGACAGTCTATAGTCCAGACTATATACAGTCTATAGACAGTCTAGACCAGTCTATAGTCCAGACTATAGACAGTCTATAGCTCTACTATAGTTCAGACTATAGACAATCTATAGTCCAGACTATAAACAATCTATATTCGAGAATATAGACAATCTATAACCCAGACAATAGACAAACTATAGACTAGATTATAGACAATCTTTAGTCCAGATATAGACACTATAGACAATCTATAGTCAAGATTATTGACAATCAATAGTCCAGATTATAGACTATCTATAGTCGAGACTATAGACAACCTATAGACTACACTATAGACAATCTATAGTCCAGATTATAGACAATCTATAGTCCAGACTATAGACAATCTATAGTCCAGACTATAGATAATCTATAGTCCAAACTATAGACAATTTATAGTCCAGGCTGTAGACAGTCTATAGTCCAGACTATAGACAATCTATAGTTCAGACTATAGGCAAACTATAGTCTGGACTATAGACAATCTATAGTCCAGACTATAGACGAACTATAGTCCAGACTATAGATAATCTATAGTCCAGACTATGGACAATCTATAGTTCAGGTAATAGACAATCTATAGTCCAGACTATAGACAATCTTTAGTCCTAACTATAGACAGTCTATAGTTCAGACTATAGACCAGACTATAGACGATCTATAGACCAGACCAAAGTCCAAACTAGATTTTATATAATCTTTTGTCCTATATTTTAAAAATCTAAAGTCTAGACAACAGATTATCTACAGTGTAAGGTATAAACCAAAATATTATACCTTAATCCCTTTTACTTGTTCACTCCCCAAAATTTTTTGCTGCGTCTGCTGTTTTCCGCCTTCTTTTTCTTCTTCTCTGTTAGACTTTTACATTTCGGTCATAAAACGCATTTGCTAGTTGTGTTGCTTGTGGATTTACATTTTTTATTTTATACCTTTATTATGTCGTCTTAACATTTATTTCAACTTTAATGACATTTTTTTTTTTCGCCACAGTCTAAAATTTTTTTGGTTCTTATCTTAAACTAACAAAAAAAAATGTCTTTTTCTGGTTTGTCACAGATAAGATAGAGCAAGGTTTTAAAAATTTTACGGATAAAAAGTAACTAAGAAGTTTGACAATATGATATTTGAGGGATTTAGTAAACGAGGTGTATGAGTATGTGAGTTTGGTTTAATAAAATATTCAGCAATATATGTATATTTATGCTGTAGTAGAGTTTTGCTTAAGGCCACAAATATTTGGTTAAATTGATGGGAAAGTTTAAAAAAAATAAACTTTAAGACAAATGTCAAAAAGTTGGAGGTAAAGGTAATGGGTTTTTGTGGGTTTTGATAGGAATTTTTAGGAAATTAATGAAGTCTTCAAGTGGTTAATATGAAAAATTAATATTAGAATAAGATTTTCAAAAACTAAAAAAAAGAAAAATTAATCAATTTTTTCAAAAAGGTCTTTTTGAATAAATAAACTTTAATTCATATATTTTACTACCTCTTTATTGACCATATAGTAAATAAAAGAAAAAAATTCTTGAAGTAAACTTTTTTTAACAACCACAAATCCTTTAAGAATTAAAACCTATAAAACTAACGGAAACATTTAAAATAAACATGACCATCATCATCACCATCGTAAACAACCCTGACTAGTTACTAGCCTTTTCCCCATTTCATCTCACTCCATAACAACGACAAAGCAAAAGAGGGAGAAGAAAAAACTGCTCTTCAACTCAGACGTCATCTAGTAAGCAGCCTGCTTTAATTATGATTCTTGTTGGTGTTTCTTTCCATACAACTCTGCTATTTATTTGGTCAGGTTCTGTTAACAGGAATTTTTCAGTTAAAAAAATCATTAGAGTGTATTTTTATTTACTTTTTTTTAAACACCCAGGCTAATATTTTATTTAAACAAAATGTCTATGGTGGAAAATTGAAAAGAAAGAACAGAGTTCAATGACCTACACTAACAGGCAGTCAGGCAGGCACCTGAGTTAAAGTAATAATTCATAAAAAATTTATTTTGTAGTCTATGGCAGGCATGGAAAATTCTATATATGAACTATACACTAGACTATAGTTTAGTCTATAGTGTAGGCTATAGTTTAGTCTATAGTCTAGACTATATTCTAATCTGTAGTCTTGGCTATAGTTTAGTCTATCTAGTGTAAAGTTTTGTCTAAAGTCTACTATAGTCTAGCCTATAGTATAATATATAGTCTAGTCTATATAGTAGTCTATAGCCTAGTCTATAGCCTAGTATATAGTATAGTCTATTCTATAGTCTAGTCTATAGTGTGGTCTATAGCCTAGTCTATAGCCTAGTATATAGTCTGGTCTATAGTCTATTCTATAGTCTAGTCTATAGTCTAGTCTATAGTGTAGTCTATAGTCTAGTCTATAGTCTAGTCTATAGTGTAGTCTATAGTCTAGTCTATAGTCTAGTCTATAGTCTAGTCTATAGTCTGGTCTATAGTCTAGTCTATAGTCTAGTCTATAGTCTAGTCTATAGTCTAGTCTATAGTCTAGTCTATAGTCTAGTCTATAGTCTAGTCTATAGTCTAGTCTATAGTCTAGTCTATAGTCTAGTCTATAGGCTAGTCTATAGTCTAGTCTATAGTCTAGTCTATAGGCTAGTCTATAGTCTAGTCTATAGTCTAGTCTATAGTCTAGTCTATAGTCTAGTCTATAGTCTAGTCTATAGTCTAGTCTATAGTCTAGTCTATAGTCTAGTCTATAGTCTAGTCTATAGTCTAGTCTATAGTCTAGTCTATAGTCTAGTCTATAGTCTAGTCTATAGTCTAGTCTATAGTCTAGTCTATAGTCTAGTCTATAGTCTAGTCTATAGTCTAGTCTATAGTCTAGTCTATAGTCTAGTCTATAGTCTAGTCTATAGTCTAGTCTATAGTCTAGTCTATAGTCTAGTCTATAGTCTAGTCTATAGTCTAGTCTATAGTCTAGTCTATAGTCTAGTCTATAGTCTAGTCTATAGTCTAGTCTATAGTCTAGTCTATAGTCTAGTCTATAGTCTAGTCTATAGTCTAGTCTATAGTCTAGTCTATAGTCTAGTCTATAGTCTAGTCTATAGTCTAGTCTATAGTCTAGTCTATAGTCTAGTCTATAGTCTAGTCTATAGTCTAGTCTATAGTCTAGTCTATAGTCTAGTCTATAGTCTAGTCTATAGTCTAGTCTATAGTCTAGTCTATAGTCTAGTCTATAGTCTAGTCTATAGTCTAGTCTATAGTCTAGTCTATAGTCTAGTCTATAGTCTAGTCTATAGTCTAGTCTATAGTCTAGTCTATAGTCTAGTCTATAGTCTAGTCTATAGTCTAGTCTATAGTCTAGTCTATAGTCTAGTCTATAGTCTAGTCTATAGTCTAGTCTATAGTCTAGTCTATAGTCTAGTCTATAGTCTAGTCTATAGTCTAGTCTATAGTCTAGTCTGTAGTCTAGTCTATAGTCTAGCCTATAGTCTAGTCTATAGACTAGCCTATAGTCTAGTCTATAGTCTAGTCTATAGTCTAGTCTATAGTCTAGTCTATAGTCTAGTCTATAGTCTAGTCTATAGTCTAGTCTATAGTCTAGTCTATAGTCTAGTCTATAGTCTAGTCTATAGTCTAGTCTATAGTCTAGTCTATAGTCTAGTCTATAGTCTAGTCTATAGTCAAGTCTATAGTCTAGTCCATAGTCTAGTCTATAGTCTAGTCTATAGTCTAGTCTATAGTCTAGTCTATAGTCTAGTCTATAGTCTAGTCTATAGTCTAGTCAATAGTCTAGTCTATAGTCTAGTATATAGTCTAGTCTATAGTCTAGTCTATAGTCTAGTCTATAGTCTAGTCTATAGTCTAGTCTATAGTCTAGTCAATAGTCTAGTCTATAGTCTAGTCTATAGTCTAGTCTATAGTCTAGTCTATAGTCTAGTCTATAGTCTAGTCTATAGTCTAGTCTATAGTCTAGTCTATAGTCTAGTCTATAGTCTAGTCTATAGTCTAATCTATAATCTGGTATATTGTCTAGTCTATAGTCTAGTTTTCATTCTGTAGTTTTAATGATAAAAAATGTACTATTTTTTGTAATTTTAAAATTCCAAATTTCCATGTCTGGTCTATGGGTATATAAAGTTAATCATATGTACATACATATATACCGACATATGTCTACATATATAGTACATATTTAGGTACCTAAGTACACACATACATACATATTAGTATATTGAATTTTTATTAGCTTAGTCATTTACGTGTTTAAAATATTCCAAAAACAAAAGTTTACAACGCAATTTTGTAATTTATTTGAAAATCTATAAACATAAATTGTTTTTAATTTAAGAAAAAACCATTTTGTATAAATAAATTCGTCTAAAAGTCTATAAAATATTAAGTACTATAAGGCTCAAGAGCCTTTAATAACATTATTAAACTTTTAGTGGAGGATTTTTTCTTTTGTGGATTTTTTCATAATGTTGAAAGTTTGCTGGGTTATAAAAAAAAACATGTTAAAATAATTATTTAAATTTAATAAAATTAAAAAACTTAAGCTATTAGCTTTCAAATGATGAAAAATTATTTTGATTATTTGTTTAAAAAGAAAATATTTCTTAATGTTTTAAGTTTTATAACCTTTTTAGTTGAACTTAATTATATTAACATAATTAAGTAACTTTTTTTGAATAATTTGTTAATTTATTTACTTCATTTAATAGGGACTCCTAAAAGTATGTCATTTTATAGCTAAATATTAGCAAAATAAATGATGTTATTTAAAGAGAGAGAGAGAGTGAAAGGGAGATTTGTAAAAAGTCTAGGAATTTTGTCAGGTTCTAGACTTATTATTAACTTATTACAAAGTTGATTATACAATTTTTTGTTAAATGTTGTGTTTAATTAAGTTGAAATGAAATTTTGCTTTTGCTGTTAATTTAAATTGAGTAATTTAAAGCTAAAGTGCTTCAAAAAGAGAAATAACAGCTAGTTAGGGTTTATTTAAGGTTTAAGGATAAAGTTTAAAGCAGGTTGGATGTTAATTTATTGTAATTTGTCAGCAAGTCTGTCAAACTTAGATGAAAATGTTAGATAGTTCAAAAACTAACCTCAAAATAGGCTTTAGTTAGTGTCCATTCCCTTATGCCTTTTTAAACTTCTAAAAAAAGCGGAAATAATTTATTGTGTTGAAAGCCCATGTATTCTATTAAACTTAATCAGGACTTTATATACATGACAGCAACAAAACCCTGACCTACATAAAAACTTGAGAAAAAACATATTTACAATGGCCTACATAACTTCCAATAAATGTACAAGACCATGTGCCATTAACAGAGAAAAAAGTTGGAAAAATACTTGATAACTAAAAAATTTAATTTATATTAATATGAAAAAAAACAACAACAACTAAAATGTTAAAATAAACTAAAATGAAAGGAAATTGAATTTAAAGCTTTCTAGCGAAAAATTTATATAAAAGGAAAAATTTAAAATAATTCTGTTTTGTTTTAGTTCTGTTCTAGTTCTGTTCTAGTTCTGTTCTAGTTCTGTTCTAGTTCTGTTCTAGTTCTGTTCTAGTTCTGTTCTAGTTCTGTTCTAGTTCTGTTCTAGTTCTGTTCTAGTTCTGTTCTAGTTCTGTTCTAGTTCTGTTCTAGTTCTGTTCTAGTTCTGTTCTAGTTCTGTTCTGTTCTAGTTCTGTTCTAGTTCTGTTCTAGTTCTGTTCTAGTTCTGTTCTAGTTCTGTTCTAGTTCTGTTCTAGTTCTGTTCTAGTTCTGTTCTAGTTCTGTTCTAGTTCTGTTCTAGTTCTGTTCTAGTTCTGTTCTAGTTCTGTTCTAGTTCTGTTCTAGTTCTGTTCTAGTTCTGTTCTAGTTCTGTTCTAGTTCTGTTCTAGTTCTGTTCTGTTCTAGTTCTGTTCTAGTTCTGTTCTAGTTCTGTTCTAGTTCTGTTCTAGTTCTGTTCTAGTTCTAGTTCTGTTCTAGTTCTGTTCTAGTTCTGTTCTAGTTCTGTTCTAGTTCTGTTCTAGTTCTGTTCTAGTTCTGTTCTAGTTCTGTTCTAGTTCTGTTCTAGTTCTGTTCTAGTTCTGTTCTAGTTCTGTTCTAGTTCTGTTCTAGTTCTGTTCTAGTTCTGTTCTAGTTCTGTTCTAGTTCTGTTCTAGTTCTGTTCTAGTTCTGTTCTAGTTCTGTTCTAGTTCTGTTCTAGTTCTGTTCTAGTTCTGTTCTAGTTCTGTTCTAGTTCTGTTCTAGTTCTGTTCTAGTTCTGTTCTAGTTCTGTTCTAGTTCTGTTCTAGTTCTGTTCTAGTTCTGTTCTAGTTCTGTTCTAGTTCTGTTCTAGTTCTGTTCTAGTTCTGTTCTACTTCTGTTCTAGTTCTGTTCTAGTTCTGTTCTAGTTCTGTTCTAGTTCTGTTCTACTTTTGTTCTAGTTCTGTTCTAGTTCTGTTCTGTTCTAATTCTGTTCTAGTTCAGTTATAGTTCTGTTCTGTTCTCGTTCTGTTATAGTTTTGTACTGTACCGTTCTGTTCTAATTCTGTTCTAGTTCTGTTCTACATTTTATGGCAAATGATTAAATAAAGAAAATATAACAATGGTAAAATGTTAACAACAACTAACTAACATATTTATTATAACATATGTTAATACTAAAAAATTTGTTCTATATAATTTATATAATTTTTAGCCTCATTATCTAAAAACAAAAAAAAAAAAATGTTAGTTACCTGTTGTCAACTTGTCGTCATCTCTATAAAGCACAATAAAACATCTCATTCATTATTGTTGTTCAGGGTTTTTTTCCTACAATTCTTTTCAACTTACTTAAGTAGTGGAAAATGATTTATTTTCATTTTATTTGTTAACTTAGTGAGAAAGAGAGGGGGAGGGAAAAGGAGCTGGTGTTTTGTAATAGGTAGCAAAAAATCATATAATAAAAATAAATGGATAACAACAATAATAACTTTTACTACAATAACAAAAAACTTGTAGTTTTATGCTGAAATGACGGAAGCTTTTCTTTGTACAATTTATTATTCCCGAAGAAAAAAACGTACAAAAAATGAAGAATGACTAACTGCCTGAATGATTTTGTTAAAATCATAGCATATTTTGAAGGATCTATAATAAATGTTTATTATAGCATATTTTGAGGCAGCTTTAACTATTAAGTTATTTGCTTAATTTTACTTTAATACAAATATTTTATGTTTAAGACAAAAAAGAAATTTATAATTTTGTTTAAATTTTGCTATTGCAGACATGTCCTTAATAAGCAAATAAGGCTAAAGAATTTTTTCGTAATTTATAATTTTAAAAAGTTTGTTTTAAGGGCCAAAATAATGATTTTGTTCATTAAAGAAACAAACATTTTTGTAGTTTTTTTTTTCGTCATTAAAGGGTGCAGTAAAAAGTTATGTTTAGTTCTAGTTCAGTTCTAGTTGAGTTCTAGTTCTGTTCTAGTTCTGTTCAAGTTCTGTTCTAGTTCTGTTCTAGTTCTGTTCTAGTTCTGTTCTAGTTCTGTTCTAGTTCTGTTCTAGTTCTGTTCTAGTTCTGTTCTAGTTCTGTTCTAGTTCTGTTCTAGTTCTGTTCTAGTTCTGTTCTAGTTCTGTTCTAGTTCTGTTCTAGTTCTGTTCTAGTTCTGTTCTAGTTCTGTTCTAGTTCTGTTCTAGTTCTGTTCTAGTTCTGTTCTAGTTCTGTTCTAGTTCTGTTCTAGTTCTGTTCTAGTTCTGTTCTAGTTCTGTTCTAGTTCTGTTCTAGTTCTGTTCTAGTTCTGTTCTAGTTCTGTTCTAGTTCTGTTCTAGTTCTGTTCTAGTTCTGTTCTAGTTCTGTTCTAGTTCTGTTCTAGTTCTGTTCTAGTTCTGTTCTAGTTCTGTTCTAGTTCTGTTCTAGTTCTGTTCTAGTTCTGTTCTAGTTCTGTTCTAGTTCTGTTCTAGTTCTGTTCTAGTTCTGTTCTAGTTCTGTTCTAGTTCTAGTTCTGTTCTAGTTCTGTTCTAGTTCTGTTCTAGTTCTGTTCTAGTTCTGTTCTAGTTCTGTTCTAGTTCTGTTCTAGTTCTGTTCTAGTTCTGTTCTAGTTCTGTTCTAGTTCTGTTCTAGTTCTGTTCTAGTTCTGTTCTAGTTCTGTTCTAGTTCTGTTCTAGTTCTGTTCTAGTTCTGTTCTAGTTCTGTTCTAGTTCTGTTCTAGTTCTGTTCTAGTTCTGTTCTAGTTCTGTTCTAGTTCTGTTCTAGTTCTGTTCTAGTTCTGTTCTAGTTCTGTTCTGTTCTAGTTCTGTTCTAGTTTAGCAAGTTCTAAAAACACATTTTCTTTTATTAACCTTTATTACTCGTTAAAAGTGAATCCTTTTAACTGATTTTATTTTGAAAAGCCAACAGGCGTAAAATACTAAAAAATATAAAACTAATAATACAATTTTTTCTTTATTTTCTTTTAAGGTTGAGACCATCAAAAAAAAGGAAATAACAGCAGCAGCTAGAGGAGTAAATAAGTGATTATTTTTTTATACAAGAAAAAAAAAAAAAAAAAAAACGACAGGCGTTGAAAATTAGTGTAAAAGAGAGAAAAGTTTAAAAAGAAAACTTTTTAAAGTGTAAACAAATAAATTAAAAGTTTTGTGCATAAACTTAAAAAATTTTACAAAATTAACTGAAAGTTTTAAAAAGAAACAAAAACAGAGTTTAAAGAAACGACGGTGAAAAAGCTTAAAATTTTTAAAAGCTTTGTAAAAGTGTTTTTAGAGAGCAAAAGAGCTTAAAGTTTGATACAATTTTTTTGGAAAGGAAAGGTAACAGTGAACAGAAAAGCTTTAAGCTCTCCAACTTTGCAAATTATTACAGAAAAAAAGTATTAAAATTTGCACATGAAAGCGTTAGATTAACGACAAAAATTTTGAAAAAAAGTCTTATGAGAATATTTAAGTGAAATTTTGAAAAAAAAACCCCAAAAAAATTCTACAAAAATAAAATTCTGTCGCCGTTGTTAATAATACAGCGACAAAGTGAATTTATTTCAGCATACCATGTCCTCGATATCGGCGCAAGGCGTGGTCGAACGTGCCTCCGCTGAACTTTCCAAGCGTATAAACGGCCTCGGCTTGCGTTCGAAACATCATCATGGCAATAGCAGTAACAGCAGCAGTGGTAGTGGCAACAACAGCAGCTCCAACAATAGCAATAATACGTCGGGAGGTGGAGGAGGCGGAGGAGGCTCTTCCTCCAACTCTTCCAACAGTTCCAGCTCAACGAACTCAACGTCCTCGTCCGCTTCAACGTCGTCCTCGTCAACGGGTAAAACTTCGGTAATGGAGCGTGTAACGAATGCTTTGTGCGGTGGCAATTCCTCCTCTAACAACTCAAACTCTAATTCCAATACGACAAATTCCAATCTTTCGAACAGCAACAACAGTACAAGCACAACAGCAGTTGGCAGTGCCGCCACTACACCCGACAAACCCTCTAGAGCAGGCACCTTAGGTAGCACACAAACCCTTGTCAGTAGTAACACTACAATACAGCAACAACAACAGCAGCAGCAACACACTACAGTTACCGTCTCTAGCTATCAAATGCTGCAGAAGAGTCAGCAACACCAGCAGCAGCAACAGCATCAACAGTATTTAAGTTCTCAAATAGCTAACTCTACTCTGATCAACTCAAATCTAATGAACTCCTCCTCAGCCTCCCCACCAGCAGTACCAGGCATTCCAATGGGTGCACCGCCCGCACCCTCGGTCACTTCAATTGCCAAGCAAATGAACATAACCATACCTGGCTCGCCTCAATTCACCACCATGGGCATGGCAGCAGCTCAAAAATCACAATCGGCCACACCTCTACAAATGCGCAAACAACTACCCAATCCTCATATGCATCATCCCTATGCGGGTGCCGGATCTGCGGCCACTCAACTAGCTCAGGCTGTTACCCAGTCCTCACTGATCTTACCTAAACTACCGCCTCCCATTACCAGCATTGAAATACTCATGATGGATGATCGTTTCCTGAATAAATTCTTCCTGTATTTCTCTTCATATGAGCGTCGAGTGTTGGCTCAAGTTTGTACAAAATGGCGAGATGTTTTATATCGCAGTCCACGTTATTGGTCGGGTTTGCTGCCGACACTACAGTGCCGGGAACTGAGACAAATGTCTGCCTCGGATAGAGTGAAACTGTTTAATACTCTTATCAGGCGGGGTTTTCATGCTTTGGCGTTGGTGGGCGCCAATGATGATGATGCTTATGATGTGGTGCATTCGTTTGCCTTGGCGTCGAAACATATACATTCGCTATCGCTGAGATGTTCATCGATATCGGATCGAGGTTTGGAGGCTTTGCTAGATCATTTGCAGGTGAGTTTTCTTTAATATTATTATATTGAAAATTACAAAAAAGAGACAAATTTTGTAAAGACTGTCTGTAATATTGAAGGTCCCAAATTTTTCGATTGTATTGTGGACTATAATCTATTCTATAGTATAATCTGCACTTTAGGGTGGTTGGTAGACTAATCCATATTTTAGACTAAAGTCTAGTAAATAGTCTTGTACTAAACTAAAACTGAAGTACAACTAAACTAGAACTGAAGTACAACTGAACTGGCACTGAACAGAACTAGAACAGAACTAGAACAGAACTAGAACAGAAGTAGAACAGAAGTAGAACAGAAGTAGAACAGAACTAGAACAGAACTAGAACATAACTAGAACAGAACTAGAACAGAAGTAGAACAGAAGTAGAACAGAAGTAGAACATAACTAGAACAGAACTAGAACAGAAGTAGAACAGAAGTAGAACATAACTAGAACAGAACTAGAACAGAACTAGAACAGAACTAGAACAGAAGTAGAACAGAACTAGAACAGAACTAGAACAGAACTAGAACAGAACTAGAACAGAACTAGAACAGAACTAGAACAGAACTAGAACAGAACTAGAACAGAACTAGACAGAACTAGAACAGAACTAGAACAGAACTAAAACAGAACTAGAACTAGAACTAGAACAGAACTATAACAGAACTAGAACAGAACTAGAACAGAACTAGAACAGAACTAGAACAGAACTAGAACAGAACTAGAACAGAACTAGAACAGAACTAGAACAGAACTAGAACAGAACTAGAACAGAACTAGAACAGAACTAGAACAGAACTAGAACAGAACTAGAACAGAACTAGAACAGAACTAGAACAGAACTAGAACAGAACTAGAACAGAACTAGAACAGAACTAGAACAGAACTAGAACAGAACTAGAACAGAACTAGAACAGAACTAGAACAGAACTAGAACAGAACTAGAACAGAACTAGAACAGAACTAGAACAGAACTAGAACAGAACTAGAACAAACTAGAACAGAACTAGAACAGAACTAGAACAGAACTAGAACAGAACTAGAATAGAACTAGAACAGAACTAGAACAGAACTAGAACAGAACTAGAACAGAACTAGAATAGAACTAGAACAGAACTAGAACAGAACTAGAACAGAACTAGAACAGAACTAGAACAGAACTAGAACAGAACTAGAACAAACTAGAACAGAACTAAAGCAGAACTAGAACAGAACTAGAATAGAACTAGAACAGAACAGAACTAGAATAGAACTAGAACAAAACTAGAACAGAACTAGAACAGAACTGAACTAGAACTGAACTAGAACTGAACTAGAACTGAACTAGAACTGAACTAGAACTGAACTAGAACTGAACTAGAACTGAACTAGAACTGAACTAGAACTGAACTAGAACTGAACTAGAACTGAACTAGAACTGAACTAGAACTGAACTAGAACTGAACTAGAACTGAACTAGAACTGAACTAGAACTGAACTAGAACTGAACTAGAACTGAACTAGAACTGAACTAGAACTGAACTAGAACTGAACTAGAACTGAACTAGAACTGAACTAGAACTGAACTAGAACTGAACTAGAACTGAACTAGAACTGAACTGGAACTGAACTAGAACTGAACTAGAACTGAACTAGAACTGAACTAGAACTGAAATAGAACTTCTTGTTCTAGTACGGTCTCGTGGTTATCCTCTTTTTAAACAATTATTTTTTTGCCATTTAAGTTGTCCTTAATTTGTATTTATTTAAAAAACTCTGTTGTATCTTTTTAACCATACCTATTATTTCCCTTCTCCCTTCTTTAAAATACTTAAAATGTTTTTCATTAATTATTCAAATGCATTTCTTTCTATATTAAAACATTTTCTTCATACTCAGTCCCTCATTTTTTAATGAGACCTTAAAATATGCAATGTTATTTTTAATGAAGCCTGTAAATGTAGGTATGCTAATTGAAAAAAAAAAAACAATTTCAATGTGTACTCTTGTATTTAAAAATATTTATTTACATTTCATTTAAACTTTTGCGGCATTTTGAAATGAATTTGATTTGCAATTTTAAATAAATTTATTTATTTTGTGGATTTTTATGAAATTTAATTAAGTATTAAACAATCATAATGGATGATAAGTATTAGTTTATATGCCTAAAAGTATGCCACACATGCATGTAATTAAGGGGAATTAATGGAATTAGAGGATTAATGGTTATTAGTGCTTGATTATATGGGAAAGATAGTGTTTGATTATTGATAATTTGTAGCAGATTCAATTAAATTTAATTAGGGCAATAATACGATTTGCGTAAATTATCAAATTTTAAATTTAATGAAATTTTAATTAAATATTGAAGTTCGATTTGTTTCTCCTTAAAATAGTTTGCTATTTTTGATTGAAATTTATCTAAAACACTTATTTATTTAAAAAATACTATTCCATATTAAGTTTTCTTCAATTAAACTTTATTATTAAACAATTTGCTCCAACTCTACATACTATTCAGCAAAATTACTCATTCAATCTTAACTAAATTGCTGTGTTTCTAAAACGTGCCCTAAAGCTGACGTCAATAAAATCCGAAAAATCATTTCAAAGAATTTGTAACAAAATTAAAAGCAGCATTTCAAATAGCAATTTAAACAATAAAAACCAAAATACTAAAGCTGCAATTGTCTGTGTAATAAAAAACGCCTAAAAGTAGGCTATAAAACAAAAGAAATTCATACGCATTAAAATAAATAAATCTTAGATATTTTGCAGCAACTATTATATTTAAAACCTGTTATTATCAATTTAAGTAGTTTTAGTGAAAAAATAAATATTTTTTATAATAAATCCCTAAAGTAGACTTTAGTTTATAATTATAACTAAATTAGCCCCTTGGTAGACTGCACAAAAAATTTTAAATTGTGTAAAAGTTTAAAGCACAACATTTATTTTAATTGGGAAAATGTTTTGTTATAAAATAAAGTTAATGAACTAGAACAAAACTAGAACAGAACAAGAGCAGAACTAGAACAGAACTAGAACTGAACTAGAACAGAACTAGAACAGAACTAGAACAGAACTAGAACAGAACTAGAACAGAACTAGAACAGAACTAGAACAGAACTAGAACAGAACTAGAACAGAACTAGAACAGAACAAGAACAGAACTAGAGCAGAACTAGAACAGAACTAGAACAGAACTAGAACAGAACTAGAACAGAACTAGAACAGAACTAGAACAGAACTAGAACAGAACTAGAACAGAACTAGAACAGAACTAGAACAGAACTAGAACAGAACTAGAACAGAACTAGAACAGAACTAGAACAGAACTAGAACAGAACTAGAACAGAACTAGAACAGAACTAGAACAGAACTAGAACAGAACTAGAACAGAACTAGAACAGAACTAGAACAGAACTAGAACAGAACTAGAACAGAACTAGAACAGAACTAGAACAGAACTAGAACAGAACTAGAACAGAACTAGAACAGAACTAGAACAGAATTAGAACAGAACTAGAACAGAACTAGAACAGAACTAGAACAGAACTAGAACAGAACTAGAACAGAACTAGAACAGAACTAGAACTGAACTAGAACTGAACTAGAACTGAACTAGAACTGAACTAGAACTGAACTAGAACAGAACTACAACAGAACTAGAACAGAACAGAACTAGAACAGAGCTAGAACAGAACTAGAATAGAACTAGAACAGAACTAGAACAGCACTATAACAGAACTAGAACAGAACTAGAACAGAACTAGAACAGAACTAGAACAGAACTAGAACAGAACTAGAACAGAACTAGAACAGAACTAGAACTGAACTAGAACTGAACTAGAACAGAACTAGAACAGAACTAGAACAGAAATAGAACAGAACTAGAACAGAACTAGAACAGAACTAGAACAGAACTAGAACCAGAACTAGAACAGAACTAGAACAGAACTAGAACATAACTAGAACAGACTAGAACAGAACTAGAACAGAACTAGAACAGAACTAGAACAGAACTAGAACAGAACTAGAACAGAACTAGAACAGAACTAGAACAGAACTAGAACAAACTAGAACAGAACTAGAACAGAACTAGAACAGAATAGAAAAAAAAAAATAAAAATTAGAACAGAACTAGAACAGAAACAGAACTAGAACAGAACTAGAACAGAACTAGAACAGAACTAGAACAGAACTAGAACAGAACTAGAACAGAACTAGAACAGAACTAGAACAGAAACTAGAACAGAACTAGAACAGAACTAGAACAGAACTAGAACAGAACTAGAACAGAACTAGAACAGAACTAGAACAGAACTAGAACAGAACTAGAACAGAACTAGAACAGAACTAGAACAGAACTAGAACAGAACTAGAACAGAACTAGAACAGAACTAGAACAGAACTAGAACAGAACTAGAACAGAACTAGAACAGAACTAGAACAGAACTAGAACAGAACTAGAACAGAACTAGAACAGAACTAGAAACAAACTAGAACCGAACCGAAACAAAACTAGAACAGTTATAACTAAATTTTACCAGCTTATGAAATTTAACATTGATACCTCTACATTTTGACCTTTGACCTTTTGCTATAAACAAATCCAACATTTAAGCTCCAAACACTTAAAATCACCTTAAAATATATTTATGAATTTACAAACAGCTGCGACCATAATTTATACAGCTTAAAATTTCGTTAATATTTCCTGTGGCCTAAAAGTAGACTCTATTTTATGTGTGTAATAAAAATTTCAGGCATTTTAAGTTAAACATGGCTTGGCTGCCAAGAAAAATGAACGATATAAACTTAAATATTACTGTGACATTTGACTGGTGTGTGTCCCAGTTGTAAAATTCTAACAAACAAATGATTTAAAAGTATTTTTAATAGCCTAAAAGTATACTTTTTAACAAGTAAATGTGAAAAAGCCTAAAAGTATGACAACGAAATGTTAAGATAAATTGTTAAAAAACTTTTTGTTATTAAATTTGCTATTTAACTTTAAAATTTTTCATTATTAAGAGAAATTTAAATATTTACCTAAAAGTAGGCATTATAAAAACATTAATTAGTTAAAATTAGCTTTGGTCAGGAGTTTAAAGGTTCAATTATTAATGTAATTAACTTAATATTGATTTTTCAGCTCATTTGCTGAGCTTTTTTGTATAAATTTTAATAATCTTTTTTGGCGTCCTTAAAGTATACTATAAATTGTATATAATATTTGTTTTTTTTGGAACAGCAGCTAAAACTTGCTTTAAGTATTTAATGAAGGCCTTTGAAAAACTAGTTAATTAAGTAGTTTTTATTGAAAAAGTTTTGTTTATATTTGTTTTTGGTTGGAAAGAAAAGTTTTATAGAGTTTTTCTAATAAAACGCCTAAAAGTAGGCAACATATTATTAATATTACCTATAAACATGTGAAAATGTTAGAAAATCAAGTAATTTTGAAAATATTGCTAGAAATGACTCAAGTACTTTTAAAAACTATTGCTGAAAGACATGTTCGAAAATTTGAACTTAATTTCGAAATGGGGTTTGAAGTCGAAATTGCTTAATTTATTAATATTTAAGGCAAAATTAAGTTTTCAGATCTTGTTTGTTATTTTTACAACATTTTTCGCTATTATCCGTTATGTTTGAAAATTCGAACTTAATTTCGAATTTCGATTTTCTAGCAAATATTAATGAAAATGTATGTTATATATAAAAAAAAACGTTTCTAAATCATATTTGTGCAACATTTAATGAAATTTATGGAATTTGGTCAATGTTCGAAAACTTAATTTCGAATTTCTATTTTAGACTAAAAACAAGCGATTAATGCATTTTTATAACAAAATAAACTTTATATAACATATTTTGAACATTTTTACTAATACATTGTTACATTTAGTCATGTTCGAAAATTCGAACATAATTTTGAATTTGAATTTTTAGCTAAAGACAAGATAATAATAATTTTTCCGAACAGGATTACTCATCTATAGCAAATTTCGTATATTTTTTACCAAGTTTAGACAATTTTAAGTCATGTTCGAAAATTCGAACTTAATTTCGAAATTTGATTTTAAGCTGAAGAATCATTATTAAGGATATTTAAGCACAAAATAACGTTCCAAAGCATATTGGAATGGCTTTTAATGAAATTTGTATGTTTTAGTCAATGTGCGAAAATTCGAATATAATTTCGAAATTCGATTATAAGCAAAAAACTAGGGTTTAATGAAATTTTATAACAAAATTAAGTTTATAAAACATATCGTGAACATTTTCATTAGTTTTTCACTGTTTTTGTTCATGTTCGAAAATTCGAACTTAATTTCGAATTACGATTTTTAGCTCGAAAATCATAAATAATCATATTTTATTACAGAACAACGTATCTACATTTATATTTGTGTGACATTAAATGAAATCTTTAAGATTTTTTTAATGTTCGAAAATTAGAACATAATTTCGAAATTCTATTTTTTAAAAAATTAAAACAAAAAAAAAAAATATATTTTTACGTTTTTAAAGCAATTTTTAAATATAAATATTCCTAGAACAACATACAAAGTCATAAAACCCTTTACTTTATGCATTTCTATATTAAACCCCTTTAAGTATGCTTTTAAACTTGTAAATAATTTAAAATATTAAGCCCACGTTCTGAGCATTTAAACCTTTTATATTCTTCAAACATTTTTATAGTTTCTTTCTTTTAACTTTTTGCTGGCATTATAAATATTTGACATTGATTTTTATTTCTTTTCAAGTATTTAATGTATTTTGTTAAAAGGCAGCCTAAAAGTATACTACAAAAAATGAAACATTTTGTTATTAAGTTTGAGCACAAGCTCTTTACAGCCTAAACGTATACAAAATTTTATTATATATAAAATTATTTTAAAATTTCTTTAAAAATCCTAAAAATATGCAACAAAATCTAAACAGTAAATCGAATTTAATTTGTAACAAAATTGTATTTGCTGAGTGTGTGAAAATTTTCCATTTTCTTGCTCCAATTCCCTTAATAAATCTTTTCCAACACACACATATGGTGTTTTTTCATTTTTTTCTTTCAGTTGCATTGACATGAATTTGCATGTTTTATTGTTTAATATGACATTGACTTTTTTTCATTTTTTTTTTTTGCAAAAGCCGCCATTTTCCTATATACAGCTCGTTACTATCTTTATTTGCTTGTTAGTGGGTTTTTCGTTTTGCCCCACTCATCATTATGCAAACATATTTGCAAATATTTAGAAATGACTGTGAATATTCATAGTGAGATAACAAGTTATTAGGAGTGACGTTTTGTCAATGCAGCCTGTAAGTATGCAATTATTTCGACAAATTGTTTGATGACGTTTTTTTTTGCGTTGTTGTTATTGTTGACGTTATGATAGTTGACATTTAAATGTCATCGTTAAGATGCAGGCATTTCGTTTTAATATATCAGAGAGAATGAAAAATTTAAATGCTTGCATACATTTGAGCTGCTATTATATATAACAAAACTATTGCATAACTTTAGGAGGATAAGAGGGATTATAGAAAAATGCAAACTTAAGTAAATGTCTAAGATTTTTATAAATATTTCCAAAAAAATTAAAGAAAATCATAAAAAGTTTAATATTATTTAACAAATACCTTCTATAAACCCCCAAAAGTATGCAATTCATTTTCTTTTGTTGTCTTCGTAAGCTGCCTATTAGTTAAGTAGCACACAAAACCTCATATAAATTATAATAGACAATCATTACATCTTTTAATAACATGTCTAAAACATAAACATATTTATTGTAGACTGCCTATAAGTAGGCTATAATTTTGTGCAAAAAACAAGAGCATTATTTTGTAGACATATTACTTGTTAAGAAATATACATATATCTAATCATACTTAACAGTCACATAAAATGTCAATAACGAAATTCAATAAAAAGTTCTAAATTTAGACTTGGAAAATTCGTAATTAAAGCATATTTTTAGGGGCTTCAATGTAAACTAAACATAATTGTATCTAGTAAATAAACTACTTATAGTCTAGTCTATAGTCTAGTCTATAGTCTAGTCTATAGTCTAGTCTATAGTCTAGTCTAGTCTAGTCTATAGTCTAGTCTATAGTCTAGTCTATAGTCTAGTCTATAGTCTAGTCTATAGTCTAGTCTATAGTCTAGTCTATAGTCTAGTCTATAGTCTAGTCTATAGTCTAGTCTATAGTCTAGTCTAGTCTATAGTCTAGTCTATAGTCTAGTCTATAGTCTAGTCTCTAGTCTAGGTCTAGTCTAGTCTAGTCATAGTCTATAGTCTAGTCTAGGTCTAGTATAGTCTAGTCTATAGTCTAGTCTATAGTCTAGTCTATAGTCTAGTCTTATAGTCTAGTCTAGGTCTATCGTCTAGTCTAGTTCTATGTCTAGTCTAGTCTATAGTCTATAGTCTAGTCTATAGTTAGTCTATAGTCTAGTCTATAGTCTAGTCTATAGTTCTAGTCTATAGTCTAGTCTATAGTCTAGTCTATAGTCTAGTCTATAGTCTAGTCTATAGTCTAGTCTATAGTCTAGTCTATAGTCTAGTCTATAGTCTAGTCTATAGTCTAGTCTATAGTCTAGTCTCTAGTCTAGTATAGTCTATAGTCTAGTCTATAGTCTAGTCTATAGTCTAGTCTATAGTCTAGTCTATAGTCTAGTCTATAGTCTAGTCTATAGTCTAGTCTATAGTCTAGTCTAGTCTAGTCTATAGTCTAGTCTATAGTCTAGTCTATAGTCTAGTCTATAGTCTAGTCTATAGTCTAGTCTATAGTCTAGTCTCTAGTCTAGTCTATAGTCTAGTCTATAGTCTAGTCTATAGTCTAGTCTATAGTCTAGTCTATAGTCTAGTCTATAGTCTAGTCTATAGTCTAGTCTATAGTCTAGTCTATAGTCTAGTCTATAGTCTAGTCTATAGTCTAGTCTATAGTCTAGTCTATAGTCTAGTCTATAGTCTAGTCTATAGTCTAGTCTATAGTCTAGTCTATAGTCTAGTCTATAGTCTAGTCTATAGTCTAGTCTATAGTCTAGTCTATAGTCTAGTCTATAGTCTAGTCTATAGTCTAGTCTATAGTCTAGTCTATAGTCTAGTCTAGTCTAGTCTATAGTCTAGTCTTAGTCTAGTCTATAGTCTAGTCTATAGTCTAGTCTATAGTCTAGTCTATAGTCTAGTCTATAGTCTAGTCTATAGTCTAGTCTATAGTCTAGTCTATAGTCTAGTCTATAGTCTAGTCTATAGTCTAGTCTAGTCTAGTCTATAGTCTAGTCTATAGTCTAGTCTATAGTCTAGTCTATAGTTTAGTCTATAGTCTAGTCTATAGTCTAGTCTATAGTCTAGTCTATAGTCTAGTCTATAGTCTAGTCTATAGTCTAGTCTATAGTCCAGTCTATATTCTAGTCTATAGTGTAGTCTATAGTCAAGTGTCTATTACGCCTATAGTCTAGGTATAGTCTACTCTATAGTCTAGTATATAGCCTTGAAAATAGTTAAGTCTATAGTCTTTACTATGAACTAAACGACAGGCAAGACTAGACTGTGGTCACCTTTTCCTCCCCCACCTATTGTAGAGTACCTCAAGAAAATATTTTATATTTTTTATGACTTCTTTTTTTTTTTAGTTATTTCATCAAAAATCTATAGCGTTTCTATTTTTTACAAAAAAAAAATATTTTTTAAGGTCTTTAAATGACACGCTCTACATTATATTAAACATTTCATGTGCTAGCAGCAACATCTTTTTTGTTGGTCTTGCTTTTATACCAGGAAATTTTAAATAATTCATAGCGTTTTTTTGTTGTATGCAAAACTAACAAAAAACCAACAATAACAACATCAACAACACAGAACTGTGTGAAATTGTGCAGCAGTCTTTAAGAAAAAGAAGAAAAAAAAAACGTTGCATAATTATTGGGGTCAAGGAGCTTCGAAAAAGCAAACAACCTATACTTCATTATTATAAAATACTAATATACTCGGGTTCATTTTCGCTTCTAGTTATTTCTAGTAGTTTTTGTTTTTGTTTTTTTTTGGTAAAACTTTTTGAAAACGTGCCTGACATTTTTAACCGTTTCCACTCTTACACTTATTATTTCAAACAAAGCAGAAAAAGACACACTAAATATAAAAAAGCTTTTATAGGTACTGAAGTGAAAATGTTATTAAAAAGAATTTTCAATGAAAAGCTGTTATTTGCTAGCAACAACAACAACATGTTAAATAAACAACAAGAAACTGTGTTAAGACATTTTTACAAAAGCAACTGTTTAAATATTGTTTGTGTTGATAGTTTATTTTACAGTTACCTTAAAGTATGCTTTTAAATATTAATTACATAAGGCCGCCTTAAGGTATGCAAAATGAGTGTCTGATGGAATATTGTATTGTGTAGGAAAATAAGGCAAAAAAAAAAGCATCAAATGTTGAAGAATGTTAATAGAAAGGAAAAGAAGTTCAAATACATAAAAATAATAATGGACTTTGCACTAGAGTACAGACTATACTATAGACTAGACTATAGACTAGACTATATACTAGACTATAGACTAGACTATAGACTAGACTATATACTAGACTATAGACTAGACTATAGACTAGACTATATACTAGACTATAGACTAGACTATAGACTAGACTATAGACTAGACTATAGACTAGACTATAGACTAGACTATAGACTAGACTATAGACTAGACTATAGACTAGACTATAGACTAGACTATAGACTAGACTATAGACTAGACTATAGTATAGACTAGACTATAGACTAGACTATAGACTAGACTATAGACTAGACTATAGACTAGACTATAGACTAGACTATAGACTAGACTATAGACTAGACTATAGACTAGACTATAGACTAGACTATAGACTAGACTATAGACTAGACTATAGACTAGACTATAGACTAGACTATAGACTAGACTATAGACTAGACTATAGACTAGACTATAGACTAGACTATAGACTAGACTATAGACTAGACTATAGACTAGACTATAGACTAGACTATAGACTAGACTATAGACTAGACTATAGACTAGACTATAGACTAGACTATAGACTAGACTATAGACTAGACTATAGACTAGACTATAGACTAGACTATAGACTAGACTATAGACTAGACTATAGACTAGACTATAGACTAGACTATAGACTAGACTATAGACTAGACTATAGACTAGACTATAGACTAGACTATAGACTAGACTATAGACTAGACTATAGACTAGACTATAGACTAGACTATAGACTAGACTATAGACTAGACTATAGACTAGACTATAGACTAGACTATAGACTAGACTATAGACTAGACTATAGACTAGACTATAGACTAGACTATAGACTAGACTATAGACTAGACTATAGACTAGACTATAGACTAGACTATAGACTAGACTATAGACTAGACTATAGACTAGACTATAGACTAGACTATAACTAGACTATAGACTAGACTATAGACTAGACTATAGACTAGACTATAGACTAGACTATAGACTAGACTATATACTAGACTAGAGACTAGACTATAGACTAGACTATAGACTAGACTATAGACTAGACTATAGACTAGACTATACTAGATATAGACTAGACTAGACTAGACTATAGACTAGACTATAGACTAGACTATAGACTAGACTATAGACTAGACTATAGACTAGACTATAGACTAGACTATAGACTAGACTATAGACTAGACTATAGACTAGACTATAGACTAGACTATAGACTAGACTATAGACTAGACTATAGACTAGACTATAGGACTAGACCTATAGACTAGACTATAGACTAGACTATAGACTAGACTATAGACTAGACTATAGACTAGACTATAGACTAGACTATAGTCTAGACTATAGACTAGACTATAGACTAGACTATAGACTAGACTATAGACTAGACTATAGACTAGACTATAGACTAGACTATAGACTAGACTATAGACTAGACTATAGACTAGACTATAGACTAGACTATAGACTAGACTATAGACTAGACTATAGACTAGACTATAGACTAGACTATAGACTAGACTATAGACTAGACTATAGACTAGACTATAGACTAGACTATAGACTAGACTATAGACTAGACTATAGACTAGACTATAGACTAGACTATAGACTAGACTATAGACTAGACTATAGAGTAGACTGCAGTCCAGACTATAGGCTAGATTAAAGACTAGACAATATACTTAATTATAGACTAAACATTAGATTTTAGATTGTAGTTTTGACTGTAGGCTAGACTATAGTTTATACTACAGACTAGACTAAAGCTTAGACTATTGTTTAGACTATAGTTTAGACTTTCGTTTAGACTTTAGACTATGCTCTGGACTTGATTATACTCCAGCCTATACTTTAGTTTATGGAACTATGGTATTATTATGACCCCCCTTCCAATCTTGTTTGTATTGATGAGTCATTCCTTTTTAACTGTTCTTTTGGTTAATTTTTATAGCATACTTTCAGACGTTTGTTTTTTTTATAATAATTATTTTTAAATTTAAATTTTATGCAAATAATATAAAAGTCATAAAGTAAATTGTGGTTCATGTTCAACCATCTACTATGGTCTTCTTAATTGTATTTGCTTTTATTTTATGCACATTTTTTTCTTGTTGTTGTTGTTGCTTTTTGCTCATTTTCATTATTTCGTTATTTTACTTTGTGTGGTCAATGTGTATGTGTGTTTTATAAAATATTGGCATTATTTATGCTTTAAAGCATATATTTACATATGTATGTTATGTATGTAAATATGTATTCACGGGTATGTATGTATGTGTGTATTTATTTGTATGCTTTAATATTTTCTCTCTTTAGTCAAATGATTGTTGTAGGAATGTGTCATCCAACCATCCGTTGCCTGCTTGATTGTAGTGTAAACATTGTTTTTCTGAATTTTTTTAAAAATTTTTTTGTTGTTGTTTTTTCTGTTTTGTTGATATATATAAAAACTAAATGATGTGCTGAAAGTGTGCCATAATTTATAAATTTTCACAATTTATTTGCAAAGCTAAAAAAAGAAAAATTTTAATGTTTGAAATTTATAGTAAAATTAAAAGAAAAATTGTCATCATTTTAAGACAATGGGTGGGTGAGTGTTTAGGGCAAAATTTTCTAAAAATTTAGCTTAGATTGTTTAGGAATAGTGTGATATATGTTTTTTTACAAAAACTGTCATTTATGTCTTAATTATAAGTAGTTTTAAGTAGAATTTATTTTCTTAAATGAAATTGTATGTTTATTTAAATTAATTGAGTGGAAAATTAAAATAAAATTTATAAAAATGAAGATAACATGATTTGAATTTATTATAAATAATAAATTATAATATTTTTAAAATGATAAATTGTGCCAAACAAAAGACAGAAAAGAATACAAATAAAATTGCCCAATAATTTGATTTTTTTAAATTTTACTTAATTCAACTACATTTTTTTAAAATACATTTTAACAAATTTAGCAAATTTTTATAAATGTATGTATTGTCAGCTATCAGAAACTGCAAAAATATAATGAATTTTTTAAAAATTTTAATTTTTTGAAGAAAAAAAAATTTCAAAAATTTGGTTTGAAATTCAAATGAATTTTATAAAAATTCGTTTTGATTTTTCTATAAGATTTTTCTATTATTTTATAGCTAATATTAAGGTCTATCAGAATCTAATAATCTTTAAAAATTTTAATTAAAAAAAAAAAAATGAATTTTATCAAAATTTTTATTGATTTTTTCATTAAATTTTTCTATTATTTTATAGCTAAGGTCTATCAGAATCTATAAAAATATTTAGCTATTTTTAAAAAAAATTAATTTTAAAAAGTTTAAAAATTTTAATTTTTTGAAAAAAAAAAAATCCAAAAATTTGGTATGAAATTCATATGAATTTTATAAAAATTCTTATTGATTTTTTTATAAAATTTTTCTATTATTTTATAGCTAATGTTAAGGTCTATCAGAATCTATAAAAATATTTTGAATGTTTTTAAAAAAAAACTTAATTTTAAAAAGTTTAAAAATTTTAATTTTTTTGAAGAAAAAAAAAAAATTCCAAAAATTTGGTATGAAATTCAAATGAATTTTATAAAAATTCTTTTTGATTTTTTATAAAATTTTTCTATTATTTTATAGCTAATGTTAAGGTCTATAAGAATCTATAAAAATATTTTGAATTTTTTAAAAAAATCTTAATTTTTAGAAGCTTTAAAAATTTTAATTTTTTGAAGAAGAAAAAGAAAAATCAAAAATTTGGTATGAAATTCAAATGAATTTTATAAAAATTCTTTTTGATTTTTTTTTTTAAATTTTTCTATAATTTTATAGCTAATGTTAAGGTCTATCAGAATCTATAAAAATATTTTGCCTTTTTAAAAAAAAAAACTTAATTTTAAAAAGGTTAAAAAATTTCAATTTTTTGAAGAAAAAAAAATTCAAAAATTTGGTATGAAATTCAACTGAATTTTTTAAAAATACATATTGATTTTTCTATTATTTTATAGCTGATATTAAGGTCTATCAGAATCTATAAAAATATTTTGAATTTTTTAAAAAAATTAACTTTTGGAAGTTTTAAACTTTTCTTTTTTTGAGAAAAATATTTCTCTTGAAAAATTTTATGAAATTCAATTTAATTTATAAAAAAATGCAATTGATATTTTTATTTAAAATTTCATTTATATAAAAGCTAAAGTTCTTAACTATAAGTTAGTTATGAAAACTTTTAAATTTTTTAATAAAAACTAATTTTTAAAAATAAAAAAAATTCATAAAAAATTTTTTGTTTCAAAAAAAAAAAAATTCTTAAAATTTATAAAAAACTTCCAAATATTTTTCATTTATTTTTAAATTTATACAAATTTAAAAGTGTTGTCTATTATTTCCACAAAAAAATTTTGTTTTTTTTTTTTGTAAAAAATCGATTTTTACAAAGATTTTAGAAATAAACTTAAGAAAAACTTTAAAAAATTTCTAATTTCACCTCTAATCCTCAATAATTTTCTTTATTTCCTTAACATCCTCCCCCCTCAACTCTTGTTAAATTAGCCTATTTTTTTGCTCAACACAATTTTTCTTCTTCTTCGTCTTCTGAGACAATTTACAGCTCATTGACCACAAAATTCTTGTGAGAAATGTTGAATAAAATATTGTATTTAAACTGCTTCACATCAGAAACTGTAAAAAAACACATAATCTACAACAACAACAAGAGAATAAATGTCATAGATATGAATAATATATGTATATATTTTTCTCAAACTTGTCATTTTGTTGTAGGTGCTGTGCTGTCGTTTCCACTTTCTGTGGTCTCTAGAGATTGAACATTTTGTTTTTTCTCTTCAACACATCTTGTTGTTTGTCATGAAAATTATTGGTTTAACTATGTAAAATATATGCATACTTACATACGTTTGTGTTTGTCATATATACATATGTATGTAAATTTATGCACATTTATATGCCATTTTTTTATAATTTTATTTATGTATTTACTTAAGCTTTTGCTACATTAAATAACATTTGAAATATGTTTACAGTTGATAAAAGGAAAATTTTTTAAGGTAAAATGAAAAATTACATACATATATACTAGACTATAGACAAGACAAAAGACTAGATTATAAACTAGACTCTAAAGTAGCTTGTAAACTAAACTATATATAGTATACGCGCTACTCTATATTCTAACCTCTAGTCTAGTCTATTCTATAGCCTAAAGTACAGTTTAGTACTAGTCTATAGTGTAGTATATAATCTATTCTATAGTCTAATCTATAGTCTAGTCTGTAGTCTAATCTATATTCTAGTCTATATCCTAGTCTGCAGTCTAGTCTATAGTCTAATATAAAGTCTGGTCTATAGGGTGGCCTATATAATCTATAGTCTAGTCAATAGTCCAGTCTATAGTCTAGTATATAGTCTAGTCCAGTCTATAGTCTAGTCTATAGTCTAGTCTATAGTCTAGTCTATAGTCTAGTCTATAGTCTAGTCTATAGTCTAGTCTATAGTCTAGTCTATAGTCTAGTCTATAGTCTAGTCTATAGTCTAGTCTATAGTCTAGTCTATAGTCTAGTCTATAGTCTAGTCTATAGTCTAGTCTATAGTCTAGTCTATAGTCTAGTCTATAGTCTAGTCTATAGTCTAGTCTATAGTCTAGTCTATAGTCTAGTCTATAGTCTAGTCTATAGTCTAGTCTATAGTCTAGTCTATAGTCTAGTCTATAGTCTAGTCTATAGTCTAGTCTATAGTCTAGTCTATAGTCTAGTCTATAGTCTAGTCTATAGTCTAGTCTATAGTCTAGTCTATAGTCTAGTCTAGTCTATAGTCTATAGTCTAGTCTATAGTCTAGTCTATAGTCTAGTCTAGTCTAGTCTATAGTCTAGTCTAGTCTATAGTCTAGTCTAGTCTAGTCTAGTCTAGTCTAGTCTAGTCTAGTCTAGTCTATAGTCTAGTCTAGTCTATAGTCTAGTCTAGTCTATAGTCTAGTCTATAGTCTAGTCTATAGTCTAGTCTATAGTCTAGTCTATAGTCTAGTCTATAGTCTAGTCTATAGTCTAGTCTATAGTCTAGTCTATAGTCTAGTCTATAGTCTAGTCTATAGTCTAGTCTATAGTCTAGTCTATAGTCTAGTCTATAGTCTAGTCTATAGTCTAGTCTATAGTCTAGTCTAGTCTAGTCTAGTCTATAGTCTAGTTTATAGTCTTGTCTATAGTCTAGTCTATAGTCTAGTCTACAGTCTAGTCTATAGTCTAGTCTATAGTCTAGTCTATAGTATAGTCTATAGTCAAGTCTATAGTCTAGTCTATAGTCAAGTCTATAGTCTAGTCTATAGTCTAGTGTATAGTCTAGTCTATAGCCTAGTCTCTAGTCTAGTGTATAGTATAGTCTAGTCTATAGTCTAGTCTGTAGTCTAGTCTATAGTCTAGTCTATAGTCTAATCGTGAACATAGTCACTAGTATACTTTCTAATAAATTTTCTTCAGTGGTTTTTGTTGTGTTATTAAATTTTTGTTACTGTCTTTTCGATTTATAAGGCTTTATTTGTTATGCGACTTCTATACATTGTTTTTGTATCCCCCTAAAAGTATACCTTGTTTTTGCATAATTCATTCTATTTTACAAATTGCTTTAATATTATACTTTTTACTAAATTTTCCTTAATTTTACCAGTTTTTATAACCATTTGTAGCCTCTAGTCTGTCTTTTTATTTGGCCCCCTTCATTTGTATTACACTTTAAATCAATGCGTCAAATGCAAATGAATTCATTTGGAAAACAAGAACGTCAGTCTGTCAGCTGACAGCATGAAAAAAAAAACCCAAGCACACAGAAAGAAGAAAAAAATATTCTTTTATACAAAAAATTGTTCTAAATCATGATTTAGTCAAGTAGACGTGGAATAAAATTAGATTACAATAATAACAACTCCTATAGCAGAAAAAACAAATAGATACTTACAATAACAATAAAAACACTGTAACTGACAATTGACATGACAACTAACAGCAGTTTGTTTTTTTTTTTGTTTTTGTGAATTTCTATGATAAATTTTCTTATAATTTTTGCACAAAAATAGCAACAACAAATTAAGTTTGAAATAAGAGCAAGTGTTTTCTATGAAAAGTATGCTTTGATTTGTAGCAATTAAAAGTAGGCAATGAGTTTTTTAAGTTAATTAAGTTAATTGAGATTTTGCTTTAAGATTATGATTCAAAATAGGTTTTTTCTTTTTAAAGTATAAATAAGTATTTAGCTCTTTAGTTTTGAAAAAAAAAATTTAAATCTTTCATCTTAAAATACTTTTGCTTTACCTTTGTGTAATCAACCGTTAAATTAAAAGTAGACTGATGCTATATTTTAAAAAGATTTAGTTTTGTTTTTGTTTTTTTAATATTCTTAGTAAAAATCAACTAAAAGTTTTTTTAGATTTATATATATAGTCCTTCTTTTGGCCATGTTTTTGTCATATTTGTTAAGAAATATTGCTTTTCTCGTTTTATTTTATCTTTTATAAATTAAAATTAATTTGCCAGAAAGCATGCTTTATATTTTTAAATAAATATTGTGAAAGGATGTTGCATGGAAAAAGAAAATGTATAACAGACATTTTGCTTTTGTCATATTCATTTGGAGTGCAGATAAACTTAACTTTATACGAAGATTTTATTTTTAACAAAATATCTGCAGATTATATTTATTTTATGCAGTAAAGTATGCTTTAGATTTTTTTTAATATTCTTAAAAAAAGTATGCTGCAAATTTGAAATTTAAGGTTTAAAAGTCTCATCTATAGTTTAGCCTTCAATTTGGTATATATATCCACAGTCTAGCCTATACTTAAGTATGTAGTCTAGTTTTTAGCCTTGTATATAGTCTAGTCTATATTCTAGTCTATAGTCTTGTCTATAGTCTAGTCTAGTATAGTCTACAGTCTAGTCTATATTCTAGTCTATAGTCTAGTCTATAGTCTAATCTATAGTATAGTCTACAGTCTAGTCTATAGTCTAGTCTATAGTCTAGTCTATAGTCTAGTCTATAGTCTAGTCTATAGTCTAGTCTATAGTCTAGTCTATAGTCTAGTCTATAGTCTAGTCTATAGTCTAGTCTATAGTCTAGTCTATAGTCTAGTCTATAGTCTAGTCTATAGTCTAGTCTATAGTCTAGTCTATAGTCTAGTCTATAGTCTAGTCTATAGTCTAGTGTATAGTCTAGTCTATAGTCTAGTCTATAGTCTAGTCTATAGTCTAGTCTATAGTCTAGTCTATAGTCTAGTCTATAGTCTAGTCTATAGTCTAGTCTATAGTCTAGTCTATAGTCTAGTCTATAGTCTAGTCTATAGTCTAGTCTATAGTCTAGTCTATAGTCTAGTCTATAGTCTAGTCTATAGTCTAGTCTATAGTCTAGTCTATAGTCTAGCCTATAGTCTAGTCTATAGTCTAGTCTATAGTCTAGTCTATAGTCTAGTCTATAGTCTAGTCTATAGTCTAGTCTATAGTCTAGTCTATAGTCTAGTCTATAGTCTAGTCTATAGTCTAGTCTATAGTCTAGTCTATAGTCTAGTCTATAATCTAGTCTATAGTCTAGTCTATAGTCTAGTCTATAGTCTAGTCTATGGTCTAGTCTATAGTCTAGTCCATAGTCTAGTCTATAGTCTAGTCTATAGTCTAGTCTATAGTCTAGTCTATAGTCTAGTCTATAGTCTAGTCTATAGTCTAGTCTATAGTCTAGTCTATAGTCTAGTCTATAGTCTAGTCTATAGTCTAGTCTATAGTCTAGTCTATAGTCTAGTCTATAGTCTAGTCTATAGTCTAGTCTATAGTCTAGTCTATAGTCTAGTCTAGTGTATAATCTAGTGTATAGTCTAGTCTATAGTCTAGTCCTATAGTCTAGTCATAGTCTAGTCTATAGTCTATTCTATAGTCTAGTCTATAGTCTATTCTATAGTCTAGTCTATAGTCTAGTCTATAGTCTAGTCTATAGTCTAGTCTATAGTCTAGTCTATAGTCTAGTCTATAGTCTAGTCTATAGTCTAGTCTATAGTCTAGTCTATAGTCTAGTCTATAGTCTAGTCTATAGTCTAGTCTATAGTCTAGTCTATAGTCTAGTCTATAGTCTAGTCTATAGTCTAGTCTATAGTCTAGTCTATAGTCTAGTCTATAGTCTAGTCTATAGTCTAGTCTATAGTCTAGTCTATAGTCTAGTCTATAGTCTAGTCTATAGTCTAGTCCTATAGTCTAGTCTATAGTCTAGTCTATAGTCTAGTCTATAGTCTAGTCTATAGTCTAGTCTATAGTCTAGTCTATAGTCTAGTCTATAGTCTAGTCTATAGTCTATCTAGTCTAGTGTATAATCTAGTGTATAGTCTAGTCTATAGTCTAGTCTATAGTCTAGCCTATAGTCTAGTCCATGGTCTAGTTCATAGTCTAGTCTATAGTCTAGTCTATAGCCTAGTCTATAGTCTAGTCTATAGTCTAGTCTATAGTCTAGTCTATAGTCTAGTCTATAGTCTAGTCTATAGTCTAGTCTATAGTCTAGTCTATAGTCTAGTCTATAGTCTAGTCTATAGTCTAGTCTATAGTCTAGTCTATAGTCTAGTCTATAGTCTAGTCTATAGTCTAGTCTATAGTCTAGTCTATAGTCTAGTCTATAGTCTAGTCTATAGTCTAGTCTATAGTCTAGTCTATAGTCTAGTCTAGTCTAGTCTAGTCTATAGTCTAGTCTATAGTCTAGTCTATAGTCTAGTCTATAGTAGAGTCAATAGTCTAGTGTATAGTCTAGTGTATAGTCTAGTCTATAGTCTAGTCTATAGTCTAGCCTATAGTCTAGTCCATGGTCTAGTTCATAGTCTAGTCTATAGTCTAGTCTATAGCCTAGTCTATAGTCTAGTCTATAGTCTAGTCTATAGTCTAGTCTATAGTCTAGTCTATAGTCTAGTCTATAGTTTAGTCTATAGTCTAGTCTATAGTCTAGTCTATAGTCTAGTCTATAGTCTAGTCTATAGTCTAGTCTATAGTCTAGTCTATAGTCTAGTCTATAGTCTAGTCTATAGTCTAGTCTATAGTCTAGTCTATAGTCTAGTCTATAGTCTAGTGTATAGTCTAGTCTATAGTCTAGTCTATAGTCTAGTCTATAGTCTAGTCTATAGTCTAGTCTATAGTCTAGTCTATAGTCTAGTCTATAGTAGAGTCAATAGTCTAGTGTATAGTCTAGTGTATAGTCTAGTCTATAGTCTAGTCTATAGTCTAGTCTATAGTCTAGCCTATAGTCTAGTCTATGGTCTAGTCTATAGTCTAGTCTAATGTCTAGTCTGTAGTCTATTCTAGAGTCTAGTCTATAGTCTGGCCCAGTCTATAGTCTATTCTATAGTGTAGTATATGTGCTACTCCACAGACTAGTCTAGTCTGTTTTCTCGTCTAGTGTATAGGTCTATAGTCAATCCTATAGTCAAGTCTGTAGTCTAGTATATTAACTTAAACTTTTTTTCCTAACATTTTATTCTATAATTATTTGGCTGCTAAGGTCCTTCAATTTAAAACATGTGCGCGCAAATAATTTTCCTTTTTATTAAAATTTTGAAAGATACTTGTTGGAAGTAGAAACCTTTAACACAAGAAAATATATAAATAACGTTTTGCAAAAAAAAAAAAAAAAAAAAAATAAAAACACATCTCAACAAAAGAAAAATGTCACGCAACACAATTTTAACAAAGAAACAAAATTATAATAAAAGAATTCCAAAGAAAAGCAAAAGGAAACTTTTTTTTGGTTCCTCTTCTTTTTATTTGTGAGTGAGAATTATTCGTATATTTTGCTTTGTTCTGCACATTGTTGGAGGAAAATATTTGTTTAGTAAAGAATGAAATATACGAATATAAAAGTGTTTTACAATTTATTAAAAAAAGGTGAAGAAAACATGAAATTTTTTGGTAATGAAATTTAAAGGGAATTTTAATAAGAATGATTTAGTAAATTGAAAAGTACAACAAATTTGTGAGGGAAATTTACACATCTTTAAGTTTATTCAAAGATTTTTACTAGAATTACAACAGAACTAGATCAGAACTAGAACAGAACTAGAACAGAACTAGAACAGAACTAGAACAGAACTAGAACAGAACTAGAACAGAACTAGAACAGAACTAGAACAGAAACTAGAACAGAACTAGAACAGAACTAGAACAGAACTAGATCAGAACTAGAACAGAACTAGAACAGAACTAGAACAGAACTAGAACAGAACTAGAACAGAACTAGAACAGAACTAGAACAGAACTAGAACAGAACTAGAACAGAACTAGAACAGAACTAGAACAGAACTAGAACAGAACTAGAACAGAACTAGAACAGAACTAGAACAGAACTAGAACAGAACTAGAACAAAGAACTAGAAAAGAACTAGAACAGAACTAGAAAAGAACTAGAACAGAACTAGAACAGAACTAGAACAGAACTAGACAGAACTAGAACAGAACTAGAACAGAACTAGAACAGAACTAGAACAGAACTAGAACAGAACTAGAACAGAACTAGAACAGAACTAGAACAGAACTAGAACAGAACTAGAACAGAACTAGAACAGAACTAGAACTAGAACAGAACTAGAACAGAACTAGAACAGAACTAAACAGAACTAGAACAGAACTAGAACAGAACTAGAACAGAACTAGAACAGAACTAGAACAGAACTAGAACAGAACTAGAACAGAACTAGAACAGAACTAGAACAGAACTAGAACAGAACTAGAACAGAACTAGAACAGAACTAGAACAGAACTAGAACAGACTAGAAGAACTAGAACAGAACTAGAACAGAACTAGAACAGAACTAGAACAGAACTAGAACAGAACTAGAACAGAACTAGAACAGAACTAGAACAGAACTAGAACAGAACTAGAAACAGAACTAGAACAGAACTAGAACAGAACTAGAACAGAACTAGAACAGAACTAGAACAGAACTAGAACAGAACTAGAACAGAACTAGAACAGAACTAGAACAGAACTAGAACAGAACTAGAACAAGAACTAGAACAGAACTAGAACAGAACTAGAACAGAACTAGAACAAACTAGAACAGAACTAGAACAGAACTAGAACAGAACTAGACACAGAACTAGAACAGAACTAGAACAGAACTAGAACAGAACTAGAACAGAACTAGAACAGAACTAGAACAGAACTAGAACAGAACTAGAACAGAACTAGAACAGAACTAGAACAGAACTAGAACAGAACTAGAACAGAACTAGAACAGAACTAGAACAGAACTAGAACAGAACTAGAACAGAACTAGAACAGAACTAGAACAGAACTAGAACAGAACTAGAACAGAACTAGAACAGAACTAGAACAGAACTAGAACAGAACTAGAACAGAACTAGAACAGAACTAGAACAGAACTAGAACAGAACTAGAACAGAACTAGAACAGAACTAGAACAGAACTAGAACAGAAACAGAACTAGAACAGAACTAGAACAGAACTAGAACAGAACTAGAACAAAATTAGAATAGAACTAGAACAGCAAAAGGCTTAAAAGTTAACTATACCATAAATTTTATATAATCTGCAACTAAAGCAATAAAATACTATATAGTTTATTTGTCATATTTTCCTTGCTCCTTTTCCTTATATAAGAATGTTTTTGTTACAATTTGCCCCTAATTTGATACTTTGATTTTAGCATGAAATGATTTTGCAGAAAAATTCGTTATTTTTATTTTTTGATTTTTGATTTGTTTGTTATTTTGATTTGGGTATTTGAGTAATAAGTATGAATACACACAAAAAAAGTATATTTATAGAATATTAAGTAGAATTATTTGTTTATACATCATTTGTATGGTAATTTCTTGTATTGTTTTTCTATTGTATTCCAAATAAAAAAAAATTTCAGCAAATTGCTATTGAAATTCTTTCCCCTCTTATTTTACCCTGAATACTTAGTTATTTGTACAGGATTTCGTGCTTTTCTTGTTAAATTTATTTGTGATATTTTCTAGTTTTGCTGTTGCTGTATTTTACAAACAAATTAAAATTAAATTTACATAAAACTTAAAAAAAGGAAATGTGCATTTGAAAAGGGAAAGAAACAAAAAGCTAATTGTTGTAACGGAAATATTTTGAAAATTAAAATAATTTTTTTATATTCATGTCGACAAATCATGTAGATTTTAAATAACTAGAAATAATACCTTTTGGGAAACATCATGGTTGAACACCCCAAATCTTTTAACAAAATGGGATTCTTCAAAATAAATATCATCACCTACTTTTGTTTTCACCTGTCCATTTATCTTGACAACACTTATTTCCCCCCAACAGAAATATTTATTTCATAATTTTTATTAAAAAAAAAGAAATTCTAAATTTAACAACAATTCATTTTTAAACACAAGGCCGCCAGCCCGCTCACTCACTCACTCACTCATCATTGTTAGGAATTTCTTTAAAATGAAAAATTATTTTTACAAAATGTTGTTTTCATTCTCCTCCAAATTTCTTTCTAATTATTAAAATCGAAAAAAAGACGAAAAATATTTTTATTATAATAACAAACATTAATCAACACACACTTTTAAAATAATAATTTGAGATTAATAAAAATAATAAACAAATAAAATTTAAATGTTAAATGATAAAATAATTTACATAAATCTTGTGAAAAAAAAAAAATTATTTAAAATAAAAATTCTTTAAATAAACAAATAAAATTTGAAACAACATCAAAAGAACGGATGACAAATTTTAGTTTTTGAAAAGAGATATAAAAATGGAAAAGCTATAAGATAAGAAACTAGAAAATAGACAAGACTATAGACTAGACTATAGACTACACTATAGACTAGACTATAGACTAGACTATAGACTAGACTGTAGACTAGACTATAGACTAGACTATTGACTAGACTATAGACTAGACTATAGACTAGACTATAGACTAGACTAGACTAGACTAGACTAGACTATAGACTAGACTATAGACTAGACTATAGACTAGACTATAGACTAGACTATAGACTAGACTATTGACTAGACTATAGACTAGACTATAGACTAGACTATAGACTAGACTATAGACTAGACTATTAGACTAGACTAACTATAGACTAGACTATAGACTAGACTATAGACTAGACTATAGACTAGACTATAGGCTAGACTATAGACTAGACTATAGACTAGACTAAAGACTAAACTATAGACTAGACTATAGACTAGACTATAGACCAGACTATAGACTAGACTATAGACTAGACTATAGACTAGACTATAGACTAGACTATAGACTAGACTATAGACTAGACTATAGACTAGACTATAGACTAGACTATAGACTAGACTATAGACTAGACTATAGACTAGACTATAGACTAGACTAGACTATAGACTAGACTATAGACTAGACTATAGACTAGACTATAGACTAGACTATAGACTAGACTATAGACTAGACTATAGACTAGACTATAGACTAGACTATAGACTAGACTATAGACTAGACTATAGACTAGACTATAGACTAGACTATAGACTAGACTATAGACTAGACTATAGACTAGACTATAGACTAGACTAGACTAGACTAGACTAGACTAGACTAGACTAGACTAGACTATAGACTAGACTAGACTATAGACTAGACTATAGACTAGACTATAGACTAGACTATGGACAAGAGACTGTAGTCAATTCTATTGTCCAATCTATAGTCGAGACTTTAGTCAAGTCTATAGCCGAGACCTTAGTTAAGTCTATGGGCGACACTATGATCTAGTCCAGTCTACAGTCGAGACTATAGTCAAGTCTATGGTCTACCTTATAGCCTAGGTTATAGTCCAGTTAATGGTTTAGATTACTGTCCTGTATAGTCGAGATTATAGTCCAGTCTATAGTCGAGATTATAGTCCAGTCTATAGTCGAATCTATAGTCCAGTCTACAGTCTAGTCTATAATCGAGGCGATGGTCCAGTCTACAGTCTAGTCTATACTAGAGACTATAGTCAGGTCAATAGTCGAGATTACAGTCCAGTCTATAATCGAGACTATAGTCCAGTAGATTGACGAGACTATAGTATATTCTATGTTCTAGTTTAGTAAATAGTAGAGACTGTAGTATATAGTCGGGACTTTAGTCCAGTCTATAGTTTAGTCTACAGTGTAGTCCATTGTCCAGTCTACAGTCTAGTCTATGGTAGAGACTATAGTCAAGTCTATAGTCCAACTTATAGGCGATACTTTAGTCCAGTCTGTAGTCGAGACTATAGTTCAGTCTATATGCGAGATTATAGTTCAGTCTATATTCAAGACTATAGTTCAGTCTATAGTCAAGACTCTATTCCAGTCTATAGTAGTGACTATAGTCCAGCCTATAGTAGAGACTATAGTTCAGTCAATATAGTGGAGACTATAGTCCAGTCTATAGTCCAGTCTATAGTGGAGACTATAGTCCAGTCTATAGTAGAGACTATAGTCTATTCTATAGTCCAGACTATAGTCTAGTCAATAGTAGAGATTACAGTGTATATATAAAGATTATTGACTAAAGTCCAGTCTTTATAGAATAGTTCAGTTTATGGTCGAGACTATAGTCCAGTCTATAATCGAGACTAAATTCACTATGGTCCAGTCTATAGTCTTTCTTATAGTCGAGATTAAGGTCCAGTCTATAGTCGAGACTATAGTCAAGTCTACAGTCGATACTATAGTCCAGTTTACAGTCGAGACTATAGTCCGGTCTATAGTCGAGACTATAGTCCGGTCTATAGTCGAGACCATAGTCCGGTCTATAGTCGAGACTATAGTCCGGTCTATAGTCGAGACTATAATCCGGTCTATAGTCGAGACTATAGTCGTGCCTATAGGCCAGTCGTTAGTCAGGCCTATATACGTACCTGTCTTTAGCTTTGTTACATATCATTTCAACGTTCAACTATTTCCTATAATTTCCATGTAGCTCCCACCATACACACGTTGTCTTAATACTTGTGTTAATGGCCATACATTATGGGATAGGTTATGGCTATTGTCAGCCCATAAGAGCAACACAAACAAAAAGATGGAAAGAAAGAATGAATATTTATTTAGTGTATTTTATGATTAAAAAAGAACATTTCATCTGTTGTCAATCAATGGTGTTGAGCTATTTTAAGCACACTTTATGGAGACTATTTTTGATCGATTACGTTGGCGGCTATGAAGGTGATAGAATTTAAAGAATTTCTTAGAGAGATTAGTAGAAAATTTAAATTTTTTTGTTTTAAAAGAAAATTTTGTTGAAAATATTATGTCTTAAACTTTGAGGGAAACTTCTCTGTTCTAAAGAAAAAATCTTTTGTTTGAAAATAATTGTTATTGTTCTAAAAACATTTCAGTTTTCTTTTACTTCCTCATCCTTTTAATGAGACTGCAATTGAGTTTATTTTTAGTTAAAATAAAAAAAAAACAACTCATTACCTTTTCTATGGGGAAATTTGTAGTATTTTGGGAACCTTATTTACCGTAGTCTTTAATTATGTTACGACGCAATTTGTGTTGAAAGGAACCTCTGTTTTTTTGTGGGTCTCTTTTCAAGATAATTACACTTTAATAATTTTCCATTAAAATTATTTTAATTTTCTTTTCTCTGTCTTTTTCACATCTCATTTTAGAGTCTTTTTGAATTGGAACTGGCTGGTTGTAATGAGGTCACCGAAGCTGGCCTTTGGGCATGTTTAACACCACGCATTGTTTCATTATCGCTGGCTGATTGTATAAATATTGCTGATGAGGCTGTGGGCGCGGTGGCACAATTGTTGCCCTCATTATATGAATTTTCATTACAAGTAAGTTGTTTAAACGCACTCACTGTCTGCTTTAAATATTTATTTCCCTTTACCCTCTTACTCTTCTCACCTTCTTCTCTCTCTCTCATTTTAGGCTTATCATGTTACCGATGCTGCTTTGGGCTATTTTTCACCCAAACAAAGTCATAGTTTAAGTATATTACGCTTACAATCATGTTGGGAATTAACCAATCATGGTATTGTTAATATTGGTAAGTGCCTGTTCGATTCTATTTCCTTGCCTCCTTAAGTTTTTAATTAAATGTTTAATTTTAAATGTGTGTTTTTTTTGCCATAATGTTTATTTCATTTCCTGTTTACTTGTCATTGTTCTGTTATATCTATGGGGACAAAAAAATTCAATTTTATTTAAATTCCTTTCTCTCGTATTTGAATTTTTGTGAAAAACCACAAAGGCCATTATCAAACAAGATTCCTTTTAGATGGCAAATGCACAAGGAGACACTAAAACCAAAACGAGAAAAACAAAATGAATTGAAAATTTGCGGTTGGGTTTTGTTTTAAGGCGGGGCACAGTGGGCTAGTAGGACTATATAATCTAATAATCCTATATTAATTCTTAACTAGTTCAAACCTATTTCAGAACTAATTAAGACATAGACTAGTTCTGTTCTAGTTCTGTTCTAGTTCTGTTCTAGTTCTGTTCTAGTTCTGTTCTAGTTCTGTTCTAGTTCTGTTCTAGTTCTGTTCTAGTTCTGTTCTAGTTCTGTTTTAGTTCTGTTCTAGTTCTGTTCTAGTTCTGTTCTAGTTCTGTTCTAGTTCTGTTCTAGTTCTGTTCTAGTTCTGTTCTAGTTCTGTTCTAGTTCTGTTCTAGTTCTGTTCTAGTTCTGTTCTAGTTCTGTTCTAGTTCTGTTCTAGTTCTGTTCTAGTTCTGTTCTAGTTCTGTTCTAGTTCTGTTCTAGTTCTGTTCTAGTTCTGTTCTAGTTTGTTCTAGTTCTGTTCTAGTTCTGTTCTAGTTCTGTTCTAGTTCTGTTCTAGTTCTGTTCTAGTTCTGTTCTAGTTCTGTTCTAGTTCTGTTCTAGTTCTGTTCTAGTTCTGTTCTAGTTCTGTTCTAGTTCTGTTCTAGTTCTGTTCTAGTTCTGTTCTAGTTCTGTTCTAGTTCTGTTCTAGTTCTGTTCTAGTTCTGTTCTAGTTCTGTTCTAGTTCTGTTCTAGTTCTGTTCTAGTTCTGTTCTAGTTCTGTTCTAGTTCTGTTCTAGTTCTGTTCTAGTTCGTTCTAGTTCTGTTCTAGTTCTGTTCTAGTTCTGTTCTAGTTTTGTTCTAGTTCTGTTCTAGTTCTGTTCTAGTTCTGTTCTAGTTGTGTTCTAGTTCTGTTCTAGTTCTGTTCTAGTTCTGTTCTAGTTCTGTTCTAGTTCTGTTCTAGTTCTGTTCTAGTTCTGTTCTAGTTCTGTTCTAGTTCTGTTCTAGTTCTGTTCTAGTTTGTTCTAGTTCTGTTCTAGTTCTGTTCTAGTTCTGTTCTAGTTCTGTTCTAGTTCTGTTCTAGTTCTGTTCTAGTTCTGTTCTAGTTCTGTTCTAGTTCTGTTCTAGTTCTGTTCTAGTTGTTCTAGTTCTGTTCTAGTTCTGTTCTAGTTCTGTTCTAGTTCTGTTCTAGTTCTTTTCTAGTTCTGTTCTAGTTCTGTTCTAGTTCTGTTCTAGTTCTGTTCTAGTTCTGTTCTAGTTCTGTTCTAGTTCTGTTCTAGTTCTGTTCTAGTTCTGTTCTGTTCTAGTTCTGTTCTGTTCTAGTTCTGTTCTAGTTCTGTTCTAGTTCTGTTGTAGTTCTGTTCTAGTTCTGTTCTAGTTCTGTTCTAGTTCTAGTTGTTCTAGTTCTGTTCTAGTTCTGTTCTAGTTTTGTTCTAGTTCTGTTCTAGTTGTGTTCTAGTTCTAGTTCTGTTCTAGTTCTGTTCTAGTTCTATTCTAGTTCTGTTCTAGTTCTGTTTAGTTCTGTTCTAGTTCTGTTCTAGTTCTGTTCTAGTTCTGTTCTAGTTCTCTTCTACTTCTGTTCTAATCTTTAGTCTTGCATATAGTCTAGTCTATAGTCTAGTCTATAGTCTAGTCTATAGTCTAGTCTATAGTCTAGTCTATAGTCTAGTCTATAGTCTAGTCTATAGTCTAGTCTATAGTCTAGTCTATAGTCTAGTCTATAGTCTAGTCTATAGTCTAGTCTATAGTCTAGTCTATAGTCTAGTCTATAGTCTAGTCTATAGTCTAGTCTATAGTCTAATCTATAGTCTAGTAGTCTATAGTCTAGTCTATAGTCTAGTCTAGAGTCTAGTCATAGTCTAGTCTATAGTCTAGTCTATAGTCTAGTCTATAGTCTAGTCTATAGTCTAGTCTATAGTCTAGTCTATAGTCTAGTCTATTGTCTAGTCTATAGTTAGTCTATAGTCTAGTCTATAGTCTAGTCTATAGTCTAGTCTATAGTCTAGTCTATAGTCTAGTCTATAGTCTAGTCTATAGTCTAGTCTATAGTCTAGTCTATAGTCTAGTCTATAGTCTAGTCTATAGTCTAGTCTATAGTCTAGTCTATAGTCTAGTCTATAGTCTAGTCTAGTCTAGTATAGTCTAGTCTATAGTCTAGTCTATAGTCTAGTCTATAGTCTAGTCTAGTCTGATTTAAGTTCCGTTTACATTTTTTTCTGTTTTTCGACATTTCTGCCCCATTGTTCCATTTTTTTTTCTTTTTCTATTGCCTTTTGTGGTTCTAACATGTTTGGCAAATCTGCATACATATTTCCGCACTGCATTCCACCATTTCAACTCCAATAACCATCATCATCATCAGCTGAATGCCACTAGAGTCAACAAAAAAAAAATAAAAAACAATAACGACCAAAATTATAGCACAAACAAATAACATTACCTTTAAGTAACCTTGTGTATTTGGAAACAACAATAAAAATTGTTCGTTTCTATTGTTGTTTGACTGTTTGCTAAAAAAAATCCATTTGTAAAAACCATTATCAACATCATCACCTTTCATGTTGTTGCTGAAATGATCATCATCATTTCGTTGTTGTTACTAATGTTAAATGTATGATTGTGTGCTGTGCTGTGTGTGTGGTTTTTGCTTTAAAGCAAATATGGCTACCAATCTTGCATTAACGCTCCCTCCCTCTTGTCCTGTGCTGCTTACCTTTGCCGTTTGTTTAACGTTAGGTTTGTTTTGTTTTAATTTCACCTCAATAGTAAAGAATAATGTTAGATTTTTATTTTTTTTTTTTTTTTTTTTTGTTGTTATTGGCTTCGACAATTGCATGTTGGAAGTAGAATGAGAACAATATCAAGTATACGTCGTCGTAGTCACAATTGTGTGTTGGCTGCGCGTTGTAGTCGTCGTGTTTGAATCCCATAAAGGAAACCAAAATTTGTTGTGCATGTTACAAGGTTAAAAGGTGGTTGAGGTTTTTCAAATGTTAGAAAATTTTTCTATTTTTTTTTTTTTGTTTTAATTAATTCTCGTTGTACTTACTAAACAAACGTGATGCGAGCAAAAAAAGTACAAAAGCAACAACTAGGAACTACTATTACGTGTTTATTTCTAGTTAGTGCAAATAGAAAAAAACTGCAAAAACAAACAAGTAAAAATAATCAGGAAATCAATGATGAGGGTTAGGATCATCATCAGCTGCAGGATTAAAAAAACAACAAACATATTGTTCTACATTCTTTTTCGAGGGTGAGAACTCTAATTAGGAAATGTGAAGAAAAAAGTTGAAAATTTAAAAATTGTCGCCCACAATTTTGTTTGGAAAGTTATTTGTCGCCCACTATTTCGATCGAAACTACCTTGTCGCTCAGAATTTCCTTTGTAAACTAATTTGTCGCCTATAGTTTCCGTCGAAATTGTTTTGTCGCCCAAACTTTTCACTGAAATCTAATATGTCGCCTACAATTTCTATAGAAACTATATTGTCGCCCATTAATTTCTTTAAAAACTTATTTGTCGCCTGAAATGTTCGTAGAATCTAATTTGTCGCTTACAATTTCTACAGCAACTATATTGTCGCCCATTAATTTCATTAAAAACTTATTTGTCGCCCACTATTTCGATCGAAACTACCTTAACGCCCAGAATTTCCTTTGTAAACTTAATTGTCGCCTACATTTGCTATAGAAACTGCTTTGTTGTCCAAAATTTTCAGTGAAATCTAATATGTCGCCTATAATTTCTATAGAAACTCTATTGCCGCCCATTATTTTCTTGGAAAACTAATTTGTTGCCCAAAATTTCTATAAAAACTACTTTGTAGCCCATATTATCCTTTAAAAACTAATTTGTCACCTACAATTTCTATAGAAACTGCTTTGTCGCCCACAATTTTTTGTTGAAACAGATATGTCGCCTAGAATTTTAATTGAATCTGCTTAGTCGCACATAATTTTTTATGAAAACTTGATTGTCGCCCACAATTTTTATAGTAACTGCATTGTCGCCCAAAGTTGGTTATAAAAAATTATTATTGGACCACTATATGCGTTAAAAACGATGTTTTATCCCTTAATTTATGTATAGAATTACTTGTCGCCCACAAATTTCCTTAGAGTTTTCTTTGTAGCTTAAAATTTTTCGAAAAAATAGCTTGTCGTCGTCCAATTTCCTTAAAGACTTCTTTGTTGCTTAAAATTTTTCAAAAAAATTGCTTGTCGCCTACTTTTGTCTCTAGAAATTTGATTGTCGCCTATAATGTTCATTAAAAACTTGCTTACTTTCTATATTTTCTTAAGAAATTTGCTTATCGCTCATAATTTTCAATAGAAAATGACTCAAAGAATCGTTTTTCGATAGAAACTTGTTTGTCGCCCATAATTTATTTCAAATAATTTCTTACCATTCATGATTTTCTTATGAAAATAAGTCATGCAAATGAATTTTCTTTACAAATGATTTTCCATAAATATGTTTTTGTCGCCCTTAATTTTCTTAAACAAAGTGCTTGTCACCCATATTTTCTTAAGAAATCTGCAATTTACTTTAAAAAATGTAATATATCTCTTGATTTTTAATAGACTTTTACTTGTCGCCTATGTTTCTCCAAAGAATATTACTTGTCGCTTATAATTATCTCCTAATAATTGCTTGTCGCCAATGATTTTAAATAGAAACTTAATTGTCGCCCAAGAATTTCTGCAAAAAAATTAAATTTTTTACATACATTTTTCATATTTTTTAAAAAATTTTCGCTTCACATATAATTCGCACATCTTATTCTTAAGAAATTAGCTTGTCGCTCATGATTTTTAATGAAATATCACTTGTCGCCTATGTTTCTTCAAAGAATATTACTTGTCGCTTATAATTATCCTCTAATAATTGCTTGTCGCCAATGATTTTAAAAGGAAACTTAATTGTCGCCCAAGAATTTCTGCAAAAAAATTAAATTTTTTACATAAATTTTTGATATTTTTGTAAAAATTTTCGCTTTACATATAATTCGCACATATTATTCTTAAGAAATTAGCTTGTCGCTCATGATTTTTAATAAAATATCACTTGTCGCCTATGTTTTTCTAGAGAAGATTACTTGTCGCTTATAATTTTCTTCAAAAAATTGCTTAACGCTTATGATTTTCAATACAAACTTAATTGTCGCCCAAGAATTTCTGCAACAAATTAATTTTTTAGATTACATTTAATATTTTTTTAAATTTGTTGCTTCAAACATATTATTCTTAAGAAATAAGCTTGTCGCTCAAGATTTTTAATATAATGTCGCCTATGTTTTTTCCAAGAAAATTATTGTCGCTTATAACTTTCTTCAAAAAATTGATTGTCGCCTATGATTTTCAATAGAAACATAATTGTCGCCCATGAATTTCTTAAAAAAATATATTGTCGCCCATGATTTTTTGATTAATGTTTTTTAAATTTAAATTTTTTTAAGGAAATTTTATATAGAAAATTCTTGATTCGATTTAATTTTGCATAGAAAATGTTCCTCTTACTTTTCTATACAACATTTTTCTTCCCCTGTATTGATTATATTCCTTTCATTTTGCTATAGTGTGTACAAAATTCATCAGGTTAATTTGTTTTTTTCCTTGTTCACCTAACCATAACAAAAGTGTGTGTGTGTGCGTGAATATGTATGTGAGCGTAATGGTAACAAACAGGAATCCAATGTCGTTCTAATGACACAAATACTCATGACGCTGCTGTTTGGAAAATTGTTACTGCAATATTTATTTATTTAGTCTTAATGTTGTCAAAAGCTTTAAAATGATAAATGAAATATAATTAAGATTAAAACACATGATTGCGAAACCGCAGTTAAATTACATAAAATCGTGCGTTGGGGGAAATTATTTACTATTTTAGTTTCAGAAATAAATTACTTTTAAAACATTTACACACGCTAACTCTGCAATTATCTATTTGCTAACAATAAAAAGGTTATAAAAGTGATTAAATTGTGATAAATTACTTAAAAGCTTAGGAAAAATGCTTCTTTCGAAAAAATGTTCTATGGAAACTTTTTAATGAAAACCTTTCTGACGAAAATTTTTCTATAGAAAAAGCTTTCTGACGAAAATGTTTCTATAGAAAAAGCTTTCTGACGAAAATGTTTCTATAGAAAAAGCTTTCTGACGAAAATGTTTCTATAGAAAAAGCTTTCTGACGAAAATTTTTCTATAGAAAAAGCTTTCTGACGAAAATTTTTCTATAGAAAAAGCTTTCTGACGAAAATTTTTCTATAGAAAAAGCTTTCTGACGAAAATTTTTCTATAGAAAAAGCTTTCTGACGAAAATTTTTCTATAGAAAAAGCTTTCTGACGAAAATTTTTCTATAGAAAAAGCTTTCTGACGAAAATTTTTCTATAGAAAAAGCTTTCTGACGAAAATTTTTCTATAGAAAAAGCTTTCTGACGAAAATTTTTCTATAGAAAAAGCTTTCTGACGAAAATTTTTCTATAGAAAAAGCTTTCTGACGAAAATTTTTCTATAGAAAAAGCTTTCTGACGAAAATTTTTCTATAGAAAAAGCTTTCTGACGAAAATTTTTCTATAGAAAAAGCTTTCTGACGAAAATTTTTCTATAGAAAAAGCTTTCTGACGAAAATTTTTCTATAGAAAAAGCTTTCTGACGAAAATTTTTCTATAGAAAAAGCTTTCTGACGAAAATTTTTCTATAGAAAAAGCTTTCTGACGAAAATTTTTCTATAGAAAAAGCTTTCTGACGAAAATTTTTCTATAGAAAAAGCTTTCTGACGAAAATTTTTCTATAGAAAAAGCTTTCTGACGAAAATTTTTCTATAGAAAAAGCTTTCTGACGAAAATTTTTCTATAGAAAAAGCTTTCTGACGAAAATTTTTCTATAGAAAAAGCTTTCTGACGAAAATTTTTCTATAGAAAAAGCTTTCTGACGAAAATTTTTCTATAGAAAAAGCTTTCTGACGAAAATTTTTCTATAGAAAAAGCTTTCTGACGAAAATTTTTCTATAGAAAAAGCTTTCTGACGAAAATTTTTCTATAGAAAAAGCTTTCTGACGAAAATTTTTCTATAGAAAAAGCTTTCTGACGAAAATTTTTCTATAGAAAAAGCTTTCTGACGAAAATTTTTCTATAGAAAAAGCTTTCTGACGAAAATTTTTCTATAGAAAAAGCTTTCTGACGAAAATTTTTCTATAGAAAAAGCTTTCTGACGAAAATTTTTCTATAGAAAAAGCTTTCTGACGAAAATTTTTCTATAGAAAAAGCTTTCTGACGAAAATTTTTCTATAGAAAAAGCTTTCTGACGAAAATTTTTCTATAGAAAAAGCTTTCTGACGAAAATTTTTCTATAGAAAAAGCTTTCTGACGAAAATTTTTCTATAGAAAAAGCTTTCTGACGAAAATTTTTCTATAGAAAAAGCTTTCTGACGAAAATTTTTCTATAGAAAAAGCTTTCTGACGAAAAATTTTCTATAGAAAAAGCTTTCTGACGAAAAATTTTCTATAGAAAAAGCTTCCGGACTAAAATTTTTCTATAGAAAAAGCTTCCGGACTAAAATTTTTCTATAGAAAAAGCTTCCGGACTAAAATTTTTCTATAGATAAAGCTTTCTGACGAAAATTTTTCTATAGAAAAAGCTTCCGGACTAAAATTTTTCTATAGAAAAAGCTTCCGGACTAAAATTTTTCTATAGAAAAAGCTTCCGGACTAAAATTTTTCTATAGAAAAAGCTTCCGGACTAAAATTTTTCTATAGAAAAAGCTTCCGGACTAAAATTTTTCTATAGAAAAAGCTTCCGGACTAAAATTTTTCTATAGAAAAAGCTTCCGGACTAAAATTTTTCTATAGAAAAAGCTTCCGGACTAAAATTTTTCTATAGAAAAAGCTTCCGGACTAAAATTTTTCTATAGAAAAAGCTTCCGGACTAAAATTTTTCTATAGAAAAACCTTCCGGACTAAAATTTTTCTATAGAAAAAGCTTCCGGACTAAAATTTTTCTATAGAAAAAGCTTCCGGACTAAAATTTTTCTATAGAAAAAGCTTCCGGACTAAAATTTTTCTATAGAAAAAGCTTCCGGACTAAAATTTTTCTATAGAAAAATCTTCCGGACTAAAATTTTTCTATAGAAAAAGCTTCCGGACTAAAATTTTTCTATAGAAAAAGCTTCCGGACTAAAATTTTTCTATAGAAAAAGCTTCCGGAATTAAATTTTCTATAGAAAAAGCTTCCGGACTAAAATTTTTAAAAGCTTTCTGACGAAAATTTTTCTATAGAAAAAGCTTTTTGACGAAAAAATTTTTCTATAGAAAAAGCTTTCTGACGAAAACTTCCCTTCAATTAAGTTCTTTGAATTCCTTAATTTTTACCTTTGTTTCTTGTAATTTTGTAAAGAGTTTTTTCAAAGCATACTTTTAAAGAAGCTTGTTTTCTTTAGCATACTTTTAATCACTCTTAGTTTTCATTTCTTGCTTTTCTTAATTACAAAAAAACAAGGTCCTTTTTATTTAGCTTTGCAGAATAAAGACTTTGTATTTCAAAGCCATTTTTCAGCCACCACTCATCTCACTTGAAAACTTCGTCATCAACGTCCTAACCCTCCGGCAACTGCAGCAGCAGCTTTCACTCTAGGCATACACCTTCCGATTTTTTGCCTTCTCTGTTGTTTCCTTTAACACTCAAGGATTTAAAGGCAGAAAATTTTCAAAAAGAAAAAAAGAGTTAAACTATTTAAGAGGAATAAATATAATTTCCTTTTACATCTACTCATATGATGATGCTGCTGGTTAAGCTTAATGAATGTTTTTCACCTGAAGGATGTTCAAAAGACACAGAAACAAACACCTTTTTATAATTTTCTTTATTGAATCTCTCGTCGAACATTCGCTTTGACATTAAAACCCTACAGTTTAACTCTATTATTTACAAGACAACAGTCAAAGGATTTTGAAAAAAATGAATTAAAGTAAAACCTAACAGGAGTTTTTGACAAAACCCACAATCTTCTGCCCAAACAAAATCTAAAAGAAATTACTAAAAAATTGCAACATTTAAACAAATTATTTTGAAGTCTTTATTTAACATTTTATGACATTTTTAAATTCCCTTCAAATTCATAAAAAAACTCCTTAAAATCTCAAAATAAAAAATTCGTTTTAAAATATAAGCTGCTTTAATCTCTCACATGTCTTACTCTACCTCTACCTCTCACTCTCTCTCACCCTTACACACACGTGTACTTACTTATAACTGTAAACAACTTGCTAACATAATAAAGTAAGATAATACTTGCATACTTTAAGGCGTACACAAACAATATTAAGACTTAAAAATGTCTTCAACTAATACACATGTCTTCTTCTAATACACATATAAGCTAAAGCGAAGAAGAAGGAGATAGAGAGGAAAGTGTAGTTGTAACAGTACAAGTTTTTTCTTAAACAGAGACTTTACAAGGTTAATTAAACATATGAATAAAATGTTTTTAAATTGAGATTTAAAGAAATAAAAAAATCATAAGCCTTAAAGTAGGTAATGAAATTTAATGGTTGTTTTAAAAATAAAACACAAACTTACATACTTTAAGGTTTAAACAGAAAACATTCAAAAAAACTTTGACCGTAGAATAGACTATGGAATAGTCTATAGCATAGACTATAGACTAGACTATAGACTGGACTATAAACTGGACTATAGACTAGACCATAGACTAAACTATAATCTAGACTATAGCCTAGACTATAGACTATACTATAGACTATACTATAGACTAGACTATAGACTAGACTATAGACTATACTATAGACTAGCCTATAGACTAGACTATAGACTAGACTATAGACTAGACTATAGACTAGACTATAGACTAGACTATAGAATAGACTATAGACTAGACTATAGACTAGACTATAGATTAGACTATAGACTTTAGACTAGACTATAGACTAGACTATAGACTAGACTATAGACTAGACTATAGACTAGACTATAGACTAGACTAGACTATAGACTAGACTATAGACTAGACTATAGACTAGACTATAGACTAGACTATAGACTAGACTATAGACTAGACTATAGACTAGACTATATACTAGACTATAGACTAGACTATAGACTAGACTATAGACTAGACTATAGACTAGACTATAGACTAGACTATAGACTAGACTATAGACTAGACTATAGACTAGACTATAGACTAGACTATAGACTAGACTATAGACTAGACTATAGACTAGACTATAGACTAGACTATAGACTAGACTAGACTATATACTAGACTATAGACTAGACTATAGACTAGACTAGACTATAGACTAGACTATAGACTAGACTATAGACTAGACTATAGACTAGACTATAGACTAGACTATAGACTAGACTAGACTATATACTAGACTATAGACCGTAGAATAGACTATGGAATAGTCTATAGCATAGACTATAGACTAGACTATAGACTGGACTATAAACTGGACTATAGACTAGACCATAGACTAAACTATAATCTAGACTATAGACTAGACTATAGACTAGACTATAGACTAGACTATAGACTAGACTATAGACTAGACTATAGACTAGACTATAGACTAGACTATAGACTAGACTATGGACTAGACTATAGACTAGACTATAGACTAGACTATAGACTAGACTATAGACTAGACTATAGACTAGACTATAGACTAGACTATAGACTAGACAATAGACTACACTATAGACTAGACTATAGATTAGACTATAGACTAGACTATAGACTAGACTATAGACTATAGATTAGACTATAGACTAGACTATAGACTAGACTATAGATTAGACTATAGACTTTAGACTAGACTATAGACTAGACTATAGACTAGACTATAGACTAGACTATATACTAGACTATAGACCGTAGAATAGACTATGGAATAGTCTATAGCATAGACTATATACTAGACTATAGACTGGACTATAAACTGGACTATAGACTAGACCATAGACTAAACTATAATCTAGACTATAGACTAGACTATAGACTAGACTATAGACTAGACTATAGACTAGACTATAGACTAGACTATAGACTAGACTATAGACTAGACTATAGACTAGACTATAGACTAGACTATAGACTAGACTATAGACTAGACTATAGACTAGACTATAGACTAGACTATAGACTAGACTATAGACTAGACTATAGACTAGACTATAGACTAGACTATAGACTATACTATAGACTAGACTATAGACTAGACTATAGACTAGACAATAGACTACACTATAGACTAGACTATAGATTAGACTATAGACTAGACTATAGACTAGACTATAGATTAGACTATAGACTAGACTATAGACTAGACTATAGATTAGACTATAGACTTTAGACTAGACTATAGACTAGACTATAGACTAGACTATAGACTAGACTATAGACTAGACTATAGACTAGACTATAGACTAGACTAAAGACTAGACTATATACTAGACTATAGACTATACCATAGACTAGACTATAGACTAGACTATAGACTAGACTATAGACTAGACTATAAACTAGACTATAGACTAGACTATAGACTAGACTATAGACTAGACTATAGACTAGACTATAGACTAGACTATAGATTAGACTATAGACTAGACTATGTACTAGACAATAGACTGGATTATAGACTAGACTATAGACTAGACTATAGACTAGACTATAGACTAGACTATAGACTAGACTATAGACTAGACTATAGACTAGACTATAGACTAGACTATAGACTAGACTATAGACTAGACTATAGACTAGACTATAGACTAGACTATAGACTAGACTATAGACTAGACTATAGACTAGACTATAGACTAGACTATAGACTAGACTATAGACTAGACTATAGACTAGACTATAGACTAGACTATAGACTAGACTATAGACTAGACTATAGACTAGACTATAGACTAGACTATAGACTAGACTATAGACTAGACTATAGACTAGACTATAGACTAGACTATAGACTAGACTATAGACTAGACTATAGACTAGACTATAGACTAGACTATAGACTAGACTATAGACTAGACTATAGACTAGACTATAGACTAGACTATAGACTAGACTATAGACTAGACTATAGACTAGACTATAGACTAGACTATAGACTAGACTATAGACTAGACTATAGACTAGACTATAGACTAGACTATAGACTAGACTATAGACTAGACTATAGACTAGACTATAGACTAGACTATAGACTAGACTATAGACTAGACTATAGACTAGACTATAGACTAGACTATAGACTAGATTATAGACTAGACTATAGACTAGACTATAGACTAGACTATAGACTAGACTATAGACTAGACTATAGACTAGACTATAGACTAGACTATAGACTAGACTATAGACTAGACTATAGCTCAGACTATAGACAAAACTAGACCAGACTATAGACTATAGTCCGGACTATAAGCTAGACTGTAAACTAGGTTTTTGGCTACAATACGTCGAGTTTTTGCTATCATTATAAATGTACGCCATGACGTATGAATATTATATGAATTAAATAATAATCATACGCTCCAGTGCACACTTATTTTGCGACTGGATTAAAAATTTTAAATTTATTTAAAGATTCAGAACTTAGAAAATACTTAATGGATTTAAATCAAATTTGTTACACAGATTAACAAGCAGTTAAGCTTTCGGAAAACTTAAGTTTAAGTTTTTAAACTTAAACCGACAGCGTGCTATGGTAACTTAAAGTGGGCCAACTATGTATAGTTCATCAATTTAAGCTAAAGTATTTTTTTTTTTGACATATGTTGGCGAATCCTTTAAAATTAGTTTAAAATAATTTTCTATATTTCTTAGCTCCTGCTTATTGTTGGCTTTAATCTCATCTCTTCTGCTTGTTATATTCAAGCAATTTTTTATCCTTTTCTGTTTTATTCGTATTATATATTTTTTTTCCGTGGATAAATCAGCTTGTCTTTTAGCTTTGATTTATTTGTTGGATTTAATTTTTCTTATTTTATTTTTACTAGTACAATCTTAAGAAGACTGGCAAAATCAAAATTTTAATGATGAAAATCTTTAGCATATTTTTCCCCTTAAGAACAAGTAGTTTTGCTTTCATCTGCATTATTTTTTTGTTTACTTTCAAACTTTTAATAATAAGCAAATATTTTAGGGGAGTTCTAATGCTAATAAAGACTATTAAAGGAATTACTTTTTTCTAAGAATTAAATTTTTTAAAATCTTAAGTAAATTTTGTTTAATAACTTATAATTAAAGATTTGTTATTATATCTTTTCTTTCCTACCCTATCAACCACTGACGTATGATTATTATTTAATTCATATATTAAACATACGCCCTAGTGTTTACACACCATGAAATTGGCAACAGAACTTTTCTTTTGATAATGAAAAACCCAAGAATATGAGGAATTAAAATCGATTAAATAAAATTGTTACCAAATAAACCAACAAACCATCAGATAAGTTGCCAAATAAATAAAAATACACACTTTTTACAGTGCAGTACAAACTAAACGAAAGCCGTATAAAAAGGACATTAGATAAAATATATATTAAAAATTTTGATATCGAACAAAAGTTAAAAAAATAATATATAGTCTTTAAATAAAACCAAAATATTGTCATTATACTTCTAAACAACTTTTCAGTTACACCTCGTACAATATTTTGATTTATTTTAAATGCGATTTTGTTTGTACTTAGCACACATTGTCGCAGCGAAACACACACACACAAACGCTCAGCATCACATTTACATTTAAATTCATTTAAAAGTTCAAGGTATTTGGGTCTTTGTCTTGTTCCGCTGCTGATCATTGTTACGTATTATATTGGTAATAAAAATAAATTTTCTTTTTTTTAATAACAAAAACTTACATACAATTGTAAACAAAACATTGCCAAAGTGCAATACACTTGTCTAATTAAGCAACAACTACAGAAAAATATTACACAGAATTATAAAAATAACACAAAACAATGTAAACATTTTAAAAGAAAATATGTTACCTCAACTAAAAAAAAAACTAGAATTTCTATAGAAAAATCAATAAAAATCAAAAAAAAATCTATAGCAAATAAATTGTTATACTTATACTTTGTCTAGCTGTCTAGCTGACTAGGTAATGCACTTAATATTATACTGCTTTCTAAGAGCTCAACAACTCGTTAATTTGTTTAAATCGTTGGAATATCATCTTTAAACTTATTATCCAAAATGTTTTTCTATTGGACTCTAGAGCGTATTATTATTATTTAATTCATGTCAATAAATTTATAACAATCATACGTCACCAAATAAAAACAACTTTCATAATCTAAGTCTAGACTTAGATTAGTTTATCTAGTTTATCTTTTAATCTACAGTATAGTTTATAATCAATCTAGTCTATAGTCTAGTCTATAGTATATAGTCAGTCTATAGTCTAATCTAGTCTATAGTCTAGTCTATAGTATATAGTCAGTCTATAGTCTAATCTAGTCTATAGCTAGTCTATAGTCTAGTCTATAGTCTAGTCTATAGTCTAGTCTATAGTCTAGTCTATAGTCTAGTCTATAGTCTAGTCTATAGTCTAGTCTATAGTCTAGTCTATAGTCTAGTCTATAGTCTAGTCTATAGTCTAGTCTATAGTCTAGTCTATAGTCTAGTCTATAGTCTAGTCTATAGTCTAGTCTATAGTCTAGTCTATAGTCTAGTCTATAGTCTAGTCTATAGTCTAGTCTATAGTCTAGTCTATAGTCTAGTCTATAGTCTAGTCTATAGTCTAGTCTATAGTCTAGTCTATAGTCTAGTATAGTCTAGTCTATAGTCTAGTCTATAGTCTAGTCTATAGTCCTAGTCTATAGTCTAGTCTATAGTCTAGTCTATAGTCTAGTCTATAGTCTAGTCTATAGTCCTAGTCTATAGTCTAGTCTATAGTCTAGTCTATAGTCTAGTCTATAGTCTAGTCTATAGTCTAGTCTATAGTCTAGTCTATAGTCTAGTCCTATAGTCTAGTCTATAGTCTAGTCTATAGTCTAGTCTATATCTAGTCCTATAGTCTAGTCTATAGTCTAGTCTATAGTCTAGTCTATAGTCTAGTCTATAGTCTAGTCTATAGTCTAGTCTATAGTCTAGTCTATAGTCTAGTCTATAGTCTAGTCTATAGTCTAGTCTATAGTCTAGTCTATAGTCTAGTCTATAGTCGTCTATAGTCTAGTCTATAGTCGAGTCTATAGTCTAGTCTATAGTCTAGTCTATAGTCTAGTCTATAGTCTAGTCTATAGTCTAGTCTAAGTCTAGTCTATAGTCTAGTCTATAGTCTAGTCTATAGTCTAGTCTATAGTCTAGTCTATAGTCTAGTCTATAGTCTAGTCTAGTCTATAGTCTAGTCTATAGTCTAGTCTATAGTCTAGTCTTAATTCTATTTTAAGCTTTAAATTAAACATTTTAAGTTATTTTCATATTCTTCTTAAAAAAAAACGTTTCAGTCTTTTTGCTTTAACTCTCTCCCTTAAGCTTATACATTCATTCGCTCATTCATTCATTCAGTCAACCATCCTATTCATTCATTTCATGTATGAAATTGCAAAATGATAATTTCAGTTTTTATTGCGTTTTTTTTTCTGTCTTTTTTTCAACAATTTCGTATTTAACCTCAATTTATAGAGCGAAAGAGAAAAGAAAATCTCTTTGCTTATATGCAGGCTTATCCTATGTAAATATATATATATATAAGTGTTAGTGTGTGTGTATATACATAACCCACACACACTTAAACAAACACTTGAACTTACTGGTGAAATCCAACAGATAATTGCCTCTGTGTAATTGTAAAACTCTGAGTGTCTGTATGACTTAAGACTGCAGAGGTGTAAAATGCCAATGATTTAAAGGCTCATTGCCAGATTTTGAAATGAAACTGAATTTTTGATAAAGAATATTTCAAGAGTTTTTATAGAAAAGCAAGAAAAATCAAAATAATTTCTATTAAAGTTTGTTTTAAAGAAATTTTAAAAAAATTTAACAAGAAACCATTTTGTTACATTTAAGCTCAGTTTTACTAAACCAAGGTATCTCAAGTAAAACTATTTAAAAATCTTAAGTCTTGTTCTGTCTGCAAACCAAGTTTCATTCTAATCGGATTTATAGTTTAAAAGTTTTCCATACATAAACTTTTCATTCAATTTTGGAGACACCTCGTCGTATGAGTATTATTTAATTCATGAATAACAATCATACGCCACGTGCTATTTTTAAAGAAATTTTGAGAATTTTGAAAGAAAATGTGAACATAATTTAATTAAAAACTAATTTAACTTGATTTTTTATAAAAAAATATTAAAGAAGAGCAATTTTCTTAGATTTCAAAAGAAACAAAAAAAATTTCTTCATTTTAACTATTTCAACAATCTGGCATCTCTAACTACAGCCACAAATTGTTTCCTCATTGCGAAAATGAATTTTCAAGTGGAAGAACATGTTGATAAAAACTATGTCTCTGACTGAGTACACATACACATTAAATTCTATGCCTTAAAGTAGCAAGTAAAAGTAAAACTTAAACCCCTTTATATATGCTTCTCTGCCACAAAATCTGCAATTGTTTTTAATTATAAAAGTGTGTGTAGCTAACATGCTTGTTCCTGCTCATAAACATAGAAGTTTTTAAAACTCAATTGCCTAAATGTTCTAAAAATTCACGAAAGCATGTAAGCATCAAAGTGAGAAAAAAATAAAACACAAAAGATGAACAAAACGCAACAAAGTAAATAGGTACTAAACATGCTGCAACATGCCTGAATTACTTATAGAAACGTATTCTTAAACAAAGTGACAATAAAAGAAGAACTTTCGAAATGGGGACAACAGCAAATTAGGGAAATGTGTAATTTTACAAAATATAATAGGGGATTGTTGGTTCCAAATATTGTTCTTTAGAAATCCTATGGCCTCAAAACACTTTCTATGGACTAATTTGTGTCCCAAATCATTTTCTATAGAAATGACTTTGTCCCAAATCAATTTCCATTGGGAAGTCTAAAGACTATCTTAGAGGCTAGACCGTTAAATAGACTATGGACTAGACCATAGAGTAACCGATAGACTATAGACTAGACTTTGGCATCGCAACATTACGTAGCAAAAGTGGCCTAGACTATATACTAGACTATGAAATACAGACTAGCCTTTAGACTAGACTATAGACTAGACTATAGACTAGACTATAGACTAGACTATAGACTAGACTATAGACTAGACTATAGACTAGACTATAGACTAGACTATAGACTAGACTATAGACTAGACTATAGACTAGACTATAGACTAGACTATAGACTAGACTATAGACTCGACTATAGACTAGACTATAGACTAGACTAGACTAGACTATAGACTAGACTATAGACTCGACTATAGACTAGACTATAGACTAGACTATAGACTAGACTATAGACTAGACTATAGACTCGACTATAGACTAGACTATAGACTAGACTATAGACTAGACTATAGACTAGACTATAGACTAGACTATAGACTAGACTATAGACTAGACTCTAGACTAGACTATAGACTAGACTTAGACTAGACTATAGACTAGACTATAGACTAGACTATAGACTAGACTAGACTATAGACTAGACTATAGACTAGACTATAGACTAGACTATAGACTAGACTATAGACTAGACTATAGACTAGACTATAGACTAGACTATAGACTAGACTATAGACTAGACTATAGACTAGACTATAGACTAGACTATAGACTAGACTATAGACTAGACTATAGACTAGACTATAGACTAGACTATAGACTAGACTATAGACTAGACTATAGACTAGACTATAGACTAGACTATAGACTATAGACTAGACTATAGACTAGACTATAGACTAGACTATAGACTAGACTATAGACTAGACTATAGACTAGACTATAGACTAGACTATAGACTAGACTATAGACTAGACTATAGACTAGACTATAGACTAGACTATAGACTAGACTATAGACTAGACTATAGACTAGGACTATAGACTAGACTATAGACTAGACTATAGACTAGACTATAGACTAGACTATAGACTAGACTATAGACTAGACTATAGACTAGACTATAGACTAGACTATAGACTAGACTATAGACTAGACTATAGACTAGACTATAGACTAGACTATAGACTAGACTATAGACTAGACTATAGACTAGACTATAGACTAGACTATAGACTAGACTATAGACTAGACTATAGACTAGACTATAGACTAGACTATAGACTAGACTATAGACTAGACTATAGACTAGACTATAGACTAGACTATAGACTAGACTATAGACTAGACTATAGACTAGACTATAGACTAGACTATAGACTAGACTATAGACTAGACTATAGACTAGACTATAGACTAGACTATAGACTAGACTATAGACTAGTCTATAGACCAGACTATAGACTAGATTATAAACTAGACTATAGAGTAGGCTGTATACTATACTATGGAGTATAGTCTATTTAAAAAGGAGTTTTAGCTTTAGATTAATTTTTATTTTTAATTTCCTTAAAATTTATTTTTTAATTTAATTAAATTCCTCCACAAAAATTTGAAGTTACTTTTGTAATTTGATATTTTGTTTATTTATGTCAGTCTGGTTTTATCAAAATCATTAATTATTCAGCCATCACTTAGAAATTCTACAGCGTAATAAATATTTTTACCTTAAAATCAATCTCACACTCCTTCAACTTCAATAACAGTAATTTGTCATGTTTCTCAAACTCCTACTTTTCATCATTTACTAAAGCCTTATAGTAAGAAATGTCAAATATTGTCAATATATTTCTCTTTCTGACAATTTACTCTTTAATTGCAACTAAATTCTGACATACATATTTTCTGTATGTAAGTCAGTAAGTAAATTAATTATCATAATTATTCAACTACATCAGCCTCAAAAAAGAGATAAAAATTATATATATGGTACATATATATAATGTATGTAGGTTGTATATACAATAATTGGTATATTGAGGCAGTGATAAACATTTTCACACTTAACACCCATGTATTAATCAAGGACATGTGTACTGACACACATACACACCCACTCATACACACACAAAAGTTTCTCGTTGAAAATTTTGTGCAATTTTCAACATTTGTAATTAAGTGTTGTTACAAAAACAACAACAATAACGAAAATTTCAATGATTTTTTGGACTAATTAATGTATTGTAAGAGGATTTTTTATTAACTTTTTTGAAGGTTTAAAATATATGAGTATTAAATAATAAGATGTTAAGGTTGTGGAGAAGGTGGCCTTGTTAGGTTGAAACTATAGGAGTATTGAACAAATTTCATAAATAATAAAAATTTTGATAAAGGACATACGAACTCGATTGTAAATTTTGAACAAGTCAGGCTGAGAATGGGTTCTAGTCACAAATTGTATTAAATAATATTTTGAATACCTAATTTATCCTCTATCTGCATAGCAAGTTTCATTTTAATCGGCCTTTTATTTTATGAGTTATTCATAGAAAAACTTTTCTATTGCAAATGGAACACCACAACGTATGATTATTATTTAATTCATATATATTAATTAATAATAATCATACGCCACCCAGTTTTGCTTTAAAAGATTTCTACAATTTTAAGGATGTTTTAAGCACTAAAAGTGAACTAGAACTGAACTAGAACTGAACTAGAACTGAACTAGAACTGAACTAGAACTGAACTAGAACTGAACTAGAACTGAACTAGAACTGAACTAGAACTGAACTAGAACTGAACTAGAAATGAACTAGAAATGAACTAGAAATGAACTAGAACTGAACTAGAACTGAACTAGAACTGAACTAGAACTAGAACTAGAACTAGAACTGAACTAGAACTGAACTAGAACTGAACTAGAACTGAACTAGAACTGAACTAGAACTGAACTAGAACTGAACTAGAACTGAACTAGAACTGAACTAGAACTGAACTAGAACTGAACTAGAACTGAACTAGAACTGAACTAGAACTGAACTAGAACTGAACTAGAACTGAACTAGAACTGAACTAGAACTGAACTAGAACTGAACTAGAACTGAACTAGAACTGAACTAGAACTGAACTAGAACTGAACTAGAACTGAACTAGAACTGAACTAGAACTGAACTAGAACTGAACTAGAACTGAACTAGAACTGAACTAGAACTGAACTAGAACTGAACTAGAACTGAACTAGAACTGAACTAGAACTGAACTAGAACTGAACTAGAACTGAACTAGAACTGAACTAGAACTGAACTAGAACTGAACTAGAACTGAACTAGAACTGAACTAGAACTGAACTAGAACTGAACTAGAACTAGAACTGAACTAGAACTGAACTAGAACTGAACTAGAAACTGAACTAGATGACTAGAACTGAACTAGAACTGAACTAGAACTGAACTAGAACTGAACTAGAAATGAACTAGAACTGAACTAGAACTGAACTAGAATGAACTCGAACAGAAATCGAACTGAACTCGAACAGAACTCGAACAGAACTAGAACAGAACTAGAACAGAACTAGAACAGAACTAGAACAGAACTAGAACAGAACTAGAACAGAACTAGAACAGAACTAGAACAGAACTAGAACAGAACTAGAACAGAACTAGAACAGAACTAGAACAGAACTAGAACAGAAACTAGAACAGAACTAGAACAGAACTAGAACAGAACTAGAACAGAACTAGAACAGAACTAGAACAGAACTAGAACAGAACTAGAACAGAACTAGAACAGAACTAGAAACAGAACGAAACAGACCAGAACTAGAACAGAACTAGAACAGAACTAGAACAGAACTAGAACAGAACTAGAACAGAACTAGAACAGAACTAGAACAGAACTAGAACAGAACTAGAACAGAACTAGAACAGAACTAGAACAGAACTAGAACAGAAACTAGAACAGAACTAGAACAGAACTAGAACAGAACTAGAACAAAACTAGAACAGAACTAGAACAGAACTAGAACAGAACTAGAACAGAACTAGAACAGAACTAGAACAGAACTAGAACTAGAACAGAACTAGAACAGAACTAGAACAGAACTAGAACTAGAACAGAACTAGAACAGAACTAGAACAGAACTAGAACATAACTAGAACAGAACTAGAATAGAACTAGAATAGAACTAGAACAGAACTAGAACGGAACTAGAACTGTTTATCTATCAAATTAAAAAAAATCAATTCAAAAATCTTTTGTTTTATTTAATAAATTTTGTGTTTGCCTTTCAAGTCTTTCTGTATCTTTTCACTAAAAGCCAATCATTTATACAGAAAAATCTATGTTAGTGTAATATTTGTTGAAAAACTGTGAACAAAAAAGTCTTTTATCTCAAAAAAAATATATATTTTTTTATTAAATCTTGTTGTGTTTGTTTTAACGTTGAAATTTAAAGTGTGTTGGCTTTCAGAAGCACCGAAATACCTTTTTGTTTATTGTTTTTTCACTTTTTTCTCTCTCTTTTTGGCTTAATGCCACATTGACAAACGATATAGACGAATTGAAAATGAAATAAAAACGTACAATTCATTTTATGAATAGAAATCCACTTTATTAGATTGTGAATGGTGTTTTTTTATATTGTGACACATTATTTGGCAAAACATACAGCAGACACAAGCAGATGAGCTGAGGCTGCAAGCCGCCATCAATGCGCTATCTCTTAATAAAACTTATTTAAATTAAAATAATGGAAAATTTGTTATAAAAAAACAAAACCGAAATGAAAAAGATATACATATGTATGTCCATAAAAGGTGTAAAAAGAATATTTGTACAAATATAATTTATAATCACTTTTCAACGCTGAAATATATTAAATTTCTGTAAAAAAGCAAATATTAATTTAGTTTTGTTCTAGTTGTGTTCAAGTTCTGTTGTAGTTCTGTTCTAGTTGTGTTCAAGTTCTGTTCTAGTTGTGTTCAAGTTCTGTTCTAGTTGTGTTCAAGTTGTTCTAGTTGTTCTAGTTCTGTTCTAGTTGTTCTAGTTCTGTTCTAGTTCTGTTCTAGTTCTGTTCTAGTTCTGTTCTAGTTCTGTTCTAGTTCTGTTCTAGTTCTGTTCTAGTTCTGTTCTAGTTCTGTTCTAGTTCTGTTCTAGTTCTGTTCTAGTTCTGTTCTAGTTCTGTTCTAGTTCTGTTCTAGTTCTGTTCTAGTTCTGTTCTAGTTCTGTTCTAGTTCTGTTCTAGTTCTGTTCTAGTTCTGTTCTAGTTCTGTTCTAGTTCTGTTCTAGTTCTGTTCTAGTTTCTGTTCTAGTTCTGTTCTAGTTCTGTTCTAGTTCTGTTCTAGTTCTGTTCTAGTTCTGTTCTAGTTCTGTTCTAGTTCTGTTCTAGTTCTGTTCTAGTTCTGTTCTAGTTCTGTTCTAGTTCTGTTCTAGTTCTAGTTCTGTTCTAGTTCTGTTCTAGTTCTGTTCTAGTTCTGTTCTAGTTCTGTTCTAGTCTGTTCTAGTTCTGTTCTAGTTCTATTCTAGTTCTGTTCTAGTTCTGTTCCTAGTTCTGTTCTAGTTCTGTTCTAGTTCTGTTCTAGTTCTGTTCTAGTTCTGTTCTAGTTCTGTTCTAGTTCTGTTCTAGTTCTGTTCTAGTTCTGTTCTAGTTCTGTTCTAGTTCTGTTCTAGTTCTGTCTAGTTCTGTTCTAGTTCTGTTCTAGTTCTGTTCTAGTTCTGTTCTAGTTCTGGTTCTAGTTCTGTTCTAGTTCTGTTCTAGTTCTGTTCTAGTTCTGTTCTAGTTCTTTCTAGTTCTGTTCTAGTTCTGTTCTAGTTCTGTTCTAGTTCTGTTCTAGTTCTGTTCTAGTTCTGTTCTAGTTTCTGTTCTGTTCTAGTTCTGTTCTAGTTATGTTCTAGTTCTGTTCTAGTTCTGTTCTAGTTCTGTTCTAGTTCTGTTCTAGTTCTGTTCTAGTTCTGCCCAGTTCCTAAAACATTGTTTTCCAGAAGTCTTCTTCTTTTAAATTTCCTTATCTTTAACCATAGTTCTTCTAGATTTCTTTAAACGGCTGTGTCTGACACTTTCCCACATTTTCCTCTTGGAAACCCCAGAAAATTTCCATATTTTTGTGTGACAAATCACTTGAGCAAAAAGTAAATATTTTACAAGTCATTTAAAGTGCAAATGTGACACAATAAAAATTTTCTCTTTAAACATATTGTTAGCAATCAAAAACATACACATTTTACATATAGAATTGAAATTTTATGAAGTAGAAAATATATATAAAAACACCCAATTTTCTTTTTGCAGCTAAGTGATATGAACTCGTTACAGTTTGACTTTAGAAAATGAACTCAAATTTGTTTCTGGGTTAAATTAAAGGGAATTACTAGGTAAACATTAAGGAGAAATTCAATAAAACTTTTTATTTTAATTCGCTACAAAGGCTTAAGAGTTTCAGAAGTTTTTAACCTTTTACAGAAATATCCTTCTTAAGAATCCTCTTACCACGAAGGTCAAGTTTGCCTTTGTCTGGCTCCTAAAGGATACTAGTTAGAAACTTATTTTAACTGAACACTTAAAGCTCCATTCCTGCTTTATGTTTATACCAAGTTTCATTGAAATTGGTTTAATAGTTTAGAAGTTTTCTATATAAAAACATTTCTATTACCAATAAAACCGCACGACGTATGAGTGATATTTAATTAATACAAATAAATCAATAACAATCATACGCCATTAGTTTAAATGGATTTTTCACTAAAATGTTCTACGAATTTAAAGCTTTAAAGCTTCTGAATATACTACAGCTTTTTTTAAACTTTTTCATCTCTATATACCTCCATTTTGTTCCACATTTCTTCAAGTATTTACTTTTAAATTGTTAACAACTATTCTATCCCTATGTTGACTTTGCTCTTAAAGTCAACAAAGTCTAAAACAATAACAACAACAATAACAGTAACAGTAACAACAAATTAAATAAACAACTATAAAAAAATATTTTTCTTAATTTGGTTTAAAAACATCTTTTGTGCATTTTCTTGTTTATTTTTGAGATTTTTCTTATAAAAACAAAAACAAATTATTACACAAGTTTTCTTTTTAAGACAAATGAAATAAATAGAAAAATATTTATTTTGTGACAAAATTTAAATTCTTTCTTATATTTTGCAAAATGATAAATGTTGTTTTATATTTTGTCTTGTTGACAATTGTTGAGGTTTCGTTGTTTGAATTTGATTTAAGGTGATTAACTTGTCAAAATGTAAACACGGGATGGCAAAACGAGGGGACTGCACAATAGAGCAAACTATAGACTAGTCTTTAGTGTAGTTTATAGTCTATCCTATAGTCTAGTCTATAGTCTAGTCTATAGTCTAGTCTATAGTCTAGTCTATAGTCTAGTCTATAGTCTAGTCTATAGTCTAGTCTATAGTCTAGTCTATAGTCTAGTCTATAGTCTAGTCTATAGTCTAGTCTATAGTCTAGTCTATAGTCTAGTTTATAGTCTAGTCTATAGTCTAGTCTATAGTCTAGTCAATAGTCTAGCCTATAGTCTAGTCTATAGTCTAGTTTATAGTCTAGTCTATAGTCTAGTCTATAGTCTAGTCAATAGTCTAGCCTATAGTCTAGTCTATAGTCTAGTCTATAGTCTAGTCTATAGTCTAGTCTATAGTCTAGTCTATAGTCTAGTCTATAGTCTAGTCTATAGTCTAGTCTATAGTCTAGTCTATAGTCTAGTCTATAGTCTAGTCTATAGTCTAGTCTATAGTCTAGTCTATAGTCTAGTCTATAGTATAGTCTATAGTCTAGTCTATAGTCTAGTCTATAGTCTAGTCTATAGTCTAGTCTATAGTCTAGTCTATAGTCTAGTCTATAGTCTAGTCCTATAGTCTAGTCTATAGTCTAGTCTATAGTCTAGTCTATAGTCTAGTCCTATAGTCTAGTCTATAGTCTAGTCTATAGTCTAGTCTATAGTCTAGTCTATAGTCTAGTCTATAGTCCTAGTCTATAGTCTAGTCTATAGTCTAGTCTATAGTCCTAGTCTATAGTCTAGTCTATAGTCTAGTCTATAGTCTAGTCTATAGTCTAGTCTATAGTCTAGTCTATAGTCTAGTCTATAGTCTAGTCTATAGTCTAGTCTATAGTCTAGTCTATAGTCTAGTCTATAGTCTAGTCTATAGTCCTAGTCTATAGTCTAGTCTATAGTCTAGTCTATAGTCTAGTCTATAGTCTAGTCTATAGTCTAGTCTATAGTCTAGTCTATAGTCTAGTCTATAGTCTAGTTATAGTCTAGTCTATAGTCTAGTCTATAGTCTAGTCTATATCTAGTCTATAGTCTAGTCTAGTCCATAGTATAAGTCTATAGTCTAGTCTATAGTCTAGTCTATAGTCTAGTCTATAGTCTAGCCTATAGTCTAGTCTATAGTCTAGCCTATAGTCTAGTCTATAGTCTAGCCTATAGTCTAGTCTATAGTCTAGTCTATAGTCTAGTCTATAATCTAGTCTATAGTCTAGTCTATAGTCCAGTCTATAGTCTAATCTATAGTCCAGTCTATAGTCTAATCTATAGTCTAGTCTATAGTCTAGTCTATAGTCTAGTCTATAGTCTAGTCTATAGTCTAGTCTATAGTCTAGTCTATAGTCTAGTCTATAGTCCTAGTCTATAGTCTAGTCTATAGTCTAGTCTATAGTCTAGTCTATAGTGTAGTCTATAGTCTAGTCTATAGTCTAGTCTATAGTCTAGTCTATAGTCTAGTCTATAGTCTAGTCTATAGTCTAGTCTATAGTCTAGTCTATAGTCTAGTCTATAGTCTAGTCTATAGTCTAGTCTATAGTCTAGTGTATAGTATAGTGTATAGTCTAGTCTATAGTCTAGTCTATAGTCTAGTCTATAGTCTACTCTATAGTCTAGTCTATAGTCCAGTCTATAGTCTAATCTATAGTCCAGTCTATAGTCTAATCTATAGTCTAGTCTATAGTCTAGTCTATAGTCTAGTCTATAGTCTAGTCTATAGTCTAGTCTATAGTCTAGTCTATAGTCTAGTCTATAGTCTAGTCCATAGTCTAGTCTATAGTCTAGTCTATAGTCTAGTCTATAGTCTAGTCTATAGTCTAGTCTATAGTCTAGTCTATAGTCTAGTCTATAGTCTAGTCTATAGTCTAGTCTATAGTCTATAGTCTAGTCTATAGTCTAGTCTATAGTCTAGTCTATAGTCTAGTCTATAGTCTAGTCTATAGTCTAGTCTATAGTCTAGTCTATAGTCTAGTCTATAGTCTAGTCTAGACTAGGACTATAGACTAGACTATAGACTAGACTATAGACTAGACTATAGACTAGACTATAGACTAGACTATAGACTAGACTATAGTCTAGTCTATAGTCTAGTCTATAGTCTAGTCTATAGTCTAGTCTATAGTCTAGTCTATAGTCTAGTCTATAGTCTAGTCTATAGTCTAGTCTATAGTCTAGTCTATAGTCTAGTCTATAGTCTAGTCTATAGTCTAGTGTATAGTCTAGTCTATAGTCTAGTCTATAGTCTAGTCTATAGTCTAGTCTATAGTCTAGTCTATAGTCTAGGCTATAGTCTAGTCTATAGTCTAGTCTATAGTCTAGTCTATAGTCTAGTCTATAGTCTAATCTATAGTCTAGTCTATAGTCTAGTCTATAGTCTAGTCTATAGTCTAGTCTATAGTCTAGTCTATAGTCTAGTCTATAGTCTAGTCTATAGTCTAGTCTATAGTCTAGTCTATAGTCTAGTCTATAGTTAGTCTATAGTCTAGTCTATAGTCTAGTCTATAGTCTAGTCTATAGTCTAGTCTATAGTCTAGTCTATAGTCTAGTCTATAGTCTAGTCTATAGTCTAGTCTATAGTCTAGTCTATAGTCTAGTCTATAGTCTAGTCTATAGTCTAGTCTATAAGTCTATAGTCTAGTCTATAGTCTAATCTATAGTCTAGTCTATAGTCTAGTCTATAGTCTAGTCTATAGTCTAGTCTATAGTCTAGTCTATAGTCTAGTCTATAGTCTAGTCTATAGTCTAGTCTATAGTCTAGTCTATAGTCTAGTCTATAGTCTAGTCTATAGTCTAGTCTATAGTCTAGTCTATAGTCTAGTCTATAGTCTAGTCTATAGTCTAGTCTATAGTCTAGTCTATAGTCTAGTCTATAGTCTAGTCTATAGTCTAGTCTATAGTCTAGTCTATAGTCTAGTCTATAGTCTAGTCTATAGTCTAGTCTATAGTCTAGTCTATAGTCTAGTCTATAGTCTATCTAGTCTATAGTCTAGTCTATAGTCTAGTCTATAGTCTAGTCTATAGTCTAGTCTATAGTCTAGTCTATAGTCTAGTCTATAGTCTAGTATATAGTCTAGTCTATAGTCTAGTCTATAGTCTAGTCTATAGTCTAGTCTATAGTCTAGTCTATAGTCTAGTCTATAGTCTAGTCTATAGTCTAGTCTATAGTTTAGTCTGTAGGCTAGTCTGTATTCTAGTCTATTTTTCTTGAACTATTTTTTGTCCCACATTGTTCCTTTTAACAATTGTTTCTAAGAAGAATTTTGTTGTTTTTATTAAGTAGTATTGTTAATATATTTGCTATTTATAAAAATTACTCAAACATGACATTTTAATAATAATTAAATCTGTCATTTAAAGTGACATGCGGTAATTTATGTCAACATTAAATTAATAAAAATCTAATTTAAAAAGAAATTTACACAATAAAGGTAAAATAGAAAACAATGCCAAAGAAATTTATTCAAATTTAATTAAACAAAAGCGAAGCAAAAAAATGTTTTGCTTAATAAAAGAATAAAAAAATATTAAAGAAATTTTATTATTTTAAGTAAATATATATTGAATAAATAATAATAAAAATTTCCATTGTTGTTAAAACTGCCATATTGTCTTTAATGACCTTCCTTACTCCCCCAAATTCAACCTTAATCTCTTATTATTTCCATGTACTTTTTAATATTAATTACCGTCCCTTACAGTGCGTATGTTTATTATTAATCTTGAATAATACAATTAATATTAATCATACGTTCATTATGCTGAAAGCATATTTCGATCTACTATAGCCAGGAGATAGACTTAATAATTGCGTTCGGCGTGGGTATTATTCCTTGAAGTTATTTACTTCCATTAAGAAAATTCATTAATTTTTAGGCTCTTTTTTTCAGTTATTTATTCTTTTTTTTTTTGTACCATATTTGACTTTTTATAGATAATTAAATTTGTTTATTTGTTTATACTATAATTTCGAGGAAATTAATTTTCAAAGCCTTAAGCAGTTATCGAAAATCGATGAGAAACTTTAAGGCGTTGATATTAAGACAAAAAAGCCTTCTGCTAAATAGGTCAGATTATGGACTATAGACTTACACTATAGTCTAGACTATAGACCAGAATATAGACTATACTATAGACTATAACTATAAACTAGACTATAGACTAGACCATCGACTACAGTATAGACTAAACTATAGACTATACTATAGACTAATCTATATACTAGACTGAAGTCGAGACTGAAGACTAGACTATAGACTAGACTATAGATTAGACCATAGAACAGACTATAGACTAGATTATATACTAGACCATAGACTTGACCATAGATCAGACTATAGACCAGACTATATACTGCAACTATTGACTAAATTATAGACTAGACCTTTGACTGCACTATAGTCTAGTCTATAGTCTAGTCTATAGTCTAGTCTATAGTCTAGTCTATAGTCTAGTCTATAGTCTAGTCTATAGTCTAGTCTATAGTCTAGCTATAGTCTAGTCTATAAGTCCTAGTCTATAGTCTAGTCCTAGTCTATAGTCTAGTCTATAGTCTAGTCTATAGTCTAGTCTATAGTCTAGTCTATAGTCTAGTCTATAGTCTAGTCTATAGTCTAGTCTATAGTCTAGTCTATAGTCTAGTCTATAGTCTAGTCTATAGTCTAGTCTATAGTCTAGTCTATAGTCTAGTCTATAGTCTAGTCTATAGTCTAGTCTATAGTCTAGTCTATAGTCTAGTCTATAGTCTAGTCTATAGTCTAGTCTATAGTCTAGTCTATAGTCTAGTCTATAGTCTAGTCTATAGTCTAGTCTATAGTCTAGTCTATAGTCTAGTCTATAGTCTAGTCTATAGTCTAGTCTATAGTCTAGTCTATAGTCTAGTCTATAGTCTAGTCTATAGTCTAGTCTATAGTCTAGTCTATAGTCTAGGCTATAGTCTAGTCTATAGTCTAGTCTATAGTCTAGTCTATAGTCTAGTCTATAGTCTAGTCTATAGTCTAGTCTATAGTCTAGTCTATAGTCTAGTCTATAGTCTAGTCTATAGTCTAGTCTATAGTCTAGTCTATAGTCTAGTCTATAGTCTAGTCTATAGTCTAGTCTATAGTCTAGTCTATAGTCTAGTCTATAGTCTAGTCTATAGTCTAGTCTATAGTCTAGTCTATAGTCTAGTCTATAGTCTAGTCTATAGTCTAGTCTATAGTCTAGTCTATAGTCTAGTCTATAGTCTAGTCTATAGTCTAGTCTATAGTCTAGTCTATAGTCTAGTCTATAGTCTAGTCTATAGTCTAGTCTATAGTCTAGTCTATAGTCTAGTCTATAGTCTAGTCTATAGTCTAGTCTATAGTCTAGTCTATAGTCTAGTCTATAGTCTAGTCTATAGTCTAGTCTATAGTCTAGTCTATAGTCTAGTCTATAGTCTAGTCTATAGTCTAGTCTATAGTCTAGTCTATAGTCTAGTCTATAGTCTAGTCTATAGTCTAGTCTATAGTCTAGTCTATAGTCTAGTTTATAGTCTAGTCTATAGTCTAGTCTAGTCTAGTCCGATAGCTAGTCTATGTCTAGTCTATAGTGTCTAGTCTATAGTCTAGGTCTATAGTCTAGTCTAGAGTCTAGTCTATAGTCTAGTCTATAGTCTAGTCTATAGTCTAGTCTATAGTCCTAGTCCTATAGTCTAGTCTATAGTCAGGTCTATAGTCTATTTAGTCTATAGTCTAGTCTATATTCTCGTCTATAGTCTAGTATATAGTCCTAGTCTATAGCCTAGTCTATAGTCTAGTCTACAGTCTAGTCTAGAGTCAGTCTAATAGTCTAGTCTCTAGTCTAGTCTATAGTCTAAGTCCTATAGTCCGAGCTATAGTCCTAGTCTATAGCCTAGTCTATAGTCCTAGTCTATAGTCCTAGTCTATAGTCTAGTCTATAGTCTAGTCTAATAGTCCTAGTCTATAGTCCAAAAAATAGTCTAGATCGATGTCCTATAGTCTAGTCTATAGTCTAGTCTATAGTCTAGTCTATAGTCTAGTCTATAGTCTAGTCTATATCTAGTCTATAGTCTAGTCTATAGTCCTAGTCTATGTCTATCTATAAGTCTAGTCTTATTAGTCTAGTCTATAGTCTAGTCTATAGTCTAGTCTATAGTCTATCTAGTCTAGTCTATAGTCTAGTCTATAGTCTAGTCTATAGTCTAGTCTATAGTCTAGTCTATAGTCTAGTCTATAGTCTAGTCTATAGTCTAGTCTATAGTCTAGTCTATAGTCTAGTCTATAGTCTAGTCCTATAGTCTAGTCTATAATGTAGTCTAGTCCTATAGTCTAATCTATAGTCTACAGTGTAGCCTATTGTCAAGTCTTAAGTCTTTCAGAAAATTTGCAACACGTGCCTCTAAAAAAAATTCCCTTTAATATCCTTCCTTCATATATCCCCTTATTATCCTTTAATTTATTAACTTAAGTATTTCCTTTCTCCATTTTTTGCATTTTCAACTAACAAATTTCTTTCAGTGTAGGCGTTTCCTATACAATCCCTCTGTTAACTCTGGTTAGCAATCAAAGTTGCCAATAGTAACAAACAACTGCTTAATATTACCTGGGGATTTCAATATATTATTATTAAGACTCTCTTCTCTTTTTTTTTTTTTGTTTGTTGCCTTTGTTTTTTTTTTCTCCTTCAGACATTGAGTTTATTTCTTTTGTAATTGTGCGTGAGTGTGTGTGCGGTAAACATGGTTACCATTAGCCTTCATAAATAGAGAGTTTTACGTCCCCCTCGGGTTAGGCAACAGTTTTATTTTTATTTAAATGTACATTAATGAAATGTATTGTTTTATTAACTGTTAGAGAGAAATACAACAACAATAAAAAATTATGAATTTTATTTACTAGTTTAAGGAAATTTCAAATTGATGTTTATATTTTCGGTTGAAAAGGTTAAATGAAGTTATTTTTGGAATTAAGGCAAAATGTTAATGAAGAAAAGAATATTTGTTAATTTGAAAACTTCTAAAGACAAACTCGAAACATGGTCCGCCTCAGAGTTTCGCAAATTAGAAGTTTTTAAAGGATTAAAGAGAATTTTTAAGTTTAAATCAAATTCCTCTATTTTTTGCTGTAATAAATTCAATAAATTTTCTTCATCCTTAAATGTTTATTTTCTATATGGGAATTTTTCTTTTGTAAACTAAATGTTATTCATAGTTTATTTAAAACTCTACTTATTTTCGTAACAAAAATCATGTATTTTTAAAGCTTCTTGTAAGAGTTTATTTAGCATATTTTCGAACATGTTTCAACTTGTTGTTAATATTGTAATTTTTATTTTATTTGCTCTACTCAGACAATTTTTCGTTATTTGCATTTATACCCCTTAATAGTACACACAGCGAACATATGAACATTTTTTTTAACAAAAATAAAGTTTAAATATACATACGATATAAAACTATATAGAGGAAAATATTTATCTAGAGTTATATATAAAAGTTTTGTAACAATATGTTGAAAAAGAAATGAGGGTTGTTCAGTTTTAGTTCCATTCTAGTTCTGTTTTAGTTCTGTTCTAGTTCTGTTCTAGTTCTCTTCTGTTTCTGTTCTAGTTCTGTTCTAGTTCTGTTCAGTGTTTAAAAAACTAGACTACAAGTAGCTGTAGTAACGAAAAATAACTACTTTTGTAGTTAGAAAATGTTCAAAAACTACCAGCAAATCATTTACTATTACTACTGATACCTTTAGATTTTGGTAGCAGTATTTATAGATGTAGCAAAAAAATAAAAAGTTTGATAGCAATAGTACAGTCATTAGTATTTAAATGTTTCAATGTAGCAGTTGAATACTTCAAATAGTAGCAGTAAATATTTTCCTGAAGTAGCAATAAACGATTTTATATTTTTCAACAATAAAAAATTTGGTTTTGCTACCAAAATTTTGGTAGCAATGCTACATAAATTTTGGTAGCATAAAAAAAATAAAAATTTTATTAAAATACGAAAAAAATTATGACATTCAGAAAAAGGCACAAGTAGCGGGGAAAAATGCTGGGACTTCGATTCGTGGGCCTTCTGAAGACATATTTATATATTATGAAAGTTTCTCATTGCCTTTTCGCAAAAGATATTCAAGGAGGATTTTGTTTCCTCGACTAAAAGGATTCTTGCACATTTATCAAAGAATTATGAATCAAATTTTGTATGAAAATTTGCTTTATATAATTCTTATAAGTTCTAATGTATAATTATTAATGCAATTTCCTATAAGGCTATTTTACAAATCCTTCGACTGAAAATCTTCTAAAAAGCCTTTAACGGAAGACCTTTTTAAGTAAGCATGTAAAATTGAAACGATTTTGCAATGCGGCTGTATGTACTTGTGTCTATAGAAAAATGCCCTTAGTAAGGCCCCTATACTGAATCTTTTTCCCGTTGAGATATGTGTATTTGTTAGTTTATTTTTTTGTCGAAGTTTTTTGTTTTATTCTATTGCTACTTCAATAATTTGGTAGCAATAGAACGATCAACTAGTAGCAAATATTTCTATTGCTACTTATCAAAAGTAGCAATAAAATTATTTATATTTTTAAGCTACTACTCCATTTGTAGTTTATGTTTTATTTAGAACTATTTCTACTGCTACTGTTTTATTACTACTGCTATATTTTGAGATTTACTTTTTTATAAGTAGCAAAAGTTTTAAAAACGTATGATTATAAAACAAAACAAATGCTACTGCTACAACTTCAGACAATTGTTTGGAGCAGTAGTTAAAGCAATAATATAATACTTGGTAGCAACGTAGTTTTTCTAACACTGGTTCTGTTCTAGTTCTGTTCTATTTCTGTTCTAGTTCTGTTCTAGTTCTGTTCTAGTTATGTTCTAGTTCTGTTCTAGTTCTGTTCTAGTTCTGTTTTAGTTCTGTTCTAGTTCTGTTCTAGTTCTGTTCTAGTTCTGTTCTAGTTCTGTTCTAGTTCTGTTCTAGTTCTGTTCTAGTTCTGTTCTAGTTCTGTTCTAGTTCTGTTCTAGTTCTGTTCTAGTTCTGTTCTAGTTCTGTTCTGTTCTAGTTTCTAGTTCTGTTCTAGTTCTGTTCTAGTTCTGTTCTAGTTGTGTTCTAGTTGTGTTCTAGTTCTGTTCTAGTTCTGTTCCAGTTCTGTTCTAGTTCTGTTCTAGTTCTGTTCTAGTTCTGTTCTAGTTCTGTTCTAGTTCTGTTCTAGTTCTGTTCTAGTTCTGTTCTAGTTCTGTTCTAGTTCTGTTCTAGTTCTGTTCTAGTTCTGTTCTAGTTCTGTTCTAGTTCTGTTCTAGTTCTGTTCTAGTTCTGTTCTAGTTTCTAGTTCTGTTCTAGTTCTGTTCTAGTTCTGTTCTAGTTCTGTTCTAGTTCTGTTCTAGTTCTGTTCTAGTTCTGTTCTAGTTCTGTTCTAGTTCTGTTCTAGTTCTGTTCTAGTTCTAGTTCTGTTCTAGTTCTGTTCTAGTTCTGTTCTAGTTCTAGTTCTGTTCTAGTTCTGTTCTAGTTCTGTTCTAGTTCTGTTCTAGTTCTGTTCTAGTTCTGTTCTAGTTCTGTTCTAGTTCTGTTCTAGTTCTGTTCTAGTTCTGTTCTAGTTCTGTTCTAGTTCTGTTCTAGTTCTGTTCTAGTTCTGTTCTAGTTCTGTTCTAGTTCTGTTCTAGTTCTGTTCTAGTTCTGTTCTAGTTCTGTTCTAGTTCTGTTCTAGTTCTGTTCTAGTTCTGTTCTAGTTCTGTTCTAGTTCTGTTCTAGTTCTGTTCTAGTTCTGTTCTAGTTCTGTTCTAGTTCTGTTCTAGTTCTGTTCTAGTTCTGTTCTAGTTCTGTTCTAGTTCTGTTCTAGTTCTGTTCTACTTCTGTTCTAGTTATGTTCTAGTTATGTTCTAGTTATGTTCTAGTTCTGTTCTAGTTCTGTTCTAGTTCTGTGCTAGGTCTGTTCTAGTTCTGTTCTAGTTCTGTTCTAGTTCTGTTTTAGTTCTGTTTTAGTTCTGTTTTAGTTCCGTTTTAGTTCTGTTCTAGTTCTGTTCTTGTTCTGTTCTGTTCTAGTTCTGTTCTAGTTCTAGTTCTAGTTCTGTTCTAGTTCTGTTCTAGTTCTGTTCTAGTTCTGTTCTAGTTCTGTTCTAGTTCTGTTCTAGTTCTGTTCTAGTTCTGTTCTAGTTCTGTTCTAGTTCTTTTCTAGTTCTGTTCTAGTTCTGTTCTAGTTCTGTTCTAGTTCTGTTCTAGATCTGTTCTAGTTCTGTTCTAGTTCTGTTCTAGTTCTGTTCTAGTTCTGTTCTAGTTCTGTTCTAGTTCTCTTCTAGTTCTGTTCTAGTTCTGTTCCAGTTCTGTTCCAGTTCTGTTCTAGTTCTGTTCTAGTTCTGTTCAAGTTCTGTTCTAGTTCTGTTCTAGTTCTGTTCTAGTTCTCTTCTAGTTCTAGTTCTGTTCTAGTTTTGTTCTAGTTTTGTTCTAGTTCTGTTCTAGTTCTGTTCCAGTTCTGTTCTAGTTCTGTTCTAGTTCTGTTCTACTTCTGTTCTAGTTATGTTCTAGTTATGTTCTAGTTATGTTCTAGTTCTGTTCTAGTTCTGTTCTAGTTCTGTGCTAGGTCTGTTCTAGTTCTGTTCTAGTTCTGTTCTAGTTCTGTTTTAGTTCTGTTTTAGTTCTGTTTTAGTTCTGTTTTAGTTCTGTTTTAGTTCTGTTTTAGTTCTGTTCTAGTTCTGTTCTTGTTCTGTTCTAGTTCTGTTCTAGTTCTGTTCTAGTTCTGTTCTAGTTCTGTTCTAGTTCTGTTCTAGTTCTGTTCTAGTTCTGTTCTAGTTCTGTTCTAGTTCTGTTCTAGTTCTGTTCTAGTTCTGTTCTAGTTCTGTTCTAGTTCTTTTCTAGTTCTGTTCTAGTTCTGTTCTAGTTCTGTTCTAGTTCTCTTCTAGTTCTGTTCTAGTTCTGTTCCAGTTCTGTTCCAGTTCTGTTCCAGTTCTGTTCTAGTTCTGTTCTAGTTCTGTTCAAGTTCTGTTCTAGTTCTGTTCTAGTTCTGTTCTAGTTCTGTTCTAGTTCTCTTCTAGTTCTAGTTCTGTTCTAGTTTTGTTCTAGTTTTGTTCTAGTTCTGTTCTAGTTCTTGTTCTAGTTCTGTTCTAGTTCTGTTCTAGTTCTGTTCTAGTTCTGTTCTAGTTCTGTTCTAGTTCTGTTCTAGTTCTGTTCTAGTTCTGTTCTAGTTCTGTTCTAGTTCTGTTCTAGTTCTGTTCTAGTTCTGTTCTAGTTCTGTTCTAGTTCTGTTCTAGTTCTGTTCTAGTTCTGTTCTATATCTAGTTCTGTTCTAGTTTTGTTCTAGTTCTGTTCTAGTTCTGTTCTAGTTCTGTTCTAGTTCTGTTCTAGTTCTGTTCTAGTTCTGATCTAGTACTGTTCTAGTTCTGTTCTAGTTCTGTTCTAGTTCTGTTCTAGTTCTGTTCTAGTTCTGTTCTAGTTCTGTTCTAGTTCTGTTCTAGTTCTGTTCTAGTTCTGTTCTAGTTCTGTTCTGTTCTAGTTCTGTTCTGTTCTAGTTCTGTTCTGTTCTAGTTCTGTTCTAGTTCTGTTCTAGTTCTGTTCTAGTTCTGTTCTAGTTCTGTTCTAGTTCTGTTCTAGTTCTAGTTCTGTTCTAGTTCTGTTCTAGTTCTGTTCTAGTTCTGTTCTAGTTCTGTTCTAGTTCTGTTCTAGTTCTGTTCTAGTTCTGTTCTAGTTATGTTCTAGTTCTGTTCTAGTTCTGTTGTTGTTCTATTTCTGTTCCAGCTATTTTCTAGTTCTATTCTAGTTCTTACTACCCTCGTTTTTGCAACAGCAGGATATCTCCCTTTTTTAATAGTTCTTTGTAATTCAATGTATATGTGAGTGTTTATATGTATGTGTATGTTTATATAGAGTTTATTTATCTAGTATATATTTACATAACAAATTCTATGCGCATTTTTTGGTAAAAAATATATTTACATACTAAACTCTCTCCCTCGTTTGCTATTTCCCAGTTATTAAATAAAATTAACAAATAAATGAAAAAAAATAGTTTATAAATTTTATTGAAATATTTATTAGGAAATTTAATATAAATATTAACTTTTATAAACATTTTATTTAGCTTTTGAGTTTAACGTTAGGATAGAGTAACAAAATTTGTTGGACCCATTGTGATTTTATCCTTTAAATGTTAGGGAAATATATGTTTTTCAAGCAGAAATATTTGAATTATTTAACGGAATATTAAGCATAATTATATTAAGGGTTTTGAAAAGTAATTATTTATTTAGATAGTTCGTTGTAAAGATTTTAAATAACAGCAATAATATTTTGACTTTTTGATCTCTAATGAAAATTTTTTAAACTTGAATGTTTATAGATTTTAGATTTTGTTTTATAATTATTATAATTTCAATAGCTTTTCCAATAATTTCACTTTTTAACACAACAACAACTGTTTTTTTTTTAACAACAACATTTTCAACAATTTCCCACTTTAGACAGACACTGTAACACTTTTAGTTTCATTTCTGATCTGATTTCTTTTTTATAATAACTTTGTAGACTTTAATTACAATTTTATAATTTGTGATCGCAAAAACGAGTAAATCTTGAAGAAAAAAACTCAAAAAAAGGAAAACATTTATCCGTTTAATTTTACCCGTTAGTGTCGGTCACAAAATAAAATTGTAACAATTGTTATTAAAATATCAACACTTTATTCATTAAACACCAAAATTTTGAAAATTTTTAATAAAATTATGAAATTAATTGCACACAAATAAATTTACTTAAGTAAGTGGACTAGCCGTTTTGAGAGCTGATAAGAAAATGATTTACAAACTCAATTAAAACGCGCACTAAATATGCGCATTTTGTCGCTGTTTGCATTTATTTTTATTAATAATTATGAATTACAAATTCGTATCAAATGAAATCAATTGTAATCAATGCATCTTTTTCTATGCAGTTGTATTTTTTTCTAATTTTTTTTTTTCATCATAGATGCTTAAACTACATACATATGTACATTGGAACTCATATAAATGTTAAGATTGATAAAGTAAAGCTTTGATTTGTTGAAAAGTGTTTGAAACTAAACTAAAGGCATTGTAAGAAAGGGGAAGGTCACCCAAAAGGAAAATATGGTAATCTTGTTCAAGACTAACTGTTGACTAGTCTATAGACTAAACTATAGACTAGACTATAGACTAGACTATAGACTAGACTATAGACTAGACTTTAGACTAGACTATAGACTAGACTATAGACTAGACTATAGACTAGACTAAAGACTAGACTATAGAGTAGACTATAGACTAGACTATAGACTAGACTATAGACTAGACTATAGACTAGACTATAGACTAGACTATAGACTAGACTATAGACTAGACTATAGACTAGACTATAGACTAGACTATAGACTAGTCTAGTCTATAATGTAGACTATAGACTAGACTATAGGCTATAAACTAGACTATAGACTAGACAATAGACTACACTTTAGACTAGACTATAGGCTATAGACCAGACTATAGACTACACCATAGACTACACTATTGACTAGACTACACACTAGACTATAGGCTAGACTATAGGCTAGAATATAGGCTAGACTATAGACTAGACTATAGACTAGACTATAGACTACACTATAGACTAAAACTATAGACTAGACTATGGACTACACTGTACACTAGACTATAGACTAGACTATAGACTAGACTATAGTTTTATTAATTGTGTATAGACTAGACTATAGTTTTATTAATTGTGTATAGACTAGACTATAGACTAGATTATAGACTAGACTATAGACTAGACTGTAGACTAGACTATAGACTAGACTATAGACTAGACTATAGACTAGACTATAGACTAGACTATAGACTAGACTATAGACTAGACTATAGACTAGACTATAGACTAGACTATAGACTAGACTATAGACTAGACTATAGACTAGACTATAGACTAGACTATAGACTAGACTATAGACTAGACTATAGACTAGACTATAGACTAGACTATAGACTAGACTATAGACTAGACTATAGACTAGACTATAGACTAGACTATAGACTAGACTATAGACTAGACTATAGACTAGACTATAGACTAGACTATAGACTAGACTATAGACTAGACTATAGACTAGACTATAGACTAGACTATAGACTAGACTATAGACTAGACTATAGACTAGACTATAGACTAGACTATAGACTAGACTATAGACTAGACTATAGACTAGACTATAGACTAGACTATAGACTAGACTATAGACTAGACTATAGACTAGACTATAGACTAGACTATAGACTAGACTATAGACTAGACTATAGACTAGACTATAGACTAGACTATAGACTAGACTATAGACTAGACTATACACTAGACTATAGACTAGACTATAGACTAGACTATAGACTAGACTATAGACTAGACTATAGACTAGACTATAGACTAGACTATAGACTAGACTATAGACTAGACTATAGACTAGACTATAGACTAGACTATAGACTAGACTATAGACTAGACTATAGACTATACTATAGACTACTATAACTAGACTATAGACTAGACTATAGACTAGACTATAGACTAGACTATAGACTAGACTATAGACTAGACTATAGACTAGACTATAGACTAGACTATAGACTAGACTATAGACTAGACTATAGACTAGACTATAGACTAGACTATAGACTAGACTATAGACTAGCTATAGACTGATATACTAGACTATAGACTAGCTAGTCTATAATGTAGACTATAGACGAGACTATAGACTAGACTATAGACTAGACTATAGACTAGACTATAGACTAGACTATAGACTAGACTATAGACTAGACTATAGACTAGACTAGAGACTAGACTATAGACTAGACTATAGACTAGACTATAGACTAGACTATAGACTAGACTATAGACTAGACTATAGACTAGACTATAGACGAGACTATAGACTAGACTATAGACTAGACTATAGACTAGACTATAGACTAGACTATAGACTAGACTATAGACTAGACTATAAACTAGACTATAGACTAGACTATAGACTAGACTATAGACTAGACTATACTTGAGACTATACATGAGACTAAACTATAGACTACACTATAGACTGAATAGACTAAATAGACTAGACTATGGTCTAGACTATAGACTAGACAGTAGACTAGACTATAGACTATGGACTATATTATAGACTAGACTATAGACTTGGCTATAGACTAGACAGTAGACAAGACTATAGATTAGACTATAGACTAGACAGTAGATTAGACTATAGACAAGACTATAGACTAGACTATAGTTCTGTTCTAGTTCTGTTCTAGTTCTGTTCTAGTTTTGTTCTAGTTTTGTTCTAGTTCTGTTCTAGTTCTGTTCTAGTTCTGTTCTAGTTCTGTTCTAGTTCTGTTCTAGTTCTGTTCTAGTTCTGTTCTAGTTCTGTTCTAGTTCTGTTCTAGTTCTGTTCTAGTTCTGTTCTAGTTCTGTTCTAGTTCTGTTCTAGTTCTGTTCTAGTTCTGTTCTAGTTCTGTTCTAGTTCTGTTCTAGTTCTGTTCTAGTTCTGTTCTAGTTCTGTTCTGTTCTAGTTCTGTTCTAGTTCTGTTCTATTTCTGTTCTAGTTCTGTTCTAGTTCTGTTCTAGTTCTGTTCTAGTTCTATTCTAGTTCTATTCTAGTTCTGTTCTAGTTCTGTTCTAGTTCTGTTCTAATTCTGTTCTAGTCCTGTTCTAGTTCTGTTCTAGTTCTGTTCTAGTTCTGTTCTAGTTCTGTTCTAGTTCTGTTCTAGTTCTGTTCTAGTTCTGTTCTAGTTCTGTTCTAGTTTTGTTCTAGTTCTGTTCTAATTCTGTTCTAGTTCTGTTCTAGTTCTGTTCTAGCTCTGTTCTAGTTCTGTTCTAGTTCTGTTCTAGTTCTGTTCTAGTTCTGTTCTAGTTTTGTTCTAGTTCAGAGACTTTCTTCCCAAACTGAAAAGTAAGAATTCCCTTAATGTCTCTTCACCAACCTTCCCCTTTTCTATGCAACCTTAGTACTTTAGTAGTTGTTGTTATTGTTTAAGTGTTAGTTAAAGAAGTGGATTATTTTGCGGTGGGTAATAATGTATTAAAATACAGCCGGCGTCTAAAATACTACCATTGTATTTTATGCCAAACTATACACTCAAACACTTTAATACATACTAATACACACACAGTCATGCATACAACCACCCACTAGCCTTTAATACTTCTACACTTACAAAACTGTGAGTCATAATTTTTTTAGTAATATGGCGTTATGACATAAATTAAATGTTATTGTTGTTGTAATCAACAAATAAATATTTAATATTAAAAATTATTAATGCTTTAAAAACACATACACACTTTTATATTTGTTTGTAGGTGTGTGTGTATGTGTTATTATATAGGTTAGTATTTCTTTGTATTGTCTTTTGCGGTTTGCCTTTTTTGTTTCGTTATTTTAAAAGGGAGAAGCGTTAAAAAGGGGGAGGAGGGGTTTTAAAGAGATAATATTTAATTACTTTACAAATAAGTGTAACAAATGTTTTATTAATTGTGTTAAGAAATCTAAAAATAATGAATTTCATTGATAAACTGACCTCAAATTTAAAATGAAAGAAAATATAGTTTTACAAAAAAGACCTTCATTTTTAAATAACTTTAAAGATAACAGAAATAGAGAAAGCTTTCTAAAATTTTAATTCTATAAGTTCTTTAACATTTCATCAACTTTTCTATAGAAAAGTTCATCCAAATTTTATCAATATTTCTAAGGAAAAGTTTATCCATTTATTGATCAACTTTTCAATAGAAAAGATCATTCAATTTTGATCCAGTTTCATTTTAATTTGACCAACTTCTCTATAGAAAAGTTCTTTCTAATTTGATAAACTTCTCTATAGAAAAGTTCTTTCTAATTTGATAAACTTTTCTATAGAAAAGTTCATTCTAATTTGATCAACTTTTCTAAAGAAAAGTTCATTCTAATTTGATTAACTTTTCTATAGAAAAGTTTATCAAATTAGAAAGAACTTTTCTATAGAGAAGTTTATCAAATTAGAAAGAACTTTTCTATAGAGAAGTTGGTCAAATTAAAATGATAGAAAAGTTCATCCAAATTTTATCAACTTTTCTATGGAAAAGTTCATCCAAATTTGATCAACTTCAATGGAAAAGTTCATACAAATTTGATCGACTTTTCCATAGAAAAGTTGATCCAAATTTGATCAACTTTTCCATAGAAAAATTTGTTTAAATTTGTTCCACTTTTCTATAGAAAAGTTCATTCAAATTTGATCAACTTTTCTATAGAAAAATTCATTCAAATTTGATCAACTTTTCTATGGAAAAGTTCATCCAATTTTGATAAACTTTTCTATAGTAAAGTTAATCTAATTTGGATCAAATTTTCAGAAAAGTTCATTTAAGTTGGATCAACTTTTCTATGGAAAGTTCATCCAAAATTTGTTCCAGTTTTCTATAGAAAGTTCTTCCAAATTTGATCAGTTTTTCTTAGATAAGTTCATCCAGTTTTCTATAGAAAAGTTCATCCAAATTTGATCAACTTTTCTACGGAAAAGTTCATCCAAATTTGATCAACTTTTCTATGGAAAAGTTCATCCAAATTAGATCAAATTATTTATAGAAAAGCTCATCCAAATTTGATCTAGTTTTCTGTAGGAAAGTTCATTCTACTTTGATCAACTTTTCTATATTAAAGTTCATTCTAATTTGATCAACTTTTCTATAGAAAAGTTCTTATTTTTGTGATGATCTTTTCCAATTGAAAAGCTTTATATATGAAAGTTTATGTTTGATCTCATGTTTTCTTAAAAGTTTTTGTATACATTTATTCTATATTTTTAAATTTCTGCTCAAAGTTTTTTAATTTTATAAAGTTTTTGTTTTATTTTTTCGAAATGTTAATAAAGAACATTAAAAAACAATAGTTGTTTTAGTAAGAGACTTAGGTTTTTTTCTTCTATATATTCATTTAACTTAAAATATTGTAATTTAAATCTATAGTTTGTGGTTTTAGTTTTTAGATTATATATTTTCTATGTGTGTGTTTGGATGGCAGGAAGGCTGCTTGCTGATGATGAGAGATGTTTATGTGGTGTTTTGTTGGTTCATATGCCCTGTATTGGGTTTATAGTTTTTTTTTTTTTTTGTTTGGTAAGAAGCCCAACAAAAGTTTTTGTTAAAAAAATACGATATATTTAGTGGCTTTATTTTCATATGACCTCTTCTACACACACACACATAAAAAAAAACTTTTTTAAACAACAGCAAAACACACATACATAAGTAAAACAAGTATTAAAAGAAAATGTTGCAAAAATTAAAAAAATAAAAAGTATCTTCTAAAACTATAAAGTAAAAATACTATCACGACTACGATGTTGTATTTTTGAAAACTAGGGCACTGCAGTTAACCACACAAGATATTAGACTAACACACACCAGAACATATAAACCAGAACCAGAAGTTTTAACAGGAGTCAAGTAATCCCCAAATATCAAATTTTTTACTCTTTTTATTATATTCCTTTTAAGGCAGAATTGTCACCTAGGGGACAGGATCTCTAGTAATTTATAGAGTGGACAGTTTAACAACTTTCTTGTTATAAACACAAGTAATCTATTGAAAGGGTACTTATATAACTAATTCTTTAATCAGGTGTAAAATCTCCTTCTTACCCCCCACCAAACTGCCGGGTATTTTTGTAAACTATTGATATGTAGTCTAACAAAAGTTTAGTCTTAGTTTAACCAAATACAGATACTACTTTGAGATACATATATGAATGTAAATAAATGTTCATTTTGTGGCCCCATAAACTACCCCATAAATTTACCCTTTTTGAGTCTTATAAAATTTTTTATTATTGCGTTTCTTTAAACAAGAAATTGCAACTTTTATATATTTGAATGAAGAACTTTCCCATAGGAAAGTTCATTACAAAATGAACAACTTTTCTATAGAAAAGTTCAAAGCAAAATGAAAAACTTTCCCATAGAGAAGTTCATTACAAAATGAAGAACTTTCTCATAGAAAAGTTCATTACAAAATGAAAAAATTTTCTATAGAAAAGTTCATTACAAAATGAACAACTTTCCTATAGAAAAGTTCATTACAAAATGAACAACTTTTCTATAGAAAAGTTCATCCCAAAATGAACAAAGTTTCTAAAGAAAAGTTTATCACAATATAAACCACTTTTCCATAGAAAAGTTCATCACGAAGTCAATAACTTTTCTATAGAAAAGTTCATTATAAAATGAACAACTTTTCTATAGAAAAGTTCATCCCAAAATGAACAAAGTTTCTAAAGAAAAGTTTATCACAATATAAACCACTTTTCCATAGAAAAGTTCATCACGAAGTCAATAACTTTTGTATAGAAAAGTTCACCACAAAATGAACAACTTTTCTATAGAAAAGTTCACCGCAAAATGATCAACTTTTCAATAGAAAAATTTATCTCAAAATGAACAACTTTTCTATAGAAAAGTTCATCACAAAATGAACATCTTTTCTATAGAACAGTTCATCATAAAATGAACAACTCTCTATAGAAAAGTTCATCACAAAATGAACAACTGTTCCATAGAGAAGTTCAAAGTAAAATGCAGAAAGAAAAGTTCATCACATTTGGCTGAACTTTTCTATAGAAAAGTTGACCAAATTCGGAGGAACTTTTTTATAGAAAAGTTGATCAAATTTGACTGAACTTTTCTTTGGGAAAGTTCTGCATTTTACTTTGAACTTTTCTATAGAAAAGTTGTTCATTTTGTGATGAACTTTTCTTTAAAAAAGTTGATCAAATTTGGATGAACTTTTCTATAGAGAAGTTGATCAAATTTGAAAAGTTAATCAAATTTGGATGAACTTTTCTATAAAAAACTTAATCAAATTTGGATGAACTCTTCTATAGAAAATTTGATCAAATTCGGATGAACTTTTCTATAGAAAATTGCTTCAAATTTGAATGAACTTCTTACTGTTTTTAACCCTTTAAACTTCTTAAAGTGGTAACTTAATAGCCCCACATTTATTGACTCCTACATTTGTACAAAATACATCATGCATGCACAAGCATGCATAAAGTTTCATTGTATTAAGATTTACAACAAGTAGCCAAGACTATAGATTGCATTTTGTGGGTGGCAAGGGGTTAGTTTAACATTTATGGGGCAGTTATTCGGTCTGGGCCAGATAAATTTTAAAAACTTTATACAGAAAATGTTCCTAGAGTGTGTGTGTGTGTGTCTGTGTGTGAGTATTCGCTGTAAAGGATGCAATTGTATTTGTATTTGTTAAGTAAATAATTATTTTGCATTCATACGTATTCCGGGCATAAATAATGGGCCAGATAGAGAGAAAGAGTAAAGATCATCATAGTTAACCACCCACTACTATATATAGACATTTGTATGCATTTATTTACTTTGTTTAATGGTTGTTGGTGGGTTTGTTGGGACCAGCTAGTGGTTGGGGTTTTAAGGCAATAATAGTAAACATTTTTTTAAAGAATTTCTTTATTTTCTCATTTGTAGTTTAAAATTTTATATTCTGTATTTGTTTTTTTGTTTAACGTGTAGTTAGGTGCTTTTAAGAGGATTATTAAGGTTTATGTTTTTTTTTTTATTATTTTTAGTTGTATTGTTACTTAAAAAAATATTATTAACAAAATAACCCAGCAGCAGGGAAAAATATTTTTAGTTTTATTTTAAAAACGTGGTGTAATTTCAGAAAACAACATGATAAAGGATTTAAAAGGCTTTGTTGTATAAAAAAAATAAGAATTTTTTTCACAAATCTTTTAAGCTTTATGCAAAATATTAAATGCGCATATTTTTTTGTAATAAGACACTGGCAAACGAAACCCAGAATTAAAAATGTCTTGGATCTATAGCAAAGTTCATTTAAATTTCATTAGTTTGTGAATTTCTACAAGTTCACTATAAAAAAATGTTTTTCAACACTTAATTAAGTAATTCTTAACGTTTTGCAACACTTCTTTCCTTAAAGACATAAAACAAGTGCTGGAAAACGTTTGTTAATAATACCAGCTTGATTTGTTGACAAACAATATATAATCTTTAAATTATTTATATTTTTATACTTTTCTATTAAATAAGTTTAATTTATCTCTTTCTCTCTTTTACTTAATATTTTAACCGAAAAAACTATTTTTCTCGTTTTTGCTTTTTAAGCTTTCTCTTTTAAAAGTATTTAATTTGATTTTGTTATTTACCATTAATATCATATCAATCATCATATCAATTGATGGAAATCAATTGATTTTTTTTTTATTAAATAAAATCATCATTTAAAATCTATCAGTTTTTTTATTTATTTGATTTCATGTGTATGTTTCAATTTGATTTGATTTTCTAGCAAAATTTCAATAAAAAAGGAAACTACTCTCAATAATATATAGGAAAAAATTGTTTTTAATAACAAATTTTCTATTGAATTTTGTATAAATTAAAGTAAAATGGGGGGCAAAAGAAACTGGGAAATTATTATTATATTATTGCGAATCAGGTATGGAAAAGTGAAATTTTGAAATAGTACTAGAATAAACTAAATATTAGACTAGACTAAAGACTATACTATAGGCTATTGGCCAAACTATAGACTAGACTATACAATACACTAAAGATAAGAGCATGGACTAGTCTATAGTATAGACCAAAGAATAGATTGTAGACTAGACTATGGACTAGACTATAGACTAAACTATAGACTAGACTATAGACTGAACTATAGACTAGACTATAGACTAGACTATAGACTACACTATTGACTAGACTATAGACTAGACTATAGACTACACTATAGACTAGATTATAGACAAGACTATCAACTAGACTATAGACTACACTATAGACTAGACTATAGAACAGACTATAGACTAGACTATAGACTACACTTTAGACTAGACTATAGACTAGACTATAGACTAGACTATACTATAGACTAGACTATAGACTAGACTATAGACTAGACTATAGACTAGACTATAGACTAAACTATAGACTACACTATAGACTAGACTAGATTATAGAACAGACTATAGACTACACTTTAGACTAGACTATAGACTACACTATAGACTAGACTATAGAACAATAGACTAGACTATAGACTAGACTATAGACTAGACTATAGACTAGACTATAGACTAGACTATAGACTAGACTATAGACTAGACTATAGACTAGACTATAGACTAGACTAGACTATAGACTAGACTATAGACTAGACTATAGACTAGACTATAGACTAGACTAGAGACTAACTATAGACTAGACTATAGACTAGACTATAGACTAGACTATAGACTAGACTATAGACTAGACTATAGACTAGACTATAGACTAGACTATAGACTAGACTATAGACTAGACTATAGACTAGACTATAGACTAGACTATAGACTAGACTATAGACTAGACTATAGACTAGACTATAGACTAGACTATAGACTAGACTATAGACTAGACTATAGACTAGACTATAGACTAGACTATAGACTAGACTATAGACTAGACTATAGACTAGACTATAGACTAGACTATAGACTAGACTATAGACTAGACTATAGACTAGACTATAGACTAGACTATAGACTAGACTATAGACTAGACTATAGACTAGACTATAGACTAGACTATAGACTAGACTATAGACTAGACTATAGACTAGACTATAGACTAGACTATAGACTAGACTATAGACTAGACTATAGACTAGACTATAGACTAGACTATAGACTAGACTATAGACTAGACTATAGACTAGACTATAGACTAGACTATAGACTAGACTATAGACTAGACTATAGACTAGACTATAGACTAGACTATAGACTAGACTATAGACTAGACTATAGACTAGACTATAGACTAGACTATAGACTAGACTATAGACTAGACTATAGACTAGACTATAGACTAGACTATAGACTAGACTATAGACTAGACTATAGACTAGACTATAGACTAGACTATAGACTAGACTATAGACTAGACTATAGACTAGACTATAGACTAGACTATAGACTAGACTATAGACTAGACTATAGACTAGACTATAGACTAGACTATAGACTAGACTATATACTAGACTAGACTATAGACTAGGACTATAGACTAGACTATAGACTAGACTATAGACTAGTCTATAGACTAGACTATAGCCTAGACTATAGACTAGACTATAGACTAGACTATAGACTAGACTATAGACTAGACTATAGACTAGACTATAGACTAGACTATAGACTAGACTATAGACTAGACTATAGACTAGACTATAGACTAGACTATAGACTAGACTAGACTAGACTATAGGCTAGACTATAGACTAGACTATAGACTAGACTATAGACTAGACTATAGACTAGACTATAGACTAGACTATAGACTAGACTATAGACTAGGACTATAGACTAGACTATATACTAGACTATAGACTAGACTATAGACTAGACTATAGACTATAGACTATATACTAGCTATAGACTAGACTATACACTAGACTATAGACTAGACTATAGACTAGGACTATAGACTAGACTATAGACTAGACTATAGACTAGACTATAGACTAGACTATAGACTAGACTATAGACTAGACTATAGACTAGACTATAGACTAGACTATACTAGACTAGACTACTATAGACTAGACTACTATAGACTAGACTATAGACTAGACTATAGACTAGACTATAGACTAGACTATAGACTAGACTATATATAAGACTATGGACTAGACAATGGACTAGACTATGGACTAAACTATAGTCTTGACTATAGTATAGATTTAAGACTAGCATATAGACTAGATTATAGACTAGTCTATGTAGTAGACTAAAAACTTGTCTATAGTCTAGACTATATATAGTCTATTCAATAGTCTTGTCTACTAGACTATAAACTATGGACTATACTATAGACTAGACTATAGAAGAGTCTAGAGTAGACTATAATATAGACTAAACTATAGACTAGACTATTGAATATACTAAAGACTAGACGGTAGACTATATGCTAGACCATAAACTAGACTATAGACTAAACTAAAGACCAGACTATATACTAGATTATAGGTTGGACTATAGCCAAGAATATAGACTAGACTGGTCTATAGATGATTTATTTCTCTACTTTTTTTTTGTCATTCACTGTTACATTTGCCTCTAACTGTGGGAGTTATCTGATACGGTAATATCTTGTAGTAGTTATAAAAATAGTGGGTCATAAAATTGTTTACACACACACAAACATACACCTCTCTACACTAACCAATACTGATTTGTATTCCAAAAGTGTTTGTGTAAATGTCTGTAAGTGAATCTTTACAATAAATTAAACCACAAAATGTTCTATTGAACTAGAAATCTATAAGTTTGCAATAAAAAAACGTTTTTAGAAAAAGAAGCTAAAAAAACAGAAAACACACAAGTCAATAAATATGTATGAATCTTAAATTGGATTTTATGAAATCATAATCAAAAACACTTAAGATTTAAAATTTAGGCAGATGTATTAAGTGGTTTGCAAAATGTAAATAAAATTTTAGGTTAAATAACTAAATCTAAGAATTAATTGAAATTTTATTTAGGTTTTCAAATTGTTTATTTTTAATTAAACAATTTATTTAGTATTAAAATTGATTTGAAAACAAGAAACCTTATATTAAATTTGACCACAAAATGAAAAAGTATTAATTTATTTAAATTTATTCGTAAATATAAAACTAATTTGCTTTTTTCTTTTTATTTCTTTTTAGTCCATTCTCTACCACATTTAACGGTATTAAGTCTATCGGGCTGCAGCAAACTGACCGATGATGGTGTTGAATTAATAGCAGAGAACTTACAAAAATTGCGTGCATTAGATTTATCATGGTGTCCACGTATAACCGATGCTTCATTAGAGTATATTGCCTGTGATTTAAATCAATTGGAAGAATTGACTTTGGATAGGTAAGAGGAAATACAAAAAAAATCAAAATAATTTTCTATAGAAAAGTCTATTCAAATTCGATAAACTTTTTTTTATAAAAATCTTTAATTAATTTTTCTCTCTTTACAGATGCGTTCACATTACCGACATCGGTGTCGGTTACATTTCCACAATGCTGTCTCTGACCGCGTTATTTTTACGTTGGTGTTCGCAAGTTCGCGATTTTGGTCTACAACATTTATGCTCAATGCGTAATCTACAGGTTTTATCATTAGCTGGCTGTCCACTACTCACCTCATCTGGTCTCTCTAGTCTTATACAGTTACGACATCTGCAAGAGCTAGAGTTGACCAATTGTCCAGGTGCATCACAAGAATTATTTGAATATTTAAAAGATCATTTGCCACGCTGTTTGATAATAGAATAATTTATGGAAATCTAAAAAAAAAAACAAAAAGATTTTTAATACGGAGTTTAAGGCAAAACAAAAAAGTTCAATATTATTTTTGTAAGTTTTTTTTTGAAATTTTATTTTCTTTATAATTTTCTTGTTTAGTTTTCTTCTTTAACTATTTATTAACTTTAACTACTATTTGTTAAGTAAATGTTGTTTATCTCTTTTTCAACTATTTTCTATCTAATCTAATTAATTCTTTATTTTTTGTAAAAAATATACTAAAAATAATTTTAGTTCCTGCAATAGAAATTTTTATTTATAAAATTTTCTTTCTGTGATTTTAGTTTTTAAGTTGGCAAAAGAATATTTCATATTTTTTAAAATAATATTTATTACTTTATTATAAAAAAAAAGAAAAACTATTTAAAATTCAAAGACTAAAAAGCGAAATAAAACAAGCAATGTTTACTTTAACCTAGAAATCTATTGAAAAATCCATAAAAAACAGAACGTTTTAAATTAAAAGCCATAATAATCCATTGATTGAATTAAAACTAAAGATGCAAGCTACAAATCTATTTCAAAATAAAAACAAATTAACAACATTTTATAAGATAATATAAAAATTTTATAAAAAATTAAGTAAACTTGCGGTTAATGATTAAAACCGACACGCAACCGCTTTAATTGTGTTTACGGCCAAAAGAGAATGTTATTTTTGAAAATTAACGTTTTACAACACTATATTTCTTCTCACATTAAAAACCAAGTGTTGTAAAACGTTAATTCAAGCTATTTATTCTTTTCTGTTAAGTTCTTAGTTCAGCTCAATTTTAGCTCTAGTTGAGTTCAGTACTAGTTCATTTCTAGTTCAGTTCTAGTTCAGTTCTAGTTCAGTTCTAGTTCAGTTCTAGTTCAGTTCTAGTTCAGTTCTAGTTCAGTTCTAGTTCAGTTCTAGTTCAGTTCTAGTTCAGTTCTAGTTCAGTTCTAGCTCAGTTCTAGTTCAGTTCAGTTCTAGTTCAGTTCTAGTTCAGTTCTAGTTCAGTTCTAGTTCAGTTCTAGTTCAGTTCTAGTTCAGTTCTAGTTCAGTTCTAGTTCAGTTCTAGTTCAGCTCTAGTTCAGTTCTAGTTCTAGTTCAGTTCCACTTCAGTTCTAGTTCAGTTCTAATTTAGTTCTTGTACAGTTCAGTTCAGTTCTAGTTCAGTACTAGTTCAGTTCTAGTTAACTCTTCTTCTTTGGAAATAAATTTACAAAGTGCAAAGAAATTAACGGCGTTATTTAGCCGTGTGCCAATAAAGTCATTAAATGAATTTTTAAAGATTTCTGTTTAAAGTAAACATAAAAAACTGTTTCAAATTAAACAAATTAAAGAAAAATAATAAATTTATTTATTTTATAAAACAAAATTAAATTATTTATTAATATTTATGTAGAAAAAGCAAAAAATGTTTAAGAAACCAATTTTGTAAATCAAACTATATAAAACACTTTAACCAAAAACAAAAACTAAAATAAAATTTTTATTAAGTAGGCAGCTTAAAACACGTTCAAATGCTAAAATCTCACAAATTTAATAAAAAATTAAAAAAACAAAATATTAACTTACTACAAATAAACTAAAAGATTTACAAAATTGGTTTGACAGTTACAAAAAATGCTAAATATAGTTTTTTAAATTATTTAAAAAGTTAATTATATATTAAACTAAGTTATTTAAATATAGTTTTAGTTGTTTATTTATGGTTTATAAAAAAATATTTAAATTTTCTTATTTATTTCTTTAAAAAAGACATAATTTTGTATATTTAACAAAAGGAAATAATTTGTACAAATTTAAGTTTAAAACTAAAAAAAACTCTTTAATATTTCTATGCTCGTACTATATTTTAACTTAAAACCCCTGAAAAACTAAAATTTTGTTAAAGTAGTTTCAAATAACTTATTTTTCTTAAAAAAACTAAAACTTTAAAACAACAAACAAAAAATAAAACAAATTTTATATGAAAATTTAAACAAAAAAAATGCTTAAAATGTAGAAAAAAATAAACTATTTATAATTTTGGTTTTATACACAAAAAAAAGAAAAAAATAACAAAATATCAAGCGCCAACAAGTTTCAAAAAAATAAGCTTTAAAATAAATATTAATTAAGACAAAAACCCACAAAATCTAAACGAAATTCAATCACTCACAACTAAAGAATCACTCATAACATATTTAAACTTTACACTGAAAGAAATAAAATATTCAAAAAATACCCGCCCTTTTTCAAAATATAAAACAAAAATAAAATACAAATACTATTTCTTAACATTAATAAAACGCAAACATATTTTTAAACAAAAAAACCCCCCAAAAAATGACCAAAAACAAAATATTAAAATATAATGAAATAATTTTCAATTCATACAAAAATTTGAAAAAACTTTAACAAAAATTTCAAACAAAAAAAAAAATACTTATTACATGTTATAAAAGACTTTTTAAACAAAGCAAAAAATCGCTTAATATTTTGCATAATTGTAAGCAAAAAAAAAACCAAACAGGAAATTATTAATTTAAACAAAACTCTTAAATAAAAAAATAAAACTTATTGTAAATGTGAATTAAAATTTATTTAAATATTGAAATGAAATAAAAATATTGAAAGTTATAAAATAATGAAATAAATTATAAATGTATGTGCTAAAGAAAAGCAAAATAAAAAACTAAAATAAAGGCATTGAATAACAAGAAATTTTAATTTTTAAACTAACTGATAGAAAAAAAATAAATTGATAAAAAAAAAGATATTTGAAATGCTAAATAATAAAATAATAAATAAAATATATTTCATGAAAAACAAAATTGTTTTATTTTTCGGTGTTTTGGAAATAGGTTAAAAAATGTGTAAGTAAGTTACAAAAAATACGGGTTTTATGTCCGAGGTATGGAAGAATTTTTTGTAGTTTAGTCAGTTATAGTTCTAGTTCAGTTCTACTTCAGTTCTAGTTTAGTTCTATTTCAGTTCTAGTTCAGTTCTAGTTCAGTTCTAGTTCAGTTCTAGTTCAGTTCTAGTTCAGTTCTAGTTCAGTTCTAGTTCAGTTCTAGTTCAGTTCTAGTTCAGTTCTAGTTCAGTTCAAGTTCTGTTCTAGTTCAGTTCTAGTTCAGTTCTAGTTCAGTTCTAGTTCAGTTCTAGTTTAGTTCTAGTTCAGTTCTAGTTCTGTTCTACTTCTCTTCTAGTTCTGTCCTAAATCTGTTCTAGTTCTGTTCAAGTGCAATTCTAGTTCAATTCAATAAGTTCTAGTTCAGTTGTAGTTGAGATCTAGTTCAGTTCTAGTTTAGTTCTAGTTCAGTTTTAGTTCAGTTCTAGTTCAGTTCTAGTTCAGTTCTAGTTCAATTCTAGTTCAGTTCTAGTTCAGTTCTACTTCTCTTCTAGTTCTGTTCTAGTTCTGTTCAAGTTCTGCTCTAGTTCTGTTCCAGTTCAATTCTAGTTCAATTCAATAAGTTCTAGTTCAGTTGTAGTTGAAATCTAGTTCAGTTTCCGTTCTATTCCAGTTCATTTATATTCAATTACTAATTCAGTTTTAGTTCATTTTGAGTTCAGTTGAGTTCTCCCCTCTCTTTCCAAAATTCATGTGTTTTAGTCCAAAAACCTATTTTATACAACTTAAATTATTATAATTTACATATTTCCATCTCAGACATTAAAGGGTTATTCACAACTTTGAACATTTTAATAAAAAAGTTGACAACTCTGCCCTACTACAATCTAATTTTAAGACGCCGTTGTCATTTTTATCGTCAGCGAACGGCGTTGTAATTTTTTGTCGGCTCTGCTCTTGGCATCATCCAGCTGATGCAAAATATTTTTTTCGTGTGAGAAGAAAAGAATTTTTTCAGGAAAAAATTCAATTTTAAATTAAAAATTCTTAAAAATTAAAGGTATTTAAAAGAAAATATTAATAAAAAACTAGTTTTTTAAAGAAAACAAATAAAATTTGTGTGTAGTAAAGGAAATATATAAAGAAAAAAGTGTGGGAAATTTGCTTAACTTCAACGCATAGAACAATTTGTAAATTAAAAGTTAAATACCGGAAAAAAGCAAAAATCAATAAATGTACAAGGAAATTCTATTTATTTTTTTTTTACCACAACTACTGCCACATGTTAATAAATTCTTGTGTTATTTGTTGGGTTTTAGGTTTTTAGCTTAAAACGAGTGAAAGGTTAAGCAAAATAGAAAGAAATTTATTATTAGTTTATGTTAATTATTGTTTGTGCTATTTGTTTATATAAATCATTAAGTTCAATAGAAATTGATTTTTATTAATATATTATTAATTTATTCTATTGTGTGTTTCATTCTGTTGGCAGAGTAAAACGGTTGTGGTTTTTGATAGTCTACGTTGGACTAAATAACTAAATAAAACCATTATAAGCAATTGCAAGTACCTGGTTAAGAATAGCAACACCCTTTAGCCAACCACCAGAAAACAGCAGCAGACTCCATTTCTGCTACCCTAAAAGCAATAAACGCACTAGTTGTTTTACTACACCACCCCGGAGCTACTTTAAAGCATTTGCAAATCTAAAATTTTTCACCCATTTTGGTGTAAATTGTTAATTGCTGTTGTCATCCTTATCATCTTCATCATGTCTATTGCCCCAGTTATTATAGAGGCTACTGCCAAACATACTTCCACCGTAAGTTATTGTTTTTGCATTTAACTAAGCAATTTATTTATTAAATCTCTTTCAACTTTTTCCCCTTTAGCTCATTTTTATGCATGGTTTGGGTGATACTGGGTAAGTTGATGTTTTTGCTTGCTTATCACGTTATAAATTATAATTTAATGTTTTTAATCTTATCAATATAGTTTATTTAATATTTCTAGTTTATTTTTTGTTTTGCTTTTTTAAAATTAAAAAAAAAAAAAATTGTGTATTTTTTCATTTCCCTATAGATTTCTTTTTGTTGTTAGGTTTTTTTTCTCTGTTTTGTCATGTTAGTGCCAACAAAATTGACCTTGTTTTATAAATTGCATAAAGTAAGAAAGTACACACTTTGTTGTTGTAGGCTTTTTAGTAGGAGAAAATAAATAAAAAAACGCCCACTATAAACTATATAGGATTAGTTTAGATTAGTTTTAGGGAGGGAGCAAAACTTTAATCCAATTAGGTAACAGACTGAACAAGAACTAAATTAAGACTAAACTAGAACAGAATAAGAAACTAGGAATGAACTGAACTAGAACTGATCTAGGATTGAACTAGAACTTAATTAGAACTGAATTAGAACTAAACTAGATACGAACTAGATGTAAACTAAAACTATACTAGAACTGAACTAGAGCTAAGGCCATAAATATAAAAGAATCGAATTATAATCTTTTTATCAACTTTATCACAGTTGAATTGGTATCAAAAATTGCAAATATAAGAAAATTAGCACTATTCAGCTAGCTGAATTCTACTTAAATTCAAGATAATTAAAGAAAATAGAAAAACAAATGTGATGTTTACCAATTTAGCAAAATTCAGCTAGCTGAATTATACAAGGAATCAATATAGTTTAAGAAAATAGCAAAAAAGTATAATTTAACTTTATTCAGCTTGCTGAATTAGTGGTTTCACAGCTTAATTGCTAAATGAATAAAAGAAATATTATTGAAAAACCAAAAATATATAAAAATTGACATAGTTGAGCTAGCTGAATTCTACTAAAAATCAATTCAGCTAGCTGAATTCAGTTTTGTTCAGCTATATGATTAAATGAACAATTTTAATCATATATAACATTTAATTTGCTCAATCCAGCTAGCTGAATTCTATTAAAAGTTAATATAATATCTAAAAATATATAATTTAAATCTACTTCAACTTGCTGAATTAAGTTTTTTGTAGCTGAATTGTTAAATTAACAATTTAAATAATTTTTAACACCAAAAACTTGCTTATATACGAAAATTTGCACAATTCAGCTAGCTGAATTCTACTTAAAATCTAAATTATATAAGAAAATAGCAAAAATCTTGTAATTTAGCTCAATTCACTTAGCTGAATAAGGAGCTTTTCAGCTAAGTTGTTAAATTAAGAATTTAAATAATTTTTAACTCCAACAACTTGCCGATATACGAAATTTTTGCTAATTCAGCTAGCTGAATTGATAATTGCCACATTAAATTTTTTTCATTTATAGCCATGGCTGGAGCAGTGCTTTAGCTGCCATACGACCACCCAGCATGAAAGTCGTCTGTCCCACAGCACCTACTCAGCCCGTTACACTAAATGCTGGCTTTCGCATGCCCTCCTGGTTTGATTTAAAAACTCTCGACATATCTGGACCCGAAGATGAAGAAGGCATCAAATCGGCTTCACAAAATATACAAACAATGATTAATACCGAAATCGAAAAGGGCATACCCTCAAATCGTATTGTTTTGGGTGGTTTCTCACAAGGTGGAGCATTGGCTTTATACTCTGCCTTGACCTACAACAAACCGCTGGCCGGTGTGGTGGCCCTATCGTGTTGGTTGCCTTTGCATAAACAATTTCCGGGAATTAAAACAAATAGTGGGGATATACCAGTGAGTATTAAACTTGAAATGAACTAGAATTGATGTAGAACTGATATAGAACTTAATTAGAACTGGACTAGAACTGAACTAGACCAAAACTAAAACTGAGTAGAACTGAACTAAAACTGAACTAGAACTGAACTAGAACTGAACTAGAACTGAACTAGAACTGAACTAGAACTGAACTAGAACTGAACTAGAACTGAACTAGAACTGAACTAGAACTGAACTGAACTAGAACTGAACTAGAACTGAACTAGAACTGAACTAGAACTGAACTAGAACTGAACTAGAACTGAACTAGAACTGAACTAGAACTGAACTAGAACTGAACTAGAACTGAACTAGAACTGAACTAGAACTGAACTAGAACTGAACTAGAACTGAACTAGAACTGAACTAGAACTGAACTAGAACTGAACTAGAACTGAACTAGAACTGAACTAGAACTGAACTAGAACTGAACTAGAACTGAACTAGAACTGAACTAGAACTGAACTAGAACTGAACTAGAACTGAACTAGAACTGAACTAGAACTGAACTAGAACTGAACTAGAACTGAACTAGAACTGAACTAGAACTGAACTAGAACTGAACTAGAACTGAACTAGAACTGAACTAGAACTGAACTAGAACTGAACTAGAACTGAACTAGAACTGAACTAGAACTGAACTAGAACTGAACTAGAACTGAACTAGAACTGAACTAGAACTGAACTAGAACTGAACTAGAACTGAACTACAACTGAACTACAACTGAACTACAACTGAACTACAACTGAACTACAACTGAACTACAACTGAACTACAACTGAACTACAACTGAACTACAACTGAACTACAACTGAACTAGAACTGAACTAGAACTAAACTAGAACTGAACTAGAACTGAACTGGAGCTGAACTAGAACTGAAAGAGAACTGAAAGAGAACTGAACTAGAATTGTACTAGAATAAACTAGAATTAGAACTACTCTAGAACTGATCTAGAACTGTACTAGAACTGTACTAGAACTGAACTAGAACTGAACTAGATCTGAACTAGAATTGAACATGAAAGTGAGAAAGAACCATTTTTTAACAATTTTTACAAACATTTTTTAGATTTATCAATGTCATGGGGATTTTGATCCTGTGGTACCCTATAAGTTTGGCCAGCTAAGTGCCAGTTTGTTAAAATCGTTTATGAAAAATGTTACTTTCAAAACCTACAATGGCTTGTCACACTCTTCATCGGAAGAAGAAATGGATGATATTAAGGTGAGTTTTGATTTTCTATTAAATTTTTTAATTTTTAATTCATTTTTGTTTTCTTTTTTCTTCTTTTTCCACAGGATGTTTTGGCCAAATGGGTAAATTAATTTTATAAATTTTTGTCGTTTGTAAATTAAGCTAAATTTCTTTAAAAACTAAGAAATATTTTTAGCCAATATTTAAATCATAACAAAAACCAACAAAAAATTATTAAAATTTATTAATAAGGACAGTTTTTCTGCTATAAATTCAGGCCTTTATTAACAACTAAAAGAAATAAAACAAAAAACAAACATGCCTACTGGATAAAGAAAAAAAGAACAAAATTTGGCTAAATAATAATTTAAAAAACGTTTAAATTGTAGTAATTATTACAAAACTTTATACTTATAAATTTAATTTATTCTTAATTATAGTTACTCACAAACAAAACAATAACTAGCATTCTAACTCAAGCAAAAACAACAACAAAACAAACAAACTATAACAACAAACATTTAAGTTTCTCTTATTTACAAATTTTGTAGTATTAAACTTAAAAAAAAAGCAATCAATTATTATTATTATTATGGCCCTGAATTATAATTTCAAATATTTGAAATGATATTGAGAAAAACAACATTCAACACTTTACACTATTATTGAGAAAACATTGAGTAAAAATTACCCACAAGAAACACACGTCCTTTTAAAAATTTCTTAAAAAACAAAATTATATACTGAATACAAAAAATAATATTTGAAAATATTTATTAAAAAAAATTATAATATAAATAATTTAAAAAAATAATTGATAAATAAACAAAATTCAAAAAAAATATACATAGAATATTAGAGAAACGTAAAAACAAAAACAACAAAATTTTATTTGGAAAGTTAAATTTTTAATGAAGTTTAGGATTTTTAGTGAAAATATGCTTTAATAGTGAAATTTTAAATTTTTGGAAAATTTCGTATAGTGAAATTTCGCATTTTTAGTGAAATTTATAATTCTTTGTCAAATTTGCAATTTTACCAAAATTTGAATTTTTAAAAATTTTAGTGAAATTTGAAATTTTTAATGAAATTTCGAATTTTTAGGAAAAAGTAAGATTTTAGTGAAATTTTAAATTTTTAGTGAAATATCGAATTTTTAGTGAAAATTTAGAATTTTTAGTGAAACTTTTAATGAAAATTTAAGTTTTTACGAATTTTAGTGAAAATGTTAAATTTTTACCATAATTTTTAATCTTTAGTGAAATTTGAAACATTTAGTGAAATTTAAAATTTTTAGCGAATTTGTGCTTAATTCTTAACTTTTAGCGAAATTTAAAAAAAAACATTTTCGATTTGGGAAAATCTTGGATCATTTTAAAATGTTTGGTCGATAATTTTCAATTGTGTCCAATGACTATGGACCAGATTATAGTCCAGATTATAGACTAGACTAAAGCCCAGACTATACACTAGACTACAGTTCAGACTTTAGTCTAGACTATAGACCGGACTATAGACTAGACTAAAGTTCTGAATATACACTAGACTATAGTCCAGACTATAGACTACAGAATAGAATATAGTTCAGACTATAGACTAGACTATTGTCTAGACTATCGATTGCACTATAGTCTCTAGTCTAGACTAGACTATAGAAAAGACTATGTCCAGACTATACACTAGACTACAGTCCAGACTTTAGACTAGACTACAGACGGGACTATAGACTATACTATAGACCGGACTATAGACCAGACTAAAGCCTTAACTATACATTAGACTAAAGTCCTGACTATACACTAGGCTATAGTCCAGACTACAGACTATAGCTCAGACTATACTCCAGACTAGGACTATAGCTCAGACTACAGATTGGACTATAGTGCAGACTATAGATTGGCTTATAGTCCAGACCACAGACTGCACTATAGTCCAGACTATAGATTGGACTACAGTCCAGACTATAGACTGAATTAAAGTCCAGATTATAGATTGGACTATAGTCCAGGCTATAATTGGAATATAGTTCAGACTATATATGGGACTATAGTCCAGACTATGGTTCGGACTATAGTACAGACTATAGTGCAGACTAATAATAGACTATAGTCCCAACTATACACTAGTCTATAGTCCAGACTATAGTCTAGGTCAAGACTATACACTAGACTATAGTCCAGACTATAGGCAAGACTACATTCCAAGCTATAGACTAGACCATAGTCCAGACTATAGAATAGACCATATTCCAGAATATAGATATGACTATAGTCCAGACTATAGACAAGACTGTGTTCCAGACTATAGACTAAACTATAGACTAGACTATAGACTACACTATAAACTAGACTATAGACTAGACTATAGTGTAGACTATAGAATAGACTATAGACTCGACTATGGACTAGACTATAGAATAGACTATAGACTAGACTATAGACTAGACTATAGGCAAAACTATAGACAAGACTATAGACTAGACTATAGAATAGTCTATAGACTAGACTATAGAATAGTCTATAGACTAGACTATAGAATAGTCTATAGACTAGACTATAGAATAGTCTATAGACTAGACTATAGAATAGTCTATAGACTAGACTATAGACTAGACTATAGAATAGACTATAGACTAGACTATAGGCAAAACTATAGACAAGACTATAGACTAGACTAGACTATAGAATAGTCTATAGTCTAGACTATAGAATAGACTATACTATAGACTAGACTATAGACTAGACTATAGACTAGACTAGACTAGACTATAGACTAGACTATAGACTAGACTATAGACTAGACTAGACTATAGACTAGACTAGACTAGACTATAGACTAGACTATAGACTAGACTAGACTATAGACTAGACTAGACTATAGACTAGACTAGACTATAGACTATAGACTAGACTAGACTATAGACTAGACTAGACTATAGACTAGACTATAAACTAGACTATAGACTAGACTATAGAATAGACTATAGAATAGACTATAGACTAGACTATAGACTAGACTATAGACTAGACTATAGAATAGACTATAGAATAGACTATAGACTAGACTATAGAATAGACTATAGAATAGACTATAGACTAGACTAGACTATAGAATAGACTATAGAATAGACTATAGACTAGACTATAGACCAGACTATAGACTAGACTATAGACTAGACTATAGACTAGATTATAGACTTAACTATAGACTAGACCATGGAATAGACTATAGAATAGACTATAGAATAGACTATAGACTAGATTATAGACTCGACTATATACTAAACTAGAGACTAGACTACATACGAGACTATAAGCTAGACTATAAACTATACTATAGTCCAGACTATAGACTACAGAGTATAGACTGTCCAGATTATTGACTAGTATAATGCTCAGACTATAGTCGAGAGAAATATAATATTTCTCTTTAAATTAAGATATTTATAGCTAATATTAAGTCGGCCTTTTTAATCACACATTAATATGAATCATTTACTATATAATCGCTATGATTTTTCTTTCTCTATTATATACACTCTATATCATTTTTCTTATATATATTTTCAGACAAACGATAGTAGTCATTTAACGAATAGAAGTTCCTCGGAAACGTATTGTTCAAGTATCGTACAGTGTTGTCGTATCTTATAGTTACCGCAAAACATAAATGACACACAAAAAGACACACTTGAAAACAAAACAAACAAAAAAAACTTAAAACATTTCACTACAATTTGAATTGCCTCAATTAATTATAGTTAATTATAAAAAACATTAAATCAAACATAAGTTTTAGTATTAAACATGAAAAATTTAAACAAAAAAATGGGGATAAATGGTGGATAAAGGAATATTTCTAATTTGGAATTATTACAAAACTAAAGTTAAACAAATTAAAAAAAAACTCTGAAAAATTCAAAAAAAAAATATGAAATAAATTTTAAAAAGATTTTAATAATTTAAAAATGTTGAGAAATTTTTCAGAAGATTTTTTTGTTGTTTTCTTCACCATTTAGAATCCCCGATTTTTAAAACATTTTAATGTCATAACTACATGTATAACATTTTTACATTTAACTCGTACTTAATTACATTTAACATACAATATAAATAACGCTGATAAAATGTTGTTAACACTTAACTAACAGGTTTCTTTCAAGGAAGTAATAATGATATCTATGGTCATTTCTATAATCCTAAAACTTATCATTATTATATCTTATAAAAGAAATATTTTATTGGTTAAGTTGTATCAACATTTCATCAATGCTTTTTTATATAATAGCTAAAACATTTTGTTGTTATATAACTACATAAACATACATACATATTTATATTAGAATTTTTGTTATTTTGTTTTTAGTGAATACATTATTAATGATAATAATAAAAAAATATATATATAACGTATCTGAACTGATAAAACATTTTAAAGAAAATATTTTCATTATTTTAGAGTTTCCGTGAAAGAAAATTGTAGTGAAATGTTTAGGTTTTAAGGGAAAATAACGAAACAAAGGGGTGGACAGGGGATTTTTTGAAAAATATTTAAAAGGCAATTTTACATGACGTTTTCATAGCAACAGCCTTTAGTGTAGTTTTAAGGTATCAGTAGAAATGCTAGCTGACACTAGATGGCGCCACCATTAAATTAGATTTAACAGGGTGATACATGTTAAACGTTAAGATTACATTTTAATTATTTATTTACGAGAATAGTCTAGTGTATGTATACTCTTGTCTACAGTTTATTCTATAATCTATTATTCTACAATCTATAGTCTAGTTTATAGCCTAGTCTATAGCTTAGTCTATAGTCTAATCTATAGTTTAGTCTATAGTCTAGCCTATAGTTTTGTCTATAGTCTAGTCTACAGTCTGGTCTACAGTCTAGTCTATAGACTAGTCTATAGTCTACTTTATAGTCTATAGTCTAGTCTATAGTCTAGTTTATAGTCTAGTCTAGTTTATAGTCTAGTCTATAGTCTAGTCTATAGTGTGGTCTATAGTGTAGTCTATAGTATAGTATATAGTCTAGTCTATAGTCTAATCTAGTTTAGTCTAGTCTATAGTCTAGTCTATAGTCTAGTCTATAGTCTAGTCTATAGTCTAGTCTATAGTCTAGTCTATAGTCTAGTCTATAGTCTAGTCTATAGTCTAGTCTATAGTCTAGTCTATAGTCTAGTCTATAGTCTAGTCTATAGTCTAGTCTATAGTCTAGTCTATAGTCTAGTCTATAGTCTAGTCTATAGTCTAGTCTATAGTCTAGTCTATAGTCTAGTCTATAGTCTAGTCTATAGTCTAGTCTATAGTCTAGTCTATAGTCTAGTCTATAGTCTAGTCTATAGTCTAGTCTATAGTCTAGTCAATAGTCTATAGTCTAGTCTATAGTCTAGTCAATAGTCTATAGTCTAGTCTATAGTCTAGTCTATAGTCTAGTCTATAGTCTAGTCTATAGTCTAGTCTATAGTCTAGTCTATAGTCTAGTCTATAGTCTAGTCTATAGTCTAGTCTATAGTCTAGTCTATAGTCTAGTCTATAGTCTAGTCTATAGTCTAGTCTATAGTCTAGTCTATAGTCTAGTCTATAGTCTAGTCAATAGTCTATAGTCTAGTCTATAGTCTAGTCAATAGTCTATAGTCTAGTCTATAGTCTAGTCAATAGTCTATAGTCTAGTCTATAGTCTAGTCTATAGTCTAGTCTATAGTCTAGTCTATAGTCTAGTCTATAGTCTAGTCTATAGTCTAGTCTATAGTCTAGTCTATAGTCTAGTCTATACTCTAGTCTATAGTCTAGTCTATAGTCTAGTCTATAGTCTAGTCTATAGTCTAGTCTATAGTCTAGTCTATAGTCTAGTCTATAGTCTAGTCTATAGTCTAGTCTATAGTCTAGTCTATAGTCTAGTCTATAGTCTAGTCTATAGTCTAGTCTATAGTCTAGTCTATGGTCTAGTCTATAGTCTAGTCTATAGTCTAGTCTATAGTCTAGTCTATAGTCTAGTCTATAGTCTAGTCTATAGTCTAGTCTATAGTCTAGTCTATAGTCTAGTCTATAGTCTAGTCTATAGTCTAGTCTATAGTCTAGTCTATAGTCTAGTCTATAGTCTAGTCTATAGTCTAGTCTATAGTCTAGTCTATAGTCTAGTCTATAGTCTAGTCTATAGTCTAGTCTATAGTCTAGTCTATAGTCTAGTCTATAGTCTAGTCTATAGTCTAGTCTATAGTCTAGTCTATAGTCTAGTCTATAGTCTAGTCTATAGTCTAGTCTATAGTTCTAGTCTATAGTCTAGTCTATAGTCTAGTCTATAGTCTAGGTCTATAGTCTAGTCTATAGTCTAGTCTATAGTCTAGTCTATAGTCTAGTCTATAGTCTAGTCTATAGTCTAGTCTATAGTCTAGTCTATAGTCTAGTCTATAGTCTAGTCTATAGTCTAGTCTATAGTCTAGTCTATAGTCTAGTCTATAGTCTAGTCTATAGTCTAGTCTATAGTCTAGTCTATAGTCTAGTCTATAGTCTAGTCTATAGTCTATGTCTATAGTCTAGTCTATAGTCTAGTCTATAGTCTAGTCTATAGTCTAGTCTATAGTCTAGTCTATAGTCTAGTCTATAGTCTAGTCTATAGTCTAGTCTATAGTCTAGTCTATAGTCTAGTCTATAGTCTAGTCTATAGTCTAGTCTATAGTCTAGTCTGTATTCTAATCTATAGTCTAGTCTATATTCTAGTCTAGTCTTTAGTCTAGTCTTTAGTCTAGTCTATAGTCTAGTCTATAGTCTAGTATATAGTCTAGTCTATAGTCTAGTCTATAGTCTAGTCTATAGTCTAGTCTATAGTCTAGTCTATAGTCTAGTCTATAGTCTAGTCTATAGTCTAGTCTATAGTCTAGTCTATAGTCTAGTCTATAGTCTAGTCTATAGTCTAGTCTATAGTCTAGTCTATAGTCTAGTCTATAGTCTAGTCTATAGTCTAGTCTATAGTCTAGTCTATAGTCTAGTCTATAGTCTAGTCTATAGTCTAGTCAATAGTCTAGTCTATAGTCTAGTCTATAGTATAGTCTATAGTCTATGCTATACTCTAGTCTATAGTCTAGTATATAGTCTAGTCTATAGTCTAGTCTATAGTCTAGTCTATAGTCTAGTCTATAGTCTAGTCCATAGTCTAGTCCATAGTATAGTCTATAGTCTAGTCTATAGTCTAGTCTATAGTCTAGTCTATGGTCTAGTCTATAGTCTAGTCTATGGTCTAGTCTATAGTCTAGTTTATGGTCTAGTATAAGAAAAACTAGGCTAATGTTAAGTAGTTTCCTAAGTGTTAGAAAACATGCTCAATAACTCGCTCTCTATCCACTGTTAACATGATTTTTCAACTGTTAATTAAAATTAGCATTCAATTATAATTAACAGTAAGTATTACTGCAACTTTAACATTTCCTTAACACTTTAAAAATACCAACTTATTTACATATTTATGCAAATACATAAATATTTATGTAAATTGTTATGTTAGTTTCTTTATTCACATGTTAAAACTGTTATTTTTCTCATGTTAATTATTATGTTCTCATGTTTTATTTCTTTTGTTGTTGTTGTTTCAACAACAATAACAACAAGACTGGTCAGTTTGGTTTGTTTACATTTTTTTCATGCGGTATTTTGTGTTGTTATTTTTTCTACTTCTTCTTTGCTGCTGCCTGTTTAGAATGTTGTCGGCAGCGAACGCAACAACAACAGAAGCAGCAGCAACACATTCAATGCAAAATTGTTTTTTCTTTCTTCTTTACACTTTAGTTATTAACGGTTCGCGCAAGTGATTGGAAGCGTAAAATTAAAAGACGTGAAAAAAATAAAAGCATTTGCAAAGAAAAAAAGAAAATTTGTATTTTTATTAAAGGGAAAATAAGAAATCGAAAAAGAAATTTATAAAATTACACAAGTTAATTTAATTAAAAGTGTTAAATTAAAAGAAAATTTTCATTGTGGTAATAACTAAATAAAAAGAAAATTCTTTGCGAAAATTGTGGTGCAAAAGAATTTGTATTTTGTTGGCGTCCTCCGGCAAAAAAAAAAAACAATCAATGGAATTATTTTTGGATAATTAAAAACAAATCAAGGGTAAGCAAGCGTATGGAATTTTTCTTTAGATTAATTAAATTAAATGCAAATGATTGCTACAATATTGAGGTAATAGATAGAATATTGTTGTTTTCTTTTTGGAAATTCTGTGTGAACATAATTTTTTTATTTGTTGTCTGCCACTGTTTTTTTATAATGACTTGCCAAAAAGTAGGGTTTGCCTTATAGGGGAATTTGAAAATTCCTTCAATCACTGGCAACAGGATTGTGATGTTAACAGTGTTACCATATTCAAGTGGTGTATTGTGAAAATACAGAATAAAAGGTAGAGTTATATGAAAATAACGAAATATAGACTAGAATATCAACTAGATTAGATACTAAATTGTTGACTCGACCATAGGCTACTTAGAATGTAGACTCGACTTTAGACGAGAATATAGACTAGAATGTAGACTAGACTTAAGAGAAGACTACAAGCTAGATTATAAACTAGACTAAACTATAGAATAGACTACAGACTAAAATGTAGACTAGACTTAAGAGAAGACTACAAGCTAGACTATAAGCTAGATTATAGACTAGACTAGTCTATAGATATAGACTAGACTATAGACTAGACTATAGACTAGACTATAGACTAGACTATAGACTAGACTATAGACTAGACTATAGACTAGACTATAGACTAGACTATAGACTAGACTATAGACTAGACTATAGACTAGACTATAGACTAGACTATAGACTAGACTATAGACTAGACTATAGACTAGACTATAGACTAGACTATAGACTATACTATAGACTAGATTATAGACTAGACTATAGACTAGACTATAGACTAGACTATAGACTAGACTATAGACTAGACTATAGACTAGACTATAGACTAGACTATAGACTAGACTATAGACTAGACTATAGACTAGACTATAGACTAGACTATAGACTAGACTATAGACTAGACTATAGACTAGAATATAGACTAGACTATAGATTAGACTACAGACTTTACTATTGACTAGACTATAGACTAGACTATAAGCTAGACAATCGATTGGACTAAAGATTAGACTATAGATTGGGCTTTAGACTAGACTAAACACTGGACTAAAGGTTAGACTATAGATTGGACTATAGACTAGACTAAAGACTAGACTATAAAATATAATAGAATATAGGCTAGTCTATAAAAGACTATGAAACAAGACTATGAAACAGATTATAAACTGGGATTAACTAGACTATAAACTAGACAATAGACTATATACTAGACTATAGACTAACTATAGACCATACTAAAGACTAGATTATGGGCTAAACTATAGAGTAGACAATATACTAGACTATAGACTTGACTATAGACTTGACTATAGACTAGTCTATGGACTAGACTATAGACTAGACTACAGACTAGACTGTAGACTAGACTATAGACTTGGTTATAGACCTGACTATAGACTTGGCTATAGACTTGACTATAGACAAGACTATAGACTAGAATTTAGACTAGACTATAGACTTGACTATAAACTAGACAATAGATTGCACTATAGATTAGACTATATATTGGACTATAGACTACACTAAAGACTTTACTATAGACTACACCTTAGACTATAGACAAGTCTATAGACTACACTATAAACTGGACTATAGACTAGACTATAGACTTGACTATAGACTAGACTATAGATTAGAATTTAGACTAGAATTTGGACTAGACTATAGACTTGACTATAGACTAGACTATAGACTAGATTATAACCTAGACTATAAACTAGACATTAGATTGGACTATATATTGGACTGTAGACTAGACTAAAGACTATACTATAGACTACACTATAGACAAGTCTATGGACTAGACTATAAACTAGTCTATAGACTAGACTATAGACAAGACTATAGACTGGACTATAGACTAGACTATAGACTGGACCATAGACTAGGACCATAGACTAGACTATAGATTAGGCCATTGACTAGACTATAGACTAGACTATAGACTACTAGGGTTCTATAGTTGAAACGAAAAGTCGACTTTTCGACTTTTTGCATTTAGTTAAAAGTCGACTTTTCGACCTTTCGACTTTTTCCATTTTATGAAAAGTCGATTTTTCGACTTTTCGACTTTTCGACTTTTTCCGACTTTTTTCGACTTTTCGACTTTTTTCGACTTTTCGACTTTTTTCGACTTTTCGACTTTTTTCGACTTTTTCCGACTTTTTTCAACTTTTCGACTTTTTCCGACTTTTCGATTTTTAATTTTTTGACTATTTTCGACTTATTTCGACTTTTTTCGACTATTTTTTACTTTTTTCGAGTTTTTCCGACTATTTTAGAGTTTTTGACCTCTTTTCCACTTTTTTAAAATTTTCGACTATTTTCGACGTTTCGACTTTTTCCGACTTTTCGACTTTTTCCGACTTTTCGACTTTATTCGACTTTTTTCCATTTTTCGACTTTTTTCGACTTTTCGACTTTTATTTACAAAGTCGACTTTTCGACTTTTTTCATAGACGATAGTCGAGTTATCGACTTTTTTGGAACAAAATAGTCGACTTCGACTTTTCGACTTTTTTCGACAAAAAGTCGATTGTTCGATTATTCGAAAGTCGATTTATAGAACCCTATAGACTACACTGTAGACTGGACTATAGATTAAACTAGACTACAGGCTATATGGCAACGCCACCATTTGACGTAAAACTGTGGTTTCAATTAGAATATTATGAACGTTTAAGTTGTACACACATTTTATAAAACAATTATTAAAGTTGAGTAGTAATGCGAAAAACAATAACGGTTAGTTTTCTTTGAAATATTTCTCTAATCTGACCTTAACCTCAAAATAAATGTATACATACATAAGTACAATTGTAATATTTTAATCATAAGTTCCTACTTATCTATTGAACAATTAAATACTTAGGCCCTTATTCATAACAGATTATTTATAAGACAAATTTTCATACAAATTTTTTCTATAAACCTTTAATAAATTATTATGAATAAGGCAGTTATGCATTTAGTTTTAAATGTCGGCTTTGAAATGCAAAAATATATATTTAACTAGAAACAAGTTTAAAAAAACATTTTTTATCGCAATTTCAAAGTCAATGGAGGCGTCATAATTAAATCATATACCATAAATACATACATACTTAACAGCAAGATAATTAATATTTAAACGAATAAAAAACTAATCCGCTGCAATAGTTAATAAGTTGTGAGTTAAATTTTATATAGAAGTGAATTGAGAACGGATTGTTCTCAATTATTGACTAGAATATAGTGCAGAATATAGACTAGGCTATAGACTATAAACTAGTCAAAAGTCCTGACTATAGACTAGGCTTTAATACGGACTATATTGATCTATATTCTAGATTATTGAATAGACTAGAGTTCTGACTATTGATTGGACTATTGCTCAGACACTAGACTAGATTATTTAGTGAACTATAGTCCGGACTAAAGAATAGAATACAGTCCTGTATGTACACTATAGTTCAGACTATAGACAGATACGAATGATTCACATTTTGCTTAAAATAAAATTATTTACATTTCCCTTAATTACTTTTAAAGTAAATATTTTGATTTTTCTAGAAAAAATCAATTAAAATGTGTGACAAACTTAAGTGCAAGCTTAATGCTTGACTGAATTTAAGCAGAATAATTAGCGAATAAATAATGCAGTAAATATTGTAAATAAATTAACACATTTAAATTATTTACGCTTTATTACAACTAATTAACAAGTAAACATTTTAAATAAATCAAAAATATTATTACTTCATATATAGCTTGTTTTATTCTCTTTCAACTTTGACCTTTAAAGGAAGAGAAAGGCAAACTGTCATTTGAAAAAGTGGCCATACGCCGCTTTCATATGGAGTTGCCAACTTAAATAATGTTAGCTAACAGTGTTATCTACTTGAGCTTTTTTTTTTTAGTTGTAAAGTGTATAGTAAAATCCTTGTGTAAATGGTTTAAGTTGCCTCATTATTTAAACAAAACTAAGTATGTTAAATTTTATTTAATACAATTATTTTGCTTAAAATAACAATAATTTACATATTATTTAATTACTTTAATTATTAAGTTTTTGTATGTTTTTTTTCTCAGACCTTTAAAACAAATATTTTTGTTTTGTCTAAAAAACCCAGAGAAATTTTATACTAAAGTCCGAATTTAATATGCCCGAGTGATTTAAAAACAAAACAGATTTGAAACGTTTTTATTAAGCTGGACTTTGTTTAGTGAGCAATTTGCCTAAAACATACAAGTGTTTAAGCAAAAAAATAGCAATTAAATATTGTACTTAAAATCTTTTACACAGTTGAATTATCAAGAAAAAGCTAAATTAATCATCTTTATTTCTGAGCAACAGGTATAAATAAATAGGTAGTTCACCTGCTATTGTGTTAAAAATTATCTTGTGTTTCCGAGACTTTCCTAAAAGTAAAGTACAAAAAAATATCAAATTATTCCTATGCTGACAAAGTACAAAATGTCTGTGACGCAGTGTCCGGAACTATTAGTTATTTAATTAATTCAAAGTTTTTACAGACAACAAAATTATAGGTGCAGTAAACCACGAAGTCCATAGCCTATTATATAGTCTAGTCTACGATCTGGATTATAGCCTAGTCTTTAGTCGGGAATATAGTCTAGTCTATAATCTGGACTAAAGCATAATCAATAATAATATTGACTATTGCCTAGTCTAAAATCGAAATTAATTACTGGAATTCGGTTTAGACTTTAAAGAAGACGTGTCTTTAGACTATAGACACACAGTCTATAATCTAGTCTATAGTCTAGTCTAATCTAGTCTAATCTAGTCTAATCTAGTCTAATCTAGTCTAATCTAGTCTAATCTAGTCTAATCTAGTCTAATCTAGTCTAGTCTATAGTCTAGTCTAGTCTAGTCTATAGTATAGTCTAGTCTATAGTATAGTCTAGTCTATAGTATAGTCTAGTCTATAGTATAGTCTAGTCTATAGTATAGTCTAGTCCTATAGTATAGTCTAGCCTATAGTATAGTCTAGTCCTATAGTATAGTCTAGTCTATAGTATAGTCTAGTCTATAGTATAGTCTAGTCTATAGTATAGTCTAGTCTATAGTATAGTCTAGTCTATAGTATAGTCTAGTCTATAGTATAGTCTAGTCTATAGTATAGTCTCTAGTCTAGTATAGTCTAGTCTATAGTCTAGTCTATAGTCTAGTCTATAGTCTAGTCTATAGTCTAGTCTATAGTCTAGTCTATAGTCTAGTCTATAGTCTAGTCTATAAGTCTAGTCTATAGTCTAGTCTATAGTCTAGTCTATAAGTCTAGTCTATAGTCTAGTCTATAGTCTAGTCTATAGTCTAGTCTATAGTCTAGTCTATAGTCTAGTCTATAGTCTAGTCTATAGTCTAGTCTATAGTCTAGTCTATAGTCTAGTCTATAGTCTAGTCTATAGTCTAGTCTATATCTACTAGTCTAGTCTAGTCTATAGTCTAGTCTATAGTTCTAGTCTATAGTCTAGTCTATAGTCTAGTCTATAGTCTAGTCTATAGTCTAGTCTATAGTCTAGTCTATAGTCTAGTCTATAGTCTAGTCTAAGTCTAGTCTATAGTCTAGTCTATAGTCTAGTCTATAGTCTAGTCTATAGTCTAGTCTATAGTCTAGTCTATAGTCTAGTCTATAGTCTAGTCTATAGTCTAGTCTATAGTCTAGTCTATAGTCTAGTCTATAGTAGTCTAGGTCTATAGTCTAGTCTATAGTCTAGTCTATAGTCTAGTCTATAGTCTAGTCTATAGTCTAGTCTATAGTCTAGTCTATAGTCTAGTCTATAGTCTAGTCTATAGTCTAGTCTATAGTCTAGTCTATAGTCTAGTCTATAGTCTAGTCTATAGTCTAGTCTATAGTCTAGTCTATAGTCTAGTCTATAGTCTAGTCTATAGTATAGTCTATAGTCTAGTCTATAGTCTAGTCTATAGTCTAGTCTATAGTCTAGTCTATAGTCTAGTCTATAGTCTAGTCTATAGTCTAGTCTATAGTCTAGTCTATAGTCTAGTCTATAGTCTAGTCTATAGTCTAGTCTATAGTCTAGTCTATAGTCTAGTCTATAGTCTAGTCTATAGTCTAGTCTATAGTCTAGTCTATAGTCTAGTCTATCTAGTCTAGTCTATAGTCTAGTCTATAGTCTAGTCTATAGTCTAGTCTATAGTCTAGTCTATAGTCTAGTCTATAGTCTAGTCTATAGTCTAGTCTATAGTCTAGTCTATAGTCTAGTCTATAGTCTAGTCTATAGTCTAGTCTATAGTCTAGTCTATAGTCTAGTCTATAGTCTAGTCTATAGTCTAGTCTATAGTCTAGTCTATAGTCTAGTCTATAGTCTAGTCTATAGTCTAGTCTATAGTCTAGTCTATAGTCTAGTCTATAGTCTAGTCTATAGTCTAGTCTATAGTCTAGTCTATAGTCTAGTCTAGTCTAGTCTATAGTCTAGTCTATAGTCTAGTCTATAGTCTAGTCTATAGTCTAGTCTATAGTCTAGTCTATAGTCTAGTCTATAGTCTAGTCTATAGTCTAGTCTATAGTCTAGTCTATAGTCTAGTCTATAGTCTAGTCTATAGTCTAGTCTATAGTCTAGTCTATAGTCTAGTCTATAGTCTAGTCTATAGTCTAGTCTATAGTCTAGTCTATAGTCTAGTCTATAGTCTAGTCTAGTCTAGTCTATAGTCTAGTCTATAGTCTAGTCTATAGTCTAGTCTATAGTCTAGTCTATAGTCTAGTCTATAGTCTAGTCTATAGTCTAGTCTATAGTCTAGTCTATAGTCTAGTCTATAGTCTAGTCTATAGTCTAGTCTATAGTCTAGTCTATAGTCTAGTCTATAGTCTAGTCTATAGTCTAGTCTATAGTCTAGTCTATGGTCTAGTCTATAGTCTAGTCTATAGTCTAGTCTATAGTCTAGTCTATAGTCTAGTCTATAGTCTAGTCTATAGTCTAGTCTATAGTCTAGTCTATAGTCTAGTCTATAGTCTAGTCTATCCTAGTCTATGGTCTAGTCTAGGTTCTAGTCTATAGTCTAGTCTATAGTCTAGTCTATAGTCTAGTCTATAGTCTAGTACTATAGTCTAGTTCTATAGTCTAGTCTATAGTCTAGTCTATAGTAGTATGTCTAGCTATAGGTCTTAGTCTATAGTCTAGTCTATAGGTCTAGGTCTTATGTCTAGTTCTATAGTGTCTATAGTCTAGTCTAGTTCTAGTCTATAGTCTAGTCTATAGTCTAGTCTATAGTCAGTCTTATTCTAGTCTATAGTCTAGTCTATAGGTCTAGTCTATAGTCCTCGTCTATAGTCTAGTCTATAGGTCTTAGTCTATAGTCTAGTCTTATAGTCTAGTCTATAGTCTAGTCTATAGTTAGTCATAGTAGTCTAGTCTATAGTCTAGTCTATAGTCTAGTCTTATTAGTTCAGTCTATAGTCTAGTCTAGTAGAGTCTTAGTCTATAGTCTAGTCTAGTTAGTCTAGTCCTATAGTCTAGTCTATAGTCTAGTCTATAGTCTAGTCTATAGTCTAGTCTATAGTCTAGTCTATAGTCTAGTCTATAGTCTAGTCTATAGTCTAGTCTATAGTCTAGTCTATAGTCTAGTCTATAGTCTAGTCTATAGTCTAGTCTATAGTCTAGTCTATAGTCTAGTCTATAGTCTAGTCTATAGTCTAGTCTATAGTCTAGTCTATAGTCTAGTCTATAGTCTAGTCTATAGTCTAGTCTATGGTCTAGTCTATAGTCTAGTCTATAGTCTAGTATAGTCTATAGTCTAGTCTATAGTCTAGTCTATAGTCTAGTCTATAGTCTAGTCTATAGTCTAGTCTATAGTCTAGTCTATAGTCTAGTCTATAGTCTAGTCTATAGTCTAGTCTATGGTCTAGTCTATAGTCTAGTCTATAGTCTAGTCTATAGTCTAGTCTATAGTCTAGTCTATAGTCTAGTCTATAGTCTAGTCTATAGTCTAGTCTATAGTCTAGTCTATAGTCTAGTCTATAGTCTAGTCTATGGTCTAGTCTATAGTCTAGTCTATAGTCTAGTAGACTAGACTATCTATAGTCTAGTCCATAGTCTACTCTCTAGTCTAGTCTATAGTTTGGTCCACAGTCTATAGTAGAATAGTCTAGTCTAAAGTTTAGTCCATAGTTTCTTCTAGAGTCTAGTTTATAGTCTATATTATAGTCTATAGTCTTGTCTATAGTCTAGTCTATAGTCTAGTCTATAGTCTTGCCTATAGTCTTGTCTATAGTCTAGTCTATAGTCTAGTCTATGATATAGTCTATAGTGTAGTATATAGTGTAGCCTTTTCTATAGTCTACAGTCTAGTCTATTGTCTAGTCAGCAGTCAGTCTATAGTTTGGTTAATAGTCTAGTCTATAATCTAGTATATAATGGAATAGTCCAGTCTATAGTCTTGTTTATAGTCTAGTCTATAGTATAGTCTATGGTCTAATCTATATTTTATTTATAATCTAGTCTATAGTTTAGTCTATGACCTAGACTATAATCTTTATTGCCTTGATGTAGTTATGACAATAATCTGGGCTTTACGCTAGTCTCCAGTCCATAGTCAAATCTCCTGTTAACTGTTGTCTAATTTTTTGGCTACTCTCTAGTCTTGTAATTAGTTTGGACATTAGTAAAAGATTTTCGGGTTTATTTCCCTTTTTTTTTTTTTTTTTTTTTAATTTGTATGGAAAAATTTTAAACGCAATTAAATAATTAAAAAAGCATTACAAAATAATGTTTTTTTAATTATTTAAATTATTTTAGGTTTTCATTACAGAATTTGTCATAAAAAATAAATATTTATGGAATTTTTTCATCTAAACTTGTTTTTATTCTAATAAATTTTTACAAAAACCAAATTACTTAAAGATACTTCCTATACGAGATTTTTACTCTCTAGAATTTCTCATAAACAAAATTTAAATAAATTAACAAAAAAGTTATAATCTTAATTACCTTTTGAAATCCATATTTACGTCATTTTATTTGAAAAAATAACTTCTTATGTTTTTAACAAACAATTTTTAAAATCAATCAATGCGGAAACTAAAAGGGAGAACAAACAAATTATATATTTCTTAACAACACAAAAATCCCTAAGGGGAGTATAAACAATGATTTGCACTAAAAACCAAACAAGTATTAATAAATTATTTAAAAAAAAAAATATTGTTTATATATTTTTCAAAAACTCACAAAACAAGTTTGGTTTACATAAAAATATTTCTTTTAAGAGACTTTTTAAACAATGTTCTAAAATATGCTAATAAATGTTTAAAGATTAGATTATAGCTGCTATTTATTTATGTTTTATTTAAGTTATTAATTAACATATTTTAACATATTTATTCTCGAGTATTCTCAACATAAATCAAAGTTTAATTTTAGAATAAAAAGTAAAAGTGTAACAAATAATTGGATTTAATTTTATTTCCAGAATATAAATTATTTAAAATTGTTAAAGTATTAGTTTGTTTTTAAGAGCGTTTGCTCTACATTTAGCAAATTTATTTAATTCTTAATTTAAGTTATAGATTTAATTTTATTACCGCTTGACGTCAAACCGAAATGTCAACTGTAGTGATATATTAAACATTATTTGTTAAGCATGTCTATTTTAAATTTTCTATTCATTTCCATAATTTCCATATAATCAGCCATGTGCTGCTACAATTTAAAATAAATTAGTTATTTTATTATTTGTAAATTTTTATAAAATATAAATTTCTTCATAATTAAATAGCCTTATTAAGTTTTTCATTGCAAAGCTAATTTTTTTAATGAATTATTCATTTTTGTAATGGTTTAAGTAATGAATATTATTAAATAGCAATTTTTATAATAATAATATTTTTAATTGTTACAAATATTTAACATATTTCATTAAAATTTTTCTAATTGTTTAATAAATAGCCGCCTTAAACGAATAAAGTTGTAAACATTTAAAAAATTTTATCATAATGTGAACACAATCTGAGTTCAAATTCGAATGTTAAAAACATTTAATAAAATTGATCACAATGTGATCACAATCTGCATTCACTAATCTGTAAGTAAGTCTCTAGCCTGTTCTATAGCAGACCTGGGCGATTTCCATTAATTTTGCATTAACATTAAATTAAAAAAACTTGCATTAACATTAATTTTTTTTTAATGTAGAAAAAATTGTTAATGCATTAACACATTTAATGCATTTATCCCAGGTCTGTTCTATAGCCTGGTATCTTGGCTTGATTCTAATATAGTCTCTAGTGTAGTCTACACTCTAGTTTCCGGTCTGGTCTCTTGAAAACTCTTGTTCCTTGTCTGCACACAAGTTTAGTTCCTAGTCAGGTTTATAGTCTATTCTAGTCTTTAGGGTAGTTCGTAGTCTGGTCCTTAGTCTAGTCTATAGTTTAGTTCCTAGTCTGGTTTCAAGTCCAATCTCTAGTATAGTATGTAGACTGACTAGACTCTGGTTTTTAGTCTAGTCTTCAGTATAGTTTCTGGTTCAGTCTCTAGTCTAGTCTATGGACTAGTATATAGTCTATAGCCTAGTCTATAGTGTCGTCTAGACTATAGCCTATAGTCTAGTCTATAGTCTAGTCTATAGTCTAGTATATAGTCTAGTCTATAGTCTAGTCTATAGTCTAGTCTATAGTCTAGTCTATAGTCTAGTCTATAGTCTAGTCTATAGTCTAGTCTATAGTCTAGTCTATAGTCTAGTCTATGGTCTAGTCTATAGTCTAGTGTATAGTCTAGTCTATAGTCTAGTGTATAGTCTAGTGTATAGTCTAGTGTATAGTCTAGTGTATAGTCTAGTGTATAGTCTAGTGTATAGTGTAGTCTATTGTCTAGTGTATAGTCTAGTCTATAGTCTAGTGTATAGTCTAGTCTATAGTCTAGTGTATAGTATAGTCTATGGTCTAGTCTATAGTCTATAGTGAGTCTATAGTTAGTTTATCTATCTATCTATCTATCTATCTATCTATCTATCTATCTATCTATCTATCTATCTATCTACTATCTAATCTATCTATCTATCTATCTATCTATCTATCTATCTATCTATCTATCTATCTATCTATCTATCTATCTATCTATCTATCTATCTATCTATCTATCTATCTATCTATCTATCTATCTATCTATCTATCTATCTATCTATCTATCTATCTATCTATCTATCTATCTATCTATCTATCTATCTATCTATCTATCTATCTATCTATCTATCTATCTATCTATCTATCTATCTATCTATCTATCTATCTATCTATCTATCTATCTATCTATCTATCTATCTATCTATCTATCTATCTATCTATCTATCTATCTATCTATCTATCTATCTATCTATCTATCTATCTATCTATCTATCTATCTATCTATCTATCTATCTATCTATGTAGCGTCTGGCTAAGTGTCTAGTTAAGTTTCCCATCAAGTTTCTATTACGGTTTACTGTTTAGTCTCAAATCTTCTCACCACTCTAGTCTGCAGGCCGTAATATTTTCGCAAACTAATATTGCCCAGGAATAGGTCATGTATATAATGGAAAATGTTGCCTACTTATTTTAAGAAATTATTCTTTAAAGTATAAAAAAATTGCAGGAAGATTTAAAACTAAAAAGCAAAAATTTATAACTTTCTAACGAAATTATTATTACTCTTGACATTAGGACTTTGCAAAAACCAATACTCTTCAATTAAAGATAATACATTTTCCCCCTTGATAATTATTTTATTAGAACTGTGATTTTAAAAGATATTAATCATTGCTTATTACATAGCCCTTATAACCTTTGCTTAACGTCATATTTTTTGCTTTAAATATAGAAAAAAAAATGTTAAAAAAGGGTTAATTATCATTACCTAAACATTTTTGCAATAATCTTTAATATATAATTTTATATGCGAAGCATGTTACATTACACACCATTTACTTTTAGTTTTAATTCGAAAAACTAAGTAACTAAATTGTAAATCATGGTAGTTATAAAATATAATTAACATGTTTTTTTATTTGTGTTATAATTTTATAATTATATAGTGAAATGGAAAAAAAAGTTAATTAAAAAATTATTACCTATTACTGGCGGGTTTTATATAATAAAAAGTTGTTTTATTTATAATTTCTACAGAAAATTTAAAAGTCAAAAAGTTAAATTGTATCGCTTTATAAAAGTTTATCATACAAAAACATCATATTGGCATCACTGCTTAAGGACAAATGATTATCCTCTTCTTCTTTTATTGTTGTCATTCAACAGAGTATGACAGTCTTCGTTTAATTTTAAAATATTGCCGTTTTCTGTCAATAATTTGCTTAGTTGATATTATTCAAACTATTAAACTTTTTACATAATTCTTAAACAATTTCCGGATAATGCTCTTTAATAAATATTTAATTACTTTTGTTTATTTATGATATGAATAACATTTCCAGATAAACATCAATTAATATAAAGTTTAGGTCATCAGTAATTACATGGAAAAACGGGTTGACTTTCAATTAGTTTACAGATATAAAAAACTTTAATCGAATACAAATCATCCTATTTTGAAATGAATGATGATATATATATAAATAGATAGATATATTTATATATAGATAGATAGATAGATAGATAGATAGATAGATAGATAGATAGATGATAGATAGATAGATAGATAGATAAATAGATAGATAGATAGATAGATAGATAGATAGAAAGATAGATAGATAGATAGATAGATAGATAGATAAGATAGATAGATAGATAGATAGATAATAGATAGATAGATAGAATAGATAGATAGATAGATAGATAGGATAGATAGATAGTTCTAGTTCATTTCTATATCAGTTCTGGTTTCTGTTGTAAGTTTCAGTTTCGAGTCAGTCAGTATAGTTCTAGATTCCAGGCGTCTAGTTCAGTCTACTTCAGTTCTAGTTCAGTTCTAGTTCAGTTCTAGTGTTCGTTCAGTTCAGTTCTAGTTCAGTTCTAGTTCAGTAGTTCAGTTCTAGTTCAGTTCTAGTTCAGTTCTAGTTCAGTTCTAGTTCAGTTCTAGTTCAGTTCTAGTTCAGTTCTAGTTCAGTTCTAGTTCAGTTCTAGTTCAGTTCTAGTTCAGTTCTAGTTCAGTTCTAGTTCAGTTCTAGTTCAGTTCTAGTTCAGTTCTAGTTCAGTTCTAGTTCAGTTCTAGTTCAGTTCTAGTTCAGTTCTAGTTCAGTTCTAGTTCAGTTCTAGTTCAGTTCTAGTCAGTTCTAGTTCAGTTCTAGTTCAGTTCTAGTTCTAGTTCAGTTCTAGTTCAGTTCTAGTTCAGTTCTAGTTCAGTTCTAGTTCAGTTCTAGTTCAGTTCTAGTTCAGTTCTAGTTCAGTTCTAGTTCAGTTCTAGTTCAGTTCTAGTTCAGTTCTAGTTCAGTTCTAGTTCAGTTCTAGTTCACTTCTAGTTCACTTCTAGTTCAGTTCTAGTTCAGTTCTAGTTCAGTTCTAGTTCAGTTCTAGTTCAGTTCTAGTTCAGTTCTAGTTCAGTTCTAGTTCAGTTCTAGTTCAGTTCTAGTTCAGTTCTAGTTCAGTTCTAGTTCAGTTCTAGTTCAGTTCTAGTTCAGTTCTAGTTCAGTTCTAGTTCAGTTCTAGTTCAGTTCTAGTTCAGTTCTAGTTCAGTTCTAGTTCAGTTCTAGTTCAGTTCTAGTTCAGTTCTAGTTCAGTTCTAGTTCAGTTCTAGTTCAGTTCTAGTTCAGTTCTAGTTCAGTTCTAGTTCAGTTCTAGTTCAGTTCTAGTTCAGTTCTAGTTCAGTTCTAGTTCAGTTCTAGTTCAGTTCTCGTTCAGTTCTAGTTCAGTTCTAGTTCAGTTCTAGTTCAGTTCTAGTTCAGTTCTAGTTCAATTCTAGTTCAGTTCTAGTTCAGTTCTAGTTCAGTTCTAGTTCAGTTCTAGTTCAGTTCTAGTTCAATTCTACTTCAGTTCTAGTTCAATTCTAGTTCAGTTCTAGTTCAATTCTAGTTCAGTTCTAGTTCAGCTCTAGTTCAGTTCTAGTTCAGTTCTAGTTCAGTTCTAGTTCAGTTCTAGTTCAGTTCTAGTTCAGTTCTAGTTCAGTTCTAGTTCAGTTCTAGTTCAGTTCTAGTTCAGTTCTAGTTCAGTTCTAGTTCAGTTCTAGTTCAGTTCTAGTTCAGTTCTAGTTCAGTTCTAGTTCAGTTCTAATTCAGTTCTAGTTCAGTTCTAGTTCAGTTCTAGTTCAGTTCTAGTTCAGTTCTAGTTCAGTTCTAGTTCAGTTCTAGTTCAGTTCTAGTTCAGTTCTAGTTCAGTTCTAGTTCAGTTCTAGTTCAGTTCTAGTTCAGTTCTAGTTCAGTTCTAGTTCAGTTCTAGTTCAGTTCTAGTTCAGTTCTAGTTCAGTTCTAGTTCAGTTCTAGTTCAGTTCTAGTTCAGTTCTAGTTCAGTTCTAGTTCAGTTCTAGTTCTAGTTCAGTTCTAGTTCTAGTTCAGTTCTAGTTCAGTTTACTTCAGTTCTAGTTCAGTTCTAGTTCAGTTCTAGTTCAGTTCTAGTTCAGTTGTAGTTCAGTTGTAGGTCAGTTGTAGTTCAGTTGTAGTTCAGTTCTAGTTCAGTTCTAGTTCAGTTCTAGTTCAGTTCTAGTTCAGTTCTAGTTCAGTTCTAGTTCAGTTCTAGTTTAGTTCTAGTTCAGTTCTAGTTCAGTTCTAGTTCAGTTCTAGTTCAGTTCTAGTTCAGTTCTAGTTCAGTTCTAGTTCAGTTCTAGTTCAGTTCTAGTTCAGTTCTAGTTCAGTTCTAGTTCAGTTCTAGTTCAGTTCTAGTTCAGTTCTAGTTCAGTTCTAGTTCAGTTGTAGTTCAGTTGTAGTTCAGTTGTAGTTCAGTTGTAGTTCAGTTGTAGTTCAGTTCTAGTTCAGTTCTAGTTCAGTTCTAGTTCAGTTCTAGTTCAGTTCTAGTTCAGTTCTAGTTCAGTTCTAGTTCAGTTCTAGTTCAGTTCTAGTTCAGTTCTAGTTCTAGTTCTAGTTCAGTTCTGGTTAAGTTCTAGTTCAGTTTTAGTTCAGTTCTAGTTCAGTTCTAGTTCAGTTCTAGTTCAGTTCTAGTTCAGTTCTAGTTCAGTTCTAGTTCAGTTCTAATTCAGTTCTAGTTCAGTTCTAGTTCAGTTCTAGTTCAGTTCTAGTTCAGTTCTAGTTCAGTTCTAGTTCAGTTCTAGTTCAGTTCTAGTTCAGTTCTAGTTCATTTCTAGTTCAGTTCTAGTTCAGTTCTAGTTTAGTTCTAGTTCTAGAAATTCGAGCGATAGGATACTACGATACAACGAAGGGATACAACAAAGAAAGTATACTTCGTTAGCATACGATATACATATGTATACCTCAGTATAGGATATGCTATTAATCAAAATCATATAAAACTTTCCATTAAGTATATTACCTTTGCCTACTATATAAAATTTTGATTGTATAATTATTAACTAATTATTTTTTTTTTTTCTGTAATTGTATAATATTATTAAAAAATTATTAATTATTTTGATTAAACTTTTTTTGCATTTTTTGTTTTTCTATACATTTCAGTTTTTTAAATGCTCCATTGCTGTTGGAAATTATTGTTTATAAAAACTCGTAAAAATTCTCTAAATATTTTTAATTGTTTAGAGTTTTTTGTTTGAATTCGTAATGAATCACTTTAATGCTGTAAACACGTTTTTATAATTCCCTAATCAAAAATACATGTATAAACAATATTTAAAAGGTGAATTCAAGCATTAAATGCAAATAAAAACAAAAACAGAAAAAACAACAAGCAAATAATATATAAAATTTCCTATAAATACCAAAAAAACATTCGCACCAAAAAACGGCTATAATTAAAACAAGCAACAAACAAACTTAACGGCCACACAGAAAAAGAAAAGGCGATTAAAATAACAATAACGTATGAAGTGCATGTGATGCTGAACAACAGCAGCAGCAACAATTAAGTGACATCAACTCTTTAAAAACTAGAGACACTGAAAAACTCCTACAAACTGTTTAGCAGAAAAATAGCCTTTTTTTGAGACATCATTTCTACTCATTATGGAACTGTCATCGTTTATAAAAGAGACAAAGGATGTTGAATTTCAAGATGTCTACTACACGGTGGAGATGAAGAAAAATTTTGGTAAGTAGAAAAGAAATTATGAAAAAACGATTATTAAGTAACGGATACATGTTAAATTTCATAAAAGCAACAAAATTTTATATTTTGAAAAAAGTACTTTTTCTACTACTTTTTTAAAAATGTTAAATTTTGCTATTTTTGGTTTAATTTTAACTAAAACCTAGTAAATTTTGTAAAAATAACGAAATTTTACAATTTGGAAAAAAGTACTTTTTCTACTACTTTTTTAAAAAATCTTAAATTTTGTAATTTTTTGCTTAATTTTTACTAAAACATAGTAAATTTCGTAAAAATAATGAAAATTTACCATTTTGAAAAAGGTACTTTTTCTACTACTTTTTTAAAATATCTTCAATTTTGCTGTTTTTTGCTTTATATCAACGAAAACACTGTAAATATGTCAAAAAATATAGATTTTTTTTAATTTTGATCATATTTGCAACACTCTGTAAAGGTACTTTTTCTACTACTTTTTTAAAAAATCTTAAATTTTGCTTAAAACAAAATGAAACATCATAAATATGTCAAAAATAACTAAATTTTATCATTTTGTACAAAATTGTAACATTATGAAAAAAGTACTTTTTCTACTACTTTTTTAAAAAATATTAAATTTTGCTATTTTCTGCCTTATACTAACTAAAACATTGTAAATTTCATAATTATAAAAAAATTTTGTAATTTTAAACGAAATTGTAACATTTTAAAAACGTACTTTTTCTGCTACTTTTAAAAAAAATCTTAAATTTAGTTCTTTTCTGTTTTTTACAAACCAAAACATTGCAAATTTTATAAAAATAATAAAATTTTATTTAAAAAAAGTACTTTTTCTACTACTTTTTAAAAAATCATAAATTTTGCTATTTTCTGCTTAATACTAACTAAAACACTGTAAATATGTCAAAAATAACTAAATTTTATCGTTTTAAAGAAAATTGTAAAATTTAAAAAAAGTACTTTTTCTACTACATTTAAAAAATCTTAAATGTTGCTATTTTTTGCTTAATACTAACTAAAACATTGTAAATTTCATAATTATAACAAAATTTTGTAATTTTAAACGAAATTGTAACATTTTAAAAAGGTACTTTTTCTACTACATTTTTAAAAAAATCTTAAATTTTGCTATTTTTCGCTTAATACAAACTAAGAAACTGAAAATTTAATAAAAATAAAATAAAAATTTTAATTTTTAACAAAAATGTATAATTTAAAAAAAATACTTTTTCTACTACTTTTTTAACATATTTTGCTTAATATCAACTTAAATACTTTAAATTTTGTCCAAAATAATTAAATTTAATCAGTTTTTAAAATTTTGAATAAGTACTTTTTCTACTGCCTTTTTTAAAAATATTAATTTTGTAATTTTTTGCTTAATATCAACTAAAACATTATACATTTTATAAAAAATAGCAAAATTTTATAATTTAAAAATAAAATACTTTTTCTACTACTTTTTTAAAAATCATAAATTTTGCTATTTTTCGCTTAATTTTAACTATAACCTAGTAAATTTTATAAAAATTTTGTAAATTTATGATTTTTAAAAAAGTACTTTTTGTTAGCAATTCAACTGCTCGATAATTTATTGCAACTTTGTACTTTGTCCCCTTGTATTTTATAGTATAAATATAATTAAGATTAAATTCCAAGAGCAATAAGAGATATTTATGTAATATTCTATGGAATTTTAAAAATTAATGATTATAAATTATGCATTAATTATTACTTATCAGTTAGCCGTATCACGTCTTCTATTTCTATTGCTTAACATTTACATAGAAACAATAACTTATAATAAATTTACACGTTTATTACAACTAATCGAAACAATACTTATTATAATTAATAATATTTTCCTAATAAGTCTAGAACTGATAATGTTCACATAATAATAAAGGTACTTTTAAAAGAAAACAACATATACCAAAGGTGATTAAAGTGAGGCAATATGGATTTGGCAACAATTTGAAAGTACTTTTTTACTACTTTTTAAAAAATTTAATTTTTTTCATAATTTTCACTTATACAAAGTAAATTTAAAAAAATAACGAAATTTTATAATTTTTAAAATAGTACTTTTTCTACTACTTTTTTAAAATCTAAATTTTTGCGATATTTGGCTTAATAAAAACAAAATTGCTGTAAATTTGTTCAAAATAACTAAATTTTATAATTTAGCACTAAATTATAACATTTTGAAAAAAGTACTTTTTCTACTACCTTTTTTAAAAAATCTTAATTTTTGCTATTTTTTGTATAATTTTAAAAAACAGAAAATTTTATGAAATTTTATAAAAATATTGAAAATTTATGAGTTTGAAGAAGTAATTTTTCTACTACTTTTTTAGAAATGTTAAATTTAGCTATTTTTGGCTTAATATCAACTATGCAGATTGTACAAAATAACTAAATTTCATAATTTTGAACAAAATTGTAACATTTTGAAAAAAGTACTTTTTCTACTACTTTTTAAAAAAGCTTCAATTTAGGTAATTTTAAGTTTAATATCAACTAAAACACTGTAAATTTATTCAAAATAACTAAATTCTACAATTTTGAACAAAATTTTAACATTTTTAAAAAAGTACTTTTACCCCTACTGTTTTAAAACTATTTAATTTAGATATTTTTGCCTTAAAATCAATTAAAATGCTGTAAATTTGTCCAAAACTTAGTCAATTTTATAAAAATATTGAAAATTTATGAGTTTTGAAAAAGTACTTTTCTACTACTTTTTTAAAAAATCTTAAATTTAGCCAATTTTGGCTTAATATCAGTTAAAACTCTGTAAATTTGTCAAAAATAACAAAATTTTGAACAAAATTGTGAAAAAAGTACTTTTGTATTATGACCTTTTTAAAAAATCTTAAATTAAACTATTTTTGGCTTAATACCAACTAAAACACTGTAAATTTGTCAAAAATAACAAAATTTTATCATTCTCAACTAAATTGTAACATTTTTAAAAAAGTACTTTTTTTACTACTTTTTTTAAAAAACCGTAAATTTTGCTATTTTTTGCTTAATGTCAACTAAAACATTGAAATTTTGTCCAAAATATATATATTTTATCATTTTGAATCAAATTGTAACATTTTCAAAAAAGGACTTTCTCTACTACTTTTTTAAAAAATCTTCACTTTAGCTAATTTTGGCTTCATATAACCTAAAACTCTGTAAATATGACAAAAGTAATGAAATGTTATCATTTTGAACAAAATTGTAACATTTTAAAAACAGTACTTTTCCTACTACTTTTTTAAAAAATCTTAAATTTATCAATTTTTGGCTAAATATCAACTAAAACACTGTACATATGTATGACACAAGTAACTAAATATTATCATTTTGAACAAAATTGTAACATTTTGAAAAAAGGACTTTTTCTACTACTTATTTAAAAAACAAAATAAAACACTGTAAAGTTGTCAAAAATAACAAAATTTTTTCATTCTCAACTAAACTGTAACATTTTTAAAAAAGTAGTAAAACTTTTTTAAAAAAAATCTTAAGTTTTGTTATTTTTTGCCTAATGTCAACTAAAAATTTCCTAATGTCCAAAATTTATACATTTTATCATTTTGAATCAAATTGTAACATTTTTAAAAAAGTACTTTTTCTACTACTTTTTTAAAAATCTTTAATTTAGATATTTTTGGCTTAATGTCAATTACAATACTGTAAATTTGTCCATAATAACTAAATTTTATCATTTTCAGTAAAATTGTAGCATTTTTAAAAAAGTACTTTTTTTTACTACTTTTTTAAAAAACCGTAAGTTTTGCTATTTTTGCTTAATGTCAACTAAAACATTGAACATTTTTTTCATGTCAACTAAAAATTTCCTAATGTCCAAAATTTATACATTTTATCATTTTGAATCAAATTGTAACATTTTTAAAAAAGTACTTTTTCTACTACTTTTTTAAAAATCTTTAATTTAGATATTTTTGGCTTAATGTCAATTACAATACTGTAAATTTGTCCATAATAACTAAATTTTATCATTTTCAGTAAAATTGTGGCATTTTTAAAAAAGTTTTGCTATTTTTGCTTAATGTCAACTAAAACATTGAACATTTTTTTCAAAGTTAATACATTTTATCATTTTGAATCCAATTGAAACATTTTCAAAAAAGTACTTTTTCTACTACATTTTTAAAAAGATCTTCAATTTAACTAATTTTAGCTTAATATCAACTTAAACACTGTAAATGGCACGAAAATAACTATATATTATTATTTTGTAGGAAATTATAGCATTTTAAAAAAAGTACTTTTTCTACTACTTTTTTAGAAATTATAAATTTTGCTATTTTTGTTTCAAATTTAACTAAAACATTGTAAATTTGTTAAAAATCATAAAAAATTATCATTTAAAAAAAAGTACTTTTTCTACTACTATTTCCAAAAATGTATTTTTTTGCTTAATTATAACTAAAACATTGTAAATTTTAAGAAAAATAATAAAATTAATTAGCAATACTCTAATATCTAATGACATTTCCTCTATAACTTAATCTTCAAACTCAATGCTAATCTTTTAAACTAATATTTCATTTCTTAAATTAATTTTTGCACAAACTTTGCAATTTTTAATTTCTAAAATGACCTTGTTTAGTCATCATCATAATTTCCGTTTAAAAAGCAAATCTTCTTTAATTATTTGCTTTGATTTTATTGTGTGCAAAAAACCGCAATAGAACTAGTAATAATCAATTAAACATTCAATAAATGTTTAAATAGTTTTTTTTTTCTTTGCAAAACTACAATAGCTAATCACTTAAAAAAAGAATGACGCTGCTTGTTTTGTTGTGTCAGCAAGTAATTGAAAAATCAGTAGTTTTAAAAAACTTGTTCTGACCAATTGACTGACAAGTGATAATTATATCCATGTTAGATGATTAGTAAAGATGCTAACAGGGCGATCATGATGATGATGATGTATTGTTGACACGTTTTATTAAGTTGTTAAATAAAGTCATGCTGATGACTTACTGCAGTTACATTATAGATTTGAAAGACTATCTGCATTAAAGTTGAAAAAATGGGCTCAATATCAGAAATTTAGTTTCAATGTCATCCTTGTTGACAGCCTATGACAACAGCCCCTTCTTAAACATATCGATAACTAACGGTATTTTTGGTAAAGTGTTCCCACGCTTGTTTATTTCTATTGACAAACTATTGCTTTCAGAAACCCCATTACTATGCGCAAAACGTTTCAAAACATTCGTTATTATAACTTGTATTCAATGCAAATCTTTATTTTACGCATAAAAAAAAACAATAAAATTTTAAACACTAATATAAATATCAAGCCATAAATGTTATTTTAAAGCTGCTATAAAACAACAACAATGACATTCAAATGCATTTGTAAAGTCAAGGTATTTTTTTCCAAAAAATCATTCAAAAGTATTCCACAACAAATTTGTTTCATTGCCCAAAAAATAATTCGATTTTTTTCAAAAAGCCATCCTTTAAATTTTAAATGTACAAAATTTTTTATTAACAAAACTCCTACATTAACAACAAACTTGACATTGAATGCTTTCATTTTAAACTTGAGTTTTTGCGAGTTGTTATCTCAATACCAGTTTTGATGATCTAATATACAGATTTTTTTGCAGGAGTCTAGTTTAACTCAATATCGATATATAAGCAACTCTGTTAATGGGTGTTTGACATCATAAATAAACTTAATTTAAATACAGTTTTATACCAGAAATTCAACAAATTTATAAATAAATTAACAATATTATTATTTTTATAAACAAATTTTTAACATTTTAAAAGTAAATTTTCACAAAAATTAGCAAAATTTTAGGTTTTTTTAAAAAAGTAGTAGAAAAAGTACTTTTTTAAAAATCATAAATTTTCAAAATTTTTAGAAAACTCACTAAGTTTTAGTTAAAATTAAGACAAAAATAGCAAAATTAAAGATTTCTAAAAAAGTAGTATGAAAAGTACTTTTTTAAAAATGATAAATTTTTAAAATTTTTATTAAACTAAGTAAGTTTTACTTGAAATTAAGCAAAAAATAGCAAAATTTATGGTTTTTAAAAATAGTAGTAGAAAAAGTGCTTTTTTCAAAATGTTACAATTTTGTTCAAAATTATAAAATTTAGTTATTTTTATAAAATTTACAATGTTTTAGTTGTTATTAAACAAAAAATAGCAGAATTTAACATTTCTAAAAAAGTAGTAGAAAAAGTACTTGTTCAACATACTACTACAATTTTGTTCAAAATGTTACAATTTAGATATTTTTGACAAATTTACAGTGATTTAGTTGGTATTAACCCAAAAATAGCCAAATTAAAGATTTTTAAAAAAAGTAGTAGAAAAAGTACTTTATTCAATATGTTAAAATTTTGTTCAAAATTACAAAAATTAGTTATTTTTGAAAAATTTACAATGTTTCGGTTGGTATTAAGCAAAAAATACAAAAATTTAAGATTTTTAAAAAAGTAGTAGAAAAAGTACATTTTTTAAATGTTACAATTTTGTTCAAAAAACAGCAAAATTTAAGGTTTTTTAAAAAAGTAGTAGAAAAAAAAAGTATTTTTTTCAAAATGTTGCAATTTTGTCAATATATATAAAATTTAGTTTATTTTTTTGTCAAAATTCAATTGGTAAAAAATAAAAAAATTTAAGATTTTAAAAAAGTAGTAGAAAAAGTACTTGTTTCAAAATGTTACAATTCTGTGCAAAATGATAAAATTTAGCTATTACGGTGTTTTAGTTGGTATTAAGCCAAAAAAAGCAAAATTAAAGATTTTTTAAAAAAGTAGTAGAAAAAGTACTTTTTTAACAATGTTGCAATTTTCTGCAAAATGATAAAACGTACTTATATTTGACAAATTTAGACTATTTCAGTTGGTATTAAACCAAAAAAATTGCTTAATTAAAGATTTTTAAAAAAAGTAGTAGAGAAAGTACTTTTTTCAAAATGTTACAATTTTGTTTAGAATGAAAAAATTTTGTAATTTTGGACAAATTTACAGAGTTTTAGTTGATATTAAGCCAAAATTAGCTAAATTTAAGATTTTTTAAAAAGTAGCAAAAAAAGTACTTTTTTCAAAATGTTACAATTTTCTACAAAATGATAAAATTTAGCTATTTTTGACAAATATACAGTGTTTTAGTTTTTATTAAGACAAAAATTGCTATAAATTAAAGACTTTTAAAAAAGTAGTAGAAAAAGTACTTTTTTTTTCTTTTTCGAAATTTACAATATTTTGGTATTTATAAAGCAGAAAATAGCAAAATTTAAGTTTTTTGGAAAAAGTAGTAGAAAAACTACTCTTTTTAAAATATTACAATTTTGTTTAAAATGAAAAAATTGAGTTATTTTTGGCAAATTTACAATGCTTCGGTTGGTATTAAGACAAAAATAACTTAATTGAAGATTTTTAAAAAAGTAGTAGAAAAAGTAATTTTTCAAAATGTTACAACTTTGTTCAAAATTATAAAATTTAGTTATTTTGACAAATTTACAGTGTGTCAGTTTTAAACAAAAATGTAACATTTTGAAAAAAGTACTTTTTCTACTACTATTTAAAAAAAGTGAAATTTTGCTATTTTTGTCTTAATTTAAACTAAAACATTGTATATTTTATAAAAATTATGAACATTTATGATTTTTAAAAAAGTACTTTTTCTACTACTTTTTTTTTGGAAAAATCTTAAATTCGGCTATTTTTGCCTTATTTCAACTAAAACTTTATACATTTCATAAAAATTATGCAAAATTAAGATTTTGAAAAAAGTACTTTTTCTACTACTATTTAAAAAAAGTGAAATTTTGCTATTTTTGTCTTAATTTAAACTAAAACATTGTATATTTTATAAAAGTTATGAACATTTATGATTTTTAAAAAAGTACTTTTTCTACTACTTTTTTGGAAAAATCTTAAATTCAGCTATTTTTGCCTTATTTTAACTAAAACTTTATATATTTCATAAAAATTATGCAAAATTAAGATTTTGAAAAAAGTACTTTTTCTACTACTATTTAAAAAAAAGTGAAATTTTGCTATTTTTGTCTTAATTTAAACTAAAACATTGTATATTTTATAAAAATTATGTACATTTATGATTTTTAAAAAAGTACTTTTTCTACTACTTTTTTGGAAAAATCTTAAATTCAGCTATTTTTGCCTTATTTTAACTAAAACTTTATATATTTCATAAAAATTATGCAAAATTAAGATTTTGAAAAAAGTACTTTTTCTACTACTTTTTTAAAAAATCTCATAATTTTGCTAAAAATTCAAAAACAAATTAGGTTTTAAAGGAAAAATAAGTTTTTTAACAAAAGCAACTGCTTTTTTGAGGAATTTAGTTAAAGCCAGTTAATTTAATGTTTTTTTTTAATAAAATATTAAACAAACTTTAAATGGCTAATTAAAAATACAAGTTTTTGTTTTTTGTTATTAATTAGAAATGAAAGTGTAGTATACGAATTAAATTTCAAAATATGTACTGCATATATAATGGTTAATAAGACAAGTGGGTAAATTGTTAATGACGTCAATACATAATTCATAAAAAAATAATAGAGAAAAATTGTCATTATTCCTATAAATTTGCAAATTAATAATTAACATAAACTGATTAGAGAACTAAATATTATAATGAGTTTCAAGCGATTTCAAAGAAAAATACAAGTTTTTACTTTGAAACTGGTTTTTAGCATTCCGAAAACTGTATTTTTCAGAATGCTTATTGCAAATTGTCATTGCAACACTTTGTTATGTTTGCAAACTTTTAATATGGCTTCTTGTAGTTGTTTTTAAGTTTTACCACATTATGTGGCAAATCTTACTCGCAAATGTCTGCAGTTGGCCAAACAAGTTTCAATTAATAAGCCATGCGATTGTGGGGCAACCAACTCGAATGGCTTAAGTTGCTAAAATTGTTAAATTATGAAAAAATTGTGTGATTTTGTTTTTGCTGACACAAATGTAAATAATGCAATACAAGAAAAAATGTGGTTTATTGAAATTATTAAAAAAATAATGGTATTTTTAAAAATTGTTTTTACACAATTCGCTTGAACTACTTACAACATTTGTTAATAAAAAACTTAAGTTTCTAACATGAAACTAGTTTCCTATATGCAATTTAACAAAAAATTGGCAAAATTTTGTATTTGTAAAAAAAAGTAGTAAAAAAAGTACTTTTTGAAAATGCTTAAATTTCATTATTTTTATTCAAATTTATGACTTTAATTCAAAATTAGACAATAAAATTCCAAAATTTTAGATTTTTGATTTTAAAAAAGTAGTAGAAAAAGTACTTTTTGAAAAATAGTAAAATTTCATATTTTTTATTCAAATTTATGAGTTCTTGTTAGAGTTTAGGAAAAAATTTTAGATTTTTAAAAACGTAGTAGAAAAAGTACTTTTTATAAAATTTTAAAATTTAACTTTTTTCAAATTTATACAATTTGGTTGAGTTAGAGGCAATTTTTTTTTAATTTTTAAAAAAAGTAGTAGAAAAAGTACTTTTTTAAAATGCTAAAATTTCATTATTTTTATAAAATTTTCAATGTTTTAGTTTGTATAAAGCAGAAAATAGCAAAATTTAAGATTTTAAAAAAAGTAGAAGAAAAAGTACCTTTTTCAAAATGTTAGAATTTAGTCAAAATGATAAAATATCTTTATTTTTATTCAATTTACAGTGCTTTGGTTGGTATTAAGCAGAGAATAGTAAAATTTAAGATTTTTTAAAAAAGTACTAAAAAAAGTACTTTTTTTTAAATGTTACAATTTTGTACAAAATTATAAAATTTAGTTACGTTTGACAAATTTACAGTGCATTTGGTTGGTATTAAGCAAAAAATACAAAAATTAAATACTTTTTTAAAAAAGTATGTAGTAGAAAAAGTACTTTTTTCAAAATGTTAATATTTTGTTCAAAATGATAAAATTGAGTTATTTTGACAAATTCGCAGTGTTTAAGTTGAAATTAAGCAAAAAAAAAAAAAAAATCAAATTTTTTTTTTAAAAGTAGTACAATAAGTACTTTTTTCAAAATGCTAAAATTTCATTATATTTATAAAAGTTACAAAGTTTTAGTTGAAATTAAGCAAAACATAGCAAAAATTTAAGATTTGTAAAAAGTAGTAAAAAAGTACTTTTTTAAAAAATAAAGAACTTTGTACTTTTAATAATATTTATAATATTTTAACTCTTATTCCATAGTAGTGAAAAAAAGTTTTCTAATTCAAAATATAAGATTTAAAAGAAAATTAATTAAATATTTAAAAAATTGCTTTCCATCTAAACGTTAATGAACCATAACCCGAGCAGTAAACAATTGAAGATCTCAGTTTTAGATTAAATAAAAAATTTAATTAATTAGTATTTGTTTAACTACTGTGTATTCCCACCATCAAGACAGCTTTGTACACGTTTTGACATTTCTACTATTTGCTATTTATTTTCCTAATTAATTAAAATTGCAAATTAAAAACGTGTCAGTACTTTTTTTAATTTCTACATAAATAAATATTATTAAGTGTTGCATAGCAGTTAAGAATAAAATATAACTAGTATTTTTTCAGTAATAGATATTTTAATTGACTTTACGATTGTCGGACATTAGTATTGTAATAAATTATCTTTTTGCTGTACTTTTGCAATAGTTAACTGGCGTTAATTAGACTTCGCACGAGACCAAGTAACAAATTTATTACCTGTTGACATGTTTTTTATATGTTAATGGGATTGAAAGGGTAAACACCTTGAGTAGATTTAACCATATATAGACTATAGAACAAACTGTAAACTAGGCTATAGACTAAACTATAGAGTAGACTATAGAATAACTAGACTAGACTATAGACTAGACTATAGACTAGACTATAGACTAGACTATAGACTAGACTATAGACTAGACTATAGACTAGACTATAGACTAGACTATAGACTAGACTATAGACTAGACTATAGACTAGACTATAGACTAGACTATAGACTAGACTATAGACTAGACTATAGACTAGACTATAGACTAGACTATAGACTAGACTATAGACTAGACTATAGACTAGACTATAGACTAGACTATAGACTAGACTATAGACTAGACTATAGACTAGACTATAGACTAGACTATAGACTAGACTATAGACTAGACTATAGACTAGACTATAGACTAGACTATAGACTAGACTATAGACTAGACTATAGACTAGACTATAGACTAGACTATAGACTAGACTATAGACTAGACTATAGACTAGACTATAGACTAGACTATAGACTAGACTATAGACTAGACTATAGACTAGACTATAGACTAGACTATAGACTAGACTATAGACTAGACTATAGACTAGACTAGACTAGACTAGACTAGACTAGACTAGACTATAGACTAGACTATAGACTAGACTATAGACTAGACTATAGACTAGACTATAGACTAGACTATAGACTAGACTATAGACTAGAACTATAGACTAGACTATAGACTAGACTACAGACTAGACTATAGACTAGACTATAGACTAGACTATATACTAGACTATAGACTAGACTATAGACTAGACTATAGACTAGACTATAGACTAGACTATAGACTAGACTATAGACTAGACTATAGACTAGACTATAGACTAGACTAGACTATAGACTAGACTATAGACTAGACTATAGACTAGACTATAGACTAGACTATAGACTAGACTATAGACTAGACTATAGACTAGACTATAGACTAGACTATAGACTAGACTATAGACTAGACTATAGACTAGACTATAGACTAGACTATAGACTAGACTATAGACTAGACTATAGACTAGACTATAGACTAGACTATAGACTAGACTATAGACTAGACTATACTAGACTATAGACTAAACTATAGACTAGACTATAGACTAGACTATAGACTAGACTATAGACTAGACTATAGACTAGACTATAGACTAGACTATAGACTAGACTATAGACTAGACTATAGACTAGACTATAGACTAGACTATAGACTAGACTATAGACTAGACTATAGACTAGACTATAGACTAGACTATAGACTAGACTATAGACTAGACTATAGACTAGACTATAGACTAGACTAGACTACTATAGACTAGACTATAGACTAGACTATAGACTAGACTATAGACTAGACTATAGACTAGACTATAGACTAGACTATAGACTAGACTATAGACTAGACTATAGACTAGACTATAGACTAGACTATAGACTAGACTATAGACTAGACTATAGACTAGACTATAGACTAGACTATAGACTACTATTCTAGTCTATATAGTATATAGACTACTCTATAGTCCAGACTATAGACTCTATAGTCCAGACTATAGACTCTATAGTCCAGACTATATACTACTCTATAGTCCAGATTATAGACAATTCTATCGCCCATACTATAGACAATTCAATAGCCCAGACTATTCTATAGTCCAGAATATAGACTATAGTCTAGACTATAGAATATACTATAGTCTAGACTATAGAATATTCTATAGTCAGGACTATAGACTATTCTATAGTACAGACTATAGACTATTCTTTAGTCCAGACTTTAGACTATTCTATAGTCCAGACTATAGACTATTATATAGTCAAGACTATAGACTATTCTATAGTCAGGACTATAGACTATTCTATAGTCCAGACTATAGACTATTCTATAGTCCAGACTATAGACTATTCTATAGTCCAGACTATAGACTATTCTATAGTCCAGACTATAGACTATTCTATAATCCAATTATTTTGTTCACTGAATGTGTGTGAATTTATTATATCTCTAGCAAAACATATTCGTACGTGTCACATTCATCATCTATTTGGGGTCTTTCCGTCTGTCATACAAATATTTACTTGTGATACATTTCAATTAAGATTTATTTAATTCTATCAAAATGCAAAATGTTTATGGACATTATTTTTATGGCATAATAGAAAAATATGTGTCAAATATATTTAAAAAAGAAACTACAGAAGACCCTCTTACAATAGGAATTTAATTTATAGATACCTAGTGGAAAATTTTTTGTAATATCCTTGTGAGTGAGTGATTGGAATTTTAATAGGAAAACCGTTAGAAAATAATAGTGTGGTCAACTCGAAAGTAGTAAACTTTTTGAAAAAGTATCTAAACTGTTAAAGAAATCTGTTTTTTATGATTAAAATTTAAAAATCTTTAAGAAAAGATATAAAATTATATTATTTAATGAGTTCTTTATATTCTTACGAAATAAATATAAATTATTTATGATTTTTTATGATTTTTTATTATTCCTAGTCTAAATGCCATAATTTTAAAATTGTGTTAAAAAGAATTTATTAATTAAAAGTAATTTATGAGACAGTAATTGTTTTTTATTTAATTTTAAAGCTATTTCTCTTGTTTATAAAAAATAGAAATGTATTTTTAATAAAAAAGATTTTAAAGAGTCTGCTGTTTTTTAAAAAAATAAATGTAGATAAAAACAATGTTGTTTTTATTGTAATTTAAAATTGTATTAAAAACGTTTTAGAATTATTTAAAATTTCTTTGTTTTTAAAATTTGTATTTGTTGATGATTTTTTTTTTTAATCTTTCCAAATTAGTCGTGTGAGTATAAATTCAAATTTTTATGCATTTATTGAACTGTTAAATGTTAATTAATTTACTTTTATACAAAATCAATGACAATTTGTCGTCTGTTTAAACAAATTTGTTAGGCTTTTATTAAATTTATTTTAGGTGATTAAACTTTGTAAACAAAAATCTTGTTAACTGAATTTTAAATCAGTTGATAAGTTTACTTTAGTTGTTTTTCAGAAGATTTTTGTGAGTCATATAAAAAATATACCTTGTTTTTATAAATGACTTTTTCTTTATTAACTATTTAATATAATTATTTAAATGCCATGACAATTTAAGTGTTAAGATCTTAACAAAGATCAACAATTAAGTGGTAAACACAATTTTACACTTAATTTTATTAATAGTATTACAAGTATAATAAATGTTTCTTTATTTATCTGGTAATTACCTACTGCAGCCATTTTCTTCACATTGGAAAAACACGTGCCAATTTTCTTTTTTTGACAAAGAAAAACATTTTTCTTTAATTAAATACAAAACTGCTTTATTTTTTAACATAAATGTAGGCGTCATCAAAAAAATGTATGTTAATTTACCAAAAGTTCATTGTACTCAACACTAAAAATTTAATTTTAACTTTAAGTTTTATTAAACTCACAAATTTATGAAAATTTTATCGTAATATGTTTTCTACGTAAACAAGTTTTATTTAAAACAACTCAATTTTCTTTTATTTTATTAAAATATAATCATACTTATTATTTTCTTCTAATATTCTAGCAATATAAACACTTTCTTGTAATTAAGCGTTTTTATTTGTTACGCATGTTTACAACACTTGTTAAATGTGCCAAAATGTCTGCATTTCTTTGTTTATTTACAGTTGTTTCAAACAACTTGTTTGTTATTGTTTGCTTGTTTGGCAAAATGCCTGACATTTGATATGCAAACTTTGTATTGCAAAAACATGTTCATTCACATCTTTGTGTGCTTATGTTTATTTGTTTTGAACTTGCACGTTTTTGTTTTTTTCTTTTACTCGCCGTTAATTTCATAATGTCAAGTTTTTGTTATTGTTTTGCTGCCTCTGCTCTTTTCTTATGTTTATATTTGTTGCTTTTTGCTTTTGTTTACGGTAATTCTAATTGTGAATGCTTATACAATTTCAATTTGTTGTTGTTGCTGTTTAAAATAATGTGTTTGCTTGCATTTATTTTTTTATTATTTCTTTATTCTTGTGTAAATTTACTTTAAGTTAATTAATCATTGCTTTTCACTCAGGTTAGAGAAATATCAGAACATAATAAGCTATAGATCAGTCTATAGTCTAGGCTATAAACTGATTTCTAGACTAAACTATAGATTAGTCTATTTTCTAAACTTTAAATAAGACCATAGTCTCAACTATAGATCAGTCTGGGATCAAAACTACTGTCTAAACTAGATTATAGATCAGTCTTTAACATAGACAGGTATAGACTGTAAATCAGTCAATATTCTGAGCTTTATTTCAGACATTAAACTATAGATCGGTCTATAATCAAGGTATAGTATAGACTGTAGGTCAGTCTTGATCAGTTTATACTATAGACTGTAGATCAGTCAAAAATTCAAATTATATTTCAGATTCTAGACTATATTTCAGACTCAAGACTATAGATGGGTCTATAGTCTAAAGTTTAGACTCTAAACTGTATATGTAGTATAGATCAGTCTGTAATATAGACTATAGATCAGTTTGTAGTCTAGACTATGGATCAGTCTGAAGTCTAGACTATAGATCAGTCTGAAGTCTAGATTATAGATTAGTCTGTAGTCTAGACTTAGATTAGTCTGTAGTCTAGATTATAGATCAGTCTGAAGTCTAGATTATAGATCAGTCTGTAATATAGACTATAGATCAGTCTGTAGTCTAAACTATAGATCAGTCTGTAGTCTAGACTATAGATCAGTCTGTTATCTAGACAATAGATCAGTCTGTAGTCTAGACTATAATCAGGCTCTGGATCAGTCTGTAGTCTAGACTATAGATCAGTCTGTAGTTTAGAGTATAGATCAGTCTGTAGTCTAGACTATAGATCAATCTGTAGTCTAGACTATAGATCAGTCTGTAGTCTAGACTATAGATCAGTCTGTAGTCTAGACTATAGATCAGTCTGTAGTCTAGACTATAGATCAGTCTGTAGTCTAGACTATAGATCAGTCTGTAGTCTAGACTATAGATCAGTCTGTAGTTTAGAGTATAGATCAGTCTTTTATCTAGAATATAGATCAGTATGTAGTCTAGACTATAGATCAGTCTGTAGTCTAGAGTATAGGTCAGTCTGTAGTCTAGAGTATAGATCAGTCTGTAGTCTAGATTGAGAGTTTTCTATAGAATTAGGTTAGGATAAGTTTTCTATAGAAAATTCTTTTGGAACTCGAGTTTTCTATATAAAATTTTATTGCGATACAAGTTTTCTATAAAAAATTGTGTTGGAACACAAGTTTTCTGTTGAAAACTGTGTTGGGACACAAGTTTTCTAGAGAAAATAGTGCCGGGATACAAGTTTTCTATAAAAAATCGTATTGGGATATACAATTTGCATAGAAAATAAATTTTGAACTCAAGATTTCTTGAGAAAACTGTTGTAAAACAAAATTGTCTTTGAAATCTCTTATGGAATCACTGTAGATAAGTTTTCTTTTGAAAATTTTATTCAATTTCTTATAAATACCTTTTCTTTTTATTACTTTTCAGTTAAAGTCATTGGCCAGCGTGAAATACTCAAAGGTGTTAGTGGCAGTTTTCGTAATGGCCAATTATCGGCCATTATGGGACCCTCGGGTGCCGGCAAAAGTAGTCTTTTAAATGCCATATCAGGTTACTGGTAAGAATTTTTAAGTTTTAATTAAAATATGAAATAATATTTATACGTAAAACCTTTTATATAACAAATTACCTTTATTTAGTACTTCCGGTGTTTCGGGCCACTTAAAAATTGATCGTAAAAACTCTTGCTATATCACGCAAGAAGATCATCATCAAACTTTGCTATCGGTAGAAGAACTAATGAATTTGGCTTGTGATTTGAAAATAAAACGTGAAGCTTGCAATAATAAGAAACAATTGATAGAAGATATTCTAGTAAATTTGAACTTAAATCATAGACGTAATGTAAAAGCCAATAAATTGAGTGGAGGTGAAAGAAAACGCCTCTCGGTGGCTTTGGAATTGGTGGCCAATCCTAAAATATTCTTTTTAGATGAACCCACTAGTGGTTTGGATGAGGTGACGGCTCTGCAATGCATACGATTATTAAGTCATTTGGCTAAACAAGGTCACACTGTGGTGTGTACCATACATCAACCCTCGGCCACGATTTTTAATTATTTCGATAATGTTTATGTTTTGGCTCAGGGCAAATGTGTCTATCAGGGTCCTCCCTTGGGTTTAGTGCCGTTTTTGGATCAGGCTCAAATGGAGTGTCCTAAACACTACAGTCCTTCGGATTATAGTAAGTGGGAAGTAAGTTTTTTTTATAATTTTTTTTTAATTGTTTTATTATTTTTCTATTTAGTCATCGAACTTTGTGATTTTGAGGGACCCAATATTATCAATCACTTATCCTCCCTCACGGACAATGGCAAACTTATCTACAGTCCTCCCTTGCTTATAGACAACAATAAAAATGTTTCGGATAAAGGCGTGGCTACTGCCGATTCTTCTCCCTTTATATTTCGTCATGCTGTTACCTCTTTCTTCCCCGAAATTAACCAAACTCCCGGTTTTTCTTCTCTATTAACAAAATCGCATAATTCTTTCCTTAACGGCACTTCTCTGCTAGTTGAACACTTGAAAATGTTTTCCAAAAATCTATCAAAGTCTTCGGAAGGTACTTCGGGTTTTCAGCAGTTTTGTGTTTTAACGCGCATTATGTTTTTGCGGATTCTACGGGCTCGCATTCCAATCATGATACAGTTTATACACCACGCCATGGTGGGTTTGTTTTTCGGTGAGTTTTGATTGAAAATCAAATCATATATTCAAGGTTAAAGGTTGTAATGTTAATTTCCTCTTTTACAGGTTTACTTTTCTATAATCTAGGCAATCAGGGTTCACATATGTTTGCTCATTTGAAATTTTGCATTAGTGCTATTTTGATGATAGCCTATACACAAGTAACCATACCGGTGTTGACCTGTAAGTCCATAAAAGTACTATATTTAAGAAAATTTTATAAAATTTCGTTTTTTTTTTTCAGTTCCTTTAGAAGTACAAATTGTTAAAAAGGAAACCTTTAATCATTGGTATTCCTTGACTCCCTACTATATGGCTATGAGCATAAGTCGTCTACCTTTGCAGGTATTTATCCGTCTCCTTTCCACTCTTTACTTTTGGCTTATTCATTTGTTTCCTTTAGATTTTATATAATGTTATTTATCTCACCATTATATATTGGATGACCGGTTTTCCTCCTCAATGGTGGCGTTTTGCCATCTTTATTGCTGTGGGTCTAATGACTTCATTTGTGGCCGAAGGTTTAGGTTTGTCCATAGGAGCAACATTTAGTATAACGGTAAGGATGTTGAGGATATATTCAAAAGGAAATTTTCTATAGAAAACTTTTGCTGCAATCAAGTTTTTCACAAACTTGACTATAGATCAGTGTATAGTCTCGACTATAGACCTGTCTCTAGTCTTGTCTATAGATCAGCCTATAGCCTTCAATATAGATTAGTTTATAGTCTTGACTATAGATCAGTCTATAGTCTTGACCATAGATCAGCCTATAGTCTTGACTTTAGGTCAGTCTATAGTCTTGACTATAGATCGGTCTATAGTCTTGACTATAGTCATGACTATAGATCAGTCTCTAGTCTTGACTATAGATCCGTCTATAGTCATGATTATAGATCACTCTCTAGTCTTGATTATAGATCAGTCTATAGTCTTGGATATAGATCTGTCTATAGTCATCACTATAGATCTGTGTATAGCCTTCACTATAGATCTGTCTATAGTGTTCACTATAGATCAGTCTATAGAGAGATCAGTCTGTAGTCTTGACTATAAATCAGTCTATAGTCTGGACTATAAATCAGTCTATAGTCTGGACTATAAATCAGTCTATAGTCTGGACTATAAATCAGTCTATAGTCTTGACTGTAGATCAGTCTATAGTCTTGACTATAGATCTGTCTATGGTCTTGACTATAGATCAGTCCATAGTTTTGACTATAGATCAGTCTATAGTCTTGACTATAGATCAGTCTATACTCTTGACTATAGATCAGTCTATAGTCGTGACTATAGATCAGTCTATAGTCTAGACTATAGATTAGTCTATAGTCTTGACTATAGATCTGTCTATGGTCTTGACTATAGATCAGTCCATAGTTTTGACTATAGATCAGTCTATAGTCTTGACTATAGATCAGTCTATACTCTTGACTATAGATCAGTCTATAGTCGTGACTATAGATCAGTCTATAGTCTAGACTATAGATTAGTCTATAAACTTGACTATAGATTAGTCTATAGTCTTGACTATAGATCAGTCTATAGTCTTGACTATAGATCAGTCTATAGTCTTGATTATAGATCAGTCTATAGTCTTGACTTTAGATCAGTCTATAGTCTTGACTATAGATCAGTCTATAGTCTTGACTATAGATCAGTCTATAGTCTTCACAATAGATCAGTCTATAGTCTTGACTACAGATTAGTCTATAGTCTTGACTATAGATCAGTCTATAATCTTGACTATAGATCAGTTTATAGACTTGACTATATATTAGTCTATAGTCTTGACTATAGATCAGTCTATAGTCTTGACTATAGATCAGTCTATAGTCTTGACTATAGATCATTGTATAGTCTTGACTATAGATCACTCCATAGTCTTGACTATTTATCAGTCTATAGTCTTGACTAAATATCAGTCTATTGCTTTGACTATTTATCAGTCTATAGTTTTGACTATAGATCAGTCTATAGTTTTGACTATAGATCAATCTATAGTCTTAACTATAGATCAGTCTATAGTCTTGACTATAGATCAGTCCATAGTCTTGAATATAGATCAGTCTATTGTCTAAACTATTGATTATACTATAGTATAGTCTACATAGGCTTAGTTGGAACTCAAGTTTTCTGTAGAAAATTTCGTTGAGATAAAAGTTATCTTTAGAAATCAATTTTTGACGGAATAGATGTTTCCTTTTTCTTCTCTTTTTTAGAACGGTTCCGTTGTGGGGCCCATGATCATTGCCTCCTTTATAGGTTTAGCCATTTATGGCTTTGATTTTGCCCCCCAAATACCTGACCTCATGAATTTCGGCATGAAAACCAGTTTTATGCGCAATGGAGTAGTGGCTTTGGTTTTAACACTCTTCGGTTATGGTCGTGAAACTTTAGATTGTGATGAAATCTATTGTCATTTTAGTGATCCTCGAGTACTGTTGAGATTCTTAGATTTGGAAAAGGTCACTTTGCAGCAACAATTTATGTATTTATTTGCTTTATTGGTATTATTTAGATCATTGCTGTATATAAGTTTAAGGGTACAATGTAAAACATAAGTGGCATGAAATAGGGAAGAGGATTAGATATTTAAAAGCAAACATTCCCAAAATATATTATTGTAGATTAAACTTAAGAACCATAACACTGTAGATGTGTGGCATACAAAGTAGTTAGAGCGTTTTAAGTTTATATTAGGAATTTGAAAGATTTGAGGTTAAGTTTTTTTTGAAAATTAAAGTTTTTAAAGCAAACATTATAGAAAAATGGTTTAGGGTGGAACAATTTATAAGTTAATAATTGGTTGAGCCAAACGAATTGGAATTCTTTAGTAATTTTTTCGAACCAAAAATTTACTACTATTGAAACTCTTAATTTTAAGTTTAATTTGTTTGGTTTTCATACAAAAAGGTTTTCGAAATAGTTTCTAAACATTTCTTATGAAAGAAAACTGTGATAATTTTAATAAAGTTTAAAATAATTAAAAATATTTTGTAACAAAATTGTTAAGAATTAAGTTAGTTTTAAAGTTAATTTAAAAAAAAATTATACAAAAATCTTAGAAAATTATGAAAATTTTATAAAAAAATTAAAATGAAATTATAAAAAAGCTATAAAACTGCTAATTTATATAAATCCTTAAGCAGTGACTCAGTATTTGCCCTAAACTTTTTCCATTTAATTGCTTAATTTGTTTATTTAAAAAATGCCTTCTCTTGCTTAAAATTTTTATTTTTAATTGTATATAAATTATTGATTATTTAAAAACTATATTTAATCAGTTTCCTTTTTTTTTTGTAAAATTGTTAGAAATTTTAAATAAATCTCATAAGTTTAAGTTTTTTCCAGAAACATTTCCAATATATTTTATTAAATAAAGCTTTAATATATTCTTTAGATTAAGAAAAATCTACTTATAAAGGGTGATATTGTTAAATGTATACTCATTTTTTAATGTAAATATAACAAAAAGTTTTTTTAAACTAAAATTAGTTTTAATATAAAATTTTAACCTCAAGTCAGACAGATCTATAGTCAAGAATAGAAACTGATCTATAGTCAAGACTAGAAAATAATCTCTACTCAAGACCAGAGACTGATATATAGTCAAGACTGATCTATAGTCAAGACTATAGACTGATCTATCGTCAAACCTATAGACTAATCTATAGTCAAGCCTATAGTCTAATCTATTGTCAAGCCTATAGACTAATCTATAGTCAAAACTAGAGGCTCATCTATAGTCAACGCTATAAACAAATCTATAGTCAAGTCTAGAGACTGATCTGTAGTCAAAACTATAAACTGATCTTTAGTCAAGACTATAGACTAATCTATAGTTAAGACTATAGACTGATCTATAGTCAGGACTATAGACTGATCTTTAGTCAAGATTATAGATCAGTCCATAGTCAAGACTGTAGACTGATCTGTAGTCAAGACTATAAACTAATCAATAGTCTAGACTATAAGTTGATCTATAGTCAAGACTGATTTATAGTCAAGGCTATAAGCTGATCTATAGTAAAGACTATAGACTGATCTATAGTCAAGACTATAGACTGACCTATAGTCAAGACTATAGAAAGACTATAGACAGATATATTCAAGACTATAGACTATAGGCTGGTCAATAGTCAAGGCTATAGACTAATCTATAGTCAAGACTACAGACTGATCTATAGTCAAGACTGTAGACTGATGAGTAGGCAAGTCGATAGACTGATCTATATACAAGACAAGAGAATGATCTATAGTCAAGACTTTAGACTGATCTATATGCAAGACTATAAACTGATCTATAGTCAAGACTTTCGACTAATCTTTAATCAAATCAAAAATCTACTCAAGACTATAGACTGATCTATAGTCAAGACTACATACTGATCTATATTCAAGACTATAGACTGATCTTTAGTCAAGACTGTATATTGGTCTATAGTCAAGACTAGATTGATCTATATCGACAATACCAGAGACTAACCTATATTCAAGATTGATGTCTAGAAATGACTATAGGCTGATCTGCAGTTAAGATTACAGAGTGAAATACAGTCAAGACTATAGAGTGAAATGCAGGCAAGATTATAGACTATTGTTAAGTCTAGACTATGGACTGATTTATAGTCAGGACTATATTCTAATTTTAAGTCTAGACTATAGTCAAGACTACAGCCTGACCTATATTCTTGACTATAGACTAATTAAAGCTTTTTGAGAAAACTTTAATATAAAAAAAGCTTTTCTTAAAATGTTTCTTTTTAAATTTTTAGAAAAATATTTTTTATTTTCTAAAATAAAAGTATTACAATAAAGGTCCATTCATTTAAACTACAATTAAAATTAAAAAAAAAATCTAAATAATTTACAAGTAAAATATCTGTAAATTTACAGCATAAAAATTAAATCAAGAAAAAATTTACAAAAGAGTCTACTTCTTATTGGCACTGCCAATTTTTTCTTTACGTTTCTTAACATGTTTCTTAATCTTGACTTTACGTTTTTCGGCCTTGGCTTCCTTAACCGCTTTCTTGCGCGCTTTTTTACTTTCAGGTGATTCATCACGAGGACGTGAAGAGTTTTTAAATTTAGGATTTTCATCATCATCATCTTCTTCTTCGGTATCAGTTTCTTCGTCCTCCTCCTCCTCTTCATCACCAGCGACTTGTTGTTCCTCTTTAGATTTCTCCTTGGATTTTTTAATATTTTTCTTATTTTCCTCCGATTCTGTTAGAATATCTGGTTTCTTTTGCACTTCCAATTGATCGTTAAGACCCGTAATTTTACCATAAATCAAATTAGCCTTTTCGCCCTTTTTAGCTTTGTCCACATCACGCTCAAAATAGCGCACCTCATCCAAACGCTTGGGTATAAAAGTATTTTGCCAAACTGCCTCATCGATTTTCTCTTGCGCTGTTATTGCCTCAAAATCACGATCTTTAATTTGTTCGGAAATCTTTTCCAAACAAGATTCCATATTTTCCTCGGTTATAGTTTGATCGGTAATAAAATCAAACAGTTCCTTAACAGTCATAGTAGCCACTGATTTTTTACGGAAGAACTCGGAAACATTGGTGCAATCTTTACGCAAGAAATCAAAAGCATGTGGATGATCATGTTCCACAGACTGCGAGACATCTATGATGATAAGCTGACCATCTTGTACTAAAATATTGAATTCCGAAAGATCAGCATGAACCAAACGACATTTATTATAGATTTTCCACATTAAAACCACACAGTCACGATAAAGTTCTCTGGCCTTGGAAGTAGTTATCTCTACATCTTTTAGTTTAGGCGAGGGCCAACCATTTTTGCCACAAAATCTCATAACCAAAACATGGGAACGCAGTAAAATGGGTTCGGGCACTGGCACCCCAGCATTAAACATTCTTAAATAGTTACGCATTTCCTTCTCCGCCCATGTGCGTACCATTTTACGAGGATTTGATTTACAATAACCGTGACGGAAACGAAACTCTCCACTCACATACTTATCACGATCTTTAAACACTAATATCGAGGTTTTATAGATCTTTATAGCAAACTCATCATCTGTATCACGGGCCAAAGCATGATAAACATTGGCCTCTTTGCCGGTGGAAATGCAACCATTGATTTCTTGAATCAAGCCACGATTCAATAGCTTAAACAAAATCATTCTAGTACGAGGATCCATTACCTGTTCTGCTGTGGCTCGATCATGTTTATCACGTATTTTCACTTTATTATCCTGTTTGGAGCCAAAATTAACCAATCGATTTGCCGCCTGAGCCGACATATTGGTAGTGGGATCATATTTTTCCACATTAATGCGTGCTGAATAACGTGTAAACATTTTTTCATTAGGTTGATAACTGCTGACACGTTGTGTGGAATTGGAGCCACCTGTATTACCACCACCACCTCCTCCTGAACTTAAAGAAACTTGATTGTGGTTGTGTTTCTGAAAACCTGCATAATTCTCCTCATAATCATAATTATCCTCATAGTCTTCATCCTCCTCATAATCATCATAATCCAAATCACACTCTTCTTCATTTTCCTCCTCCGCCTCCTCTTCTTCATCTACATCCTCATTTAAAATCTTTTCTTTTAAATCATCTTTTTCATCCGGTTTTTCATTTAAATCTTTAAACATAACATGTTTAACCGTTAATTTACTAAATTCACTGGCCAAATTTTCCTGTTAATTTAAATAAAAACATAATTTCATAAAATTTTCCATAAAAACTAGATTTCATTGAAGAGCTCTCACTTTAAACGGCTTTGGTGCCTCCTCCTCTTCTTCGGCATCACTAAATTGATGTAAATCTGTCATAGTTTAGTTTTTTCAACAATATTTTTATTTATATTTGATGTTTTCCCCAATTTTTATTAAAATTTTTATACAAAATTTGTAATTAAAAGAATTTATACAAACTTCCACACGTGTTTGTTGTTTATGTTTCTCAAACTGGTGAAATTGTCAAAATCAACAGCTGTTTGTATAAATAAAAACTTGGCTGCACTTTTAAGCAGAGCTGGCAGCAAATAATTTCATTTTCTAATTATTTTATATATTTTACAGAAAAATTATTTAAATTTTAATAGAGAAATCCATATTTGAATTAAAAAATATAAAAAATATTCAATTCAATTAAATTTTTAATTAAACTATTCAAAATCAATCATTTTCCTGTTAAAAAGATTAAATTTGTGATTAAAATAATAACACTCCCATGCCCTCTGTTTCATTCCTTTATATTCCCCTAAAGTATGGCAACCAGAGAGTTGCGCCGATTCGGCTTAAAGCCGACTAAGCCTAGCCGCCGAACAAAATGTCAAAACCGGCGCCACTGAAAATTTTTCAGCTTAATATACGGCTTAAAAATTTCGCCATATTTTGTACAATTTACAGAAAACTTTCGCTAAATTTATGGAATTTTACAATATAAAATTAATTTGTTTTCATTTAAGCAAGTTTTCTTTTATCTAATAATAAGCCGCTCATTGAATTTTGATCGCTGTAGAACTTTGCTCAACGTTCGATGTATCTGCTTCGCCTCAGATATTTTCGTGTTTTACGCGCCAAATTCGAGTCGCTGCTTTTGCTTCAAACCAGCTTCGTTGACGCCAACGGAGCTACACCTTTTTACATTGCTGGTATGTCATACCGTAAAGGGCTAGGATATCGAACATGTGTATTTTAAATGGAAAGTGCAGTTGATGTCAATTCTGCCGACTGCGAAAAGAAATTCTGCTAGAATTTTTCGCGCCAAACTGTTTTCTGCATTTTTTATTTGCAAAAAAATCTGTTGTTGTGTGTGTGCAAAAATCTAAAATGACAGTAATGATATTCTTTGAATAAAAAAATAATTTTTTACTAACAATTGAAACTAATAAGATTGTATGCTACACTACTATACCGAGGGTCATTGAGCAAAGAAACAGCAACGGGTTTAATTTAGTTAAATTGTTAATAACTACGATGAAAATGTTTTTCCAGGCGGAGTTTGTTTTCGTTTAATACCCAAAAGTGTTTATTGAAATGTAGATTTGGAAGATTAAAAAATGTAAGTAATGGTGTTAATTATTTATTTATTTGTCTATGAAGAACGTCTTTCTTTTCAAGAAAGAGGAGGCATCATGATGGTCTCCTGGAAGAATGCCCACAAGAGAGTGGCAATTGTATACCTCCCTAGTCACCTAGGCGGGTGGTGACATGGTATATTATCACCTAGAGGCAATGGAAGGAAGTTGATTGCCGTATTCAGGGGGTCTCCTTGGGATACATACTTATTATTATACCATTGATCTCAGCAGAATCACTAACATACACCCATAATAATGTGCCTTTCAGTGAAGCTCTTGTTGTCTCCAAACACTATGGTGGCCGAATATTTACAAGAAACAATTGTTAAGCCGCCTTTTATACAAATTTATAGCTTTGTAGAGAATGTCTTCACGGACCTAGAGGATATAACCTGGCTAGGTATGTAGATGTTGTTTGGGCCAAAATATTGGTACTAACCATTGTGGGCTTTATGTCGACTTTAGATCCCTTATAGTTGCCACACTATACCAAATAAGCATTCTTGCTGGAATTAAAGTTTAAAACAAGTTTAATTCCAGTCAAACATTCAAATTTCAAGTGTTGAAATACACTTTCATTACACTTTAATTCAATAGCATTCTCCAGTGAAAACGAAACTTGAATTCAAGTCGAACATTACAATGTTTTTACAGTATAATTCAATGCACGAAATCTATATATGTACATACATACGTATATAAAATTCTAACGTTACTGACTGACTGACTGATTCATCATCGTAGAGCCTAGAGCCTTGAAGCTAAAGAGCTGAAATTTGGGCAGGAGGTTGCTCTCCCACCAAATGTATCCAATAAGACGGGATTTTTGGAAATTCGAATTTTTTGGGGGTTAAAAAAGGGTAAAAACGTAAATTCGGTAACCTCAAATCTCATAAACTAGAAAAGTTACAAAAACAGTAGAAGCTTATCGTCGTTCATTTAAAAAAAAGCGGACAGGTGTCCGGTAATTTTTTCAAATTCGGCCCCTTTGGGGAATAAACGGGTAGAAACTGTAATTTGGTACTTCTTTTGCACCCCATGTATCCAAAGTATATTAATAAAGTAGCGACATCTCTTGTTGTACAACAACATCTACAACAACCACATATATTTTGTTTTTGGAATAATTTAAGATTGTGTCAAAATAAAATTTCCTTGAACAACAATGTGAACAAAACATAAATAAAAAATATTACTTTTAAGTTAAAAATATTAACAATTTAATTATATTATTATATATTATACAATTTATTACACTTTTAAACTACTTTAAAACCACTTTTAATTCACTTTTTCAACTTTTCACAAATTTTAACAAATAGCAAAACACAATTTAAAAATGGCGACGTAAACAATGTTAACAATTTTCAAAACAAACTTTGACAACTTGCTTCATTTATCTAGTTTAATAAAAATAGTCAGCTGTTCAAGTGATGCTACTTTATTAATATACTTTGCATGTATCTTTTAAACCAGGGAACATTCAAAAAATATTTTTGAATCCTTCATAACTTGACGAACAAATAAAAATATGAATTTAGTACTTTTTGGATATTCGGACGTTTAAGGGGTGAAAATTGTATCTATTTTTGGTACTTTTTTATAAAAAACTGTTTTTGGTTTATTAACTTATATATATGAATACATAATAACGGGCTCCCAATACGATGTTGCAACTGGTACTTTTTAGACTTAGAACTTAGAAACATGTAATTAAGCACTTGAGAATTTATAAAAGTGGACTTTTTGGTACTTTTTCGTTCTTCAAAAGGTACTTTTTGAGCTTGCTACAAAATATGAACCTCGAAACATGAAATTAAGCACTTAGAGCCTGGAGTAAATGAGAATCTATAAAATGGGAACTTTATCGTACTTCGACTGGTACTTTTTGAGTTTTCCATAAAATTAAACCTAGAAACATAAAAATAAATATGTAGAGCCCGGAGTAAATTATAATCTATAAAAAGGGACTTTTTAGTACTATTTCGTTCTTCGACTGGTACTTTTTGAATTTTTTATAATATTGAACCTAGAAACATGAAATTAAGAATGTACAGCCCGGATTAAGTGATAACATATAAAAGGGAACTTTTTGGTACTTTTTCGTTCTTCGACTGGTACTTTTTGAATTTTTCATAATATAGAACCTAGAAACATAAAATTAAGAATGTACAGCCCGGATGATCCTTTTAAATGATGTTGTTCTGGAAGAACTTTAACATCCATGTAAACATTTTGGGTAATAAATTGTGGGACTACCAATGAGGGGAGCGAAACCTCCCATATGAATTAAATACAAAAATTCGTTTATCTGAGAAACTAATAGAACTAAATTCTTCAAATTTTGCACGAAGAACTTTAATGTTCATCTGAACATTTTGGAGAAAAAAGGGCGAACTTTCATCTGGGGGCTTCGAGCTCCCATATGAATTAAATAGAAAAATTCGTATATCTGAGAAACTATTAGAGCTAGAATCTTCAAACTTTACTGAAAAACATTTAGAGAATTACGGGCGGACTTTCAATGGGGGGCTTGGCACTTCCCATATGAATTAAATACAAAATTTTGTATATCTGGGAAACTATTAGATTATTCAAATTTTTCATAGATTAAATTAAAATCTCAATTAACGTTCGGAATAATTGGCAAAATTGCAATAATTTGCGTGGAATCTCCCATATGTAACAAATTGTATATCTGGAAAACCATTGTAGTTAGAATATATATTTAGTGTCCACCGATATATTTAGTGTCAGTCGCCGCCGCCGTTAATCTTTGTCGGCGCAGGGCTCTGATGGCAATTCGTTTATTAAACATCTGTCATCTTGTCTCTTGCATTCACATGTGTGTTTGAGGTAATTTTTCTTTTTTTGCCGAGTTCTCGTACAAATTTTCCGGTCTAAAACTGTGATGTAAACTTTAAAATTGTGCAATTAATAACATAAACTACATGTCTTTGCAGGTGATAAATAGATTTTATAAATTTACCCCCAAATTCCATCATTTGAAGCCGCTATTAGCAGTGCAATATCAAGAATTTGCCAGCGTAGCAGTAAAACGAAAAGAAAGAAATTTGCTAAAAAGTGGTGAAATCATCCAGTTTTCTTACGACTTTACACAAGGAAGTAGACGTTATAAGAGTGCTGCACAAGCTTCAGTAAAGTGGGGCAGTAAAAAGTCCAAGAGAAACGTTAGATTGCAATTGAAAGATATGACCACCCCCGAAATGGAAGAGCAATTGGCTCCCTTGAGAGCTTTGGTATTGGAGCAGGGTAATTTGGTGCGTGAATTGAAAGCCAATGGAGCTGCTGAAATTGATGTCAAGAAAGCGGTAGCTGAATTGAAATTGCGCAAAAAGGCTTTGGAGGACAAAGAATTGGAATTGACCCCCAATGTGGTGAATTTTGATCGTTCCAAAATGGAAGATTTGCTCAAGCGTAGATTCTTCTATGACCAAAGTTTTGCCATCTATGGTGGTATAACCGGCCAGTATGATTTTGGTCCCATGGGCTGTGCTTTAAAATCAAATATTTTGTCTTTGTGGAGACAATTTTTCTCTTTGGAGGAACAAATGTTGGAGGTGGATTGTTCTATTTTGACTCCTGAACCTGTATTAAAGGCTTCCGGTCACGTAGATCGTTTTGCTGATTTGATGGTTAAGGATGTTAAGACCGGTGAATGCTTCCGTTTGGATCATTTGATTAAAAATGCCTTGGAAAAGTTGTCTAAGGAAAAGACAGCCACCGCTGAACTTAAGGTCGAGTGTGAAGATATTGTTATAAAATTGGATGGCATGAATAAGCAGGAAATGGCTGATATATTGCAAAAATTCAACATTAAATCTCCACTAACCGGCAATGATTTGACCGAACCTATAGAGTTTAACCTGATGTTTGCCACCCAAATTGGTCCCACTGGTTTGGTTAAGGGCTTCTTGCGTCCCGAGACTGCTCAGGGAATTTTCGTCAATTTCAAACGTTTATTGGAATTCAATCAAGGCAAATTACCATTTGCTGTGGCCCAAATTGGCAACTCTTTCCGTAATGAAATTTCTCCTCGTTCTGGTTTGATTAGAGTAAGAGAATTTACCATGGCCGAGATAGAACATTTCTGTGATCCTGCCCAAAAAGATCATCCTAAATTCGAGTTGGTGGCTGATACTATGATGACTTTGTATTCTGCCTGCAATCAAATGGATGGTAAATCGGCTCAGAAATTAAGCATAGGCGAAGCTGTCAAGACCAGTCTAGTGGCCAATGAAACTTTGGGTTACTATATGGCTCGCATACATCAATTTTTGTTGACTATTGGTATTAAGCCAGAGTGCTTGCGTTTCCGCCAGCATATGGGCAATGAAATGGCTCATTATGCTTGCGATTGCTGGGATGCTGAATGTTTGACTAGTTATGGTTGGGTAGAATGTGTAGGCTGTGCTGATCGTTCTGCCTATGATTTAAGCCAACATATGCAGGCTACTGGTGTCAGATTGGTGGCCGAGAAACGTTTGCCTGCTCCCAAAACTGTCGAAGTTTCCGAAATTGTACCCAATAAGCAAACTTTGGGTAAAACCTTCAAAAAGGATGCTAAAGCCATTACCGATGCCTTGGCTAAGCTATCTTTGGAGGATATTAAAACAGTCGAACAGCAATTAAACGATTCCAAGGAATATACTCTTAATGTAGCAGAAGGTTCCACCTTCAAACTTACTCCTGATACCATTTCCGTCAAACACTCTTCAAAAACGGTGCACGTTGAAGAAATCATACCCAGTGTGGTGGAACCGTCGTTTGGTATTGGCCGTATTATGTATGCTTTGTTGGAACAGAATTTCCTTTGCCGTGATGGTGATGAACAACGTTGCTATTTCACTTTGCCTTCCGTGGTGGCTCCTCTGAAATGCTCCATTTTGCCTTTATCCAATAATGCCGAATTCCAACCTTTTACACGCCAACTTTCGCAAGCCTTGACCAAGGCCGAGTTGTCACACAAAGTTGATGATTCCAGTGGCTCTATTGGTCGCCGTTATGCTCGTACCGATGAGATAGCCATACCTTTTGGTATTACAGTAGATTTTGATACTCTACAAGAACCTCACACTGTCACTTTGAGAGATCGCAATAGCATGAAACAGGTTCGTGTCGATATGTCTGAAGTAATTGACGTTGTCAAAGATTTGTCTACTGGCAAGCTACAATGGGCTCAAGTTTTGGAGAAATATCCTTTGTTCGAACAGCAAGAGGCTACCAAGTAAATGTGTTAGAAGACTTTTTACACATTTTTTTATTTCTATTTATTTTAAGTTTTTTTTGGTTTTTATTGCTTTTTTTCGATTATTATGCCTTTTTATAAACATTTATTATAATTCAAAAATTTTAGTTTAACTGCATTTAATTCTCACGAAAATATTATGAAAAAAGTGTTTAACACTTCAATTAATAAAGTGCTTAATGAGACATAAAATAAAATTTGTTTTTATTTACTCAAACTAGACTTAAAGAGAGTGGTAGTAACATAGAATTTGTTAGATTTGTTTTCAAATTTGCAAAAATTTTATTAAAAAGGTGTTTAAAATAAGAAAAAAAATGTTTCTATTTTTGCTTCAATTTCACCTAAAATAAATAAGTCAAAGTGTTAAAATAACTGTTATATTGATTTGTTTACCTTTTAAACTAAGATGACCATACTGTTTGAACTTATAACTTTAACATATAAGCTTGCCATATTGTTTTTAACAAACAAGTTAATGTTTATTTAAATTATCATCTCTTTTATAAAAATATAACATTTATTAAATAACTTTCAATATTTTCTTAAAAATTTCAAATTAACGTTTTAAAAAACTGCCATATTACGTATGTTTAACTTTCTATTACTTAAAATAGCGTTTTTTTCTTTTACAACCATATGGCACCTCCAAAATTAGCTTATGACAAGATTTTAGTTGGCAACATCTGTCAAAACATGTGCCAAACTACTTAATCTGACACAATGTGGTTAGTTCGTTGAAATGTTTTTGCAAATAAAGTTTTTTTAGTAACGCGCAAAGTAATAAATAATATTTTTAAGATAAATATATTAAATATTAACTAAAAAGTTTATAAAAAAACAAATAAACATTTGCTAAAGCAACACAACTCAAAATAAAAGCAATTAAATAAAAAATTAACACAAATAAATTAAAAGGTACACTAACGAAAATTAGAAAAAAAAACGTGAGTGAGCGTAAAGCAAAACAACAACAATAACGATAATAGAATCTTATAAGAGACTTGTCAAAGCAACGGCAAAAAAATAAGGAAAATTCAATAATTTTTCTTCTTTTTTACGAAAAACAACTAATAAATAGCAACGCAATTAAAGAAAATAAACAATTAATAAACTAAAGAAAAAATCCTAAAGTTTCATAATATCAATTGCATTGAATTTGTTAAATTTATTGTAATATACTAAACCGCGTGCTTTTTTGCGTCTCCTATTGACAGCATCCCTCCCACCAACCAGCCAATCTATAAAATAAACACATTTTTTTTGTTTTGTTTTCAATTTTTAGCTAAAAAATCTATTCCCTAATAAAACAAAAACTTAAATAATAAAAAAATAAGGTATTTCCATAAAAATATAGTTATTTTTTATTAAATTTATATTAAAGTTTCAAATTCCTTTACATTTAGCACTATGAAGTACATATTAGTTACCGGTGGTGTTATTAGTGGTGTTGGTAAAGGTGTTATTGCCTCCTCATTTGGTACTTTATTAAAATCCTGTGGTCTAGATGTTACTTCCATTAAAATAGATCCTTATATCAACATAGATGCCGGCACATTTTCACCCTATGAACATGGTAAGTTTGTTTTCCGATATTTTATTATTATTTATAAATAATTGTTGAAATTATTAATCAAATGGCAATAAAGTCATGAAATTTGCCAGTAACTGGTTTATTTTGTGATGTTATACCTACAACGTTTAAGATTTTTTGTTAAGTAAGGTATAGAATAAAAAATAATTTCTTAAATTTTATATTGTTTATTATGAAGGTCGTTTTTTGATTTGTTTTATTTATTTTTTGTATTTCTTTTTTATTTTTGTTGTCTATTTTAATTTCCTTTTTCCGTTGTAAACATTTTTATCTATTAAATGTTATTTAACCCTACACCAATATACATACATATGTATATGGAGGTATTAGGGGTTTGTAAGGATGTTAGTAACATCTAAAAGCGAATCAAATTTTTATTTATAACAGAACTAGAACTGAACTAGATCTGAACTAGAACTGAACTAGAACTGAACTAGAACTGAACTAGAACTGAACTAGAACTGAACTAGAACTGAACTAGAACTGAACTAGAACTGAACTAGAACTGAACTAGAACTGAACTAGAACTGAACTAGAACTAAACTAGAACTGCAATACAACTGAACTAGAACTGAACTAGACGAACTAGAACTGAACTAGAACTGAACTAGAACTGAACTAGAACTGAACTAGAACTGAACTAGAACTGAACTAGAACTGAACTAGAACTGAACTAGAACTGAACTAGAACTGAACTAGAACTGAACTAGAACTGAACTAGAACTGAACTAGAACTGAACTAGAACTGAACTAGAACTGAACTAGAACTGAACTAGAACTGAACTAGAACTGAACTAGAACTGAACTAAACTAGAACTGAACTAGAACTGAACTAGAACTGAACTAGAACTGAACTAGAACTGAACTAGAACTGAACTAGAACTGAACTAGAACTGAACTAGAACTGAACTAGAACTGAACTAGAACTGAACTAGAACTGAACTAGAACTGAACTAGAACTGAACTAGAACTGAACTAGAACTGAACTAGAACTGAACTAGAACTGAACTAGAACTGAACTAGAACTGAACTAGAACTGAACTAGAACTGAACTAGAAATGAACAAGAACTGAACTAGAACTGAACTAGAACTGAACTAGAACTAAACTAGAACTGAACTAGAACAGAACTAGAACTGAACTAGAACTGAACTCGAACTGAACTAGGACTGAACTGGAACTGAACTAGAAAAGAATTAGAACTCAACTAGAATTGAACTAGAACTGATGTAGAATAAAATTAATTCAAAATTCTGTATAAAATGAAAGATCTTTATAATACAAATTTCAAAAAAATTTTGTTTATTAAGTAAATAGAGTGTTCTTCTTATTCGCATTGTCTAATGACATCACAATCATTTACATGTTTTGTCTTTTTTTTTTTCTGCAATTTTTTTTTTGAAAAACTGCCAAATATCTACTGCGTCTGCTGTTCTTTTTTTTATACATATTTTTTACAAAATAAGAAATTGTCGTTTTATTTAGGGATTCAAAGAGACCCAAACAGCAATGTCAAATATTAAGCAGCAATTATTAAGAATAAAAAGTTAAAAATATAAAAAATAAGATAAAGTAATAGAATTATTAATTATTTAAAATATTTATTGGAATGAAATGCTGAACTTGTTATATTTTCTATTATGATTAGTTATTAATTACTAGTGGTTATAGTAAATAAATATATAGGTTACAAAGATAACATTGCAACCTTGTTTTACAAACTATTTTATAAAATGAAAACTAACTACATAATGAAATAATAACATTAATAATTGAAACAACACTAGAATGATTACAAAAAATTAAGAAAAAAGGAAACCCAAAAAGATTACAAAGTTTTGTCATTTTTAAACAGAAATTCAAATGGAAAATGAAAGTTATCTCTGACAATTTTTCATTAAAGACTAAGGAAGTTAATAAACAGCACATGTCTGCTTGTTTATTAGAATTTTAAGAAAAAGGCGCATTTAATGTAAATAAAATATTAATATTTAAATTAGTTTTCAAAACAAAAAACTAAACAATACACAAATGCTTTAGTATTACTATGCAAAAATTTAAAACAGATTAAATTAAACAAAAAATGAAAAATAAACAAAACAAATGATATTTTTGCTTTGCACAAACAAATTTAAAATTGAAAACAATTTTGAGATAAAAGAAAGGAAAAAGCAAGTGCATTTTTACTTATTATACGTTTGGCATACAAATTATTTAAAAAATTAATTAATAAACTGAAAAACTTTTAGTTTTTCTTAATTTTATTTTAAAATTATTGAGTTTAAAAGAACATGACGTAGTTTTGAGGATTTTTTTATTTCTTTTGAATTAATTATCAACAAGTGGCACGAACATTTTTGAAAAACGTAAGAGAGAACTAGAACATAACTAGAAAAGAACTAGAACAGAACTAGAACAGAACTAGAACAGAACTAGAACAGAACTAGAACAGAACTAGAACAGAACTAGAACAGAACTAGAACAGAACTAGAACAGAACTAGAACAGAACTAGAACAGAACTAGAACAGAACTAGAACAGAACTAGAACTGAACTAGATCAGAACTAGAACAGAACTAGAACAGAACTAGAACAGAACTAGAACAGAACTAGAACAGAACTAGAACAGAACTAGAACAGAACTAGAACAGAACTAGAACAGAACTAGAACAGAACTAGATCAGAACTAGAACAGAACTAGAACAGAACTAGAACAGAACTAGAACAGAACTAGAACAGAACTAGAACAGAACTAGAACAGAACTAGAACAGAACTAGAACAGAACTAGAACAGAACTAGAACTGAACTAGAACTGAACTAGAACTGAACTAGAACTGAAATAGAACATAACTAGAACAGAACTAGAACAGAACTAGAACAGAACTAGAACAGAACTAGAACAGAACTAGAACAGAACTAGAACAGAACTAGAACAGAACTAGAACAGAACTAGAACAGAACTAGAACAGAACTAGAACAGAACTAGAACAGAACTAGAACAGAACTAAAACAGAACTAGAACAGAACTAGAACAGAACTAGAACAGAACTAGAACAGAACTAGTACAGAACTAGAACAGAACTAGAACAGAACTAGAACAGAACTAGAACAGAACTAGAACAGAACTAGAACAGAACTAGAACAGAACTAGAACAGAACTAGAACAGAACTAGAACAGAACTAGAACAGAACTAGAACAGAACTAGAACAGAACTAGAACAGAACTAGAACAGAACTAGAACAGAACTAGAACAGAACTAGAACAGAACTAGAACAGAACTAGAACAGAACTAGAACAGAACTAAAACAGAACTAGAACAGAACTAGAACAGAACTAGAACAGAACTAGAACAGAACTAGTACAGAACTAGAACAGAACTAGAACAGAACTAGAACAGAACTAAAACAGAACTAGAACAGAACTAGAACAGAACTAAAACAGAACTAGAACAGAACTAGAACAGAACTAGAACAGAACTAGAACAGAACTAGTACAGAACTAGAACAGAACTAGAACAGAACTAGAACAGAACTAAAACAGAACTAGAACAGAACTAGAACAGAACTAGAACAGAACTAGTACAGAACTAGAACAGAACTAGAACAGAACTAGAACAGAACTAGAACAGAACTAGAACAGAACTAGAACAGAACTAGAACAGAACTAGAACAGAACTAGAACAGAACTAGAACAGAACTAGAACAGAACTAGAACAAAACTAGAACTGAAATAGAACTGAACTAGAACTGAAATAGAACTGAACTAGAACTGAACTAGAACTGAACTAGAACTGAACTAGAACTGAACTAGAACTGAACTAGAACTGAACTAGAACTGAACTGAACTAGAACTGAACTAGAACTGAACTAGAACTGAACTAGAACTGAACTAGAACTGAACTAGAACTGAACTGAACTGAACTAGAACTGAACTAGAACTGAACTAGAACTGAACTAGAACTGAACTAGAACTGAACTAGAACTGAACTAGAACTGATCTAGAACTGAACTAGAACTAGAACTGAACTAGAACTAGAACTGAACTAGAACTGAACTAGAACTGAACTAGAACTGAACTAGAACTGAACTAGAACTGAACTAGAACTGAACTAGAACTGAACTAGAACTGAACTAGAACTGAACTAGAACTGAACTAGAACTGAACTAGAACTGAACTAGATCTGAACTAGAACTGAATTAGAACTGAACTAGAACTGAACTAAAACTGAACTAGGACTGAACTAGTACTGAACTAGAACTGAACTAGAACTGAACTAGAGCTGAACTAGAACTGAACTAGAACTGAACTAAAACTGAACTAGAACTGAACTAGAACTGAACTAGAACTGAACTAGAACTGAACTAGAGCTGAACTAGAACTGAACTAGAACTGAACTAAAACTGAACTAGAACTGAACTAGAACAGAACTAGAACAGAACTAGAACTGAACTAGAACTGCATTAGAACTGAACTAGAACTGAACTAGAACTGAACTAGAATTGAACTAGAACTGAACTAAAACTGAACTAGAACTGAACTAGAACCGTACTAGGACAGAACTAGAACTGTACTAGAACTGAACTAGATCTCAACTGGAACTGAACTAGAACAGAATTGTTCTAAAAATCTAGTTGAATATCAATATTCACAACACTTATGAACACTCTTTTATCCTCTACTACTTTTAAAGCTGTCGGGTTTAAAATTCTTTTATTATCTAAACAATAACGACTTAATCTAAATTGTTTTAAAACATTTTACAAACACACCACAACTTTTTAGCATTGAAAACTATGTAAATATAAAACAACTAAAAAAATAACGAACTTTAATAAGTACTAATTAAGTCTTCAGTAAATTCCCTGATGAAACCTTAACCACTTAAATGCGCGACTATAAAAAAAAAGTAGTAGTATATAAACTATACAGTGTTTGCACAAGTATATAAAATGAGTTTATATAAAGTTAGCAAAAAACCAACAGCAAATATTAACATTGTTGCTAAAAACAAAAAGCAATACAAAAAATTTAACGACAAAAAAAAAAAAACTAAGTGAGCTTTAACTACATTTTGCTGACACCAGCAAACAAATATCGAAGCCACAAGCATATGGGGGAATCCATAGAAAAATCAACTCATACTTACTACGTTTTTTATAAATAAAGGTATAGACTTAAATTCTAAAAATTTTAAGACAAAACCTAAAAACTTTTCCTTATTTTTCTCTGACCATGGAATAACCCATATACCAAATCTTTCATATTGTCTCTATATGACTGCATTTAAAGCTTATCGCCACATTTTTTGTTGATTTTTTTTTCTGTATATTCTTTTAGGCGGCGGCCCTACTTGAATAAACATTTTGCGTTCAATATTTGCTGGTAATGCGTGGCATTCCCTTTTCAGTTCAGTATTTTGCAAACAGTCAAAATCCATCACATTCTTGGGGATGGTTCGTTGGTTGATGGTTGACTGGTTGTTTGGTTGGCATATTGGTTATTTGATGTTTTATGCTTTTATATTTTATTATCCAGGTTTTTATTTTTGAGTTTTACTTTGTTCGAAACTCTATGGTTTTAAAGCCACTGCATTCGTACATTGTAGTAATGAACCACGAAGTAAACTGGGCACAGAGAGAAAAAAATTATACAGTAGATTCTGGGTTATTGAAAATGTCAAAGTAGTCCTTTATAAATGAGCCACAACTGCTTCTATTTATGAATTTGTTCAGTTCTAGTTTAGTTCTAGTTCAGTTCTATTTCAGTTCTAGTTTAGTTCTAGTTCAGTTCTAGTTCAGTTCTAGTTCAGTTCTAGTTCAGTTCTAGTTCAGTTCTAGTTCAGTTCTAGTTCAGTTCTAGTTCAGTTCTAGTTCAGTTCTAGTTCAGTTCTAGTTCAGTTCTAGTTCAGTTCTAGTTCAGTTCTAGTTCAGTTCTAGTTCAGTTCTAGTTCAGTTCTAGTTCAGTTCTAGTTCAGTTCTAGTTCAGTTCTAGTTCAGTTCTAGTTCAGTTCTAGTTCAGTTCTAGTTCAGTTCTAGTTCAGTTCTAGTTCAGTTCTAGTTCAGTTCTAGTTCAGTTCTAGTTCAGTTCTAGTTCTAGTTCAGTTCTAGTTCAGTTCTAGTTCAGTTCTAGTTCAGTTCTAGTTCAGTTCTAGTTCAGTTCTAGTTCAGTTCTAGTTCAGTTCTAGTTCAGTTCTAGTTCAGTTCTAGTTCAGTTCTAGTTCAGTTCTAGTTCAGTTCTAGTTCAGTTCTAGTTCAGTTCTAGTTCAGTTCTAGTTCAGTTCTAGTTCAGTTCTAGTTCAGTTCTAGTTCAGTTCTAGTTCAGTTCTAGTTCAGTTCAGTTCTAGTTCAGTTCTAGTTCAGTTCTAGTTCAGTTCTAGTTCAGTTCTAGTTCAGTTCTAGTTCAGTTCTAGTTCAGTTCTAGTTCAGTTCTAGTTCAGTTCTAGTTCAGTTCTAGTTCAGGTCTAGTTCAGTTCTAGTTCAGTTCTAGTTCAGTTCTAGTTCAGATCTAGTTCAGTTTTAGTTCAGTTTTAGTCCAGTTCTAGTTCAGTTCTAGTTCAGTTCTAGTTCAGTTCTAGTTCAGTTCTAGTTCAGTTCTAGTTTAGTTTAGTTCTAGTTCAGTTCAGTTCTAGTTCAGTTCTAATTCAGTTCTAGTTCAGTTCTAGTTCAGTTCTAGTTCAGTTCTAGTTCAGTTCTAGTTCAGTTCTAGTTTAGTTTAGTTCTAGTTCTAGTTCAGTTCAGTTCAGTTCTAGTTCAGTTCTAATTCAGTTCTAGTTCATTTCTAGTTCAGTTCTAGTTCAGTTCTAGTTCAGTTCTAGTTCAGTTCTAGTTCAGTTCTAGTTAAGTTCTATTTTGGCCCTAGTTCGATTCTAAATCGGTTCTAGTTCAGTTCTAGTTGAGCTCCAGTTTGGTTCTAGAACTCTTGTTTATAGTCTTTCCAATAGTTCCTTTTAAAGTCTTTATTGCCCCTGAAAATGTTTTGACATATTTTAGAGTAACTAACCGGCAGTCGTCAGTCAACCTGGTTTCCTAGCCTGCTGTTGTGCTGCTCGCTACTCTGAATAGTTGATTACAGAATTTTCGCACAATATACATTGTATGCAGAGCTTTAATGTGTGCACAGCAATGTGGTTGTTCAATATTGTATTGTCGATGTTTTTTCACTAAAATTTTTGTTTCGCTTTGCAGCTGACATTCTATGTACAACATGTTCAAGTATATAAACACATATTTCAACAATCACTGAAGTGATGTGGTTCTCGGTTTGGTGGTGGGTCATCATCGTCATCATCATCAACATGGTCGTCATCTTTATAAATGAATTTCATTTGGCAGAGCATGTGTTGCACATAAAGCTCTACTGCTTTCAACTACTGAATTAAGCCATTCGTATGCATGTGAATGTAGAATGAACGAATTTGTTGAGCCACAGCCATCATAAGTATAACTCAGTCGAGCATTGTGGAAGTACTCTCTAGCCTAACAGCCACCATGCCAGAGTTTTAGTATCATTGCTAAATGTCGCCATATACATATGGCGATGGCAAGTATGTACTACTATTATTCCCTTTTTGTTGCTTGGCTGGTTATTGGTTTTGTTTGGCAGCAGCAGTTTGGGTTTTTTGTGTACGCTTCCAAGAGCTGAACACTATTGAATGCGAATGTATTTTATGACCCCTGTTTTAAATATGGTTTTGAAACAAATTTGTTTTTACTTTTTTTTTTTTTTTTTTTGCTTTTGGATTGTGTTGTACTTCTGCTGCATGTGTGATGTGCTAATAATATGGGCTGATGACTGGTGTGTTTGCTGCATTAGCAAATTCATCATACTCTCTTCTGCCAGCCAGCCAACCAACCATTCATCCATCCATCCATTCTTGCAACTATTCATCCAACCATCCATCTATCCAACCTTCCTTTTTTTGCAATTGCAATAACAATCTGCAATTCAGTCATTTTAACGACCCTCCAACGTGCAGTGTAACCGCCATTAAGTGAGTCATACATTTTGCCCAAAAAACAAACGAGCAATGAACAAAGCATACAACTGAAAAACAAAAACAAATTTTACAATATTTGCCAAGCAGCCAGCCAGCCGAGCTTGTGTGAGTACAGAAATACAGAAAAATCCATGTCGTTGTTTTTTCTGTTTTCCACACTTCAGTTACTTTTTGTTGCTGCTGTTCCATTTAGTTCTTTTCCATTTAATTTTTAGCTTGGTACTCATCATCATCATCGTCAGCACAACCACCACCATCGTCAACAGGAACTTTAGCACAAAAAAGAAAACAAAAACTACTAAAAGTTCAGCTTTAATAGCCATTCAGTCAGCCAGCAGCAGGCGGCAATTTGACTCTTACATGCTTTTACTTTGGTTTTTTTCTGCCCTTTTTTCTCGTTTAAATCCAACTCTGTAGGATTTCAATTTTTATAAGCTTTTGATATACAAAAGAAAGTAAATATTAAGGTTAATAGGAAAGATTTTAACTCGGGAAAATATTTTTAAAAAGAAAACTTTTTTAAAAATTTTGAATTCTTAAAATTATCTATATTCAGCTAGCTGAATTTGCATAAAATTAAAATTTCATTAATATTTATGACTTTTAGTAGTTTACTAGTAATTAAAGCCTTATTCAGCTGGCTGAATTTAATCAAAATGCCTTAACAATGTGACAAGAACTAAAATCTGAACATTAAGTTTCATATTTATTAAATTCAGCTAGCTGAATATGATTTAAAAAAGCTGACAAACATTAAAAAGTTGTAAATTCGAATAAATACCAAATATTTTCTGAATTCAGCTTGCTGATTAAAGGAAAAATTTAATTCAGGAAATACAAATTAAAACGAATTTTATAATAAATAAAAAATTTCATATATTCAGCTAGCTGAATATGAGGAAAGCTCATTTCAGCTAAAGAAAATTGCAAAAAAATAGTTTTTAATGATAATAAAACTTTAAATTTTCTAAAATTATTAAATTCAGCTAACTGAATAGCAAGAAAATAAGTCAGTTAAGAAAAAATTTAAGCAATTTTCACGTAAACCTAAAATTTCTTATATTCAGCTAGCTGAATATAACAAAATCTCAATTCAGCTAAAAAAAAGTTAAAGCTAATTTCATATTAAATAAAAATTTCTTATATTCAGCTAGCTGAATATGGGGAAAACTCAATTCAGCTAAAGAAAATTTAAAAAAAATAATTTTAAATTATACAAAAACTTTAAATCTATTAAAATTATTTAATTCAGCTAGCTGAATTGGAAGAAAATTAAAGTCAGTTAAGAAAAATTTAAGCAAATTTCATGAAAACCTTAAATTTTTTACATTCAGCTAGCTGAATATAATATAATCTCAATTCAGCTTAATAAAACGCTGCAAATTAGCTGTAAATAATATTAGAATGATAAAAACTTAGCAAAAATTTGATAAAAACAAAAAATTTCTCTAATCCAGTTAGCTGAATACAATAAAAACTTTATTCAGCTTACATATATTACACTTAAACTACTTTAGAACATGTAAAATTGTTAAATTTATTGAAATAAGTCAATTCAGCTAGCTGAATAAGAGATATAATACATAAAATCAATAAAAATTCGTAAAAATTTAATAAAAACAAAAAATTTATTTTATTTAACTCAATAAAAACATAATTCAGCAAACATATTTTGCACCAAAACCACTTAAAAATGTGTAAAATTTTTAAATTTATAAAAATTATCTTATTCAGCAAGCTGAATAAAGAAAATAATAAATAAAATTAATAAAAAATATAACAAATTTTACAAAAACCTACATTTTTATCAATTCAGCTAGCTGAATATGGAATTAAATATCTGATATTAACAGAAATCTATAAATATTCAACTATTATCAATGAAACTATATATTCAGCTAGCTGAATTAGGGAAATATTAAAATTTCCTAATAACTTATAAATTATGAAATAGATCATTAAATTTTGCTACACAAAGCTAGCTGAATAGGAACGATAATAAATTCAGCTAGGAAATAGATCTATATATATAGATCTTTGTTTGTGAACTATACATTCTTAGAACGGCTATGATTTTTGCCTCAACTTTGCCAGCATCTTTTTCCGACAATTTCCGACAATTTATCCTAACAGTCCTGTGATTTCCTACTCTCTTATCCTCTTTAACAGCTTCTATGGTGACCGTTAAATTAGTAACTATGAACACATGAACAAATAAGAGAAGATGTGTGTTGTTTTTTCTGTTTGTACCCCATCCTCTTTTTATTTTTGCCATTTTTCTAAAGCGACATTAAGCGGAGGGTAACACGCATTAACTAAAATTACTAAAAACAGTCCCCACATGCTATTTTTTCATTACTTCTTCACTAGCTTTTCTTGCTGCTTTGAAGACTGCTGGCATGGAGTGTGTAGTAGTACCCTTGAATCACATTAATAACATCAGTCAGTCAGTAACAGCAATATCAACAACAGCAGCAGCAGTATAATAAACATACCCTAAGCTTTAGCTTGAATAGAAAATGTTTGTTTTGCCAAAAGATGGAAGGGGGGAACATACGCGCAAGAATAAATGAATGTACGTGTCTTGATTGCTTTCTTTCGGCCCATACATAGTACATTAACAACAAATGAATGAATGACTGTCTGTCTGTCATTTAGTTTGTCAGTCAAGCAGTTCATGCATCTTTTACATACACGTTATAAAAGGCATATAAAAACACACGCAAAAAGTAAAGAAAAATAGCAAATAATAACAACAATGTTTTTTTTTTTTTTTTTTTTTTTGAAATCAACATCATCATCATCATCTGCATCTTCATTATCGTTTTCTTTTTCTACTTCGTCAACATTCTGAATAATAACAAAAAAAACTATAGCAACAAATATTTAAACCGTCAACGTTTCCTTCCTCTAGCTGTATCGCATGCTTTAAGTTAAGACGAAATATTCAAAGAAAGAAAACACATACAAAATCAAATACACCACCAACCAACATATGCTACGTTTGTTTCTCTTTCTCCTTTGGTCTGGGGTCTTTAGTTTTTTTTTTTGTATCTAAGTATGTAGGTAATTTTAAACGTTAAAAGCTTGTCATGGTGGCATATACGATGACTTTGCAGTGAGTCTAAAGTGTTTTGCATATTGAGTCAAGCTCAGAACACTCTGAAGGATAAATTAGGTTATTTTTAACCTCTTCTGAGGTAAAGAAAACCGGATCTCAAGAAAGAAAAGAAGCTTTCCGGAAGTCAGATACTGAAAGAGGAAAACGAGCCGTCAAAGTGCTTCGACCCTGAAGAACTTAGTGGAGAGTATTCCTTTACCCTGGAATATCACTTAAGAAAAGAGATCTTTCGAAGCTTGAAGTCGAATATTTTTAAGGGACGGGACAGTGAACTGGCGAATAAGCGCATTCTAGGCAGCTTAAAGGTCCAAAGCCGTAAAGTCACAAAGAGGACACATGTGGCACTCCTCTTATATTAGGTATCGCCAAGAACTCCAAAGGTAGTCTTCTCAAGAACTTATTTCGCCTCTGAAACTGTCTCCTTCAAAATTAGGGAGGTGAAACCCTTGGAAAGCTGATACCACAAGCCCCGAAAGAGACACAAAAGTACCTGGTGTCCTTAGTATCATTAGTCACTCATTGAGGAGTCAAATCCTAAACACCAGGAGGTGATCACCAACTGTCTGCAAGGCAGTTTAGCTTTAGAGGGAGGTAAACAGGGATAAGAAACTTTCGTTTTAAAGATAAGAAAGTCAGAGGACTTATCGCCTTTTTTCTTTTAATGATCCTTAAGATCCCAGGGATAAGAAACTTTCGTTCTAAAGATAAGAAAGTCAGAGGACTTATCGCCTTTTTTTCTTTTAATGATCGTTAAGATCCCAGAAATCTTGTCAGCGACCGAGAAAGAGTGATAGGAACTTAAACGATCTGGTTGAAAGAAAGATCACTGTCAAACTCTCCAATGACTAGTAAAGAAAGATTAAATCAAAACGAGGATCAGTGTGAGTGATCTATTATCAAAGACTAGCGAAGAAATATCATACTTAAGATCCCTGAAAAGATTTCAGAGTGTCAGACACGTCCATATATTCAGAGTGATCTGATTAGATAAGGGTTCAATATAAATGATCTTGTCTAATTTAATTTTAATGTTCGAATGTCTGATGATGAAATATAGGAACTTAAACGTGGTGAATCAGTAATTATCAAACTATTCAATGACTTGCGAAGAATAGTGTGAAGATCCGTATATTCCAGAGTGATCTGATCAGATAAAGGATCAATATGAATAATCTTGTTTCTTGATAATATTAACATTCGAAATTCTAATGGAGAAAAATAAAAGAACATAAACGAATTGATCAAAAGGAGGATCAGTTTTAATAATCATCAAACTCTTTAAGCTTAAAGCTTCAGTGTGAATGTTCTTATTTTTTGCCTTAAACCTTTGAAAGTATTATGAAAGATCCCACAAACTTTTCAAAAAAAGAAGGGAAACTAATAGGAACTTAGACAAATTAATAAAAAGGAGGAGCAGTGTGAACGATCTATAACCAAAAAAAGATTATACTATAGATCCCTAAACGGATTCAAGAGTGCTAGACACCTACGTACATATATCTCATTATCATCTGTTTAGGTAAAGGTTCAGTAAGAATTGCTATTAACGTTCGAAAGTCTGATGAAAGATCCCAGAAATCGTGCGAACGGGAAAGCATAAAATGACGAGGGATAGTAAACTCTTTTGCTTTGAAGCTAGAAAGACAGATATCAGTTCTACTTTAATGAGTCAGTGTCCACCTCTTTTATCTCAAGTCAATTGTCTGAAAAATTTGAATAAATGATCTTAAATTTTTGCTTGTAATTTTCGAAAATCTTGTGGAAATTCCTGAACTATCCAATAGTTCAGAGGGAGAATGGAGAGGACAAGAGGTGTAGGAAAGAAGAAAGGAAGGAAGTCATATACCAGTTCTGCCTTGAATAGCCTTATCGAGAACCTTAAAAAGATTTGAAATTGTCAGCGATTTTAGAGAGCGGAAGTAAGAAGTATAGAAAACTCTTTCGTTTCGAGGATAAGAAAGTCATATAACAGTTCTAATTTGAAGCCTATTGTCGGTAAAATCCTAACTTAACTGTTTAAGAATCTCCTATTTGGCATTATTTGCACCTTCTCTTCTTATTAAAAAAAAATGTACTACGATGTTCTTTCAAATGTGTGGGTCTCTCTGTTCATACTTGTAGATTTGTTGATTCCTTTCCGTTGTCTCTGTTTGTGCGACATTAAATTCATTTTTACGAGAAACGTTTTATTTATCAACAACGACGACAACATCGTCGGCGTCCGCGTCGTCGATGTCGTAAGTTTGCTTACGTTTCTTTTTCTTTAGCTTGCAGCTTTAGTTTGTTGTATTTTGCAGCCCGCCAGCCTGCCTGCCCGTTTTTATTTCACAAAGTTTGCTGAATTGACAGACGACCGTTTGTACTTTATTTGGCTGACTGGCGTTTTGTAATACTGTTGTGAAAGAGGAGCTTAGCTTTACTCGCTCTCTACTGTTCAGAATTCTACTTAAGCGTGTATATATTTTTGTGACAGACTACAAGTTTGTGTGTGAGTGTTCTTAAAGTGCTGATGTTGGGGATTCTGATTCTACTAGTTGTTGCCTTCGTTCGTTTTTGTTTGTAATTTTGTATGTGTTTTGGCTTCGTTTTTCTTTAGCTTGTTTATTTTTTCTTCTTTTTTCGCATTTGAATGACTGTTTTTGCTGTCTGCCTGTGTTTAATATTACTGTTGACGATTTAACAACAGAGTCTGACTTTTAGTTTGTTTGCCAAATACGTCTCCATGTCTGCTTGCCTGCCTGCCTGCTTGTCTTGTCATTTTTGCCATCGAGCATTTATATTTTTGTAGCCGAGTAAAACTTTTGCTTGTTGTGTCTGAAATGTTGTCCCTGGAATTTGCTTCATTTCATGCTTATTGACACTGTATGTGCTTCGAAACTATTTCGATATTTATTGTTTTTTTTTTTTTTTTTTCGTTTTCTACTTCTTCTATAGTCCATTTCATTTGTTTGTTTGTTCGTTTTTATTTGCTTTACGATTCACTCAAATACGTCTCCTCGCAGCAGCATTTTAATGTGTTTTAGGTGTTTTAATGTATGAAGATTTTTTGTTGTTGTTTTATTGGGTTTGGGTAGAGGAGTTAAATACAAATACAACAACTACGGCATGTATATTTTGTTTGTATGTCAAATATGGACTGGCCTGTAGGTAGATGTAAAGGATGCCAGAGTGTTTCAATTGAATTCAAGTTCAAATCTCAAACTGAACTAGAACTGAACTAGAACTTAACTAAAACTGAACTAGAACTGAACTAGAACTGAACTAGAACTGAACTAGAACTGAACTAGAACTGAACTAGAACTGAACTAGAACTGAACTAGAACTGAATTAGAACTGAATTAGAACTGAACTAGAACTGAAATAGAACTGAACTAGAACTGAACTAGAACTGAACTAGAACTGAACTAGAACTGAACTAGAACTGAACTCGAACTGAACTAGAACTGAACTAGAACTGAACTAGAACTGAACTAGAACTGAATTAGAACTGAACTAGAACTGAACTAGAACTGAACTAGAACTGAACTAGAACTAGAACTGAACTAGAACTGAACTAGAACTGAACTAGAACTGAACTAGAACTGAACTAGAACTGAACTAGAACTGAACTAAAACTGAACTAGAACTCAACTAAAACTCAACTAAAACTGAACTAAAACTGAACTAAAACTGAACTAAAACTGAACTAGAACTGAACTAGAACTGAATTAGAACTGAACTAGAACTGAACTAGAACTGAACTAGAACTGAACTAGAACTGAACTAGAACTGAACTAGAACTGAACTAGAACTGAACTCGAACTGAAATAGAACTGAAATAGAACTGAACTAGAACTGAACTAGAACTGAACTAGAACTGAACTAGAACTGAAATAGAACTGAAATAGAACTGAACTAGAACTGAACTAGAACTGAACTCGAACTGAACTAGAACTGAACTAGAACTGAAATAGAACTGAACTAGAACTGAACTCGAACTGAACTAGAACTGAACTAGAACTGAACTAGAACTGAACTAGAACTGAACTAGAACTGAACTAGAACTGAACTAGAACTAGAACTGAACTAGAACTAGAACTGAACTAGAACTGAACTAGTAATGAACAAGAACTGAAATAAAACTGAACTAGAACTATGCTATAGATGAACTTGTATTTCGATAATATTCCCATCTGGCCACATCTTCTTTTCCATTCTGCTTCAATTATACTTGTGGACTTTATGCGTCAATTGCTTGAAATACATGTCGTGTTATTTGGCTTCGGGTTTTTCGGTGTCTACATATGTGTGTATGTGTATTTAGCTCGTTTTACATTTAAATGTCTATATGTTCCAAATAATGTGCAAAGCAGTGAGTTTGATTAGTTGAGAGTTTTTTTTTTGTTTTCGTTAGGCTTTGAAATCACCCTGTCTGCAGTACTAGTAGGATGTTCTTCAATGGTGGCACAATATGGTGCGGTAAAGTATAAATTGGCAAATGTTGATTACTTACTATTGCCTGACTGCCAACCAGCCTGCTTAGTTGCTTGCTAGTTGGCTAAACTCGGCATTGGCATGCTGGCTAGATGTCATGGCAAAAATTATAACTCTTACCCGGCTTATAAATACAAACTAACAAAGCTCCCCCATGTGTACAAATACTTATTCTATATGTAGTCGTATATAGTTACCGTTGAGTGTATTGTGTATACCCTAATAGTCATTAACTAGCTTGGAGTTGAGCATGACAGCCAGATATTATAGAATGTGTAAGAGAGAGTAACGAGGGTAGTAACTAGATTTGAACAAGAACAGAACTAGAGTAAAACTAGAACAGTACTAGAACAGAACTAGAATAGAACTAGAACAGAACTAGAACAGAACTAGAACAGAACTAGAACAGAACTAGAACAGAACTAGAACAGAACTAGAACAGAACTAGAACAGAACTAGAACAGAACTAGAACAGAACTAGAACAGAACTAGAACAGAACTAGAACAGAACTAGAACAGAACTAGAACAGAACTAGAACAGAACTAGAACAGAACTAGAACAGAACTAGAACAGAACTAGAACAGAACTAGAACAGAACTAGAACAGAACAGAACAGAACAGAACAGAACTAGAACAGAACTAGAACAGAACTAGAACAGAACTAGAACAGAACTAGAACAGAACTAGAACAGAACTAGAACAGAACTAGAACAGAACTAGAACAGAACTAGAACAGAACTAGAACAGTACTAGAACAGAACTAGAACAGAACTAGAACAGAACTAGAACAGAACTAGAACAGAACTAGAACAGAACTAGAACAGAACTAGAACAGAACTAGAACAGAACTAGAACAGAACTAGAACAGAACTAGAACAGAACTAGAACAGAACTAGAACAGAACTAGAACAGAACTAGAACAGAACTAGAACAGAACTAGAACAGAACTAGAACAGAACTAGAACAGAACTAGAACAGAACTAGAACAGAACTAGAACAGAACTAGAACAGAACAGAACTAGAACAGAACTAGAACAGAACTAGAACAGAACTAAAACTAGAACAGAACTAGAACAGAACTAGAACAGAACTAGAACAGAACTAGAACAGAACTAGAACAGAACAGAACAGAACTAGAACAGAACTAGAACAGAACTAGAACAGAACTAGAACAGAACTAGAACAGAACTAGAACAGAACTAGAACAGAACTAGAACAGAACTAGAACAGAACTAGAACAGAACTAGAACAGAACTAGAACAGAACAGAACTAGAACAGAACTAGAACTAGAATAGAACTAGAACAGAACTAGAGCAGAACTAGAACAGAACTAGAACAGAACTAGAACAGAACTAGAACAGAACAGAACTAGAACAGAACTAGAACAGAACTAGAACAGAACTAGAACAGAACTAGAACAGAACTAGAACAGAACTAGAACTAGAACAGAACTAGAACAGAACTAGAACAGAACTAGAACAGAACTAGAACAGAACTAGAACAGAACTAGAACAGAACTAGGACAGAATTAGAATAGAACTAGAACAGAACTATAACAAAACTAGAAATAATTCTGCAGAATTAAAATAGAACTAGATGAGAATTGGAACAGAAATAGAACAGAATTATTACTCAAATAGAACAGAACCTGAACTGAACTAGATCCGATCTTTGACGAAACTAAGAAAATTTCCTTAATTTTCCAACCTATCTCGTTTATTTCACTTAAATATGTTTGGTTTTCTATCCATATATGCGAGTGTATATGTTGTATTGTTGTACTTTTTTGTAACTAGTGTGTCATGACGACACCATGACTGCATTTCCACACTCCTCTCCTACTCCAAACAAAAATAAAAGAAACACCAGCATTAAGTCGTTCGTCGTACACTTCTACACAATTGTTGTGTTTGGTACTCCCCTTCCGACTTCTCTTGCTGCTGCTGCCGGTGCTGCTGTTGCTATTTCCTGTCAAAAAGTTTCAACATCTCTTCACCAAGTCCTTCTAAGCTTTGTAGTATTGTTTTGCCTTTATGGAAAACTACTCGTACAAATGAGGTTGATGAAATGATGTACTAGCAGTGAATACTAAAAATGAAAATTATAATGAAGATTATGACGATGACGAAGAAAATAATGTAGATGATGATGATGATAATGATTGTCTTTGTGATGTTTGCATTTCTATCAGCTTTTAGAATTTTTCATTTTTCAACAATTATCCTGTAGTTTTTTTTTCTTCACAATTGTTTCTTTAGCAAGCTTAGTACTCTTGCTCTGCTCTTTGCCTAGAACGTAATTCTTTTTGAAACTGTTTTCTTTTTTCTGAGATCTGAGTTTTTTTGTTGGCGACCTAGAGTCAGGCTAGTGTATGTATGTGGATATAGTATTTAAGAGCGCTTTATATACTTATTCTGAATGTATATTTTGCTGGCAAATGCTGTCGTTTGCAATCTGTGTTTTTTGGGGTTTCAACTGCAAAACGTAATGAAAAACAAAAAAAAAAAAAAATCTAAAAGAAATGGTTGTCAGGCAAGCAGGCACAAAAACATGATTGCTTTTAGTTTGTTGTTGTTGCTTTGTTACCAGCTCATGTTCTATCAACCCTGTGTGTCGAGTATAAGCTTTTTACGTCCCTACTTTTTTCATACAATATAATGGATCTGTTCTAGTGCCATAACAGCAGCAGCAATAACAACAACTATATCATCAACCTCATCATCATCATACTCCTGCTCAAGAATTGTTATGCTTTGCCAAAGCTACAACCAGCAATATTAAGGCTTGTGCACACATACACTTCCATAACACAAGCATTAGCACGAGTATACTTTTCACAGTCACATCCAATCATCCCTGCCTTTTGTGTTGTTGTATTCTACCTAACAAATGAAACCACCAGACATCATTCCCTGTAACCCAAACTGAACTAAACCAAATCGTACCGAACTGAACCATGCCAGTCAGCCAGCCAACAAGCAAGCAAAACAGCCAGCCAGCCATCCAACTAACAAACCATCCATCCATCTATACGATACGACGTTACGAGACACACACGTACTCTAGTTTTATAATAAACGAGAACGTTTTGTATTTATGCTGTGGGGACAGTGGGTTAAAACAAGTTCAGTTCTAGTTTGTATATCTCCTTCGGCTTACAATTACCGTTATCAATCTAAAAGTAAAGGAGTTCTAGTTCAGATCTGGTTCAGTTCTAGTTCAGTTCTAGTTTAGTTCTAGTTCAGTTCTAGTTTAATTTTAGTTCATTTCCAGTTCAGTTCTAGTTCAGTTCTAGTTCTGTTCCAGTTCTGTACAAGTTCTGTTCTAGTTATGTTCTAGTTCTGTTCTAGTTCTGTTCTAGTTCTGTTCTAGTTCTGTTCTAGTTCTGTTCTAGTTCTGTTCTAGTTCTGTTCTAGTTCTGTTCTAGTTCTGTTCTAGTTCTGTTCTAGTTCTGTTCTAGTTCTGTTCTAGTTCTGTTCTAGTTCTGTTCTAGTTCTGTTCTAGTTCTGTTCTAGTTCTGTTCTAGTTCTGTTCTAGTTCTGTTCTAGTTCTGTTCTAGTTCTGTTCTAGTTCTGTTCTAGTTCTGTTCTAGTTCTAGTTCTGTTCTAGTTCTGTTCTAGTTCTGTTCTAGTTCTGTTTTAATTCTGTTCTAGTTCTGTTCTAGTTCCGTTCTAGATCCGTTCTAGTTCCGTTCTAGTTCTGTTCTAGTTCTGTTCTAGTTCTGTTCTAGTTCTGTTCCAGTTCTGTTCCAGTTCTGTTCTAGTTCTAGTAGTTCTGTTCTGTTCTAGTTCTGTTCTAGTTCTGTTCTAGTTCTGTTCTAGTTCTGTTCTAGTTCTGTTCTAGTTCTAGTTCTGTTCTAGTTCTGTTATAGTTCTGTTTTAATTCTGTTCTAGTTCTGTTCTAGTTCTGTTCTAGTTCTGTTCTAGTTCTGTTCTAGTTCTGTTCTAGTTCTGTTCTAGTTCTGTTCTAGTTCTGTTCTAGTTCTGTTCTAGTTCTGTTATAGTTCTGATCTAGTTTCTGTTCTAGTTCTGTTCTAGTTCTGTTCTAGTTCAGTTCTAGTTCAGTTCTAGTCCAGTTCTAGTTCAGTTCTAGTTCAGTTCTAGTTTAATTCTAGTTCATTTCCAGTTCAGTTCTATTTCAGTGCTAGTTCAGTTCTAGTTCTAGTTCAGTTCTAGTTCAGTTCTAGTTCAGTTCTAGTTCAGTTCTAGTTCAGTTCTAGTTCAGTTCTAGTTCAGTTCTAGTTCAGTTCTAGTTCAGTTCTAGTTCAGTTCTAGTTCAGTTCTAGTTCAGTTCTAGTTCAGTTCTAGTTAGTTCTAGTTCAGTTCTAGTTTCAGTTCTAGTTCAGTTCTAGTTCAGTTCTAGTTCAGTTCTAGTTCAGTTCTAGTTCAGTTCTAGTTCAGTTCTAGTTCAGTTCTAGTTCAGTTCTAGTTCAGTTCTAGTTCAGTTCTAGTTCAGTTCTAGTTCAGTTCTAGTTCAGTTCTAGTTCAGTTCTAGTTCAGTTCTAGTTCAGTTCTAGTTCAGTTCTAGTTCAGTTCTAGTTCAGTTCTAGTTCAGTTCTAGTTCTGTTCTAGTTCAGTTCTAGTTCTAATTCAGTTCTAGTTCAGTTCTAGTTCAGTTCTAGTTCAGTTTCTAGTTCAGTTCTAGTTCAGTTCTAGTTCAGTTCTAGTTCAGTTCTAGTTCAGTTCTAGTTCAGTTCTAGTTCAGTTCTAGTTCAGTTCAAGTTCAGTTCTAGTTCAGTTCTAGTTCAGTTCTAGTTCAGTTCTAGTTCAGTTCTAGTTCAGTTCTAGTGCAGTTCTAGTTCAGTTCTAGTTCAGTTTCTAGTTCAGTTCTAGTTCAGTTCTAGTCCAGTTCTAGTTCAGTTCTAGTTCAGTTCTAGTTCAGCTCTAGTTCAGTTCTAGTTCAGTTCTAGTTCAGTCTAGTTCAGTTCTAGTCCAGTTCTAGTTCAGTTCTAGTTCAGTTCTAGTTCAGTTCTAGTTCAGTTTCAGTTCCAGTTTTTAGTTCTAGTTCAGTCTAGTTCAGTTCTAGTTCAGTTCTAGTTCAGTTCTAGTTCAGTTGTAGTTCTAGTTCCAGTTCAGTTCCGTTTCAGTTCAGTTCAGTTCCGTGTTCAGTTTCTAGTTCAGTTCTAGTTCAGTTCTCTTCCGTTCATTTCAGTTCTAGTTCAGTTCTAGGTCAGTTCTAGTTCAGTTCTAGTTCAGTTCTAGTTCAGTTCTTGCTCAGTTCTAGTTCAGTTCTAGTTCAGTTCTAGTCAGTTCTAGTTCAGTTCTGGTTCAGTTCTAGTTCAGTTCTAGTTCAGTTCTAGTTCAGTTCTAGTTCAGTTCTAGTTCAGTTTAGTTCTAGCTCAGTTCTAGTTTAGTTCTAGTTTACTTCTCGATCAGTTATATTTCTGTTTGGGGTTCTTAGAATCTTTAGGAATGCAAATTGAGCTATTACTAATCTGTTCAAATCAATTTTGTGTTCATCCCACTGTTTCAGTGTTTTTGTTGTTGTGAAAAAAACATTCATTCGTTCGGTTTTTGCACACAGAAAAAGCCCATGTGCCGCGCGTTTAATATGTCTGTCTGTCTGCCCACAAGCTGTGGCAGGCACACATACATACATACATTTATACAACCAAACTTTAGTTAGGCAGCCAAGCAGGCAGGCGAGGCAACACAAGGCAATCATTCAGACAAGCAAAACAGTCAGCCACAAAAACTCACATACATACACACACAGGCAGGAAGGCTGGCTGTCAGGCAGGCATTCAGTTAGTTACACAAAAAGCAATCGGAAAGGAAGGCAGGCAGGAGAGTCAAACAGAGCACAATCAAACAAACTCCCCAAACACACTGGCTGGCTGGCTACTACAACAAAAAAATCCAAACAAAAACAACTAACTACTCTACACTCTATTCAAGAGCACACACAGAACATGTGAAAATAACAACAATAACAAAAGAAATATAAGAACTTTTTGTCGTCGTTGGTGTTGTTGTTGCTGTAGTGGCCAACTCACAACAACTGTGTGTCGTTAGCAATATAGTAGCAGCAGCAGAGAGCAGTAAAACGCTGTGGCAGTAGGAAAAAAATAAAACATACAGAATTTTGTACACACATTGCATACAATCATGGTGAGTCGTCGAGTATAAAGTAAAAAGCGTTTTTAATACGTTTATTTTACGTTTTTTTTGCTGATGGTTTTGTTGTTATTGCTATTGTGTGTTTTTGAGTTTTTCATCATCATCATCATCATCGCCATTGCCATCGTCAACAACAAACAGCAGAGTATATCACCAGAGCACCAAACCAAGCAGCCAACACCAACCAACCAGCGCCAGCATTGCTTTTAGCTTTGTATGCGCTTCACAATGCTTTGCTGAATTTTCAATTTCAGTTGTAAGCTGACTGCAATCAGCGTTGGAAGTGAACTTAAAACAAAAATTACAAAACGTGAAGAAAAAAACAAAGTGAAATAATTTATAAAAACAAAAAATACAATAAATGTAATAAAAACACGTGTAATAATAATAAAAAAAACTAAATACAATTTAATCCAGACAAGCAGAGAACATTTAAAGAAAACTTAATAATTATTTAAAATTAAAATATTACACCGGTCATTTTCAAGAAAACGTAACAAAATTTTACAATTTATGTGAGCAGTTGGACTAATTAACTCCTTTTTATAAAATACTCTCGCTCTCGTGTCGAAAGCTCTCTTTGTGTGTTTTTCTTTCTTTATCTTAATCATTGATTGACATTGATTGATCAAAATAAAAGAAAAATTCACCTTTAATATAACTCTCAAACACAATCATATTCACTTGCAGAGATGGAAAATCTGCACCATAGAACTGAGCTAGAATTCAACTAGAACTGAACTAAATCTGAACTAGAACGGAACTAGAACTGAACTAGAACTGAACTAGATCTGAACTAGAACTGAACTAGAACTGAACTAGAACTGAACTAGAACTGAACTAGAACTGAACTAGAACTGAACTAGAACTGAACTAGAACTGAACTAGAACTGAACTAGAACTGAACTAGAACTGAACTAGAACTGAACTAGAACTGAACTAGAACTGAACTAGAACTGAACTAGAACTGAACTAGAACTGAACTAGAACTGAACTAGAACTGAACTAGAACTGAACTGGAAATGAACTAGAACTAAACTAGAACTGAACTAGAACCGAACTAGAACTGAACTAGAACTGAACTAGAACTGAACTACAACTGAACTACAACTGAACTACAACTGAACTACAACTGAACTAGTACTGAACTACAACTGAACTAGAACTGAACTAGAACTGAACTAGAACTAACTAGAACTGAACTAGAACTGAACTAGAACTGAACTAGAACTGAACTGAACTAGAACTGAACTAGAACTGAACTAGAACTGAACTAGAACTGAACTAGAACTGAACTAGAACTGAACTAGAACTGAACTAGAACTGAACTAGAACTGAACTACAACTTAACTAGAACTGAACTAGAACTGAACTAGAACTGAGCTAGAACTGAACTAGAACTGAACTAGAACTGGAATAGAACTGAACTAGAACTGAACTAGAAATGAACTAGAACTGAACTTGAACTGAACTTGAACTGAACTTGAACTGAACTTGAACTGAACTTGAACTGAACTTGAACTGAACTAGAACTAAACTAGAACTGAATTAGATTTGAACTAGAACTGCCTATTTAAAGACACTATAGACAGATATCCACAAGAATTACTCAATATTCTGTATCTGAACACATACAACAACAAATCAAACCATTAAACAGGACTTTATTGATATTTTTTCTCAGAAGAATAAAAAATAAACAAACGATTTGGCAATATTGATTTTATAGCTGCTTTTTGTTATTGTTCTTTTTTATTAATGTGGTTTTTGCTTTGCTGGCCTAGGCATATGCTCCAGTTTAAATTGCTTTTATAGAGGGAGTTGGATTATTGACTTAAAAAAGTCTCTCTTCCTAAAGTAACCCTTTCTCCAAATTACTAACCATACAATTTTTCCATATGTTCTCTATAGTAAGTTATTTATTAAAAAATATATATTAGTGAAACACTTTTTTCTCCTTTCCATAACAATAAACGTCAGAGTGTATATTTTTGCCTTTACCTTGTTTTTTTTTTTTTTTTTTTTTTTTTTTTTTTTTTTTTTGTGTGTTTTTATTGTGAATTATTGATTTTGAATTTAGTTCACAACATTCCAATTCTTTAACGCAACAATAATAACATTAAAAACAAAAATCCATTAGTGTTTTTTTTGGAATGGAATTCCTAACTGATGTTTTTGTATTTTAGATTATTTGTGACAATTTGAGACAGACAGGTGGCTGGAATGTTTAAAAAATTTAATGTGGTCAAATAATTCTCGATTGCGGTTAATGAGAGAGGTGAGTGTGATAGCGTGGTGGATCTCTCAATAAAAAGGGGTTAACGATTGTCCGAACTCAACAAGAACTGAACTAGAACTGAACTAGAACTGAACTAGAACTGAACTAGAACTGAACTAGAACTGAACTAGAACTGAACTAGAACTGAACTAGAACTGAACTAGAACTGAACTAGAACTGAACTAGAACTGAACTAGAACTGAACTAGAACTGAACTAGAACTGAACTAGAACTGAACTAGAACTGAACTAGAACTGAACTAGAACTGAACTAGAACTGAACTGGAACTGAACTAGAACTGAATTAGAACTGAACTAGAACTGAACTAGAACTGAACTAGAACTGAACTAGAACTGAACTAGAACTGAACTAGAACTGAACTAGAACTGAACTAGAACTAACTAGAACTGAACTAGAACTGAACTAGAACTGAACTAGAACTGAACTAGAACTGAACTAAATTAGAACTGAACTAGAACTGAACTAGAACTGAACTAGAACTGAACTAGAACTGAACTAAAACTGAACTAGAACTAAACTAGAACTTAACTAGAACTTAACTAGAACTGAACTAGAACTGAACTAGAACTGAACTAGAACTGAATTAGAACTGAACTAGAACTGAACTAGAACTGAACTAGAACTGAATTAGAACTGAATTAGAACTGAATTAGAACTGAACTAGAACTGAACTAGAACTAAACTAGAACTGAACTAGAGCTGAACTAGAACTGAACTAGAACTGAACTAGAACTGAACTAGAACTGAACTAGAACTGAACTAGAACTGAACTAGAACTGAACTAGAACTGAACTAGAACTGAACTAGACCTGAACTAGAACTGAACTAGTACTGAATTAGAACTGAATTAGAACTGAACTAGAACTGAACTAAAACTGAACTAGAACTGAACTAGAACTGAACTAGAACTGAACTAGGACTGAACTAGAACTTAACTAGAACTGAACTAGAACTGAACTAGAACTGAACTAGAACTGAACTAGAACTGAACTAGAACTGAACTAGAACTGAACTAGAACTGAACTAGAACTGAACTAGAACTGAACTAGAACTGAACTAGAACTGAACTAGGACTGAACTAGAACTTAACTAGAACTGAACTAGAACTGAACTAGAACTGAACTAGAATTGAACTAGAACTGAACTGGAACTAAACTAAACTAGAACTTAACTGGAACTAAAAAAAATAAAATAGAACTGAACTGCAATTCTTTTAAATACTTGATTCTTTTATTTCTGTAGATTCCAAACTTAGCTGTTTCATACTCCATCATATTCCCCTTGAACTATCAAACCAAAATTTTCTTTATAATTTAATTAACTTAAAAAAATAATTGTAATTTGAAACACCTCTATGTTTGCTGATATAGGGATACTTTCTTACTACCAGGAACTATTTGGCCATTTCTATAGTTAAAGCAAAAATATCAAAAAAAAGAAAGAAAGAAAAATAAAACCAAGATGTAATTTTCAACAACTTCTCTCTACCCCACTTTGATTATTCGATTGACGCTAGCTGGCTGGCTGTATGGAAAGCAATAGAACAAACGAACGAACACACCCATGTTGTTTTAAAATAAAGAATCTCCCCCATATAGAAAAACGAGCCTTTTGCAAAATCATCATCATCATCAGCAGCAGTAGTCGTTGTAGTAACAAAACATCACTGCTGCATGGCCTAACAGAGTGCCTGCTTGCTAGCTAGATGGCTGGCTGACTGGCTATATGGTTGGTTTGGTTTGCTGGCTGTGAGCTCTTGATAACTGCTTAGCTCTCCATTCATTTTTAGTTTGTACTTGTGAACGTTGTACGAGTATAATATGAGGTTTATGCTGCCATTACAAACTACTGTATATTGGTTTGAGTGGTATACCACTCAACTTGTGAAATTCCTGACGCAATTTACAGAAAAAAACCAACAAAACGAACAAATGAAAGAACAAAAAAATTGTATATTAAAATAAAAAAAAAAAACCAAAAAGCAACAAAACTTAAACAAGAACGGACAGTTAAAGGCATTGAAATAAAAAAGCCCTCCTCATCATCATCATGTGCGAGTACTACATAGAAACAATGTAGAACCGGCAAATCGTGGACTCGACCTGAATCAGAACTGAACTAGAATTTAACTAGAACTGAACTAAACTGAACTAGAACTGAACTAGAACTGAACTAGAACTGAACTAGAACTGAACTAGAACTGAACTAGAACTGAACTAGAACTGAACTAGAACTGAACTAGAACTGAACTAGAACTGAACTAGAACTGAACTAGAACTGAACTAGAACTGAACTAGAACTGAACTAGAACTGAACTAGAACTGAACTAGAACTGAACTAGAACTGAACTAGAACTGAACTAGAACTGAACTAGAACTGAACTGAAGTAGACTAACTAGAACTGAACTAGAAACTGAACTACGAAATGAACTAGAACTTGAACTAGAACTGAACTAGGAAACTGAATAACTGAACTAGAACTGAACTAGAATGACTAAACTGAACTAGAACTAAGAACTGAACTAGAATGAACTAGAACTGAACTAGACTGAACTAGAACTGAACTAGAACTGAACTAGAAATGAACTAGAACTGAACTAGAACTTAGAACTGGACTAGAACTGACTAGAACTGAACTAGAACTGAACTAGAACTGAACTAGAACTGAACTAGAACTGAACTAGAACTGAACTAGAACTGAACTAGAACTGAACTAGAACTAAACTAGAACTAAACTAGAACTGAACTAGAACTGAACTAGAACTAGAACTGAGCTAGAAATGAACTAGAACTGAAGTAGATCTGAACTAGAATTGAGTCACTAAACATTTTGGACATACTGTGCATACTGACTCCTTGAAAAACTACTGGGCTGTACACTTTCTCATACTTCTTTCTCATGCATACATGTAGTCAGTCAGTCCGTCATTCGTATATTTAGTCGTAAAAAGTAGCAAGCAATAAACACAACTAACATAGACACAAATGCAGATACAGACGACAAAACGACCGACAACATATTCACTCGTATGCGTTGCTTACGAATTAATGCGAGTGAGTGTGTCAGTGGCAGCAGTTTGTGTAAGCTTTTGTTGGCTGGTCTGGGTTCTGATGTGATGTGATGAAGAAAGACTATGACTCCTCATTCTATGAATGCAGCACACAAAACACAGTCACACTATTTGCCACAAAACTGAACTGAACAGAAAAAATCTGCAAAAAAAAAAAACAACAACAAAAACTAAACGACATCGACGAACCACACGCTAATTTTCACCGTTGATTTTTGTATTGTAAAAATGTATGTTTTGTTATGGCCTGGATGGATGGATGGCTGACTGGCTGGCTGGATGACTCTGATGTCGTTGTCGATGCTGTGCATGGTGGTGGTGGTGATAATGATGATGGTTGGTCGGTCATTGGGACGCCTTGTCTCTTTAGAAAACAAATGGAAATCAAACCGAACCAAACAAAACCTAAAAATAATAAAAATGTATTCAACAATATTTTAAAGCACTCCAGCTCTGCACACATACACATATTTAATGCAGTTAGTAACTGTCAGCCAGCAACTCGCTTAAAAAGTTTTTTTTTTACACTATAGAGCAGCTGCTGCTACTCCTCTTTCTATTCGTGAGGAGTTGCTAATGCAACACACATATTTTGCCACAGAAGAATACAAAAAATATTGTCTGCAGTCGAAAAAGTCATAAAGAATCCTAACAGAAATAATGGAAATCAAAATTGAATAAAATGTATATATGCAAATGCCTGTCAATGCCAAATTTTGAAAACATGCAATTTCCAGAAAGAAATTATGATCGTTTGTTTAAGTTTTAGTACTACTTAAGTTCCATTTCATTTCTAGTTCAGTTCTAATTCAGTTCTAGTTCAGTTCTGGTTCAGTTCTAATTCAGTTCTAGTTCAGTTCTAGTTTTGATCTAGTTCAGTTCTAATTCAATTCTAATTCAGTTTTAGTTTTGTTCTAGGTTAGTTCTAGGTCAGTTGTGGTTCAGTTCTAGTTCAGTTCTTGTTCAGTTCTAGTTATATTCTAGTTCAGTTCTAGTTTTGATCTAGTTCAGTTCTAATTCAGTTCTAGTTCTAGTTCTTGTTCAGTTCTTGTTCAGTTCTAGTTCAGTTCTTGTTCAGTTCTAGTTAAGTTCTAATTCAGTTCTAGTTCAGTTCTTGTTCAGTTCTAGTTCTATTTTTTAGTTTTAGTTTTGTTCTAGTTTAGCTCTAGGGTAGTTCTAGATCAGTTCTAGCTCAGTTCTAGTTCTATTTCATGTCAAGTTCAGTTCTAGTTAATTAATAATTTAGCCACGTTTCTGCGTTTACTCGTCAAATACTTAACATTACAAGATTTTAAAGTACATATAAAGATTATTATTATTATTTTTAACTTAATGGAGCGACTGTCTAAATGACTTCTTCGTCTTATTATTTGGTGGGTTCTGTTGTTTTGGCTGCTTGCTTGTCTTTTTACTAAATGCTGCTGCTGTTGTACAACTTCAACTTCTGACTACTTCAAACTGACTAATGATGATAAACATAATAATGAAGTTGTTATTGCTGTTGTTGTCATTATTACTCTTTGCGCTATTATTTGTTGTAATGTGTTTTGGTTGCTATTATTACTATTGTTTGCCTGTCTAGGTTTATTTGGAACTCTATGGTGGCGGCATTAAATGCTGATGAATTTTTATAGACATCTAGACAGGGACGTGTTTTGCCTATTTGCCAAATGTTGTTTTAAAGTTAAAAATTAAAGAACTGGTCTTACAGTTTAACTTTAGTTAGCTAATAACTAAGAATTACTAATAATTCCTCCATATATTTTTTCTTTTTATTTCACTTTACCCGCCTTAAATTGGCAAATTTTCTCCTGTTTTATCACACGTTGTAGTATTTAATGCTGAACATGATGATTTTGTGTTTTGTTTAAGTTGTTCTTCATGTTTGTTAAAAGAGTTTTTTTTTTCTGTTGCCTTAAACCATTACTTAATTTTTTACTTATTTCATATGTCTACGGTCGAATGAGCTAAGCTTTAAAACTCCGCACTATACCACAAAGTGAAAAAAACACTTATCCAAGCATTTCCTGTCATTTAGGTGCTGGAATGGCAAAAAACAAAGAAAATAAAAAGTTACTTAAAGAAATCAAACAATACTTTAGGTTCTTAACTATTCAACACACACACACAACATATTAAAATGACTATTGCTTTATGTTTTAACTTATTTTTCTTATTTTAAGCTATTTTTTTTTACTTTTTTACATATTTTATTTAAAATTGTCTACATCAAATCCTTTAATTAACTTAAAGCAAAGTCAGAGTATTTTTTATTGTTGAGTGTTTAAGTGTCAAACCTAAATTAACCACTTGTAGCGTTAAATAAAGTGTTGCCATATTAATGTTTTTATTAGCGTTTTATTTAAAGCAATAATTTAGAATTTTACAGTTTATGCAAAAAGGGCAAGATTTCCTACAAAAAATTTGCAACTTTATGCATATTTTTGCACAGTTCTATTTGTTTATAAACTTTTTTGTTACACTGTACGCTTTTATACAATGTTGCTTAAAGTATTTTATTTATTCCCATTTTTTTCCTTTTTTAGTTCTTTGCTCCCCCGTTTCTTTTCACTTTACTCTTGTGTTTTTCTTGTTTTTTTGCTATTGTGTTTTCTTTTCAACATTTGTTATTGCTTTCGGGTTCTTTTAAAGCTTAAGCTGTAACAACACATGTCATGCTTGTTTCTTTTTACTCTGCTTAATGTTTGCAGTTGTTGTTAGTAATGGTTGATGTGATGAAAGGGGGGTGTACAGAGATATGTATATAGTGGAGATTGAATGATGATGACGAGATGATAACTTATACAAAAGAATATTAACGTTATATGTACATATGTATGTGAGATGTTGATGGTGATAATGATGCTGGACTGGTGATGTCTTTGGCTTTTTAAAGCAAAATTAGAAACGAAATAATGTTGTTGTTAATAATGATGTTGTTGTGTGTACTCGTAAGTTTATTATTGTAGTTTTTCTCTTTGTTGTAGTTTTTTTATTTCTAGTTGTGTGTGTGTATTTTTCCTTTAATGTTTTCATTTGTTTTGTTGTTAGGAATGAGTGCGTTGGGATTTGTTAGCTTTTGTTGTTGTTATTGGTTTCCTTTGCTTATGGAATGTTTTGTGATTTGTTTGAAAGGCAGAAAGGACTAAGATACTACACTATAGAGTCTATAGTATAGACTAGACTATAGACTAGACTATAGACTAGACTATAGACTAGACTATAGACTAGACTAGACTAGACTATAGACTAGACTATAGACTAGACTATAGACTAGACTATAGACTAGACTATAGACTAGACTATAGACTAGACTAGACTAGACTATAGACTAGACTATAGACTAGACTATAGACTAGACTGTGGACTAGAATATAATCTAGACCGTAGACTAGTGTTTAGTTTAGAATATAGCCTAATCTATAGTCTAGACTATAGACTAGACTATAGACTAGACTATAGACTAGACTATAGACTAGACTATAGACTAGACTATAGACTAGACTATAGACTAGACTATAGACTAGACTATAGACTAGACAATAGACTAGACTATAGCCTAGACTATATACTAGACTAGAGACTAGACTATAAACTAGACTATAGACTAGACTATATACTAGACTGTAGACTAGAATATGTATAAACTATACTGTAGACTAGACTAGACTACACTATAGAGTCTATAGTATAGACTAGACTATGGACTAGACTATAGACTAGACTATGGACTAGACTATAGACTAGACTATAGACTAGACTATAGACTAGACTATAGACTAGTCTATAGACTAGACTATAGACTAGACTATAGACTAGACTATAGACTAGACTATAGACTAGACTATAGACTAGACTATAGACTAGACTATAGACTAGACTATAGACTAGACTATAGACTAGACTATAGACTAGACTATAGACTAGACTATAGACTAGACTATAGACTAGACTATAGACTAGACTATAGACTAGACTATAGACTAGACTATAGACTAGACTATAGACTAGACTATAGACTAGACTGTGGACTAGAATATAATCTAGACCGTATAATAATTTAGAATTTTACAGTTTATGCAAAAAGGGCAAGATTTCCTACAAAAAATTTGCAACTTTATGCATATTTTTGCACAGTTCTATTTGTTTATAAACTTTTTTGTTACACTGTACGCTTTTATACAATGTTGCTTAAAGTATTTTATTTATTCCCATTTTTTTCCTTTTTTAGTTCTTTGCTCCCCCGTTTCTTTTCACTTTACTCTTGTGTTTTTCTTGTTTTTTTGCTATTGTGTTTTCTTTTCAACATTTGTTATTGCTTTCGGGTTCTTTTAAAGCTTAAGCTGTAACAACACATGTCATGCTTGTTTCTTTTTACTCTGCTTAATGTTTGCAGTTGTTGTTAGTAATGGTTGATGTGATGAAAGGGGGGTGTACAGAGATATGTATATAGTGGAGATTGAATGATGATGACGAGATGATAACTTATACAAAAGAATATTAACGTTATATGTACATATGTATGTGAGATGTTGATGGTGATAATGATGCTGGACTGGTGATGTCTTTGGCTTTTTAAAGCAAAATTAGAAACGAAATAATGTTGTTGTTAATAATGATGTTGTTGTGTGTACTCGTAAGTTTATTATTGTAGTTTTTCTCTTTGTTGTAGTTTTTTTATTTCTAGTTGTGTGTGTGTATTTTTCCTTTAATGTTTTCATTTGTTTTGTTGTTAGGAATGAGTGCGTTGGGATTTGTTAGCTTTTGTTGTTGTTATTGGTTTCCTTTGCTTATGGAATGTTTTGTGATTTGTTTGAAAGGCAGAAAGGACTAAGATACTACACTATAGAGTCTATAGTATAGACTAGACTATAGACTAGACTATAGACTAGACTATAGACTAGACTATAGACTAGACTATAGACTAGACTATAGACTAGACTATAGACTAGACTATAGACTAGACTATAGACTAGACTATAGACTAGACTATAGACTAGACTATAGACTAGACTATAGACTAGACTATAGACTAGACTATAGACTAGACTATAGACTAGACTATAGACTAGACTATAGACTAGACTGTGGACTAGAATATAATCTAGACCGTAGACTAGTGTTTAGTTTAGACTAGACTATAGACTAGACTATAGACTAGACTATAGACTAGACTATAGACTAGACTATAGACTAGACTATAGACTAGACTATAGACTAGTCTATAGACTAGACTATAGACTAGACTATAGACTAGACAATAGACTAGACTATAGCCTAGACTATATACTAGACTAGAGACTAGACTATAAACTAGACTATAGACTAGACTATATACTAGACTGTAGACTAGAATATGTATAAACTATACTGTAGACTAGACTAGACTACACTATAGAGTCTATAGTATAGACTAGACTATGGACTAGACTATAGACTAGACTATGGACTAGACTATAGACTAGACTATAGACTAGACTATAGACTAGACTATAGACTAGACTATAGACTAGACTATAGACTAGACTATAGACTAGACTATAGACTAGACTATAGACTAGACTATAGACTAGACTATAGACTAGACTATAGACTAGACTATAGACTAGACTATAGACTAGACTATAGACTAATCTATAGTCTAGTCTATAGACTAGACTATAGACTAGACTATAGACTAGACTATAGACTAGACTATAGACTAGACTATAGACTAGACTATAGACTAGACTATAGACTAGACAATAGACTAGACTATAGCCTAGACTATATACTAGACTAGAGACTAGACTATAAACTAGACTATAGACTAGACTATATACTAGACTGTAGACTAGAATATGTATAAACTATACTGTAGACTAGACTAGACTACACTATAGAGTCTATAGTATAGACTAGACTATGGACTAGACTATAGACTAGACTATGGACTAGACTATAGACTAGACTATAGACTAGACTATAGACTAGACTATAGACTAGTCTATAGACTAGACTATAGACTAGACTATAGACTAGACTATAGACTAGACTATAGACTAGACTATAGACTAGACTATAGACTAGACTATAGACTAGACTATAGACTAGACTATAGACTAGACTATAGACTAGACTATAGACTAGACTATAGACTAGACTATAGACTAGACTATAGACTAGACTATAGACTAGACTATAGACTAGACTGTGGACTAGAATATAATCTAGACCGTAGACTAGTGTTTAGTTTAGAATATAGCCTAATCTATAGTCTAGACTAGACTAGACTAGACTAGACTATAGACTAGACTATAGACTAGACTATAGACTAGACTATAGACTAGACTATAGACTAGACTATAGACTAGACTATAGACTAGACTATAGACTAGACTATAGACTAGACTATAGACTAGACTATAGACTAGACTATAGACTAGACTATAGACTAGACTATAGACTAGACAATAGACTAGACTATAGCCTAGACTATATACTAGACTAGACTATAAACTAGACTATAGACTAGACTATATACTAGACTGTAGACTAGAATATGTATAAACTATACTGTAGACTAGAATATAAACTAGACCATAGACTAGTGTTTAGTTTAGTATATAGCCTAATCTATAGTCTAGTCTATATGTATTACGGTCTTGTCATTGGTCCAAACTTTAATTTACTCCAATCGATTTTTCAAATTTTATTTTTTTCTCCCTATTGTTTCTTCACATTTGTTTACATTTCTACATACACATACACTTTTAACAGCTTTGGCTGAAGTCCAATCAACAGTAATGACAACAACAATAACAACAACAGTAACAGCTATAATAATAGAGCTCCAACAGTGAAATGGAAAAGAACACCCCCTCCCCCCCATCCCTTTATTGCTTTTTCTTTTTCTTTGTATTTGTTTTGTCTCTGTTCTAGCTAAACTGTGTACAATAATAACAATGCCGTTGATGATGATGAAGATGTTGTTTTTGTTGGGTAGAGTAATGATGTTTATAACAATAATAATGTTGATGAGGTTTGTTATTGTTTTGTTATGAGTTTTTTTCCCAGTTTGTGCTTTAATATTTTTGTAGCTGTTTAAACATTGTTGCTAATATTAAATGTTGTTGTTGTTGTTCGGTTAGTTCAGTTAGTTCAGGGCGAATACTATATCTGCTTAAAGCTTATTAGACGTTATAAATCATTGGAATTATTAGCATTATTTTGGAATATGACGGAGCCATTTCAACATTTAAGATTTTTAACATTACTTTTTAAATTTCTATTAACTACCTAGCAACAATGTGTTCATTCATTGTTATAAAGATTTTACTGTTTTCTTTAGTACATTTTCTCTTCTTTTCTTTCACTCTTGAGTCTGAAACTTAACAACAACTACAAACAATGTGAATGTCTTATTGATTTCCATGCCGACAACGTACAAAACAGCCCGAAACGCCTGTTAGCATACAAAATATTTTCAGTTTACAATTTCATTATTATGTTCAAATCATCTGTGAAGATGAATGAACATCATTATTATCAACATTTCAAATTCATTATTATCCTCTTTGTTAGTGTTTTACAGGCTTCATTCACATCATTTTGGAAATTTTGTTTTATTTTAAGACGCTTTATATAATAGTTGAAAAGTATTTTTAACGAAGTTTTAGTTCAAATTAAAAATTTGTAAAAAAAATACATACATGTTAAGAAATTGAACTAAACCTTTTTTTTTACCAAAAAACTAGAAATGAGGAACTATTTACTTAAAAGTTCTTATAAATTCTACAAAATATCGTTGAAGGATTAAGAATAAAGTCTAAATTACAATTGATGATAATTTAGCTATTTATCAGACACTTTTAGTGATATTAAAAAAATTGGCAACACTATTTGGCTTTAAGAAACTAACAACACAATAAATAATGTAAACAAAACGCGCACACACGTTATTAGACACAAATGAAAACCTGTGACAAAAATATGAAAACAAAAACAAGAGAGAGAGCTAGTCAACAAAAATGTAAACAAACCACACATATTTACACACAAATGCAAAATATTTAGTCCCCTAGCATAAAATGTAAACAAAACAAGAGAGCGAGAGATAATTAACAGAGTAAGAAACCGCGTTGGCTGTTAGCTCACTAACGCCGTCCAAATTTTGCCAGCTAACGCCGTTGATTTTGAATCGGCTTGGTTCTCTGTAATTAATTCTTGTTGTTTTGTTTTAAAAAACAATTAAATTAAAGAAATTTGTGTTTTTAACTAATAAATATTATCAATTTAAGAGTAAAATATGTTAATTAATAATAAATAACGGAAAATAAAATAATAAAAGGAAAACTGTGAGCAAATAGTGACAATTACTTTCTATTAAAGAAAATACCGTTAAATTTCAAATTAAACAGCAAAAGAAGAAAGAGAAACATTGAAATAAAAACAGAGATGTTTACAAAATAATAAATTAAAAAAAATTTTCAAATAAAATTGAAAAATAAAGTAAATTTTTTAAAAATTAATACAATTTTTAAAATAAACAAATAAATTATGAATAAAACATTTAAAATAAACAATATTTTAATAAAATAAAGAAAAAATCTAATAAATTCAATGGAAAAAAATTAATTTAATAAAAAAACTAAACAAATGCTTAAAAACTTGTTTCAAAAATATCACAATTAAAGAGTAACGGTTCAAAATCTACACGTTTTTTTGAAAAATCAAATATGGCACCCAAAAAATCCACCATTGTTTTAAATGTTGAACAATTTATAAGAGATGTGGAGCAAAGACCAGCCATTTGGAATCGTAATTTTCATTGTAATAAAGCATTTCTAGAACAAATGTGGGATGAACTGTCGGCGGAGCACAAATTGCCCAGTAAGTAGGATTTTTTTGAGGAAATTTCTAAACAAAATTCCTAAAAATGTGCTATTTCCTTCCTTATAGAAGTGGTACTCAAAGCCAAATGGAAGGGTTTAAGGGATAACTTTCGTGTCGAATACAAACGTATACCAAGATCAGATTCAGGAGAGTTTCTGGTAGAACCGGCCACCTTTGAATCGAAATGGATACATTATTATGCTTTGTTGTTTTTAAGTAAGTAATGGGGAGGAAAAGAGATAAACTTATTCCTAAATGTGGTTATTTTTTGTTTTTAAACTTTAGCCGAACATATGCGTCATCGGGTGCCCAAAAACGAACAGGATCAGGCTTTCTATTTTGCCCAACAAAGTCAAGATTGTGAAAAAACCGTTGTAGAACCAGATCTCACTAATGGTTTAATACGACGCATACAGGACAGTGATGAAGAATTCGATGAAGATGATGTCGAAGAAGATGAAGATGATGTAACTGAAACCACACCACCTGCAGCTCATTCACAGCCCTTAACCACTATGGGTACTTTACCGGGTGCCATAATAAAAACCGAAGATGCACGTAATTTACTCAAGAATATAGATAAAGAGGTGCAAGATCTCTCTAAGAAATCTCTAGACAATAGAGATCAACTACAGGAGACAAATAGCTCGACAGCTTTACAATTGCAACAGGCCACCACTATTTCCTCCACGACCACCGGTACAGGTTTATGTTTGGTTACAACAGCACCCACCGTGCCAAATACTACATCGTTGGTAACGGGAGCAGCCTCTTTATCCTCTTCAGCTTCTTCAGTTTCTAGTACTACATCCTCCAATTCTTCTTCTTGTTTATCAACACTCAATGTTTTTCAAACTTCACCACCTATAGCTCATACCACAGCCTTAGCGGTAGCGGCTACTTTAGCCTCCATGAATGGTGTTTCACATAATTCCTTAATAACAGCCAACCCTCCGGTAATCAATAATCTTTCCCAATCAGTCTTGCCCAGTGCAATGGTTTTACCAAATACTTGTCTAGCTGCGGCAGCTGCTGCCGCTGCCCAACAACAAAAAATACGTTCTGTTTCACCTCCGCCACTCTACAATAAGGCACATCATCCCCAACCCTCTTCCAATGGGGTCATGAGTAAAGAACGTTCTGATGATTTCCCACTCAATGCCAGCAATTGTTTACACGGTTCTCATGAACATTTAAATTTTACCAAACACTCCTATACTAATGGCCTCATTCCAGCTCTTAAACTAAAAAGACCGCGTCTATCGGAAGATAGTAATTTTAATGGTTCCTCTACCATGGATACCTCAACACCTACGCCTCTTGTACCCGAAGATGATGATTATCATTATTTGCTCTCCCTGCATCCCTATATGAAACAGCTGACGGCCGCTCAAAAGTTGCGCATACGCACGAAAATACAAAAACTAATATTTAAAGAACTCTACAAGGAGGATTTGGAAGAGTCCAAATAAACACCAAAGTCATTATTTAATATCTAGTTTTAACATTCTTACAGTATTTATATAAAAATGAAGAAAAAAAAATTCATTTCTTAAAAGATTTTGAAAATCTTTTTCTCTTTTTTTTTAAGTTTTGTAAATATTTAATAAAAGGATTTGTTTTAGTAAAAAATCCTCTGCATTTATTTAATTTACTTTTTTTCTAATTGCTTTTTAATTTAAATGTATGTTTTTTTAAGTTTCAATTATTGTATAATTGTGTAATTTTAAGTCTGTATTTAAATATTGTAAAATGTTTTTTGAAAAAAAAAAAAAAATAAAAAAATAAAAAAAAACAAGAATTTATTGATGGATTTATGTTGTAAAAATTTGTGAAAAAGAGTTTTATTTTTTTTTTTGAAAAGTTTCTAAATTTTTAAACAAAGTTCAGTTCCAGTTCAGTTCTAGTTCAGTTTTAGATCAATACTAGTTCAGTTCTAAATAATTAAGTTCAGTTATAAATCAGTTTAGTTCTACTAAAGTTCTAGTTTAGTTCAGTTCTATTGTAATTCCAGTTCAGTTCCAGATCAGTTCTAGTTCACTTCTATTTCAGTTCTAGTTTAGTTCTAGTTCACTTCTATTTTAGTTCTAGTTTAGTTCTATTTCAGTTCTAGTTTAGTTCTAGTGTAGTTCTAGTTCAGTTGTAGTTCAGTTCTAGTTCAGTTCCAGTCCAATTTTAGTTCAGTTCTAGTCCAATTTAAGTTCAGTTTTAGTTCAGTTCTAATTCAGTTCTACTTCAGTTCTAGTTCATTTCTAGTTCAGTTCTAGTTCAGTTCTAGTTCAGTTCTAGTTCAGTTTTAGTTCAGTTCTAATTCAGTTCTAGTTCAGTTCTAGTTCAGTTTTAGTTCAGTTCTAGTTCAGTTCTAGTTCAGTTCTAGTTCAGTTTTAGTTCAGTTCTAGTTCATTTCTAGTTCAGTTCTAGTTCAGTTCTAGTTCAGTTCTAGTTCTAGTTCAGTTCTAGTTCAGTTCTAGTTCAGTTTTAGTTCAGTTCTAATTCAGTTTTAGTTCAGTTCTAGTTCAGTTCTAGTTCAGTTCTAGTTCAGTTCTAGTTCAGTTCTAGTTCAGTTTTAGTTCAGTTCTAATTCAGTTCTAGTTCAGTTCTAGTTCAGTTTTAGTTCAGTTCTAGTTCAGTTCTAGTTCAGTTCTAGTTCTAGTTCAGTTCTAGTTCAGTTCTAGTTCAGTTCTAGTTCAGTTTTAGTTCAGTTCTAGTTCAGTTCTAGTTCAGTTCTAGTTCTAGTTCAGTTCTAGTTCAGTTTTAGTTCAGTTCTAGTTCAGTTCTAGTTCAGTTCTAGTTCAGTTCTAGTTCAGTTTTAGTTCAGTTCTAGTTCAGTTCTAATTCAGTTCTAGTTCAGTTCTAGTTCAGTTTTAGTTCAGTTCTAGTTCAGTTCTAGTTCAGTTCTAGTTCAGTTCTAGTTCAGTTCTAGTTTAGTTCTAGTTCAGTTCTAGTTCAGTTCTAGTTCAGTTCTAGTTCAGTTCTAGTTCAGTTCTTGTTCAGTTCTAGTTCAGTTGTAGTTCAGTTCTAGTTTACTCTTAGATCAGTTCTAGTTTAGTTCCAGTTCATCCCTAGCTTAGTTTCATTTCAGTTTTTGTTGTAACTGAGTTTTACTTTTAGTAATTCTTTTGTTTTAATCTCTAATTAATGTCCTATTCTTTTGTGATTCCAGGTGAAGTCTATGTGTTAGATGATGGCGGTGAAGTCGATTTGGATTTGGGCAACTATGAACGTTTTTTGGATGTTACTCTTCATCGTGATAATAACATTACCACGGGTAAAATCTATCAATTGGTTATAGAAAAAGAACGTAAAGGAGAATATTTGGGTAAAACTGTGCAAGGTAAGGAAGAAGTTTAAAGAATTCCTTAGAAAATTATACAAAATTTCGTTAATTTTTCTAATATAGTGGTTCCCCACATAACGGATGCTATCCAAGAATGGGTAGAACGTGTGGCCCAGACGCCCGTACGTGGTAATTCCAAACCCCAGGTGTGTATTGTCGAACTGGGTGGCACCATTGGTGATATTGAGGGTATGCCTTTCGTTGAAGCTTTCCGTCAATTTCAATTTCGTGTTAAACGTGAAAATTTCTGTGTGGCTCATGTTTCATTGGTACCCTCACCCTCCTCGACGGGAGAGCCCAAAACTAAACCCACACAAAGTTCTGTGCGTGAATTAAGAGGTTTTGGTTTAAGTCCCGATTTAATAGTTTGTCGTTCGGAAAAACCCATTGGTTTAGAGGTTAAAGAGAAAATCAGTAATTTCTGTCATGTGGCCCCAGATCAGGTGATTTGTATACATGATTTGAGTTCGATTTATCATGTACCCTTGTTAATGGAACAGACAGGAGTTATAGAGTTTTTGAATGAACGTTTGCAATTGAATATTTTGCCCAGCAAAAGGGAAAAGTGAGTATTTTTGAAGAAAATATTTTGAATAATTTACTAAATTTCTTTTTCTTCCTTAAGATGCTTACAACAATGGAAAGATTTGGCTAGACGTTCGGAGACATTACGCAAGAATGTGACCATTGCTTTGGTGGGTAAATACACCAAATTCAAGGATTCCTATGCATCTGTGATGAAGGCTTTGCAACATGCTGCCCTGGCGGCTGGTTATAATCTTAATATAAATTTCATTGATTCTACTTTATTGGAAAAAGAAACCCTACAAGAGGCTCCTTCCAAATACCACAGAGAATGGCAAATGTTGTGTGAAAGTGATGGTGTTTTAGTGCCAGGCGGTTTTGGTTCTAGAGGCATTGAGGGCAAGATTAAGGCTTGCCAATGGTGTCGCGAGAATCGCAAACCTTTCTTGGGTATTTGCTTGGGTTTGCAGGCTGCTGTTATAGAATTTGCCCGTAATGTTTTGGGTCTTAAAGATGCTCATACCACAGAGATAGATCCCAAAACATCGAATGCTTTGGTCATTGATATGCCTGAACATCATACCGGACAAATGGGTGGCACTATGCGTTTGGGTAAACGCACCACCATCTTTGCGGATGAACCTAGTATCATAAGACAATTATATGGTAATCCCAAAACTGTAGATGAACGTCACAGACATCGTTATGAGGTCAATCCCAAATATGTGCCACAACTGGAAGAGCATGGCATGCGTTTTGTGGGTTGTGATGATACTAAAACACGTATGGAAGTTATAGAATTAAGAGATCATCCCTACTATGTGGGCACCCAATACCATCCTGAGTATTTGTCCCGTCCTCTCAAACCCTCACCACCATTCCTGGGTTTAATTTTAGCCTCCGTGGGTCGCCTACCCAATTATATAGCCAGAGGCTGTCGTCTATCGCCTCGCCAAATGTCCGATGTATCCTCCGATGAAGAGGATATGTTGGTATCCGATGCGCTTAAACATTTAAAATTGAATGGTAATGCTAACTTAACCCCTAATGGTAAAACTTTGTTATTAAATGGTAGTGCTTCAGCCTCAGATTCTGAAGCTACTCCTGCTCCAGTAAATGGTTCGGCTTAAATTGCATGCAAATAACTATTGCATATAAAGTTTATACATATATTTTTTGAATATTTAATATTAAATAACGAAATTTCAAGTCTTCTTAACTTGTATTTTTACTATTATAAAGAAAACACAATTTTTTGTCTAGCCTGTAAGTCCAAATAAGAAAAAAAAAAACTTTAAATGAAATAAAACTAATCATTTTACTTAAATTTATTAAGCAAATCCAAACAACAAATAAACACTGTTAAAATTGTACACTTATAAATAAGTTTCCCCCACTGTTCAACTAGTAATAAAACTCTCCCCTCTCTTTTTGTTTATTAATATATGCTCTTTTTTTTATATATACATTTATATAATTTTATATATTTACCATAGTTTAACTTAAATACAACTTTCTTTTTGTAATAATTTAAGTTTATTGTAACGTTGGCCTTAGTTTATTGAATAAAATCATGTTTTATTGGAATATCATTTATAAAATACAACAAAAATATAATAAATTTAAATAAAAATCTGTTTTAATAAATGTTTTTCATTGCTATTCATAAAAAGCAGTTTGAAATACTAAATTTTTGACAAAATTTATTGAAAATTTACAAAAATCCTGTTATATGTTTATGTTGGAAATGCTTTCAAATCACTTTCAACACTATTAAGCCATACAAAGTCTTAAAAAACATATAAATATATTAAATTTTGCTGAAATTTAAACATTTTATTATTTTTTACATAATTTTTTATTCAAAAAGTAATTTTTGCAGTTAATTTTGTTTAAATTTAAAGCAATTAACTTAACATTTAAAAAATCTCTCAATTACAACTTGGCAGCACATTTTATTAAACACAGTGGCATTCTCTTTCTTACAGCTAAAAAACAGTGTGGCAGCTTGCCAGCGGCAGGCTTCTGTTAAATTAATTTGACATTTGTCGTGATTTGTTTAACATCGGAAAGAAAAATTTTAAAATTTGCAGAAAATACATAAAATTAGTGCAAAAATTTAAAAAAAAGACTTGCAAAATAATATGGACAAATTAACCACTATAATTGCCACCTTATTTAAGGCTGCCGATATGTGTTTGCCATTGTCAGTTTGGTAATGGCCGATTAGATAGCTGCAGGAGCCTGGTAAGTTCTTTTACTTTGTTAATATTGAAGAAAATATAATTTTGCGACTTTTTAAAAAATAATAGTTTTGGAAGATTATAACAAAAAATTGCGAAATATTTTTGATTTCTGAAAAACCCATTAAATTGAAGTACATAACTTATTTCGAAAAAGTTTGCGAAATCCATTAATATGCATTTTTTAAAATGGCCGACAAACCATAAAAATATTCACTACTTCTCGACGTAAAAATTTGTTTAGGTACTTTTTTAAAAATAAAAGTTTTGAAAGGAAAAGACAAAAATCGCAAAATATTTTTTATGTGCAAAAAAGTCAATAAACTAAAATAACTTATTTTAAAGAAATTTTCGGAAATCATTGATAAGTATGTTTTAAAATGGCCGTCAAACTGCATAAATATATTCACCATACCTATATGCAATATAAAACAATTGGTACTTTTTAAAAATTAAACATTTTACTATAAAATGTCAAAAAAACTTAAATATTTTTTATATCTGAAAAAGTCAACAAAATTAAATAACTTATTTTAAAGAAATTTTTATAATCGGATAATATGTATGTATTTTTCAAAATGGCCATCAAATATAGAAAATATTTTCAACATAAAAGTATCATAAAATTTAGGTTATTTTTAAATTGAAAGATTTTGTTTACAAGTCAGTAATTTCGGCGCATTTTTTTAATATTTACCTTAGAAATCAAGTTTGAATTCAAAATTTTGTAAACAATTTCAAAATTGCAATTTTAAAATTGCCTCTAAAAAAGAAAAATATTTTTAAAAATTTTTTAGGTTAGTTTTAAAATAAAAAAGTTTCACACAAAATTAGTGTTTTTGGAAATTTTTTTTGCATAGATACGTTAGAAAACAAGTTTAAATTTAATATTTTGGAATTAAAATTTGAGAGTATGTATATTTTTAAATGACAGCGAAACATAAGAAATATTTGCACAACTGAATATTGTACTAATTAATTTAAAAATGTTCATATTTTTTTATATACAATTTAAGAAATTATTACGTTTTTTATTGCTATTTATAGAAGACAGTTTAAAATACTAAATTTTGACAAAAATTTATTGAAAATCTAAAAAATCCTGTAATACCTATGTTATGTTTAAAATGCTTGCAAAATCACTAAACAATTTCAACACTAGTTGTGTTTTGTTGCTAACGTTCAAAGGCAATTTCATATAAATTTAAAATTTATAAACGTTAGGAGTTAACGTGTAAAATTATACAAGTTAATTTCAACGTCGATAAAAGTGCTACCAATTCAAAAATAAAAATACAAATATTAATGTGTTTATGTCAAACAATAAAAAAATATTTTAAAATAAAATTTAAATCAAAGAAAATTACCAAATAAATAAACCTTTTCAAGAAATTGTAAATAATTTCAAGATTTAGCAGATTTCTTCTGTGGAGTGATGCCAAGTCAGGTAATGTTCGTTTTGTTGCTAACTTTAAGCGTTAACACTCATTGATAGCAACAAAACACAACTACTATTATTTCTTAAAAAAACATATAAATATATTAAATGCAGAAATTTAAACATTTTATTATTTTTTATATAATTTTTTATTCAAAAAGTAATTTTTGCAGTTAATTTTGTTTAATTTTAAAGATTATTATGAAATTTAAAAAATCTCTTTAAGTTTAACACTTTTTTTCTTCTTTTTATAACAATTACAACTTGGCAGCACTTTTTATTAAACACAGTGGCATTCTCTTTTTTTACAGTTAAAAAAACAGTGTGGCAGCCTTCTATTAAACTGATTTGACATTTGCTGTGATTTTGTTTAACATCGGAAGAAAAATTTAGAAAATACATAAAATTTGTGCAAACATTTAAAAAATATAGCAAAAAAAGACTTGCAAAATAACATGGACAAATTAACGACTATAAGTGCCACATTATTTATGGCCGCCGATGTGTTTGCCATTGTCAGTTTGGCCATGCCCGATTGGATAGTCACAGAGGAGGCTGGTAAGTTCTTTTACCTACATTTGTTAATATTGAAGAAAATATAATTCCTTTTTTTGATTAATTTCCAGGAGACATACGCCTTGGCCTCATGTGGACTTGCATGACCCTTTACAATCGGCCTCAAGTGTGCTATACTCCTGAGCTACAACCTGAATGGTTGATTGCTCTGGTCTGCATTTTTATAGGCTGCATTTGTATAACCACTACTGTTATACTATTGGCCTCTAGCACCTGGGATCGTAATGTTATCCCTTATGCCCGCTGGGTGGGCTTTACTGCCATGGTGTTATTTTGCTTAGCGGCAGTGGTTTTCCCGCTAGGATTTCACATTGAGGAGATAGGTGGTCAGGCCTATCAATTACCCAATACCTATAAAATAGGCATCTCGTACATATTATTTGTCTTGGCTTTGTGGATTACGGTGGTATCGGAATTGTTTGCCGGAAAAGTTTGTTTACCTCATTTTTAAAGGCGTAAAACCAGGTAAATTTTTTTGTAATTTTAAGTATAGAGACTGGATTTTTAGTTGTCTTTCTTTGGAAAGCTAAAGAAAGTTGTAATATAGTTGTAAGTTTAGAATAGTAATGTCTTCTCCCTATTTGGCCTGATGTAACCATCCTTCTAGTCCCAAGAAATCTCTTTTTAGGTTAAACAAATATTTTTTAATATTTTTTTTTTTTTTATAAATTTTCTTTACAAAAATTTTCGAAAGTCCAAATTATGAACAAATTGAGGATAGATCTATTACAAAATAAGATATTTAATGAAATCATAAAACAATATAAAAAATATTAATTCCTAAAATTCAAACTCGAATATATTTTAAAACAAGTGTAGTTTATCATAATTTCACTCAATTTTGGGTGAAAATCAATTGTCAATTTTCTATTTCACTTTAAAACTAAGTGAAAGAAGCATCTGTTTTATTGTTTTCTTTAGGTGTATTTTTTTTTTTTACTTTCTATGTGACTTTTTTGTTCTTTTGGTTTTGACAGGAAATCCAAGTGATAATAGAACAAATTTTTCTTTTTTTTCATTGTGAATATATTTTAAAAGTTAAGAAATAATTGTAAAAATCTTTGGGTATTGAAAAGTTTGAACACAATATTTAAGTGTATAAAACTTCTATTTCAATAAGCAATCTCAAATTAAAAAAAATTAGGGTCGGTTTTATAATTCATACTAAGGGACAAAAATTTTACATACGTTTGATAATTTTATACAAATTTCAAATCTTGTCATAGTGAGAATTATAAAATCCAGCCATAAGCACAAAAGAACTTCAAAGTTTAGATTAAATTGAATTTGAATGTGTTAATTAATCATAAAATTTTTTTTAATTAATCTTCATAAGCATTTTATATAGTGAAGTGTTATATTTTGTTGTTAATTTTTTAACATATTGTGTAAAATATCAAAATAAATGTATTAAAAACAAATTCTTTAAAAACAACAACAACTTACAACAGCAATTAATCTTTGTAATCAATAAATCATAACAACACAAATTTTCACGTAATAAATAATAATTTAACATAAATGAAATTTAAAGCAGAAATAGTGCTAAAATGCAAAGTCTAAAAAATGCCTTTTTACAAAAATTTTAAATTTTCTATAGAAAATGTTGCTCTTTTTGAAAAAATCTGTATATTTTTCAAAAAATTGGTGTCCTTTTTGCAAAATTTAAAAAACTGTTGCCCTTTTTGCAAAAGCAGCAAATTTTCTATAGAAAATGTTGCACTTTTTGCAAAAGCAGCATATTTTCCAAAGAAAATGTTGCACTTTTTGCAAAAGCAGCAAGTTTTCTATAGAAAATGTTGCATTTTTTGCAAAAGCAGCAAATTTTCTATACAAAATCTTGCACTTTTTGCAAAAGCAGAAAATTTTCGATAGAAAATGTAGCACTTTTTGCAAAAGCAGCAAATGTTCCATAGAAAATGTTGCACTTTTTGCAAAAGCAGCAAATTTTCTATAGAAAATGTTGCACTTTTTGTAAAAGCAGCAAATTTTCTATAGAAAATGTTGCACTTTTTGCAAAAGCAGCTAATTTTCTATAGAAAATGTTGAACTTTTTGCAAAAGCAGCAAATTTTCTATAGAAAATGTTGCACTTTTTGCAAAAGCAGCAAATTTTCCCTAGAAAATGTTGTACTTTTTGCAAAAGCAGCAAATTTTCTATAGAAAATTTTGCACATTTTGCAAAAGCAGCAAATTTTCTATAGAAAATGTTGCACTTTTTGGAAAAATAGCTTATTTTTCTAAAAAAATGTTGCACTTTTTGCAAAATTAACTAATTTTTATAGAAAATGTTGCACTTTTTGCAATTTTCTTAGGGTTAGGTTAGTTTTTTCTTCAAGATTCTAAAGGAATAAAACTAGTTTTTTTTTTTATTAGATTTGCTAACATTTTATATTTATTGTATTGCATTTTATTAAATTATTTTGTATTTGTTTTTACATAATTTTACAATAGCTTAAATAAATATAGTTTAGTTTATGTAATTTGTTTATAATTTTATTATTTTTAAAGATAATTTAGTTAATAAATTATATAGATTAGGTTTCAATGAAGCAGAAACAAATTAAATCACAAAATTTTTTTAAAATTTTTCATAAATTTAAGGGAAAATAAATTGCTTCCGCTTTATTTTTTTTTTAATCTATAATTTTCGGTAGTTTAGTTTCACTTTTTGTGTATATTTAAAAAAACACATACATAAATATTAATTTTAAAAAAATATATCCTAAATAAAGTTATTAATAACAAATTTAGTATAAAAAATAGTTTAAAATAGAATTTATATTTCTTTCAATTTGTGTTAGTATTTTAAATGTTTTAGGTTTTAACCGTGACATGTCCCTTTTTTTCATAAGACATGACCATGTTGCGAGAAATAGAAAAACTTTGAGGTAATATTTTTTTACAGGGTTAGATTTTACTAAAAGAAACAATAATAAAAAACAAACAAAGAATCTTAAACATTTTTTGTTTAACCTAAAAATATAACAAAGCAGTTTAGTTTAGCTAAAAGAAAAAAAAAAAAAAAAAAAATAAACGCCTTAAGCTAAAACACTTTTAACAATTTAGGGGATTAGTATTATGGGGTGGGGTATTATCTCTTTTGCTAAAGGCAGTAACCAAAAAATTTGTTTAAAATTTTGTTTAACCAGCAAAAAAGCAGGACCTATAAAAACCACTTCCTGGTATATTTATGGCTTAAGGTTAGAAAAATATTTAATAAATTATATTAAAATATAAACAAAACAATGAAAAGTTTTAACAATAACAAAGTATAAATAACAAAATGAACAAATAATTTTAATGATAATAAAAAGAAAACTTTTTTTATGTTTTTGTAAATAGAAAAAGTTATATTAAGCAGTTATTAAAATGAATTTAAACATTTTTCAAAAAATTTAGCCACTTTTTTAAAAAAAAGTTCTACATTTGCTACAGAAAGTTTGTAAATTTTGAGAAAATGGCAGCTTTTGCAAAAGGTGCGATATTTTTATAGAAAATTTGTAGCTTTTGCCAAAAGAGCAGCATTTTCTATGGAAAAATTGCAGTTTTTGCAAAAAGTGTAAGATTTTCTATAGAAAATTTGCAAGTTTTTCGAGAAGTGCAACATTTTTTATAGAAACTTTGTAGCTTTTGCAAAAAGTGCAACATTTTCTATAGAAAATTTGTAGCTTTTGCAAAAAGTGCAACATTTTCTATAGAAAATTTGTAGCTTTTGCAAAAAGTGCAACATTTTCTATAGAAAATTTTTATCTTTTGCAAAAAGTGCAACATTTTCTATAGAAAATTTGTAGCTTTTGCAAAAAGTGCAACATTTTCTATAGAAAATTTGTAGCTTTTGCAAAAAGTGCAACATTTTCTATAGAAAATTTGTAGATTTTGCAAAAAGTGCAACATTTTCTATAGAAAATTTGTAGCTTTTGCAAAAAGTGCAACATTTTCTATAGAAAATTTGTAGCTTTTGCAAAAAGTGCAACATTTTCTATAGAAAATTTGTAGCTTTTGCTAAAAGTGCAACATTTTCTATAGAAAATTTGTAGCTTTTGCTAAAAGTGCAACATTTTCTATAGAAAATTTGTAGCTTTTGCAAAAAGTGCAATATTTTCTATAGAAAATTTGTAGCTTTTGCAAAAAGTGCAATATTTTCTATAGAAAATTTGTAGCTTTTGCAAAAAGTGCAATATTTTCTATAGAAAATTTGTAGCTTTTGCAAAAAGTGCAATATTTTCTATAGAAAATTTGTAGCTTTTGCAAAAAGTGCAATATTTTCTATAGAAAATTTGTAGCTTTTGCAAAAAGTGCAATATTTTCTATAGAAAATTTGTAGCTTTTGCAAAAAGTGCAACATTTTCTATAGAAAATTTGTAGCTTTTGCAAAAAGTGCAACATTTTCTATAGAAAATTTGTAGCTTTTGCAAAAAGTGCAACATTTTCTATAGAAAATTTGTAGCTTTTGCAAAAAGTGCAACATTTTCTATAGAAAATTTGTAGCTTTTGCAAAAAGTGCAACATTTTCTATAGAAAATTTGTAGCTTTTGCAAAAAGTGCAACATTTTCTATAGAAAATTTGTAGCTTTTGCAAAAAGTGCAACATTTTCTATAGAAAATTTGCAACTTTAAAATAAAGTACAACATTTTCTATAGAAAATTTGTAGTTTTTGCAAAAAGTGCAACATTTTCTATAGAAAATTTTCAGCTTTTGCAAAAAGTGCAACATTTTCTATAGAAAATTGCAGCTTTGGCAAAAAGTGAAACATTTTCTATATAAAATTTGTAGCTTTTGCAAAAACTGCAACATCTTCCATAGAAAATTTGTAGCTTTTGCAAAAAGTGCAACATTTTCTATATAGAAAATTTGTAGCTTTTGCAACATTTTCTATAGAAAATTTGTAGCTTTTGCAAAGAGTGCAACATTTTCTATAGTTTTTTACAACTACGTTGCAATTTCTATGCAATTTTCATTAAAATTGTTACAAAAATTTTAAAATTGTCTAAATTTAAAAGATGTACTCTATTTTTTGTAGAAATTATGGCACTTTTTGCAATTTTTATTCACAAAATGTTGCACTTTTTACAAAATTTGTTAATTTTTTATAACTATATTGCACTTTTTAAGGAAAATATAGCATTTTCTTTAAAATGAATACAAAAATTTTAAAATTTTCTTTAGAAATGTTTAGTTTTATGTAAAATTTCTACAAAAAGTTGAATGAATGTGTTAATAAGACTTAGTTCCTTTTAAGAACTGCTAATATTTTCTCAGATTTTATCTAAAATTTTATTTTATATTCTTTTAAAATTCTTTAGATTTTTTTTTTAAATAATTTAAATGCTTAGGATAATTGAAATGGTTGTTGTTTGGTTTTTGTTCAGCTAAATGTAGGAGGGAGGAAATAAATGTTAATTCGATTCGTTATATAATAATCTAAATATGCATTATTCTGGCTAATATAAATATAAATTATTCATACATATTACATACATATTTTGTGGTTTTATTATGTTTAAACGTTGTTCATAGATTTCTTCCTTTTAAAAGCCAGCAAATACTTGTAAAACACAAGTATTTAACAGGCCATAAATATGATTTATTTTCTTTTTTTTTCTGTTATAACTTTAAGCTTAAAAATTATTATAATTTTCCATCAAATGGTGTCTTTACAAAATAAGTGACTAGATTTCCTTTGCCTTTAACATAAGTCAAACCACGACATTCACACTCATAGCCAGCGGCCATTAAAATTTGTGCTGTATTCTCAGTAGTCTGGAAAATTAGTAAAAAAAAGAAATACATTTTCAAAAGGAAATTAACATAAACTTTGTTGTTAACAAGAACACCATACCTGTAATCTACCCATAACACCACAAGAATCCATGCGTGAGGCTACATTTACTGTATTACTCCAAATATCATATTGAGGCTTTTGTGCACCAATAACACCAGCTATGACAGGGCCATGATTAAGACCAATACGTAAACGAAATCTTTGAAATGATTCACGATTAATTGAATCTAAAATTGACATCAATGCAATGGCAAATTCTACTAAAATTACAACATTATGTTCTTCGGTTCTCTTTTCATCCTGGAGGTGTGTTTTTTTTTTGTACAATTGTAACATTAAATTACCATCATCATCAACATTATCAGCGTCATATAGTTATAGTTGTCGTTGTAGTAGTAGTAGTTGACAATCAGGGCCATCATTTTAAAAAGGGAAAAAAGTCATTATTTTCATTGTCATGAAGTAAAACATCATAAAAAGCCATCATTGACATTATGACCAGACAGGAAGTGTGATGGTTTTGTTATAAAGAAAGGAAGAGAACATGACAATAAAAAAAGAGAAATATAGAGTTTAAATTATTGATTATTTTTATAACTTTATTAATTTAAAATTTATGTTGAAAACTATTAGTAAAAGAACAAATTTCTATCTAAACATTTTCTAACTAAAATCGCTTTCAACTGATAGTTCTATAAGATTTTCTTAGACCATTTGCAAATAATTTAACATTTATATAAAAAATTGCATATTTTGCAAAAACTGCAACATTTTCTATAGATAATTTCCAAATTTTGCGAAAAGTGCAACATTTTCTAAAGAAAATTTGGATATTTTGCAAAAAGGGCAATATATTCTATAGAAAATTAGCAAATTTTGCAAAGAGGGCAATATTTTCTATAGAAAATTTCCAAAATTTTGCAAAAAGGGCAACATTTTCTATAGAAAATTTGTAGCTTTTGCAAAAAGGGCAACACAAATTATCAAAATTTAGAAATTTTGTAAAATGAGCCACATTTTCTATAGAAAAATTGTTGATTTTGCAAGAAATGCAACATCTTCTATAGAAAATTTGGATATTTTTCAAAAAGGGAAATATATTCTATAAAAAATTAGCAAATTTTGCAAACAAATTTTCTATAGAAAATTTGCAGCTTTTGCCAAAAGGGCAACATTTTCTATAGAAAATTTGCAGATTTTGCCAAAAGGGCAACATTTTCTATAGAAAATTTGCAGCTTTTGCCAAAAGGGCAACATTTTCTATAGAAAATTTGCAGCTTTTGCCAAAAGGGCAACATTTTCTATAGAAAATTTGCAGCTTTTGCCAAAAGGGCAACATTTTCTATAGAAAATTTGCAGCTTTGGCCAAAAGGGCAACATTTTCTATAGAAAATTTGCAGCTTTTGCCAAAAGGGCAACATTTTCTATAGAAAATTTGCAGCTTTGGCCAAAAGGGCAACAGTTTCTATAGAAAATTTGCAGCTTTGGCCAAAAGGGCAACATTTTCTATAGAAAATTTGCAGCTTTTGCCAAAAGGGCAACATTTTCTATAGAAAATTAGCAGCTTTTGCCAAAAGGGCAACATTTTCTATAGAAAATTTGCAGATTTTGCCAAAAGGGCAACATTTTCTATAGAAAATTTGCAGCTTTTGCCAAAAGGGCAACAACTTCTATAGAAAATTTGCAGCTTTTGCCAAAAGAGCAACATTTTCTATAGAAAATTTGCAGCTTTTGCCAAAAGGGCAACATTTTCTATAGAAAATTTGCAGCTTTGGCCAAAAGGGCAACATTTTCTATAGAAAATTTGCAGCTTTTGCCAAAAGAGCAACATTTTCTATAGAAAATTTGCAGCTTTGGCCAAAAGGCAACATTTTCTATAGAAAATTTGCAGCTTTTGCCAAAAAGGCAACATTTTGTATAGAAAATTTGCTACATTTTCCAAAAAGGGTAACATTTTCTATAGAAAATTTGCAGCTTTTGCCAAAAGGGCAACATTTTCTATAGAAAATTTGCAGCTTTTGCCAAAAGGGCAACATTTTCTATAGAAAATTTGCAGCTTTTGCCAAAAGGGCAACATTTTCTATAGAAAATTTGCAGCTTTTGCCAAAAGGGCAACATTTTCTATAGAAAATTTGCAGCTTTTGCCAAAAGGGCAACATATTATATAGAAAATTTGCAGCTTTTGCCAAAAGGGCAACATTTTCTATAGAAAATTTGCAGCTTTTGCCAAAAGAGCAACATTTTCTATAGAAAATTAGCAGCTTTTGCCAAAAGGGCAACATTTTCTATAGAAAATTTGCAGCTTTTGCCAAAAGGGCAACATTTTCTATAGAAAATTTGCAGATTTTGCCAAAAGGGCAACATTTTCTATAGAAAATTTGCAGCTTTTGCCAAAAGGGCAACAACTTCTATAGAAAATTTGCAGCTTTTGCCAAAAGAGCAACATTTTCTATAGAAAATTTGCAGCTTTTGCCAAAAGGGCAACATTTTCTATAGAAAATTTGCAGCTTTGGCCAAAAGGGCAACATTTTCTATAGAAAATTTGCAGCTTTGGCCAAAAGGGCAACATTTTCTATAGAAAATGTGCAGCTTTTGCCAAAAGGGCAACATTTTCTATAGAAATTGCAGCTTTGCCAAAGGGCAACATCTATAGAAAATTTGCAGCTTTTGCCAAAAGGGCAACATTTTCTATAGAAAATTTGCAGCTTTTGCCAAAAGGGCAACATTTTCTATAGAAAATTTGCAGCTTTTGCCAAAAGGGCAACATTTTCTATAGAAAATTTGCAGCTTTTGCCAAAAGGGCAACATTTTCTATAGAAAATTTGCAGCTTTTGCCAAAAGGGCAACATTTTCTATAGAAAATTTGCAGCTTTTGCCAAAAGGGCAACATTTTCTATAGAAAATTTGCAGCTTTTGCCAAAAGGGCAACATTTTCTATAGAAAATTTGCAGCTTTTGCCAAAAGGGCAACATTTTCTATAGAAAATTTGCAGCTTTTGCCAAAAGGGCAACATTTTCTATAGAAAATTTGCAGCTTTTGCCAAAAGGGCAACATTTTCTATAGAAAATTTGCAGCTTTTTCTATTGAAAATTGCAAAATATTACAGAAACTTTTGTTCTAAACTTGTGTTTAGTTGAAGGTGTTACTTACCGCAAAATTACGCATAAGCTGCTTGTTTATTGTGTTAGAAAAATTTCAAGAGAGAAAAAAGATTAAATTGAAAAGATTAAGAATAAAAAAAGAAACATGACACTTGACAGTTAACACATGACTAAACTACAAAGACAAGGACTACACTAAACGCCACTACCTTTATATATAGATACAAGACTAAAGAACAAATTCGTATTAATGAAACAAGTAGAAAACAAACTTACCGTAGCTCCCTCTTCTTTGCCGGGTCTTAATCCTGAAGCACACATATATGTGCTAGCTATAGTTTTGATTTTTTCGATGCCACTGAATTTGGGTTTTAAAAGTAACTGAAAAGAGATAGAGGTATTAATTTATTAAACGATCGAATAGCTAGATATAACGTCATAGAAATTCTCTTACCTTATCAAAATCGCATATAATTTCATTGAGTAATCTTAAACATTCTAAACCTTGTTTATTCACATCCGTCTCATCATAAAATTCTTTATAATTGGGTATAGAGGCAAACATTACAGCTACACAGGAATAACTTTCATGATACAATTCCGTAGAGCGTTCTTGGTGTAGGAAATGTGTGGCCACGTGAGCAGGTAAAATGTTTTCTAAGAGAATCTGTGAATAAAAAAAGATAATTTTTTGTACATTATAATAATTTATGTTTACACTCAAGAATTGAATTTTGTTGGGCAACAAAAGTGATCACAGATTTTAATGCTTTTTGCCCAGGGGCCTCTAGTTTAGCCAAAAAATGGATTTTTATGTTTTCACTCAAAAATCGAGTTTTTGATTGGAAACAAAAGTGATCACAGATTTTAATGCTTTTTGCCCAGGGGCCTTTAGTTTAGCCAGAAATTAGACTTTTATGTTTTCACTCAAAAATCGAGTTTTTGGTGGGAAACAAAAGTGATCACAGATTTTAATGCTTTTTGCCCTGGGGGCTCTAGTTTAGCCAGAAAATGGACTTTTATGTTTTCACTCAAAAATTTAATTTTGGTAGAAAATGGAAGTGATCACAGATTTTAATGCTTTTTGCCCAGGGGCCTTTAGTTTAGCCAGAAATTAGACTTTTATGTTTTCACTCAAAAATCGAGTTTTATTAGGAAATGGAAGTGATCACAGGTTTTAATCCGTTTTGCCCTGAGGCCTCTAGTTTAGCCAGAAAATGGACTTTTATGTTTTCACTCAAAAATCGAGTTTTATTAGGAAATAAAAGTGATCACAGATTTTAATGCTTTTTGTCCTGGGGCCTCTAGTTTAGCCAGAAAATTGACTTTTATGTTTTCACTCAAAAATCGAGGTTTTGGTGGGAAACAAATGTGATCACACATTTTAAAGCTTTTTGCCCTGGGGCCTCTAGTTTAGACAGAAAATGGACTTTTATGTTTTCACTCAAAAATCGAGTTTTTGGTGGGAAACAAAAGTGATCACAGATTTTAAAGCTTTTTGCCCTGGGGCCTCTAGTTTAGCCAGAAAATGGACCTTTATGTTTTCACTCAAAAATCGAGTTTTATTAGGAAATAGAAGTGATTACAGATTTTAATGATTTTTGCCCTGGGGCCTCTAGTTTAGCCAGAAAATGGACTTTTATGTTTTCACTCAAAAATCGAGTTTTTGGTGGGAAACAAAAGTGATCACAGATTTTAATGCTTTTTGCCCTGGGGCCTCTAGTTTAGCCAGAAAATGGACTTTAATGTTTTCACTCAAAAATCGAGTTTTATTAGGAAATGGAAGTGATCACAGATTTTAATCCTTTTTGCCCAGGGGCCTCTAGTTTAGCCAGAAAATGGATTTTTATGTTTTCACTCAAAAATCGAGTTTTTGGTGGGAAACAAAAGTGATCACAGATTTTAATGCTTTTTGCCCTGGGTCCTTTAGTTTAGCCAGAAAATGGACTTTTATGTTTTCACTCAAAAATCGAGTTTTATTAGGAAATGGAAGTGATCACAGGTTTTAGTCCGTTTTGCCCTGAGGCCTCTTGTTTAGCCAGAAAATGGACTTTTATGTTTTCACTAAAAAATCGGGTTTTTGGTAGGTAATGGAAGTGATCACAGATTTTAATGCTTTTTGCCCTGGGGCCTCTAGTTTAGCCACTTTTATGTTTTCACTCAAAAATCGAGTTTTATTTGGAAATGGAAGTGATCACAGGTTTTAATCCGTTTTGCCCTGGGGCCTCTAGTTTAGCCAGAAAATGGAGTTTTTGGTGGGAAACAAAAGTGATCACAGATTTTAATGCTTTTTGTCCTGCGGCCTCTAGTTTAGCCAGAAAATGGACTTTTATGTTTTCACTCAAAAATCGAGTTTTATTAGGAAATGGAAGTGATCACAGATTTTAATCCTTTTTGCCCAGTTTAGTTTAGCCAGAAAATGGACTTTTATGTTTTCACTCAAAAATCGAGTTTTTGGTGGGAAACAAAAGTGATCACAGATTTAAAATGCTTTTTGTCCTGCGGCCTCTAGTTTAGCCAGAAAATGGACTTTTATGTTTTCACTCAAAAATCGAGTTTTATTAGGAAATGGAAGTGATCACAGATTTTAATCCTTTTTGCCCAGGGGCCTCTAGTTTAGCCAGAAAATGGACTTTTATGTTTTCACTCAAAAATCGAGTTTTTGGTGGGAAACAAAAGTGATCACAGATTTTAATGCTTTTTGTCCTGCGGCCTCTAGTTTAGCCAGAAAATGGACTTTTATGTTTTCACTCAAAAATCGAGTTTTATTAGGAAATGGAAGTGATCACAGATTTTAATCCTTTTTGCCCAGGGGCCTCTAGTTTAGCCAGAAAATGGACTTTTATGTTTTCACTCAAAAATCGAGTTTTTGGTGGGAAACAAAAGTGATCACAGATTTTAATGCTTTTTGTCCTGCGGCCTCTAGTTTAGCCAGAAAATGGACTTTTATGTTTTCACTCAAAAATCGAGTTTTATTAGGAAATGGAAGTGATCACAGATTTTAATCCTTTTTGCCCAGTTTAGTTTAGCCAGAAAATGGACTTTTATGTTTTCACTCAAAAATCGAGTTTTTGGTGGGAAACAAAAGTGATCACAGATTTTAATGCTTTTTGTCCTGCGGCCTATAGTTTAGCCAGAAAATGGACTTTTATGTTTTCACTCAAAACTCGAGTTTTTGGTGGGAAAAAAAGTGATCACAGATTTTAATTCTTTTTGCCCAGGGGCCTCTAGTTTAGCCAGAAAATGGACTTTTATGTTTTCACTCAAAAATCGAGTTTTATTAGGAAATGGAAGTGATCACAGATTTTAATCCTTTTTGCCCAGGGGCCTCTAGTTTAGCCAGAAAATGGACTTTTATGTTTTCACTCAAAAATCGAGTTTTTGGTGGGAAACAAAAGTGATCACAGATTTTAATGCTTTTTGTCCTGCGGCCTCTAGTTTAGCCAGAAAATGGACTTTTATGTTTTCACTCAAAAATCGAGTTTTATTAGGAAATGGAAGTGATCACAGATTTTAATCCTTTTTGCCCAGGGGCCTCTAGTTTAGCCAGAAAATGGACTTTTATGTTTTCACTCAAAAATCGAGTTTTTGGTGGGAAACAAAAGTGATCACAGATTTAAAATGCTTTTTGTCCTGCGGCCTCTAGTTTAGCCAGAAAATGGACATTTATGTTTTCACTCAAAAATCGAGTTTTATTAGGAAATGGAAGTGATCACAGGTTTTAATCCGTTTTGCCCTGGGGCCTCTAGTTTAGCCAGAAAATGGACTTTTATATTTTCACTCAAAAATCAAGTTTTTGGTGGGAAACAAAAGTGATCACAGATTTTAATCCTTTTTGCCCTGGGGCCTCTAGTTTAGCCAGAAAATGGACTTTTATGTTTTCACTCAAAAATCGACTTTTTGGTGGGAAACAAATGTGATCACAGATTTTAATTCTTTTTGCCCAGGGGCCTCTAGTTTAGCCAGAAAATGGACTTTTATGTTTTCACTCAAAAATCGAGTTTTATTAGGAAATGGAAGTGATCACAGATTTTAATCCTTTTTGCCCTGGGGCCTCTAGTTTTATGTTTTCACTCAAAAATCGAGTTTTATTAGGAAATGGAAGTGATCACAGGTTTTAATCCGTTTTGCCCTGGGGCCTCTAGTTTAGCCAGAAAATGGACTTTTATGTTTTCACTCAAAAATCGAGTTTTATTAGGAAATGGAAGTGATCACAGATTTTAATCCTTTTTGCCCAGGGGCCTCTAGTTTAGCTAGAAAATGGACTTTTATGTTTTCACTCAAAAATCGACTTTTTGGTGGGAAACAAAAGTGATCACAGATTTTAATCCTTTTTGCCCAGGGGCCTCTAGTTTAGCCAGAAAATGGACTTTTATGTTTTCACTCAAAAATCGACTTTTTGGTGGGAAACAAAAGTGATCACAGATTTTAATCCTTTTTGCCCTGGGGCCTATAGTTTAGCCAGAAAATGGACTTTTATGTTTTCACTCAAAAATCGAGTTTTATTAGGAAATGGAAGTGATCACAGGTTTTAATCCGTTTTGCCCTGGGGCCTCTAGTTTAGCCAGAAAATGGACTTTTATATTTTCACTCAAAAATCAAGTTTTTGGTGGGAAACAAAAGTGATCACAGATTTTAATCCTTTTTGCCCTGGGGCCTCTAGTTTAGCCAGAAAATGGACTTTTATGTTTTCACTCAAAAATCGACTTTTTGGTGGGAAACAAATGTGATCACAGATTTTAATTCTTTTTGCCAGAAAATGGACTTTTATGTTTTCACTCAAAAATCGAGTTTTATTAGGAAATGGAAGTGATCACAGATTTTAATCCTTTTTGCCCAGGGGCCTCTAGTTTAGCCAGAAAATGGACTTTTATGTTTTCACTCAAAAATCGAGTTTTTGGTGGGAAACAAAAGTGATCACAGATTTAAAATGCTTTTTGTCCTGCGGCCTCTAGTTTAGCCAGAAAATGGACATTTATGTTTTCACTCAAAAATCGAGTTTTATTAGGAAATGGAAGTGATCACAGGTTTTAATCCGTTTTGCCCTGGGGCCTCTAGTTTAGCCAGAAAATGGACTTTTATATTTTCACTCAAAAATCAAGTTTTTGGTGGGAAACAAAAGTGATCACAGATTTTAATCCTTTTTGCCCTGGGGCCTCTAGTTTAGCCAGAAAATGGACTTTTATGTTTTCACTCAAAAATCGACTTTTTGGTGGGAAACAAATGTGATCACAGATTTTAATTCTTTTTGCCCAGGGGCCTCTAGTTTAGCCAGAAAATGGACTTTTATGTTTTCACTCAAAAATCGAGTTTTATTAGGAAATGGAAGTGATCACAGATTTTAATCCTTTTTGCCCTGGGGCCTCTAGTTTTATGTTTTCACTCAAAAATCGAGTTTTATTAGGAAATGGAAGTGATCACAGGTTTTAATCCGTTTTGCCCTGGGGCCTCTAGTTTAGCCAGAAAATGGACTTTTATGTTTTCACTCAAAAATCGAGTTTTATTAGGAAATGGAAGTGATCACAGATTTTAATCCTTTTTGCCCAGGGGCCTCTAGTTTAGCCAGAAAATGGACTTTTATGTTTTCACTCAAAAATCGACTTTTTGGTGGGAAACAAAAGTGATCACAGATTTTAATCCTTTTTGCCCAGGGGCCTCTAGTTTAGCCAGAAAATGGACTTTTATGTTTTCACTCAAAAATCGACTTTTTGGTGGGAAACAAAAGTGATCACAGATTTTAATCCTTTTTGCCCTGGGGCCTCTAGTTTAGCCAGAAAATGGACTTTTGTTTTCACTCAAAAATCGAGTTTTTGGTGGGAAACAAAAGTGATCACAGATTTTAATGCTTTTTGTCCTGCGGCCTCTAGTTTAGCCAGAAAATGGACTTTTATGTCTTCACTCAAAAATCGACTTTTTGGTGGGAAACAAATGTGATCACAGATTTTAATGCTTTTTGCCCTGGGGCCTCTAGTTTTATGTTTTCACTCAAAAATCGAGTTTTATTAGGAAATGGAAGTGATCACAGGTTTTAATCCGTTTTGCCCTGGGGCCTCTAGTTTAGCCAGAAAATGGACTTTTATGTTTTCACTCAAAAATCGAGTTTTTGGTGGGAAACAAAAGTGATCACAAATTTTAATGCTTTTTGTCCTGCGGCCTCTAGTTTAGCCAGAAAATGGACTTTTATGTTTTCACTCAAAAATCGACTTTTTGGTGGGAAACAAAAGTGATCACAGATTTTAATGCTTTTTGCCCTGGGGCCTCTAGTTTAGCCAGAAAATGGACTTTTATGTTTTCACTCAAAAATCGAGTTTTATTAGGAAATGGAAGTGATCACAGGTTTTAATCCGTTTTGCCCTGGGGCCTCTAGTTTAGCCAGAAAATGGACTTTTATGTTTTCACTCAAAAATCAAGTTTTTGGTGGGAAACAAAAGTGATCACAGATTTTAATGCTTTTTGCCCAGGGGCCTCTAGTTTAGCCAGAAAATGGACTTTTATGTTTTCACTCAAAAATCGAGTTTTATTAGGAAATGGAAGTGATCACAGATTTTAATCCTTTTTGCCCAGGGGCCTCTAGTTTAGCCAGAAAATGGACTTTTATGTTTTCACTTAAAAATCGAGTTTTATTAGGAAATGGAAGTGATCACAGGTTTTAATCCGTTTTGCTATGGGGCCTCTAGTTTAGCCAGAAAATGGACTTTTATGTTTTCACTCAAAAATCGGGTTTTCGTGGGAAACAAAAGTGATCACATATTTGAATCCTTTTTGCCCAGGGGCCTCTAGTTTAGCCAGAAATTGGACTTTTATGTTTTCACTCAAAAATCGAGTTTTTGGTGGGGAACAAAAGTGATCACAGATTTTAATGCTTTTTGCCCAGGGGCCTCTAGTTTAGCCAGAAAATGGACTTTTATGTTTTCACTCAAAAATCGAGTTTTATTAGGAAATTAAAGTGATCACAGATTTTAATGCTTTTTGCCCTGGGGCCTCAAAAGTGATCACAGATTTTAATGCTTTTTGCCCTGGGGCCTCTAGTTTAGCCAGGAAATGGACTTTTATGTTTTCACTCAAAAATCGAGTTTTATTAGGAAATTAAAGTGATCACAGATTTTAATGCTTTTTGCCCTGGGGCCTCAAAAGTGATAACAGATTTTAATGCTTTTTGCCCTGGGGCCTCTAGTTTAGCCAGAAAATGGACTTTTTTGTTTTCACTCAAAAGTCGAGTTTTTGGTGGGAAACAAAAGTGATCACAGATTTTAATGCTTTAGTTTAGCCAGAAAATTGACTTTTACGTTTTCACTCAAAAATCGAGTTTTTGGTGGGAAACAAAAGTGGTCACAGATTTTAATGCTTTTTGCCCTGGGGCCTCTAGTTTAGCCAGAAAATGGACTTTTACGTTTTCACTCAAAAATCGAGTTTTATTAGGAAATTAAAGTGATCACAGATTTTAATCCTTTTTGCCCAGGGGCCTCTAGTTTAGCCATAAAATGGACTTTTATGTTTTCACTCAAAAATCGAGTTTTTGGTTGGAAACCAAAATGATCACAGATTTTAATGCTTTTTGTCCTGGGGCCTCTAGTTTAGCCAGAAAATGGACTTTTATGTTTTCACTTAAAAATCGAGTTTTGTTAGGAAATGAAAGTGATCACAGATTTTAATTATTTTTGCCCTGGGGCCTCTAGTTTAGCCAGAAAATGGACTTTTATGTTTTCACTCAAAAATCGAGTTTTTGGTGGGAAACAAAAGTGATCACAGATTTTAATGCTTTTTGTCCTGCGGCCTCTAGTTTAGCCAGAAAATGGACTTTTATGTTTTCACTCAAAACTCGAGTTTTATTAGGAAATGAAAGTGATCACAGATTTTAATTATTTTTGCCATAGTTTAGCCAGAAAATGGACTTTTATGTTTTCACTCAAAAATCAAGTTTTTGGTGGGAAACAAAAGTGATCACAGATTTTAATGCTTTTTGCCCAGGGGCCTCTAGTTTAGCCAGAAAATGGACTTTTATGTTTTCACTCAAAAATCGAGTTTTATTAGGAAATGGAAGTGATCACAAACTTTAATCCTTTTTGCCCAGGGGCCTTTAGTTTAGCCAGAAAATGGACTTTTATGTTTTCACTCAAAAATCGAGTTTTATTAGGAAATGGAAGTGATCACAGGTTTTAATCCGTTTTGCTCTGGGGCCTCTAGTTTAGCCAGAAAATGGACTTTTATGTTTTCACTCAAAAATCGGGTTTTCGTGGGAAACAAAAGTGATCACATATTTGAATCCTTTTTGCCCAGGGGCCTCTAGTTTAGCCAGAAATTGGACTTTTATGTTTTCACTCAAAAATCGAGTTTTTGGTGGGGAACAAAAGTGATCACAGATTTTAATGCTTTTTGCCCAGGGGCCTCTAGTTTAGCCAGAAAATGGACTTTTATGTTTTCACTCAAAAATCGATTTTTTATTAGGAAATGGAAGTGATCACAGATGTTAATCCTTTTTGCCCTTGCTTTAGAAGATTTGTTAATGCAAAATTTTCATTAGAAGTTACTTACTTTATTAATTCCCCGCATGGTCTCCACTTCCTCCTGTTCAACTTTCAATTTAGCCTTCCACAAGAAATCAGTTCTCGCCACATATTCACCCTGGCGATCCAGGGTATGCAACACCGCTATCACCAATAACAGCAAAAGAAAACCTTTGACCTCGATGGGTAAACTGGTTAAACGGAGGCTAAAAGTTAGAAAATTTTGCTTTAAATTTAAGAAATTTTTACTTACCAGTCCTCTCTCAGTTCTAAATTATATCTCTCATACAAATCATTGTAATGCAATATAATTATTTGACACACTAAAGCCACAAACATGGTGAAAAGTTTTAGAATAAAACCCGATCTTAAGAAAGCCGAAATGGCAGCTAAACTAATGGCACAGCAGAACAGGAACATAGGAGCTATATTTAAATCGGGATATAAAATCATGGAAGGAACAATATCGGGTATAGAAGAATCATTGGAGGAATTAGTTAAAGAAGTAAGATTCGAGGAAATAAACTCAGGATCGGTGGTAAAGTTTATCTGGGAAATAGATACAAATAATATAAAGAAATTTTCAAGATTTAGAGAAAAAACTTACCACACTGAACACAGCACAGGCCGAGATTAAAATATTTGCTATAATAAATATAGCCAAGCGCAAATAACGGCTGCTAGCCACCACTTGACCAGGGCCATTTCTATCCGCTGTAGAGGATTCAATATCGGGTACATGCATGTTGCTTAAATACAAAAACATACCCAAGGATATAAAGGTGGCGGCCAAGGAACCCAATAAAGCAAAGTTCCTATTTAAAATAAACAAAATCTTCATAAAATTGTATTTATTTGCTTCTTATAACAATACTCACACTTCCATTACTATTAATTGAACCAGAGCTATCGATATAAACAGCAAAAAAGCACAGATTAAATCATAACGAAAGTGTGTATCGGGCCGGGCACGATACATCACCTCACGCGGTGTATTACGATACCACATGGTTAGTGGCTTCAATTCGGTGGGCGGTCCAAAACAATTGAAATTAAAACATTTACGCTCCGGTGGCAGTAAGTTTGATTCAATCATGGCTATACTCTGCAGGTGGTCATGCAATAGAAATATTTAATGTTTTTAAGTGAAAAGGAAAGCATGAAAGGAAAAATGTTAAAGTCTTAAGGAAAAAAAGGAAGAATAGCTTTTTATTGTTAAACAGCTAAAAGTTACAGGATATACATTAAGGATAAATAAAAATCTAACAAAAAGCATCATATATAATGTCTTAAGGTTTAAAGACAAAAAAGATAAAAGGGTCATAAATTTAAGGAAAATATTTTCTTAAATGGAAAACTGTATAATATCAAAGGAAGTTTGTTTTTCTTTTTAGGAAAATAATGAATTTTTATGAAAGCAGCAAGTTCTCTAAAATAATGTATGTTTAACAAAAGCTTTAAGTTTTCAGTGAAAATGTTTAAAAGTTTTAGTGAAATATGTTAATTATTTGCTCTCAGTGTTCCATGTTAATCAAATTCACAACAACAACCTACAACAGCAATTAGTTATTGTACTCAATAAATCATGACAGCTACAAATTTCAATAGAAAATTTTAAATTTTTAACAAATTTCAAAGAAAAATTTTTAAATTTTTAACAAATTTCAAAGAAAAATTTTTAAATTTTGGCACAAACTTTTAATTTTCTATAGAAAATGTTGCCTTTTTGGCAAAAAAGCAATTTATTTATAGAAAATGTTGCCTTTTTGGCAAAATCTGCAAATTTTCTATAGAAAATGTTGCCTTTTTGGCAAAAGCTGCAAATTTTCTATAGAAAATGTTGCCTTTTTGGCAAAAGCTGCAAATTTTCTATAGAAAATGTTGCCTTTTTTGCAAAAGCTGCAAATTTTCTATAGAAAATGTTGCCTTTTTTGCAAAAGCTGCAAATTTTCTATAGAAAATGTTGCCTTTTTGGCAAAAGCTGCAAATTTTCTATAGAAAATGTTGCCTTTTTGGCAAAAGCTGCAAATTTTCTATAGAAAATGTTGCCTTTTTGGCAAAAGCTGCAAATTTTCTATAGAAAATGTTGCCTTTTTGGCAAAAGCTGCAAATTTTCTATAGAAAATGTTGCCTTTTTGGCAAAAGCTGCAAATTTTCTATAGAAAATGTTGCCTTTTTGGCAAAAGCTGCAAATTTTCTCTAGAAAATGTTGCCTTTTTGGCAAAAGCTGCAAATTTTCTATAGAAAATGTTGCCTTTTTGGCAAAAGCTAAAAATTTTCTATAGAAAATGTTGCCTTTTTGGCAAAAGCTAAAAATTTTCTATAAAAAAATTGTTGCCTTTTCTATAGAATCTCTTCTCTTATAGCAGAATCTTCAATTTTTCTTTACAAAATGTTGCCCTTTTAGCAAAAACTAAAAATTTTCTTTACAAATTTTTCTTTCAAATTCTGCCAGTTTAGTTTCATTTAATTTCCATTTAATGCACTTTACTTAGTTGTCCTTTATAATTTTGTGTACACAAAATTTAATTATACTTTTCACCATTTAGTTTCACTTCTATTCTTACTTCAAGGTGTTTATCATCTTTGACATTTACTTTGTATATGAAAATTTACTAAGACGGAAGAATTTTGTTACATTTTATAAAATTTTTTTTTTGTCTTTTAAACAAATTGCAATTTTTGCTTTAGGTCTTAAAGAAGAGGATTTTTTTTTTAAGTGAACACAAAAATCTCAGTTACATGAAATGTTAGAAATTTTTGTTAACATGTTTAAAATTTTATTTATTTAATAAAGATAAGGTAGTCAAATGGTAGTGGGAGGTAGGGTGAGTTAGAGAGTGTATAAGATATGTAGATACATGTAACTAAAAAGAACATATATGTTATTTAGTTGTTACAGAGAATTTCAAAAGAACAACATTACAAAAACTGTTAAACTTGAGGAAAACTATAAATGTTCAATACAGTGGGAGAGAAAAGTAATATTATAAGTTATAGTTTTGCAAAAAGGTCGAGATATTTTCTCGGCTTGTAAAAACGGTAGTAATTTCAATAGAAAATTTGCAAATATTGCAAAAAGTGCAACATTTTATTTACAAAATTTGATAGTTTTGCATAAAGGGCAACATTTTCCTTGTAAAATGTATGGTCTTTACAAAGACTTCAACAATTACATTAATAATTATGAAAAAGTAAAAAAGTGCATTAAAGGGCAACATTTTCTATAGAAAATTTGCAAGTTTTGCAATAAAGATCTACATTTTTTTTAATTTTATTAAAAAAGTCAACATTTCCTATAGACATTTTGCAAAAGTGCAACATTTTCCAAAATTTTACCAAAATTTTATCATTTTCTTACGATTATGTAAAAAGTGCAACATTTTCTTAAAAAAATTTGCAAAAAGGGCAACATTTTATGCAGAAAAATTTCAATTTTTGTAATAAAACTTGTTAATTTTATAAAATTTTCTACATTTCCTTTAAATTATTAGCAAAAGGTGTAACATTTTCTTTAAAATTTTTCCAAATTGTTAAAAAGTGCAACATTTTCTTTACACATTTTGTAAAAAGTGCAAAATTTTATGAATTGTGCAAAGATTGCAGTATTTTCTTTAGAAAGGTAACATTTTCCATAGATATTTTGCAATTTTGTAAAAAAAGGCAACATATTTAATAGAAAATTTGTAAAAAGGGCAACATATTCTTTAGAAATCTAAGAATTTGTGCAAAAAGTGCAAAATTTTCTTTATACATTTTGCGAATTTTGTAAAAATTTCTTTATAACATTTACAAATTTGTAAAAAGTGCAACATTTTCTTTAGAAAATTTGGAAATTTTACAAAAAGTGTAACATTTTCTATAGAAAATTTGAAACTGTGCAAAATTTGTATCATCTTTTGCAAAAAGAGCAACATATGTATTTCAAAATTTTGTTACAATGAAAATAATTTTGTAAGCCACTGTTGCTACAACCCTTTTATACTGTTCTCTATCATATGAGGAAAAAAATACGAAAGAAATACATTTCAAATTGTATTTACAAATTTGACCAAAGGGATAAGTAATTTACTAAAAGAAAGTTACTTGTTTCCTACAATATGCTCTTTTTGTTAAATTGTTTTCTGCTCCTTTCCGAGTGTGTGTATGTGTATGTGTGCATCGTAAAAATACTTACAGCCAAACCAATATTTTTCACCAATTTCGATTCAGCTATATTGGCAAATGGTCGATCTGCACCCCAGCATTCAACGTATTTGGTCATTTTCGATGAAGGACGATTGCGTGTTACATGACCTGTGGAAATACATAAGAGGAAACAAATACATATAAAGTAAAAATAAATTTCAAATAAATTTTATTATAAGTTTGTCTTTTAAGGAAAAGGGAAAAACTTTGCAATTTTATTTAATTTAAGACTAAAGTTTTTTTTTTAACATTTGCTTGAACTTTAAAGTGCTGACTTACCGCCATGACTGCGAAAACTTTCATTGGTGTGTATGGACATTTTACGTTCCATAAAGGCACCCGAAGAACGTCTTCTATCGGCAAATGATATTAACCCTATAAAAGCGAAAGAAGAAGAAACAATTTAAAAAATTATTCAAAAAATATTGCATTTTTTTTAGAAAATGTTGCACTTTTTCAAATTTTTATTGACAATAGTAAACTTTTTATATAGAAAAATTTGCACTTTTTAAAGAGTTTCCAAATTTTGTATTAAAAATGTTGCACTTTTTACAATATTTGTGGTTTTTGGTAATTTTATTATAGAAAATATACTTTCTAAACAATTTGCAAAATTTATATAGAAAATATTGCAATTCTTTAGTAGAAAATGTTGCACTTTTGTAAATTTTTATAAAAATTCTTGCACTTTTGCAAAATTTTTATTGCAAACAATAAACGTTTTGCATATTTATGTATCAAAAATGTTGCACTTTTTAAAAAATATCCAAATTTTGTTTAAAAAATGTGGCACTTTTTACAGTATTTGTAGGTTTTATTTATTTGTTTTTATAGAAAATGTACTTTTTAAACAATTTGCAAGATTTATATAGAAAATATTGCAATTTTTTTTGTAGAAAATGTTGCACTTTTGCAAATTTTTATAAAAATTCTTGCACTTTTGCAGAATTTTTATTTTATATAATAAACTTTTAGCAAACTTTTTATTAGAAAATTTTGCACTTTCCAAATTTTGTATAAAAAATGTTGCACTTTTTCCAATATTTGTGGTTTTGGGTAATTTTTTTAATAGAAAATCTACAATTTGCAATATTTATATAGAAAATATTGCAATTTGTTTGAAGAAAATATTGTACTTTTGTAAATTTTTATAAAAATTCTTGCACTTTTGCAAAATTTTTATTGCAAACAATAAACGTTTTGCATATTTATGTATCAAAAATGTTGCACTTTTTAAAAAATATCCAAATTTTGTTTAAAAAATGTGGCACTTTTTACAGTATTTGTAGGTTTTATTTATTTGTTTTTATAGAAAATGTACTTTTTAAACAATTTGCAAGATTTATATAGAATATATTGCATTTTTTTAGAAAATGTTGCACTTTTGCAAATTTTTTATTGCAACCAATAAACCTTTTGCAAATTTATGTATTAAAAATGTTGCACTTTTTAAGGAATTTCCAAATTTTGTATAAAAAATTTTACACTTTTGAATATTTTTATTGCAAATAATAAACTTTTTGCATATTTATATATCAAAAATGTTGCACTTTTTAAAAAATTTCCACATTTTCTATAAACAATATTGCACTTTTTCCTAAATTTCCAAATTTTCTATAAAATATGTTGCACTTTTTACATAATTTGCATATTTTCCATAAAAACATTTGTACTTTTTGTAAACATTGCAAATTTTCTTTAAAAAAATGTTGCACTTTTTGCAAATCTTGTTTATTTTCTATAGGAAATGTTGCACTTTTTGCAAAATTTGAAAATTTTCTATAAAAATTGTTGTGCATTTGGCAAATAATTGTAAATTTTTGATAAAAAATGTTTCAAAATGTAAAATTTTTTAATGAAAATGTTGCATTTTTCAAAAATTTTGGCAAAATTTATATAGAAAAAGTTAAAATTTAGGAAATTTTTAATTTTTCTACCAAAAATGTTGCACTTTTTGCAAAATTTTAAAATTTTCTATAAAAAGTTTTTTGCACTTTTTCAAATTTTTGAAAGTTTTTGCATTTTTCACAATTTTTTATAGAAAATGTTGCTTTTACATTATTTTTCTACATAAAATTTTAAATTTATAGAAAAGAGTGCATTTTTTACAAAATTTTTGGAAGAAATGTAAATGTTCTGTAAATATTTTGCAATATTTTTTGAAAAAATGTTGCCTTTTAATAAAAAATTTCTTAAAAAAGGCATCAGCTCTTTAGTTTCCTACCTTGTACAGATAATTTCCTACGACTTTTAGCCTCTGGTATCTCAGGCAATAAATTATTGCCATTATTAGCTGGAGTAGATGTTGTTGTTGTTGTCGTTGCTACCGCTGATGTTGAAGAAACATTTGTTGTTGCATTTAAAGGTACTACACCATTAGCTGTAGTTGTTGTTGTTGCCACTGCAGCCTGTTGCAATGATTGTGATGATTCACAATTTCCTATAGGATTTTCAACAAGTGCATTAGCACTAGCTGCATTATTAGAACCACTATTTGAAATTGCCCCCTCCTCACTACCACTAGCACTAAGAGCATCATCATTATGGGGTAAAGTTAATGATGACTTTGGTGTTAGTGAAGCATGAGTATTATTGGTGATTGCATTTGCTGCATCACTGCCATCACTTAAACGTTTTTGCTGCAACAACAGTTGGGTGCCTGAATTAGTAGGAGTTAGTGAACCATCCTGTTGCATTTGTTGGGGATTTCTTAATTCAACCGTATCTTCATCCTCTTCCTCTTTAATGGACATTGATGTTCTCGATGATAATTGTCCCAATTTATGTTCTGGACTATTTGTAGCTGCAGCCGTGGGCGAGATTTTAAGGTTGCCGGAGGATTCTGTTGTTTCTATAGTTTTGAAATTTACTACTGTCACTGGTAAAAGTTTCTCGGTTGCTTCGGCTTCCACATTATTGCTAAAGCTGTGATGGTGATTGCTGGCATTGGATGTATCGAGATGCATGTTTACATTGTCCTGTGATGAGTTAATTTCTGTGATACGTGGCACTATGTGGGTGATGTAGGTGGGTTTCTAAAGGAGAGAGAAAAAAAATGTTGTAAAAATTGTTGCTTAAATGACCTTTTTCTAATGGAAATCACATAAATTGTAGTGGACTTTTATGGGATTGAAGTTGATGGGAATAAAAGAAGATTTAAATTGCTATTCAGGGTGCTGAAGTGGTTTTTTGGATTTAAGTTTGAAGTAGAAAATGTTGTTGGAAAATTAATTAGAAAAATACAAAGCAAATCTCAGGAAAATGTGACTTTTTAGAAAATAAGACAATATTCTGAACTAGAACAGAACTAGAATAGAACTAGAACACAACTGGAACAGAACTAGAAAAGAACTAGAACAGAACTATAACAGAACTAGAACAGAACTAAAACAGAACTAGAAAAGAACTAGAACAGAACTAGAACAGAACTAGAACAGAACTAGAACAGAACTAGAACTGAACTAGAACAGAACTAGAACAGAACAAGAACAGAACTAGAACAGAACTAGAACAGAACTAGAACAGAACTAGAACAGAACTAGAACAGAACTAGAACAGAACTAGAACAGAACAAGAACAGAACTAGAACAGAACTAGAACAGAACTAGAACAGAACTAGAACAGAACTAGAACAGAACTAGAACAGAACTAGAACAGAACTAGAACAGAACTAGAACAGAACTAGAACAGAACTAGAACAGAACTAGAACAGAACTAGAACAGAACTAGAACAGAACTAGAACAGAACTAGAACAGAACTAGAACAGAACTAGAACAGAACTAGAACAGAACTAGAACAGAACTAGAAGTGAACTAGAACAGAACTAGAACAGAACTAGAACAGAACTAGAACAGAACTAGAACAGAACTAGAACAGAACTAGAACAGAACTAGAACAGAACTAGAACAGAACTAGAACAGAACTAGAACAGAACTAGAACAGAACTAGAACAGAACTAGAACAGAACTTGAACAGAACTAGAAGAGAACTAGAAGAGAACTAGAAAAGAACTAGAACAGAACTAGAAAAGAACTAGAACAGAACTAGAACTGAACTAGAACTGAACTAGAACTGAACTAGAACTGAACTAGAACTGAACTAGAACTGAACTAGAACTAAACTAGAACTGAACTAGAACTGAACTAGAACTGAACTAGAACTGAACTAGAACTGAACTAGAACTGAACTAGAACTGAACTAGAACTGAACTAGAACTGAACTAGAACTGAACTAGAACTGAACTAGAACTGAACTAGAACTGAACTAGAACTGAACTAGAACTGAACTAGAACCGAACTAGAACAGAAGTAGAACAGAACTAGAACAGACCTAGAACAAAACTAGAACAGAACTAGAACAAAACTAGAACAGAACTAGAACAGAACTAGAACAAAACTAGAACAAAACTAGAACAGAACTAGAACAGAACTAGAATAGAACTAGAATCGAACTAGAATCGAACTAGAATAGAACTAGAATAGAACTAGAACAGAACTAGAACATATCTAGAACAGATCTAGAACAGAACTAGAACAGAACTAGAACAGAACTAGAACTAGAACAGAACTAGAACAGAACTAGAACAGAACTAGAACAGAACTAGAACAGAACTAGAACAGAACTAGAACAGAACTAGAACAGAACTAGAACAGAACTAGAACAAGAACTAGAACAGAAATAGAACAGAACTAGTACATAACTAGAACATAACTAGAACAGAACTAAAACAGAACTAGAACAGAACTAGTACAGAACTATAACAAGAACTGCAACAGAAAATATTGCAATTTTTTAAAAAATGTTGCACTTTTTTCAAAATTTCAAATTTTTCATTGGAAAATGTTGCAATTTTTAGAAACTTTGACTTCCCACCTGTAAATTAAATTCTTTTCCGGTATTCTCTTGCAAAATTTGTATTGTATCCCTCCAAAAAACCATTCAATTAAATTTTCCTACATTTTCATTCCGGAAATAAAAGGAAAAAAAAACAACTTACCTTTGGTGGTACAATTAAATACGTTTCTATTTTATGATCTGCCAAATAAGTATCACGACTGCCTCCATTTCCTTCCTCCACTTCGAATTTATCATTTAGGAATTGTAGCGTTTGTTTGGTGATGTGTACTCGTCTAGAACAAATAAATTGTGGTAAAAACAAACATTTTTGCACAAAAAAAGAACAATTTTATTTATTTGTTCGACAGCATTAGATGAGCAACAATAGGAAGATGAATAAAAAATTGTCCAAAGTTTTTGTATTGATTCCAATTCATTGAATTTTATTTGTTTGGTATGTTTATTTTTTTTAAGGATAAGGGGATTTGTGGTTTCATTAAACCAAAAAATAATAAAATGTTAAAGCGTTAAATTGATATCAACTAGATCAAAGAATTTGATTTAATTTTTAAGAAAAACTGTATTTTTTATATAAGATAATGGAACTTTTGTACTTAAGAAAAAGCTATTACAATTCAAAAGTCTAGACCAGGTGATAAAGATGGTTTAAACAAGGCAAAAAAGGTTCAATGAATTTGTGTAAAATAGGATAAAATTAATTTGGAAGTAGAACTGAACTTGAGCTAGAACTAAACTAGAGCTAGACTAATGTAGAACTGAGCTAGAGCTATAACTAGAACTGAAGTAGAACTGAGCTAGAACAGAACTAGAAATGTAATAGAACAGAATTAGAACAGAACTAGAACAGAATTAGAACAGAACTAGAACAGAACTAGAACAGAACTAGAACAGAACTAGGACAGAACTAGAACAGAACTAGAACAGAACTAGAACAGAACTAGAACAGAACTAGAACAGAACTAGGACAGAACTAGAACAGAACTAGAACAGAACTAGAACAGAACTAGAACAGAACTAGAACTGAACTAGAACTGAACTAGAACTGAACTAGAACTGAACTAGAACTGAACTAGAACTGAACTAGAACTGAACTAGAACTGAACTAGAACTGAACTAGAACTGAACTAGAACTGAACTAGAACTGAACTAGAACTGAACTAGAACTGAACTAGAACTGAACTAGAACTGAACTAGAACTGAACTAGAACTGAACTAGAACTGAACTAGAACTGAACTAGAACTGAACTAGAACTGAACTAGAACTGAACTAGAACTGAACTAGAACTGAACTAGAACTGAACTAGAACTGAACTAGAACTGAACTAGAACTGAACTAGAACTGAACTAGAACTGAACTAGAACTGAACTAGAACTGAACTAGAACTGAACTAGAACTGAACTAGAACTGAACTAGAACTGAACTAGAACTGAACTAGAACTGAACTAGAACTGAACTAGAACTGAACTAGAACTGAACTAGAACTGAACTAGAACTGAACTAGAACTGAACTAGAACTGAACTAGAACTGAACTAGAACTGAACTAGAACTGAACTAGAACTAACTAGAACTGAACTAGAACTGAACTAGAACTGAACTAGAACTGAACTAGAACTGAACTAGAACTGAACTAGAACTGAACTAGAACTGAACTAGAACTGAACTAGAACTGAACTAGAACTGAACTAGAACTGAACTAGAACTGAACTAGAACTGAACTAGAACTGAACTAGAACTGAACTGGAACAGAACAGAACAGAACATAATAGAACAGAACTAGAACTAGAACAGAACTAGAACAGAACTAGAACAGAACTAGAACAGAACTAGAACAGAACTAGAACAGAACTAGAACAGAACTAGAACAGAACTAGAACAGAACTAGAACAGAACTAGAACTGAACTAGAACTGAACTAGAACTGAACTAGAACTGAACTAGAACTGAACTAGAACTGAACTAGAATTGAACTAGAACTGAACTAGAACTGAACTAGAACTGAACTAGAACTGAACTAGAACTGAACTACAACTGTACTAGAACTGAACTAGAACTGAACTAGAACTGAACTAGAGTTGAACTGGAACTGAACTGGAACTGAACTAGAACTGAACTAGAACTGAACTAGAACTGAACTAAACTGAGCCAGAATTATAACAGAATTAGAATAGAACCAGAAGTAGAACGGAACTAGAATCGAATTTGAACAAACTTAGAACTAAACTAGTACTAAACTAAACTAAAGATGCATTTTACACTCTCTGGGATTTTGACCTTGATTAATTTTTATTAAATTTATAGGAATTCAGTTTATTGCCCTCAGCAATTAAAATTCGTTCTCTTTTCTCCTTAATGTCAAGTACTTTATACCTTTTTTATTGCGACTTTCCTAACAAAATGATTTCCGGTATTTAAATAAAAAACCAAATTTCCTTAACACTTATTGGGTGAAAGCTCATCAGAGAAAAAACAAACCATAATAAAAAACCAATACCCTTAAAACTGTCGAAAGATTATGACAAGAAATATATGTATATAAAAAAACTCACCCAGCAACACCTCCACTCTCCATATGATTTGCCAAAGTCACATCATCACTCCAGACATCAAATTGCCACTTACGTAAACCCAAAACACCGCACAGAACATTGCCAGTATGGATGCCAATACGCATATCGACATTTATGCCGGTCGCCTCACGTACATGTCTAGAAAGGAGGGGTGGGAAGAAAGAGAGGATAAATAGGCAACAGGATTAAACATAAAATCTAAATAAAAATGGCACAATTCAAGCTTCTATTAAATGAAGCAAATGAAAAAGGGAAATCTACAATTTATGCAAATTTAAATTAAAATTGTTGCACACATTTCACTTCTAATTTTTTTTTCCGTTGCCTTGCCGGATTTTATTCGAGTGTGTTTTTAATGGAGTCTCTAGTTACACTCTAAATATATAGACGTTTTTGTTGCAAAAGGTTAATCTAAGGCCACTTAAATGTAATATGAAAGGAAATTGTGTTAAATTTGTAACGAAAGTCAAATAATTGCCAAGTGCTGCTGAAAAATTTCTTCTAATTTCATTTAAAGATTAACATTTTCAAACTATTAAATGTCAAATTCATTTGACATTTGTTAGCTAACTTAAAATGTGTTTAAATTTAATCTACTAAATTTGTTATCCTGTTTAGTCTTTAAAAATTGCTATAAATTTATTTCAACAAAATCTGTATGTTTTACAATTTAATTCATTTAAATTGTAACTGTCTATTTAAGGTTTTTATCTTCTACATAAACCAATTTTTTTCACTCTACACTGATTAAATCGTTGTGATTTTTGTAATTTTTAAAATTGGATTTGACATTTTACAGCCAATTCCTTTCAGTATGTGTGTATATGAGGGATTATTTTGTTTTGCTACTAATGGTCATCCTTTTTTTGTTGCCCTTGCTTGTCCGGCCTTTAAGCCAAATCGTAAAATTGTCAATAAAATTGTATATTAAATTTCAAGGGTTTTGTTTTAAGTCAATTATATGGAATTGTAAATGTAAAATTGGGTAGAATACGAAAAATGTAAATAAAAATGGTCCAAACATAAACTAGGCTAAATCACTGAACACAAATTTACTGATTAACTCAGATGTAAATAAACCTTTAAAGAGATTTCAACTAAAACCTTTTTATTTTATAAATCATTCAATTATTTCTCAGATTCCCTATCACTAGAAATGAACTAGAACAGAACTAAACTAGAACAGAACAAGAACTGAACTAGAATAGAGCTAGAACAGAACTAGAACAGAACTAGAACAGAACTAGAACAGAACTAAAACAGAACTAGAACAGAACTAGAACCGAACTAGAACAGAACACAACAGAACAGAACTAGAACAGAACTAGAACAGAAATAGAACTAGAACAGAACAGAACAGAACTAGAACAGAACTAGAACAGAACTAGAACAGAACTAGAACTGAACTAGAACTGAACTAGAACTGAACTAGAACTGAACTAGAACTGAACTAGAACTGAACTAGAACTGAACTAGAACTGAACTAGAACTGAACTAGAACAGAACTAGACTAGAACTAGAACTGGACTAGAACTAGAACACAACTAGAACAGAACTAGAACAGAACTAAAACAGAACTAGAACAGAACTAAAACAGAACTAGAACAGAACTAGAACAGAACTAGAACAGAACTAGAACAGAACTAGAACATAACTAGAACAGAACTAGAACAGAACTAGAACATAACTAGAACAGAACTAGAACAGAACTAGAACAGAACTAGAACAGAACTAGAACAGAACTAGAACAGAACTAGAACAGAACTAGAACAGAACTAGAACAGAACTAGAACAGAACTAGAACAGAACTAGAACAGAACTAGAACAGAACTAGAACAGAACTAGAACAGAACTAGAACAGAACTAGAAAAGAACTAGAACAGAACTAGAACAGAACTAGAACAGAACTAGAACAGAACTAGAACAGAACTAGAACAGAACTAGAACAGAACTAGAACAGAACTAGAACAGAACTAGAACAGAACTAGAACAGAACTAGAACAGAACTAGAACAGAACTAGAACAGAACTAGAACAGAACTAGAACAGAACTAGAACAGAACTAGAACAGTAGAACAGAACTGGAACAGAACTAGAACTGAACTAGAACTGAACTAGAACTGAACTAGAACGGAACTAGAACTGAACTAGAACTGAACTAGAACTGAACTAGAACTGAATTAGAACTGAACTAGAACTGAACTAGAACTGAACCAGAACTGAACTAGAACTGAATTAGAACTGAACTAGAACTGAACTAGAACTGAACTAGAACTGAACTAGAACTGAACTAGAACTGAACTAGAACTGAACTAGAACTGAACTAGAACTGAACTAGAACTGAACTAGAACTGAACTAGAACTGAACTAGAACTGAACTAAAACTGTGCTAGAACTGAACTAGAAACGAACTAGAACTGAATTGAGCTAAACTAAAACTGAAAAAGAACTCAATTATAACATATCAGGAATTCATTTTGAACTGAACTAGAACTTAACCCGAACTTAAACAGTTTATTCTCAAATCTATAGGTTAATTTTGTTTTTATCTTAAACCCTTTTTTATTATTATGGTTACTTTGTTTCAAATCTGCTTAAAACCACTTCCCTTCTTGGCTTTTAAATAAACTCTTTTTTGCTAAAATATCCTTTAAACCTTAATCCCCAACAAACAAAATCCTAAAACAATATACTTTTAGCTTTGTAGCCACATAGAAGCTCAACAGTATTTTCTATTACAAATGTAAAAGCTAAAGGCAAAACTCTGCTATTGATACACTTTTTAAATCCCCTTTAAAACACACACAATATCCTTAAACTTTTCATTATCCTTTTAATGTCAAGCTTTTCAAAGTAAACACGTTCGCTTCAATATTTGCTTAGTTTCATAATTAAGGAAGTGGTTTTGTAAAGTTTAAAGGTCTTAACCATAAGACATTTAGAAAACACAGTGTAAAGTCTAAATAAAAGCCTGTTAGTTAATTGACAGTTTAATTAGTAACAAAATGCCAACTCCTTAAAAGACAACTTTTATTAAGACAAAACACTGTAAAGAGTCAAATTAAATCTTTGTCTTGCTATCGTATTTTTGCAACATAAGATTTGTTTAGTTTGTATTGAAATACAGTAACACCTGTAAACAAGTTTTAACAAGTGTCCTGTTGACACTTTATTCTTGTTGCTGCTGCTGTTGGTGTTTATCATGTTGTCATTGTAATGGTTTTAATCAAACGTCTTTAATTTCAATCATTGTCAGTCGTAACAGAATCTTGTCTAAATAAATGTTTACGTTTGTGTAAATCCTGGTAAAATGTACAAACATACATATTGTGTTTACATTATTTTAAATAATGTATACTTTTAGGAGCACGCACACACACATTTCTAATATAAATTTACACTAGCACACATCAATATCCTTTATCCAAAACACCTGTATTTTAGTATTTTGCGAGACTTAAGTATAAATTTCACTTACTTGATGGCATCAATCATTTGTAAACCCATATTGACACAATTTGAGGCGTGCTGTGGCCTAGAGATTGGCAGTCCAGATACACAGTAATAACAGTCACCCAGAATTTTAATACGCAAACAATGATTTTCCTTTAAAGAAGAATGAAATTGTTAAAACAAAGTTCTAATGGAGAAGGAACTAAAGTTGACTTGAACTAGAACAGAATTAGAACTGAACAGAACTAGAACAGAACTAGAACATAACTAGAACGTAACTAGAACAGAACTAGAACAGAACTAGAACAGAACTAGAACAGAACTAGAACAGAACTAAAACAGAACTAGAACAGAACTAGAACAGAACTAGAACAGAACTAGAACAGAACTAGAACAGAACTAGAACAGAACTAGAACAGAACTAGAACAGAACTAGAACAGAACTAGAACAGAACTAGAACAGAACTAGAACAGAACTAGAACAGAACTAGAATAGAACTAGAACAGAACTAGAACAGAACTAGAACAGAACTAGAACAGAACTAGAACAGAACTAGAACAGAACTAGAACAGAACTAGAACAGAACTAGAACAGAACTAGAACAGAACTAGAACAGAACTAGAATAGAACAACTAGAACACAACTAGAACACAACTAGAACAGAACTAGAACAGAACTAGAACAGAACTAGAACAGAACTAGAACAGAACTAGAACAGAACTAGAACAGAACTAGAACAGAACTAGAACAGAACTAGAACAGAACTAGAACAGAACTAGAACAGAACTAGAACAGAACTAGAACAGAACTAGAACACAACTAGAACACAACTAGAACAGAACTAGAACAGAACTAGAACAGAACTAGAACAGAACTAGAACAGAACTAGAACAGAACTAGAACAGAACTAGAACAGAACTAGAACAGAACTAGAACAGAACTAGAACAGAACTAGAACAGAACTAGAACAGAACTAGAACAGAACTAGAACAGAACTAGAACAGAACTAGAACAGAACTAGAACAGAACTAGAACAGAACTAGAACAGAACTAGAACAGAACTAGAACAGAACTAGAACAGAACTAGAACGGAACTAGAACAGAACTAGAACAGAACTAGAACAGAACTAGAATAGAACAGATCTAGAATAGAACAGAACTAGAATAGAACAGAACTAGAATAGAACAGAACTAGAATAGAACAGAACTAGAACTGAACTAGAACTGAACTAGAACTGAACTAGAACTGAACTAGAACTGAACTAGAACTGAACTAGAACTGAACTAGAACTGAACTAGAACTGAACTAGAACTGAACTAGAACTGAACTAGAACTGAACTAGAACTGAACTAAAACTGAACTAGAACTGAACTAGAACTGATTTAGAACTGAACTAAAACTGAACTAAAACTGAACTAAAACTGAACTAGAACTGAACTAGAACTGAACTAGAACTGAACTAGAACTGAACTAGAACTGAACTAGAACTGAACTAGAACTGAACTAGAACTGAACTAGAACTGAACTAGAACTGAACTAGAACTGAACTAGAACTGAACTAGAACTGAACTAGAACTGAACTAGAACTGAACTAGAACTGAACTAGAACTGAACTAGAACTGAACTAGAACTGAACTAGAACTGAACTAGAACTGAACTAGAACTGAACTAGAACTGAACTAGAACTGAACTAGAACTGAACTAGAACTGAACTAGAACTGAACTAGAACTGAACTAGAACTGAACTAGAACTGAACTAGAACTGAACTAGAACTGAACTAGAACTGAACTAGAACTGAACTAGAACTGAACTAGAACTGAACTAGAACTGAACTAGAACTGAACTAGAACTGAACTAGAACTGAACTAGAACTGAACTAGAACTGAACTAGAACTGAACTAGAACTGAACTAGAACTGAACTAGAACTGAACTAGAACTGAACTAGAACTGAACTTGAACTGAACTAGAACTGAACTAGAACTGAACTAGAACTGAACTAGAACTGAACTAGAACTGAACTAGAACTGAACTAGAACTGAACTAGAACTGAACTAGAACTGAACTAGAACTGAACTAGAACTGAACTAGAACTGAACTAGAACTGAACTAGAACTGAACTAGAACTGAACTAGAACTGAACTAGAACTGAACTAGAACTGAACTAGAACTGAACTAGAACTTCTAGGATGTGAATAGCAATTTAGTTTGAAAATTTCCCATTTAATAACTCACCTGTGCAATTTGATCAAAACGCCCAAAAAGGTCATTCAAAGTCTTAACCAAATCGCTGGCGGTCAGTTGCTCAGACAACGGAGTAAAATTGACAATATCTGCATATAAAATAGAAACATTGTTATGCCTTTGGACATGCAATTCATGGAAACGTGTGGCCGATGAATTTGTTTGACCACCAGCCCGTTGGCAAGCATCAGCCATTTTTAACATTATGCTACGTTTAACCTAAAAAGAAAATATTCGAAACAGTTGTAGGAGGGTAGTAACAACAAACAGATTAAAAATAGGAACATTTAACAGCAACAATATCAATAATCCCAGGCATATAGTACTTGAACATACAAAAACATGGATAAATTGAAATAATAAACAAGAATGGATGGGATTTTTTGCTGCTGTTGTGGCTGCTAGTGGCAAGTGTCACTTGACAATGTTTTCCTTTTTGTAGTTTTGGTTTTTTTTTTTTAATAAACACATTAGTTATACTGACCTCAGCTGCAATGTAAGCCGGTATTACACTTAGCAATAATTGTTCCTGTTGTTCACGTTCACATTCCAATTTTACACGTTGCTCGATGCCAGTGCGTGTACCATCTACCGTACGAGTGTGGGCAGCATCTGACATTATGCGATAATATAAACCGGATACGGATGCACTAGCCAACATTATAATTTCGCCAAATAGCTAAAGAGAAAATAACAAAAATTTGGCAACATTTACAAAAATGATTAAGAAATTGTTCCGGAGATATACATTTGAGTAATTTTTTGTTAAATCTAAAACAGAACAATATAAGAAATTTAAAAATTTTCTAGCATTTATTTAACAAATTCTTCATCAGCCTAGACTTACCTAAAAAAATTGGTTTAATTTTTAAAAAAAACTGTCAACTGTTAATCAAGTTCAATTACAAAAAATTTTATGAAATTTCTAACAAAACCAATTTGTGGCAAATCCTGCAACAGAATTTAAGAACTAAAATTAATAATGTAGAGTTTTAAATTTAAACTCTAATTACTTATTAATTTCCATAAACAATGTTTGTTAATCTCTTTTCAAAAACCTCTTCCATCCCTTGATTAATATTCCAAAACCTTGAATTTTTCCCTATTTGCCACATATGTATGTAAGAGTATTTACCATTCAATTCATTTTGATTAATATTCAACAGATTTTTATGTTAATTATAAATAATCCTTTAGAAATTTAAAATCAACCAACCAGTAACAATGAATGACCCTGTTAAATGGTTTATTAAAAAAAAAATAGTTTATTTGAATTTTTATGCCTTGATAAACAGGTGGGTTTTGTTTGATTTTTTTCTAACAAAAAATATTAATAATAAATAGTTGTACAATATGAGCTAAAAAAAAAATAAAAAATCAACAACCAACAACAACAGTTCTAGTACTGTTCTATTTCTAGTTCAATTCTAGTTCTGTACAAGTTCAGTTTTAGTTCTGTTCTAGTTCTGTTCTAGTTCTGTTCTAGTTCTGTTCTAGTTCTGTTCTAGTTCTGTTCTAGTTCTGTTCCAGTTCTGTTCTAGTTCTGTTCTAGTTCTGTTCTAGTTCTGTTCTAGTTCTTTTCTAGTTCTGTTCTAGTTCTGTTCTAGTTCTGTTCTAGTTCTGTTCTAGTTCTGTTCTGTCTAGTTCTGTTCTAGTTCTGTTTCTAGTTCTGTTCTAGTTCTGTTCTAGTTCTGTTCTAGTTCTGTTCTAGTTCTGTTCTAGTTCTGTTCTAGTTCTGTTCTAGTTCTGTTCTAGTTCTGTTCTAGTCTGTTCTAGTTCTGTTCTAGTTCTGTTCTAGTTCTGTTCTAGTTCTGTTCTAGTTCTGTTCTAGTTCTGTTCTAGTTCTGTTCTAGTTCTGTTCTAGTTCTGTTCTAGTTCTGTTCTAGTTCTGTTCTAGTTCTGTCTAGTTCTAGTTCTGTTCTAGTTCTGTTCTAGTTCTGTTCTAGTTCTGTTCTAGTTCTGTTCTAGATCTATTCTAGTTCTGATCTAGTTCTGTTCTAGTTCTGTTCTAGTTCTGTTCTAGTTCTGTTCTAGTTCTGTTCTAGTTCTGATCTAGTTCTGATCTAGTCCTGTTCTAGTTCTGTTCTAGTTCTGTTCTAGTCCTGTTCTAGTTCTGTTCTAGTTCTGTTCTAGTTCTGTTCTGTTCTGTTCTAGTTCTGTTCTAGTTCTGTTCTGTTCTAGTTCTGTTCTAGTTCTGTTCTGTTCTAGTTCTTTTCTAGTTTCTAGTTCTGTTCTAGTTCTGTTCTAGTTCTGTTCTAGTTCTGTTCTAGTTCTGTTCTAGTTCTATTCTAGTTCTGTTCTAGTTCTGTTCTAGTTCTGTTCTAGTTCTGTTCTAGTTCTGTTCTAGTTCTATTGTAGTTCTGTTGTAGTTCTGTTCTACTTCTGTTCTAGTTCTGTTCTAGTTCTGTTCTAGTTCTATTCTAGTTCTGTTCTAGTTCTGTTCTAGTTCTGTTCTAGTTCTGTTCTAGTTCTGTTCTAGTTCTGTTCTAGTTCTGTTCTAGTTCTGTTCTAGTTCTGTTCTAGTTCTGTTCTAGTTCTGTTCTAGTTCTGTTCTAGTTCTGTTCTAGTTCTGTTCTAGTTCTGTTCTAGTTCTGTTCTAGTTCTGTTCTAGTTCTGTTCTAGTTCTGTTCTAGTTCTGCTCTAGTTCTGTTCTAGTTCTGTTCTAGTTCTGTTGTAGTTCTGTTATAGTTCTGTTCTAGTTCTGTTTTTGTTCTAGTTCAGTTCTAGTTCTGTTCTAGTTCAAGTTCTAGTTCAAGCTCTGTTCTGGTTCTGTTCTGCTTGTGTGCTAGTTCTGTTCCATTACTGTTCTAGTTCTATTGTAGTTCCGTTCCTTTCAAGTTTGCTTTCTCCATATTATCTACCGTAATCGTTTATCCTTAATTTTATTTATTTTATTTTTCTTTTGACATTGACCTTTGTCATGCATTTTAAATAGAATTTTCGTTTTCTGCACTGACATACAAAACCAATTTAAATGCATTTCTAGGTATTTGCACTTAATGTTTTTGTTTGGTAGTCGTTAAAAAATATTTTCTAGGACTAACAAAACATTTGTAGTATTTACTTTATTTAGTATTCACATAGACATTTTATATAATGACTTTTCAAATTGTTTTTTATAACACTTCCTTTTCCTCTTTCTCTCTCGCTCTATTTTACTATATACTTTTCTTTTCATACATGACTGAAAAGTATTTGCAAATGTTTTATTTAAAATAAAGTCCAATTAAAACAAAAACTTAAATGACAAACAAATGTGAATCGACAATGTGCAGTCAGGTCCTTGGACTTGTAGTGGTGTCGTTAGTATTAGTATTTAAATATATTCATGTAGTTGTTGTATTTGTTTGTACTTACCACAGGTAAATTAGGTGCATAGTCAGGACTTTCGCCTATACGATAGACAATATGTATGGCTGTCATGAATAGAGCTAAAACCACTGACACTGGCCATGATATGGGCAACATTGTGTGAATACCCTAGAGTTGTTGTAGGACGGGGGAAGAGAAAAATAAAACATTTTTTTTATTTAAATTGTTAAACAAAGTTAAATAATTAAATTGTGTTTAACACACATACTCTCATACTAGGTTACACTCAAAAAATTATATATTTATGAATGTATTTACAGGACATTTTCAATATTCAGCTGTTGCTATTTAAGGCAAAATTCAATTACTGTTCTACAAAGGCTAAAACTGTTTTTTGTTGTTTCATTATGTTTAGATTTTAATTATAGATTTAATAGAGAATATTTTCAAAACAAAATCAATATTTTTTTTAGCTTCATTACTACTACTATTTTACTTCAACTATTAAAATAGCAACCATTAAGTATTTTTCCTCAAAACCTTGAAATGTACTTTTTACATAAGTGTTTGCTAATGGAAAATGTAAATAAGCTAAAACAAACTGCTCTTTTTACTGCTAAATAAAATAAATTACATTAAAAATCTTGGGAAATTATCCCTCAAATAACAGCTGAACCACAACAACAAAAAGCCAAAACTAACCATCAACATTAACACACCAAACACATCAAGAATCTCATTAACTTTAAAAGCCAATATTTTGAACAAAAATATTGGCTACTTAAATACGAAATACATGGAACAACACTTCAACTAGAGTATTAAGTGGTTCAGGAAGTGCATACACATACCGTCATTTGGTAACCATAGACTAGTATATATAAATAAATTTATATTCCAAAACACTTTACAACACATAAATATAGACAGACATTTACACATACATACATATTACGTAAATATATGTTAGCTGTATCCCTTCATATCCTGTGTACATACTTCCGTTTGTTTAGTAACAACAATATACACACATACACTATTACATTTAAGCAAAATTGTAGTTTGTCTAAGTGTGATTTGATTTGTAGCATAAGACAGTGGGAGACCTGTTCAGTTCTAGTTCTGTTTTAGTTCAGTTCTAGCTCAGTTCTAGTTTAGTTCTAGTTATGTTGTAGTCCTGTTCTAGTTCTAGTTCAGTTCTAGTTCAGTTCTAGTTCAGTTCTAGTTCAGTTCTAGTTCAGTTCTAGTTCAGTTCTAGTTCAGTTCTAGTTCAGTTCTAGTTCAGCTCTAGTTCAGTTCTAGTTCAGTTCTAATTCAGTTCTAGTTCAGTTCTAGTTCAGTTCTAGTTCAGATCTAGTTCAGTTCTAGTTCAGTTCTAGTTCAGTTCTTGTTCAGTTCTAGTTCAGTTCTAGTTCAGTTCTAGTTCAGTTCTAGTTCAGTTCTAGTTCAGTTCTAGTTCAGTTCTAGTTCAGTTCTAGTTCAGTTCTAGTTCAGTTCTAGTTCAGTTCTAGTTCAGTTCTAGTTCAGTTCTAGTTCAGTTCTAGTTCAGTTCTAGTTCAGTTCTAGTTCAGTTCTAGTTCAGTTCAGTTCTAGTTCAGTTCTAGTTCAGTTCTAGTTCAGTTCTAGTTCAGTTCTAGTTCAGTTCTAGTTCAGTTCTAGTTCAGTTCTAGTTCAGTTCTAGTCTCTAGTTCTAGTTCAGTCTAGTTCAGTTCTAGTTCAGTTCTAGTTCAGTTCTAGTTCAGTTCTAGTCAGTTCTAGTTCAGTTCTAGTTCAGTTCTAGTTCAGTTCTAGTTCAGTTCTAGTTCAGTTCTAGTTTCAGTTCAGTTCAGTTCTAGTCATCTAGTTCAGTTCTAGTTCAGTTCTAGTAGTTCTAGTTCAGTTCTAGTTCAGTTCTAGTTCAGTTCTAGTTCAGTTCTAGTTCAGTTCTAGTTCAGGTTCTAGTTCAGTTCTTTCTAGTTCAGTTCTAGTTCTAGTTCAGTTCTAGTTCAGTTCTAGTTCAGTTTCTAGTTCAGTTCTAGTTCAGTTCTAGTTCAGTTCTAGTTCAGTTCTAGTTCATGTTCTAGTTCAGTTCTAGTCGTCTAGTTCAGTCTAGTTCAGTTCTAGTTCAGTTCTATCAGTTCAGTTCAGTAGTTCAGTTCTAGTTCAGTTCTAGTTCAGTTCTAGTTCAGTTCTAGTTCAGTTCTAGTTCAGTTCTAGTTCAGTTCTAGTTCAGTTCTAGTTCAGTTCTAGTTCAGTTCTAGTTCAGTTCTAGTTCAGTTCTAGTTCAGTTCTAGTTCAGTTCTAGTTCAGTTCTAGTTCAGTTCTAGTTCAGTTCTAGTTCAGTTCTAGTTCAGTTCTAGTTCAGTTCTAGTTCAGTTCTAGTTTAGTTCAAGTTCAGTTCTAGTTCAGTTCTAGTTCAGTTCTAGTTCAGTTCTAGTTCAGTTCTAGTTCAGTTATAGTTCAGTTCTAGTTCAGTTCTAGTTCAGTTCTAGTTCAGTTCTAGTTCAGTTCTAGTTCAGTTCTAGTTCAGTTCTAGTTCAGTTCTAGTTCAGTTCTAGTTCAGTTCTAGTTCAGTTCTAGTTCAGTTCTAGTTCAGTTCTAGTTTAGTTCTAGTTCAGTTCTAGTTCAGTTCTAGTTCAGTTCTAGTTCAGTTCTAGTTCAGTTCTAGTTCAGTTCTAGTTCAGTTCTAGTTCAGTTCTAGTTCAGTTCTAGTTCACTTCTAGTTCAGTTCTAGTTCAGTTCTAGTTCAGTTCTAGTTCAGTTCTAGTTCTAGTTCAGTTCTAGTTCAGTTCTAGTTCAGCTCTAGTTCAGTTCTAGTTCAGTTCTAGTTCAGTTCTAGTTCAGTTCTAGTTCAGTTCTAGTTCAGTTCTAGTTCAGTTCTAGTTCAGTTCTAGTTCAGTTCTAGTTCAGTTCTAGTTCAGTTCTAGTTTAGTTCTACTTTAGTTCAAGTTTAGGTCTAGTTCAGTTCCAGTTCTGTTCTAGTTCTATTCTAGTTCTTTTTTAGTTCTGTTCTAATTCTTTTCAAGTTCTGTTCTAATTCTTTTCTAGTTGACCACTGTCCTTTTGCTAATAGACGTCCATTAATAACCTGTGCTTTATGTATGAGTGTTTTCCTTTAGAGAGCGAGTATGTGGATGTCTGTATACACATACAACAAACATATACTTACCAGGAATACAGCAAATAATGGTAATGGCGCCAATTCTTCACCCGTAATTGCTGCTATCGTTCCCAATGAAAATGTTGTTACAATGGCAAATGCCAAAGCAGCCACCGGTGAATTCAATACAGCTGGAAACTGTAGGGCTGTGAGTATACTAGCTGATATTAATGTAGCCAATGCTAGTAATAGTGTTTGTAATAATTGCTATAATTGAGAAGAAGAGAAGAATAAACAACAAACTGACATTAGTACAAGGAGTGACAAAATGAATTGCATATTTATAGGAGGAGTATACAGTACAAGGGCAAAGCAAGGGGGTTAGACATCAAAGTTAGTGTATGGGAAAGTAATAATTTGCTATTTTTCGTTAGGGAATTAAAAGTCAGTGGTTTTGATAGGGGAAAATGTTAGATAATCAGATGGATATGTTTAATATGGGAATTTATGCATTTTTAATTTAATTTAATATTTTTCAGATTTAAGTTCGTTATTAATTCCTATTAAGTATTCTTTCTCAAATAATCGATTATTCTTTAACACTTTTCAACGCTTCTACTCTTTCTATTGTTTTTAGGATAATAAAAACTTGTTTAAAAGTTCTTGTTAAGTCACTATTGTCCTTTTGTTTGGAAAAGAGCTTTACTCACCTGTTGGTAAATGACACCTATAATAATGGAAACTACACATGCTGCCAGAGATATTAGTAGACCAGAGCGGAACAATGATTTACGCAAACGTTGTCGATATCTCGTATACAAGTCATCTAAGTGAATGTCCTCCGCTAAAATGAAAAAAGGTAAGTAAAACATGTTTAATAATTATGAACAAAACCAAAATTTAATATAAAACTAAAGTGTTATTTAAAAAAAAATCTCTTATTTACGATTCTTGCAACGTTTCGTACAAGTTTTTTCATTGTTCTTGTTGTTAAATTGAAAAACATCAAAATGAAATAAATAATAAAGAAAAAGTTTTAATAGGCTGGCTGGCCATAAAAGTTTTTCTCTATCCCTTTAAATGGTTTGGTCTGGTTGGTTTGATTTCTGTTGGTCATTTGGCCTGACCAGGCAAATGGTTACAAGGTGGTTTAGCAGACTAAGTTGATACTTTTGTTTGTAGGCGTTAAGGCATGATAAAAACTCATAATTGTTAAAAGCAAGTTTTGTGTTTAACTTTTGATGTTTTTTGTGTTGTTGTTAGAAAATTTAAGCAAATGTGTTTTGAATAAATTGAACTAGTACAGAAATAGAACAGAACTAGAATAGAACATAACTAGAACAAAACTAGAACAGAACTAGAATAGAACTAGAACTAGAACATAACTAGAACAGAACTAGAACAAAACTAGAACAGAACTAGAACAGAACTAGAACTGAACTAGAAAGGAACTAGAGCAGAACTAGAACAGAACTAGAATAGAACTAGAACAAAACTAGAACAGAACTAGAACAGAACTAGAACAGAACTAGAACAGAACTAGAACAGAGAACAGAACTAGAACAGAACTAGAACAGAACTAGAACAGAACTAGAACAGAACTAGAACAGAACTAGAACAAACTAGAACAGAACTAGAACAAAACTAGAACAAAACTAGAACAGAACTAGAACAAAACTAGAACAGAACTAGAACAGAACTAGAACAGAACTAGAACAGAACTAGAACAGAACTAGAACAGAACTAGAACAAAACTAGAACAAAACTAGAACAGAACTAGAACAGAACTAGAACAGAACTAGAACAAAACTAGAACAGAACTAGAACAGAACTAGAACAGAACTAGAACAGAACTAGAACAGAACTAGAACAGAACTAGAACAGAACTAGAACAGAACTAGAACAGAACTAGAACAGAACTAGAACAGTACTAAAACAGAACTAGAACAGAACTAGAACAGAACTAGAACAGAACTAGAACAGAACTACAACAAAACTAGAACAGAACTAGAACAGAACTAGAACAGAACTAGTACAGAACTAGAACAGAACTAGAACAGAACTAGAACAGAACTGAACTATAACAGAACTAGAACTGAACTAGAACAGAACTAGAACAGAACTGAACTAGAACAGAACTGAACTAGAACAGAACTGAACTAGAACAGAACTGAACTGAACTAGAACAGAACTGAACTAGAACAGAACTGAACTAGAACATAACTGAACTAGAACAGAACTGAAATAGAACAGAACAGAACTGAACTAGAACAGAACTAGAACAGAACTAGAATAGAACTAGAACAGAACTAGAACAGAACTAGAACAGAACTAGATCAGAACTAGAAAAGAACTAAAACAGAACTAAAACAGAACTAGAACAGAACTAGAACAGAACTAGAACAGAACTAGAACAGAACTAGAACAGAACTAGAACAGAACTAGAACAGAACTAGAACAGAACTAGAACAGAACTAGAACAGAACTAGAACAGAACTAGAACAGAACTAGAAAAGAACTAAAACAGAACTAGAACAGAACTAGAACAGAACTAGAACAGAATTAGAACAGAGCTAGAACAGAACTAGAACAGAACTAGAACAGAACTTAACACTACAACTGTTTGAACTGCACCCAAGCATTTTTTAATCATTTTAAATTTGAAATAAATCTCAGTCTTTATTATTTATTTATTATCCCTGCCATATGTTGTTCACTTTTATAGTCAATTAAAATTTCCTATTATTAATCTAAAACCTCATTTTCTCCATAACCACTTTGAGTAGAATAAAATGAGATCATATTGTCTTCTTCTTGGTCTACTTATAATTCTATCATCTTAAATGAGGCCAAATAAATATTGACAAAGAAAATGTGTGCGTGTGTGTGTGTGTGTGTGTAGTAAGGGTATCCTTAGAAGGAATATGTATCAAATTTCTTATGACAGTATAAACATTTCGCCTTAGACTTGGATATAGTGTATGGTGGTGCTGTCAACAACTTTTCAGTTAAAAAATATTTATATTTTTTCTTTGTATATATTTACACACAAATTGAATCTTAAATCTGCCTAGTAGTGAGTTGTTGTTTTCTATAAAGAGGTCCTTTTAGATTAAAATACCAAAAAAAAAAAAAACAATAATAAACAAAAGCAAAAAATAGAACCTGTTGCTGAGAAGCCACGCCAAAGGACTTTAAGTCGCCCCTAAAGTACAATAAGCAAAAAAATCTGAAAAAACCTTAATAATACACATTTCTATGTCATGACCTCCTGCGCTATTCTTAAGTGTAAAAGTATGTTAGTGTTGGTGTTTGTATGTGTTTCACGTTTTGTACACTTTGCCCTGACACCCTCAATTAACAATGTCATCCAACAATGATTTTGTTAGCAAGAAAAAATGAATGTTCATAGAACAACAAAAGCAAAGAAAAAGGACATACAAAATGCCACAAGAAAGGAAACATATTGGTTGGGCTTTTTTTATGCGTAAATACACTGAAAGAGAATGTTTGTGGTTTTCTTATAGAAAAATATTAATGTTAATGTTGGGGGAAACAAATTAAAGATAAATGTGTGGTTAAGAATAGGTTTAAGGGAGGTGGCTTAAGAAAACAGGTTATCTAACTTACTTTAAAAGAAATTTAGACTATTTTCTAGAAAGTACTTTTTTAAAAAAGTACCTTTTTACAAAATGTACATTTTATTACCAAAAATACTCTTTTTAAAACTAATTTAACTAAAATTGAGAAATTCTGCTTAAAATATCCATTTTTAAAAAAGTAGTATTTTTGGTACTTTTTGTATTTTCTCAAAAAAGTACTTTTTTGTTACAAAAAGCGTACGCAAAATACTTTTTTTTTTTTGCAAGTAATTTACTTTAAATTGATAAATTCTGCTTAAAATATTTCATTTGAAAAAAGTAGTATTTTTACTACTTTTTTAATTTTGTCAAAAAGTACTTATTTTTGGTACTTTTTTTAAACTGCTTTTATGTATTTTTTAAAAAATGTTAAGGATTTTTCATTATATTTTAAACGAAACCAAGAAATATTTTTGGAAAATAGTCTAAAAAACTGAAATTGAAAAAAGTAGTATACATATTTAGTACTTTTTTGATATGTTTAAAATTTAGTATTATTTGAGCTTTTTCCACAACTTTCTTTACATTTATAATGAAATTGAATTCAAAATGATAAAAATTCAACATAAAAACACCATTTTAAAAAAGTAGTTTTTTCGGTACTTTTTTTAAAATAGCTAAAATTTGTATTTTTTAAATATTTTCAAATGTTATCACTATTTTTTAAACGAAATAAAACAGCAAATTTTTAAAAATAGTCCAAAAAACTGAAATTGAAAAAAGTAGTATATTTGGTACTTTTTTGTATATGACTAGAAAGTGTTATTTTTATTAGTTTTTTAACAGGAATCAATTGAAAATAGTAAAAATTACAAAAATATAATTTTTAGAAAAAGTAGTATTTTTACTACTTTTTTAAATTTTGCAAAAAATAGTACTTTTGTTCACTTTTCACAATTTTCATTACATTTTTACTAAATTTACAAGAAATTTGCAAATTTCGTCATTAAAATTAAATTTTTAAAAAGTAGTATTTTTAGTACTTTTTTAAATTTTCTAAAAAAGTAAGACTTTTTGTTCTATTAGGAAAACAACAATTTCAAATAGTAGTTTTTTAACAGGAATCAAATGAAAATAGTAAAAATTACAAAAGTATAACTTTTACAAAAAGTAGTATTTTTACTACTTTTTTAAATTTTGCAAAAAATAGTACTTTTGTTCACTTTTCACAATTTTCATTACATTTTTACTAAATTTACAAGAAATTTGCAAATTTCGTCATTAAAATTACATTTTTAAAAAGTAGTATTTTTAGTACTTTTTTAAATTTTCTAAAAAAGTAAGACTTTTTGTTCTATTAGGAAAACAACAATTTCAAATAGTAGTTTTTTAACAGGAATCAAATGAAAATAGTAAAAATTACAAAAGTATAACTTTTACAAAAAGTAGTATTTTTACTACTTTTTTAAATTTTGCAAAAAATAGTACTTTTGTTCACTTTTCACAATTTTCATTACATTTTTACTAAATTTACAAGAAATTTGCAAATTTCGTCATTAAAATTACATTTTTAAAAAGTAGTATTTTTAGTACTTTTTTAAATTTTCTAAAAAAGTAAGACTTTTTGTTCTATTAGGAAAACAACAATTTCAAATAGTAGTTTTTTAACAGGAATCAAATGAAAATAGTAAAAATTACAAAAGTATAACTTTTACAAAAAGTAGTATTTTTACTACTTTTTTAAATTTTGCAAAAAATAGTACTTTTGTTCACTTTTCACAATTTTCATTACATTTTTACTAAATTTACAAGAAATTTGCAAATTTCGTCATTAAAATTACATTTTTAAAAAGTAGTATTTTTAGTACTTTTTTAAATTTTCTAAAAAAGTAAGACTTTTTGTTCTATTAGGAAAACAACAATTTCAAATAGTAAAAAATTTAAAAAGTAACAATATTTTGCAAACAATAGTATTTTCGACAATATGGTCATCAGACGTATGATTATTATTAGTTTTATTACAGCTTTGAAATTCAAATCACTCATACGTCCCCCAACAGTTTTATTCTTTGCAATCATAAATAATTTATAATTTTCTCTCTATCATTTCAATAATCATAGACTTAAGTATCTTAGGAATAAACAGCAAAATAAACAATAAAATTATTAGAAAAATCATATTCTGAAGACGACTGATTGTCACAAAATGTTTATAATCATTTACTAAAGGACATCGAACCAAAGTAATAAAAATAAGAACATAAAGTTCCATGACTTGTTGAGAGTACAAATTATTTAAAGCAATAAATATCCCTTAAAATAAAAATTGGATTATGTTTTATTAAAGACACTGAAAGAAAAAAAGTAAAAAAATTTCAACAACTTTTAACCATTTTCCTTTCTATAATTGTATCTCTGTCACACTTTCCTTCATCATAAAAAAACAGTCAATAACAACAATAACTATAAGAAAATAACTGTGATTGCTTTAGCATTAGAGATAGTGTTAGAAAAGCAATAATAAATAAATAATTCCAATAATTGATAGACTGGAATAATTTATTTATTTATTCATTTCTCATACTATTCAGTGTTCATTACTTTTTTATCTTCATTTATCATTTCCTTAAGCATTTTAAGTTTATGATGGCAAATAAAAAATAAATACATTCCTGTAATGAAGTGCTATTTATGGGGAAAATAAAAAGTTTTTAAAAAAATTATAACTGTTTCATATATAAATCAACTAGACTATAGACTGAACTATAGACTAGACTACAGACTAGACTATAGACTAGACTACAGACTAGACTATAGACTAGACTATAGACTAGACTATAGACTAGACTATAGACTAGACTATAGACTAGACTATAGACTAGACTATAGACTAGACTATAGACTAGACTATAGACTATACTATAGACTATACTATAGACTATACTATAGACTATACTATAGACTATACTATAGACTATACTATAGACTATACTATAGACTATACTATAGACAATAGACTAGACTATAGACTAGACTATAGACTAGACTGTAGACTAGACTATAGACTAGACTATAGACTAGACTATAGACTAGACTATAGACTAGACTATAGACTAGACTATAGACTAGACTATAGACTAGACTATAGACTAGACTATAGACTAGACTATAGACTAGACTATAGACTAGACTATAGACTAGACTACAGACTAGACTAGACTAGACTATAGACTAGACTATTGACTAGACTATAGACTAGACTATAGACTAGACTATATACTAGACTACAGACTAGACTATAGACTAGACTATAGACTAGACTACAGACTAGACTATAGACTAGACTATAGACTAGACTATAGACTAGACTATAGACTAGACTATAGACTAGACTATAGACTAGACTATAGACTAGACTATAGACTAGACTATAGACTAGACTATAGACTAGACTATAGACTAGACTATAGACTAGACTATAGACTAGACTATAGACTAGACTATAGACTAGACTATAGACTAGACTATAGACTAGACTATAGACTAGACTATAGACTAGACTATAGACTAGACTATAGACTAGACTATAGACTAGACTATAGACTAGACTATAGACTAGACTATAGACTAGACTATAGACTAGACTATAGACTAGACTATAGACTAGACTATAGACTAGACTATAGACTAGACTATAGACTAGACTATAGACTAGACTATAGACTAGACTATAGACTAGACTATAGACTAGACTATAGACTAGACTATAGACTAGACTATAGACTAGACTATAGACTAGACTATAGACTAGACTATAGACTAGACTATAGACTAGACTATAGACTAGACTATAGACTAGACTATAGACTAGACTATAGACTAGACTATAGACTAGACTATAGACTAGACTATAGACTAGACTATAGACTAGACTATAGACTAGACTATAGACTAGACTATAGACTAGACTATAGACTAGACTATAGACTAGACTATAGACTAGACTATAGACTAGACTATAGACTAGACTATAATATAGACTAGACTATAGACTAGACTATAGACTAGACTATAGACTAGACTATAGACTAGACTATAGACTAGACTATAGACTAGACTATAGACTAGACTATAGACTAGACTATAGACTAGACTATAGACTAGACTATAGACTAGACTATAGACTAGACTATAGACTAGACTATAGACTAGACTATAGACTAGACTATAGACTAGACTATAGACTAGACTATAGACTAGACTATAGACTAGACTATAGACTAGACTATAGACTAGACTATAGACTAGACTATAGACTAGACTATAGACTAGACTATAGACTAGACTATAGACTAGACTATAGACTAGACTATAGACTAGACTATAGACTAGACTATAGACTAGACTATAGACTAGACTATAGACTAGTCTATAGGCTAGACTATAGACTAGACTATAGACTAGACTATAGACTAGACTATAGACTAGACCATAGACTAGACTATAGACTAGACTATAGACTAGACTATAGACTAGACTATATACTAGACTATAGACTATATACTAGACTATAGACTAGACTATAGACTAGACTATAGACTAGACTATAGACTAGACTATAGACTAGACTATAGACTAGACTATAGACTAGACTATAGACTAGACTATAGACTTAGACTATAGACTAGACTATAGACTAGACTATAGACTAGACTATAGACTAGACTATAGACTAGACTATAGACTAGACTATAGACTAGACTATAGACTAGACTATAGACTAGACTATAGACTAGACTATAGACTAGACTATAGACTAGACTATAGACTAGACTATAGACTAGACTATAGACTAGACTATAGACTAGACTATAGACTAGACTATAGACTAGACTATAGACTAGACTATAGACTAGACTATAGACTAGACTATAGACTAGACTATAGACTAGACTATAGACTAGACTATAGACTAGACTATAGACTGGACTATAGACTGGACTATAGACTAGACTATGGACTAGACTATGGACTAGACTATAGACTAGACTATTGCCTAGACTAGACTATTGCCTAGACTAGACTATGGACAAGACTAGACTATGGACTAGACTAGACTAGACTATAGATTAGACTAAAGACTAGACTATACACTAGACTATAGACTAGACTATAGACTAGACTATAGACTAGACTATAGACTAGACTATAGACTAGACTATAGACTAGACTATAGACTAGACTATAGACTAGACTATAGACTAGACTATAGACTAGACTATAGACTAGACTATAGACTAGACTATAGACTAGACTATAGACTAGACTATAGACTAGACTATAGACTAGACTATAGACTAGACTATAGACTAGACTATAGACTAGACTATAGACTAGACTATAGACTAGACTATAGACTAGACTAGACTAGACTATAGATTAGACTATAGACTAGACTATAGATTAGACTATAGATTAGACTATAAACTATAGTCTAGTATTTAGTCTAGACTAAAGTCTAGACGATAGTGTAGTCGATAGTTTTATCTACAGTTTAGTCTTTATTCTAGTCTATAGTCTTGTCCATTGTATAGTCGTTAGTCTGGTCTAAAGTCTAGCCTATAGTGTAATCGATAGTTTTGTCTATAGTCTATAACTATTTACTATAGTTCTAGTACATCTTGATTATAGCTGTTGAGTGAAATCTGCTAAATAGTTCAGCATAATTCGGACATATTTGCATTATTATTTATCTCTTTTTAACACAATATTTATTTGTTTATAATCTTTTACCATAAATATTTATAAATCAATTTATAATCCTCTTACAGAATAAATACACGTATTATTATCCTTGACAATAAAAAACTAATATTATAATAAATAATAAAAATTTTTAAAATAAATCAACAGAACACGACAACGTTTGAATATTTAAATAGAACGTTTAACTGTTTTACAGTTTTAAAAAAAAGTTGCAATGAATGTCATGGTTTTAATTTAAACTATTTATTATTATTATTGTATTGTTATTTTTAAAGTTATTTAAATATTGATACAAAACTATAGCGTGTAAAATCAATATAAATGTCTAAGCAATACATTTGCAATTTGTTGAATGTTTTGTTTAGAAAAAAGTGTAATAAATAGAAAAATAGTACTTTTTGTTAAAAGTATAAGAAAGAGAACAAGTGCTGGAACAATTTATGGGTGAGGATATTATGAAAATTTGTATGCTAGGGTAAAGGAGACTTTAGTATGCTGTATGATATTAGTTTAAAACAATTTTAAAAAAAGTACTAAATATACTACTTTTTTAAAACAATTTTTTTTCTTGTATCTTTTAACAATTTTATGTAGAAGAAAGCGAAAAATTAACTAAAATACTATTTTCGGTAAAAAATAAAAAAGTACTAAGAATACTACTTTTTGAAAATTTATAATATTAGTACTTTACAACCTTATTTGAATAATTTCATAAAAAAATTTAAAAAAAATAAAGAAAATTTTTCGTTTTACAAAAAAATACTACCTTTTTTAAAATATTTTAAAAAAGTACCAAAAATACTACTTTAAAAAATTAAATTTTTGATATTTTTAAATAAATTTCATAAAAAGATAATCAAATCAAAACTATAATACTAGTTTTGGCTAAAAAATAAAAAAGTATTAAAAATACTACTTTTTTCAAAAATAAAAAATTTTAGTATTTTTACCTTTTTTAAGTAATTTAATAACAAAATTATAAAATTCTATAAAAAAATAACATTAATGAAAACATACTACTTTTTGGCAACAATTTAAAAAAGTATTTAAAATACTACTATTTTAAAAAATTTAAATTCTGAGTATTTTTTAATAATTTTAACAAGAATGAAGCCAAAATAGAAACAACATATTATTTTTGGTCAAAAATAAAAAAAGTACTAAAAATACTACTTTTTTCAATATTAAAAATTTTAGTACTTTTCCAACTTTTTTAAGTTATTTTATAACAAAAGTATAAAGAACTAAAGAAAATTTTATATGTTTGATGAAAAATACTTTTTCCAAAAAATTTCAAAAAGTAACAAAAATACTACTTTTTCAAAAAATTTATATTTTCATATATTTTAATTAAAAGAGATGCAGAATACTGCACTAAAACACATTTTTGAGCCAAATATAAATAAGTACTAAAAATACTACTTTTTTTTCAATATTAATAATTCTATTGAAGGGTATTCGTCTACCCTGCTTGCCCACAGTCTATTTCAAGTACACACCGATAAAGAAAGGCACAGCTGTTATTATTGCAAGGATATTTTTTATTATTTATTCTAGGTTTTTATCCTTTTTTCTAGGGTTTTTGTTTTCTTGTCTGCTTATTGTTGCAACGAGCCAGCAACAACTAAACAAATAATCATAAAAAATTGACTAACAATTTGTAAAGAAAAAAACTTAACAAAACAGCAATAAAAACAAAAAAACACTATCAATGTAACAAATAACACTCTAGTGTTGGGGGTGTCAACACACTGATAACAAACACATATATAAATGAAACTGTGTTAACAGGCGATATGCTTGCATTTGTATGCATATGCATTTAGTATATAAGAAAAGTTTTTTATTGTGAACATTAGACATGACAAATACAAACGAATTGACTAGAAAGCAGAGAGAGATAGAAGAAAAGAAAAAACAAAATATTTATACTCTCATACATTCATATACATACATATGTATGTAAGTTTACTTCCTTCTTCAAAAATAAACAAAATAATAAACATTTTTTTCTTTACGTTTCAATGTGTTTGAAATTACATTTTGCATTAATAAAACATGCAGGATTGTTTACATTTAAGACATTTTGTGAATTGTAGGAGTATGTTTATATTTGTGTATGAAGATTTGAAATTGCTATTTATAGTAAAATGAAATAAAATAGCACATATCTACCTTAAATATAGCGCTTATATAGTGTGGACTATGGTCTGAACTCTGGTATAGTCTCACCTATAGGCTAGTCTATAGTCTAGTCTATAGTCTAGTCTATAGTCTAGTCTAGTCTATAGTCTAGTCTAGTCTATAGTCTAGTCTATAGTCTAGTCTATAGTCTAGTCTATAGTCTAGTCTATAGTCTAGTCTATAGTCTAGTCTATAGTCTAGTCTATAGTCTAGTCTATAGTCTAGTCTATAGTCTAGTCTATAGTCTAGTCTAGTCTATAGTCTAGTCTATAGTCTAGTCTATAGTCTAGTCTATAGTCTAGTCTATAGTCTAGTCTATAGTCTAGTCTATAGTCTAGTCTATAGTCTAGTCTATAGTCTAGTCTATAGTCTAGTCTATAGTCTAGTCTATAGTCTAGTCTATAGTCTAGTCTATAGTCTAGTCTATAGTCTAGTCTATAGTCTAGTCTATAGTCTAGTCTATAGTCTAGTCTATAGTCTAATCTATAATCTAGTCTATAGTCTAGTCTATAGTCTAGTCTATAGTCTAGTCTATAGTCTAGTCTATAGACTAGTCTATAGTCTAGTCTATAGTCTAGTCTATAGTCTAGTCTATAGACTAGTCTATAGTCTAGTCTATAGACTAGTCTATAGTCTAGTCTATAGTCTAGTCTATAGTCTAGTCTATAGACTAGTCTATAGTCTAGTCTATAGTCTAGTCTATAGACTAGTCTATAGTCTAGTCTATAGTCTAGTCTATAGTCTAGTCTATAGTCTAGTCTATAGTCTAGTCTATAGTCTAGTCTATAGTCTAGTCTATAGTCTAGTCTATAGTGTAGCCTATAGTCTAGTCTATAGTCTAGTCTATAGTCTAGTCTATAGTCTAGTCTATAGTCTAGTCTATAGTCTAGTCTATGGTCTAGTCTATAGTCAAGTCTATAGTCTAATGTATAGTCTAGTCTATAGTCTAATGTATAGTCTAGTCTATAGTCTAGTCTATGGTCTAGTCTATAGTCAAGTCTATAGTCTAGTCTATAGTCTAGTCTATAGTCTAGTCTATAGTCTAGTCTATAGTCTAGTCTATAGTCTAGTCTATAGTCTAGTATATAGTCTAGTCTATAGTCTAGTCTATAGTCTAGTCTATAGTCTAGTCTATAGTCTAGTCTATAGTCTAGTCTATAGTCTCGTCCATAGTCTAGTCTATATAGTCTATAGTCTAGTCCATAGTCTAGTCTATATAGTCTATAGTCTAGTCTATAGTCTAGTCTATAGTCTAATCTATAGTCTAGTCTATAGTCTAGTCTCTAGTCTAGTGTATTCTATATTTTAATATTAAATTCCCCCAACTAAACAAATACAGAAATATAATTGTGTTCTTTTTTACCAAAACTCTAAACTTTTTAAACGGAAGTAACTGACAGTAGTATTCTATCATTAAAAGAAAAATGTTTATATGTGTGCGTTTAAGTAATTGTAAAGGAGGTTGTATATGTTTTGCTATTACAATCTATTATTTTTACATTTTTTTTTTTTCGTCAAAGCGAATGTCATGTCATTTCTTCAATGACACCATTCTGTAATGGAGGCAAAGAAAATTATAAAAAAAACTGAAGAAATGTTTAAAGCAGAAAAATATATTCATGCTAAGGAATTGATACCTGATGTTAGACGAATCGGTTACACCCTGTCTAGCGGTTATATATAAGGCATATAAAAACAAATTTAATAAAAATAAATGTTCTTAAAAATAGACATTTTGCTAAAAAAAAAATGCAAGATGCTGAAGATGAAGATTGACAGGCGAAAAGGAGCTGTTTATCAAAAATAAACATGAATGATTTAATTTGGTTATAAGGGTGGAAGATAGACAGACAATCATTGACAGACATCGATAGATATTATATTTGATGGTGGGTAGACAGTAATAAAATAAAATGTTTTTGATATATTTTTAGCAATAAATTTGGGAGTTAGCTAAAGAGAAGGAGGGTTATTAAAAAGGGAGCCGAGACTATAAGTAAATTATGAGAATATAAATAGAAGAAAATAAAAGTGTAAAACACAAACAGCTAGAAAATATAATAATTTTAAAGAATTTTTTTAAAATCTTTAAAAACTGTTTATTTTATCACCAAAATCTAATTTTTATTTTCCACACATTTATCACGTTTTCTTGTCATTTTGTCAACAGGATTTGTTGAATCTGTTTCTACATTTTTGTTGTCTATAGTTATGCACTTTAACTACGTACTTGCTATTGACTGTTTGTCAGCCATGAAATATTTACTTTTTTTCTTTACTTTTGTATATGACATTTTTGAAGGTTTTTTATACAAAGTTTAGTTTTGCGGATTTTCTAAGGTTATTTTTTTCAAAAAACGTGTTTTGCTTTTTAGAAGAGTCCGTAATGCAGTTTTGATAAAAAATAAATATTTGTAAAAATTTGCTAGAGAAAAATATGAAAACAAAAATTTCAAGGTTATTAACAAACTAAGGCGTATGAGAAATATATAATATGCAAGGTGTTTAATAGTAATCATACGCAGTGGTATTCTAACATACTTAAGTGATTATAAAAACGGAGCAACAATTGCGACGGGCCTGCAGTGTAGTCTGTTGTCTACAGTCCAATCTAGCCCAGAATATCTCTTAGTCTATATACTAGTCTATTCTATAAGCTATTCTATAGGTTAGTCTACAGACTATTCTATAGTCTATAGTCTAGTCTAGTCCAGTCTGTAGTCTAGTATATATAGTCCAGTCTGTAGTAAGTATATAATCCAGTCTATAGTCTAGTCTATAGTCTAGTCTATAGTCTAGTCTATAGTCTAGTCTATAAGCTATTCTATAGGCTAGTCTACAGTCTATTCTATAGTCTATAGTCTAGTCTAGTCCAGTCTGTAGTCTAGTATATATAGTCCAGTCTGACGTCAAGTATATAGTCTAATCTATAGTCTAGTCTATAGTCTAGTCTATAGTCTAGTCTATAGTCCAGTATATAGTCTAGTCTAGTCTATAGTCTAGTCTATAGTCTAGTCTATAGTCTAGTCTATAGTCTAGTCTATAGTCTAGTCTAGTTTATAGTCTAGTCTAGTCCAGTCTGTAGTCTAGTATATAGTCCACTCTGTAGTAAAGTATATAGTCTATAGTCTAGACTAGTCTATAGTCCAGTCTAGTTCAGTCTGTAGTCTAGTATATAGTCCACTCTGTAATAAAGTGAATAGTCTAGTCTATAGTCTAGTCTAGTCTATAGTCTAGTCTAGTCTATAGTCTAGTCTAGTCTATAGTCTAGTCTAGTCTATAGTCTAGTCTATAGTCTAGTCTATAGTCTAGTCTATAGTCTAGTCTATAGTCTAGTCTATAGTCTAGTCTAGTCTATAGTCTAGTCTATAGTCTAGTCTAGTCTATAGTCTAGTCTATAGTCTAGTCTATAGTCTAGTCTATAGTCTAATCTATAGTCTAGTCTATAGTCTAGTCTATAGTATAGTCTATAGTCTAGTCCATAGTCTATAGTCCAGTCTACAATATAGCCTATTGTCTTATCTATAGTATTGTCTAGTCAAAAATCTAGTCTATCGCGTAGTCTATGTACTACTCTATAGTCTGATCTTTATTCTAATCTATGGTCTAGTCTATAGTCTAGTCTAGTCTATAGTCTATTCTATAGTCTGGTCCATAGTTGAATGTATAGTATATAGTCTAGTCTACAGTCAAGTTGATAGAGTAGTCTGTAGTCTAGTCCATAGTCTAGTCTATAGTCTAGTTTATAGTCTAGTCTAGTTCGTATCAATTATTTGATAAATTGATGCGTATACGTTATATTTAATAAGCAAATAATTGAATAACACTCATACGCCTCATTATACATAATATAAGCCTATTAAGTGCAAAGACAACTTTAAATAATTTAAATACCTCTAATCCACTCTAACTTTCCTTTGACTTTGTTCTTCACTTTACAAATTTATCCGCTTTATTTAAAATTTTCCTTTAAATCATAAATTTATTCATTTCCCCTTTTTTACTGCTTCACCAACCATGTAACAATTTATGCTAAACAACAATTGTTTTATGTGCATTTTAAAACTTTGTTACATTATTTATTCACAAAATGCATAAATAGCAACAACAACAAAAATACAAATGATGAACACAACTAAAGTTCAAAATATATTGTACAAAGATAGAAGAAAAAAAAGTAACTAACGTCTGTATCATCATGTATAAACATTTTAACAACTTGAGCTCTTTTCCTCTAGTCCTGTCTCAATGCCACCCAACCCAAACACTAAAACCTAAAGAAATCTTCTCAAGTTTATTTATTATTTATGATGGTTCAGAAACTACTAAATCGCTTTGCGAATCTAGGTTGATGTAAACTATTGCAAAACAAATACAACAACAAAAATCATAAGTCAAGAAAATGCAAATAAGGTAGAAAAAACTGTGTTGCAAGAAAGAAAAAAACGTTTTATGTCAAAATGAATATAAAATGTAATATTTTTAAGAAGACGTAGAGTAGATATTACAGGCAACTTAAATTGTTGTTGCCTAAAAGATTAAGAACGTTTTGTAGTGTGGTATTAAGGGAAACTAGAGAATAGAAGCAGAGATGAATATAAAAGAGGTGCAGCCAACAAGGAAGGAAATAAATTAAAACACATTGTGATGATCTACACGAAAAGCAAATTGTATAGGCTAGTCTAAAGTGGAAAATTGATTCAAACTATATCTAATCTCTAGACTAGACTATATACTATACTATAGACGATAGACTAAACTATAGACTGGACTAGTGGATAAGGCTATAGACTAGACTATAGACTAAACTATATAATTACGTTCAGGAAACTGAGTTTCTGAACACAATATAAACTAGACTACAGATGAGACTATCGACTAGACAATAAATTAGGCTATACTATACTAGACTATAGACTACAATATAGAATAGACTAGACTATAGACTAGACTATAGACTAGACTATATAACTAGACTATAGACTAGACTAGACTATAGACTAGACTATAGATAGACTATAGACTGGACTATAGACTAGACTATAGACTAGACTATAGACTAGACTAGACTATAGACTAGACTGTAGACTAAACTATAGACTAGACTATAGACTAGACTATAGACTAGACTATAGACTAGACTATAGACTAGACTATAGACTAGACTATAGACTAGACTATAGACTAGACTATAGACTAGACTATAGACTAGACTATAGACTAGACTATAGACTAGACTATAGACTAGACTATAGACTAGACTATAGACTAGACTATAGACTAGACTATAGACAAGACTATAGACTGGACTATAGACTAGACTATAGACTAGACTATAGACTAGACTATAGACTAGACTATAGACTAGAGTATGGACTGGACTATAGACTAGACTATAGACTAGAGTATGGACTGGACTATAGACTAGACTATAGACTAGACTATAGACTAGACTATAGACTAGACTATAGACTACATTATAGACTAGACTATAGACTAGACTAGACTAGACTATAGACTAGACTATAGACTAGACTATAGACTAGACTATAGACTAGACTATAGACTAGACTATAGACTAGACTATAGACTAGACTATAGACTAGACTATAGACTAGACTATAGACTAGACTATAGACTAGACTATAGACTAGACTATAGACTAGACTATAGACTAGACTATAGACTAGACTATAGACTAGACTATAGACTAGACTATAGACTGGACTATAGACTAGACTATAGACTAGACTATAGACTAGACTATAGACTAGACTATAGACTGGACTATAGACTAGACTATAGACTAGACTATAGACTAGACTATACTATAGACTAGACTATAGACTATACTATAGACTAGACTATAGACTAGACTATACTATAGACTAGACTATAGACTATACTATAGACTAGACTATAGACTAGACTATAGACTAGACTATAGACTAGACTATAGACTAGACTATAGACTAGACTATAGACTAGACTATAGACTAGACTATAGACTATACTAGACTAGACTATAGACTAGACTAGACTAGACTATACTATAGACTAGACTATAGACTAGACTATAGACTAGACTATAGACTAGACTATAGACTAGACTATAGACTAGACTATAGACTATACTATAGACTAGACTATAGACTAGACTAGACTAGACTATAGACTAGACTATAGACTAGACTATAGACTAGACTATAGACTAGACTATAGACTAGACTATAGACTAGACTATAGACTAGACTATAGACTAGACTATAGACTAGACTATAGACTAGACTATAGACTAGACTATAGACTAGACTATAGACTAGACTATAGACTAGACTATAGACTAGACTATAGACTAGACTATAGACTAGACTATAGACTAGACTATAGACTAGACTATAGACTAGACTATAGACTAGACTATAGACTAGACTATAGACTAGACTATAGACTAGACTATAGACTAGACTATAGACTAGACTATAGACTAGACTATAGACTAGACTATAGACTAAACTATAGACTAGACTATAGACTAGACTATAGACTAGACTATAGACTAGACTATAGACTAGACTATAGACTAGACTATAGACTAGACTATAGACTAGACTATAGACTAGACTATAGACTAGACTATAGACTAGACTATAGACTAGACTATAGACTAGACTATAGACTAGACTATAGACTAGACTATAGACTAGACTATAGACTAGACTATAGACTAGACTATAGACTAGACTATAGACTAGACTATAGACTAGACTATAGACTAGACTATAGACTAGACTATAGACTAGACTATAGACTAGTCTATAGACTAGTCTATAGACTAGTCTATAGACTAGACTATAGACTAGACTATAGACTAGACTATAGACTAGACTATAGACTAGACTTAGACCACTTTTTCTATAGAAAAGTTGCTCTGATTCAGAAACTTTTTCTATAGAAAAGTTGATCTGATTCAGAAACTTTTTCTATAGAAAAGTTGCTCTGATTCAGACTTTTTCTATAGAAAAGTTGCTATGGATTTTACAACTCTTTCTATTGAAAAAGTACTCCGATTCAGCTAAATTTTTCTTTAGAAAACGTGTTTTGTTTTAAGCAACTTTTTCTATAGAAATTTTTTTTACTCAGACAACTTTTTCTTGAGAAAAGTTTCTCTGATTCAGACATATTTTTCTAGTAATTTGTTGTTCCTTTAATTTTCTCGCTTTTCCTACAAAACGAATTAATTTGAATATTCAGATAAATCATATTTTCTGCACTTGCCAAAATAAATCAATTTTTTTTCTCTTTTGATTTCGTAGCCTGATTATTAAACAACACGTGCTACAAAAGTATATTTTACTGCAATTGTTAACAATTTCTGTTGATTTATTAGAATGTATTTTTGGGTTTAACAACTAGATATTTATTCCTACAAGTATTTTTAAGAATCTTCTATGAATGTGTTTTCCTTTTATTTTTATTAACGAACCAAAAATATTGATTAATTTTACAATTTTTATGTTATAAAAATAAACAATAAAAAGTTGATGTTATTTTTGTTGTGTGTTTCGAAAAAAAATCGAAAAAACATATTAAAGTAACACCCAGAAAAATGAAAATTATTAAACGTGATAAAAAGATGAAAAAAGGGCTATTAAGGAAAAAATCGATTATATAGAGAAAATTTAATAAATTTTTAAGGCAATTTAAAGATTTAAGTTTAGTTTAGTTATTTAAAATTTAGTCCTTATTTACACGTCCCTTGTCTTAGTGTTTCCTGTTTTTGTGACTAGAATTATTTGATGAGAGGAGTGAGTAAGTACCTTGTTACTATTCCATAGTTTGCTGAGTAATTTAAAAGGATCATTTGTCAACAAATGTTACTCGTTTAATGGACGTTTATTACATTCTAAATGTTTGACACGTTTAGCAAGAAGAGTATTAATATACTTAGAGCAATATGTATAGAAATACTAAAAAGTAGAAGCAGTTGACATTTGTCATTAATTTGAAAAATAATAAATACATTTATAGAAGACATAATAAAAACAGTAACTAAAACTTTAACATTTCTATAGAAAAAGTTGTCTCAATCAGAGCAACTTTTCAATAGAAAAAGTTGTTTGAATTAGAGCAACTTTTATAAAGAAAAAGTTGTCTGAATCGGAGCAAATTGTCTATGGAAAAAGTTGTCTGAATCAGAGCAACTTTTCTATAGAAAAAGTTGTCTGAATCAGAGCAACTTTTCCATAGAAAAAGTTGTCTGAATCAGAGCAACTTTTCTATAGAAAAAGTTGTCTGAATCAGAGCAACTTTTCTATAGAAAAAGTTGTCTGAATCAGAGCAACTTTTCTATAGAAAAAGTTGTCTGAATCAGAGCAACTTTTCTATAGAAAAAGTTGTCTGAATCAGAGCAACTTTTCTATAGAAAAAGTTGTCTGAATCAGAGCAACTTTTCTATAGAAAAAGTTGTCTGAATCAGAGCAACTTTTCTATAGAAAAAGTTGTCTGAATCAGAGCAACTTTTCTATAGAAAAAGTTGTCTGAATCAGAGCAACTTTTCTATAGAAAAAGTTGTCTGAATCAGAGCAACTTTTCTATAGAAAAAGTTGTCTGAATCAGAGCAACTTTTCTATAGAAAAAGTTGTCTGAATCAGAGTTGCCTCCATCAGGGCAACTTTTCTTTTTTTTTTTTTTGATATTTGATAAAATTTATATAAAAATTCTTCCATATTTTGCCATCAAAAGACCAACATTTACGTCCTTTGATAAAGCTAAAGCTACTATTTCCATATGTGGTCATAATATAAGCGAAATAAAGGAGAAAAAACAAAAACCAACCAACACCAAAGTTGGTTATTATGAAGGTTGTTCTCTTTTGTGTTTCACATATTAAAACCCTACTGGCCAAATGGTAAAACATCATTTCGCTTCCCCCAGAGATACATACTGTTGTTAAACATTGTTAATGTTGTGGCTTTGTGTAGGTATCGGTATCGAAAAAATCTATAAGAATAATGTTATTATAACGATACTGATGCTGCTGATGATGATTATCATTGTCAGCAATTTCCCTACCTTGTTTTTACAACATTATCACCTTCATCAGTTGTTTTTACTGTATGGTTTGGTCTGTTCATAATGTTCTTTATAATGAATGAACGTGTTAAGTGTTTTTTTTTTTTCATTTCTTGAAAAGTGGATGTTTATTTGATTTTTATTGGCTTTTTGATATAAAGATTATAAATGTTCTTTAATGTTGAAATAGAAAAAAAAACATAAAACGTGTTAAAATCCTAAAGGTGTTTAGAAAGTCTCTTGTTGTTACACTTAATCAATACTCGGATGAAGATTTATGATGTTTTGGTATTAACTTGCCAATCATGTAAATAAATCTCTGGATAATATGAAGGAATTTGTAAAGAAAACTAAAATTGTATTTTCTTAGAGTGCCCCCACATCTCTCGCTTTTCGCTATTGAGAAATTTGTTTGAATCAAAGCAACTTTTCTATAGAAAAATTGGTCTGAATCAGAGCAAATTTTCAATAGGAAAAGTTGTTTAAATCAGAGCAACTTTTCTATGGAAAAAGTTGTCCTAATCAGAGCAACTTTTCTAGATCCAAAGTTGTCTGAATCAGAGCAACTTTTCTATAGAAAAAGTTGTCTGAAACAGAGCAACTTTTCTATAGAAAAAGTTTGTTGAATCAGGGCAACTTTTCTATAGAAAAAGTTGTCTGAACCAAAGCAGCTTTTCTATAGAAAAAGTTGTCTCAATCAAAGCAACTTTTCTATAGAAAAAGTTGGCTGAATCAGAACAAATTTTCTGCAGAAAAAGTTGGCTGAATCAGAGCAACTTTTATATAGAAAAAGTTGTCTGAATCAGAGCAACTTTTCTATTAGAAAAGTTTTCTGAGACAGAGCAACTTTTCTATAGAAAAAGTTGTCTGAATCAGAGCAACTTTTCTATAGAAAAACTTGTCTGAATCAGAGCAACTTTTCTATAGAAAAAGTTGTCTGAATCAGAGCAACTTTTCTATAGAAAAAGTTGTGTGACACAGAGCAACTTTTCTATAGAAAAAGTTGTGTGACACAGAGCAACTTTTCTATAGAAAAAGTTCTCTGAAACAGAGCAACTTTTCTATAGAAAAAGTTTTCTGAACCAAAGCAGCTTTTCTATAGAAAAAGTTGTCTCAATCAAAGCAACTTTTCTATAGAAAAAGTTGTCTGAATCAGAGCAACTTTTCTGCAGAAAAAGTTGGTTGAATCATAGCAACTTTTCTATAGAAAAAGTTGGTTGAATCATAGCAACCAACTTTTTCTATAGAAAAAGTTTTCTGAATCAAAGCAACTTTTCTGTAGAAAAAGTGGTTCTAAATACAGCTACTTTTCTATAGAAAAAGTTGTCTTTAACAGAGCAGCTTTCCTATAGAAAAAGTTTTATAAATCAGGCAACTTTTCTATAGATAAAGTTGTCAGAATCAGAGCAACTTTTGTATAGAAAAAGTTGCTCTGATTTACAGTAACTTTTCTATATGTATATCACTTGCCTTTTAATTACTATTCCACACATGTCACCCTCATTTACTTTTCTTTCGGTAAATTTTGTTTGTATTTGTAATTGTGTATATGTGCGAAAGTTTTTGTATATGTTGGCAAATATTTTTTATAATATAAACAACCCTTTAAGCCATAAAATGTATACATGTATTTAATTGTGTATACAAAACTTGTGTAAAACTTGAAAAAGGACTTATGTGACAATTTTGTGAAAAACTAAAAAAATTATCACATCTTTCTGTTTAACATTTTATATTGTAAGTTTCATAGAAACTTTTTTAATAAAAATTGTCATTTGTGACCTTTTTCCTTTTAACGTGTTTCCTGCTTAAAATTTATTTACATTAATTACTTGTATTTCAGCCAAAAACCATAAAAAAGTATAAACATTGGTAACGACTGTTTGGTTAAGTTAATGCTGAACATGTTTTCAAAAAGTATTTAATACTTTTTCCACTAAATAACTCATATGTTTAACACACATCCACCCACAAACCACAATTTAAATTCATTAAACATGGAGTTAAAATTACTTACTGCTACCAAAATATTTCAATATTTTGGTTTCTGTTGAAACAATTCTTGATTAAAGCGAATAATTCTCAGACTTTTTTGTTCTAAAGTTTTGTTCTTAACTTCAAAATGTTTTCTAAAATTCAATATAAAAAGAACTTAATTCAATTGACGCCTTTGCAAAAACAAAAAAAAAACTTCGAAACCCAATCATTAAGTTGAATATGTCTGCATTCACCAAAATATAAACAAATATGCAAACAAATTCATTTGATTTTCAATTACGCAATTTATCACATGTGTCAACAGCGACACCAACAGCAGCACAATCATCATCATCATCGGCAACTGATGACTGTCCACCACAAAAAGAAAACACGTCATCAGTATTTCAGTTATATACACTCACACATCATCATCCTCCTCCTCCATACTGCATGTCTTGTTGTATAAAAACAAATTGAACAAAAACTGCATTTACATTGAATATATTTAAAAAAATAATCATTCAAAAGTAACGGAAAGTAATTGAATAACAAATTTCAAATTGATTTTTAATAATATTAACACTAAAAAACAATTAAAGGGAATTTTAAACGGAAGAATATTTAGATTACTTATTCGAAACTAGATCAAAAGAGTTGCTCTGATTCAGACAATTTTTCTTATGGAAAAGTTGCTTTATATCAGACAACTTTTTCTATAGAAAAGTTGCTCTGATTCAGACTTTTTCTATAGAAAAGTTGCTCTAATTCAGACAACTTTTTCTATAGAAAAGTTGCTCTGATTTATACAACTTTTTCTATGGAAAAGTTGCTCTGATTCAGACAACTTTTCCTATAGAAAAGTTGCTCTGATTCATACAACTTTTTCTATGGAAAAGTTGCTCTGATTCAGACAACTTTTTCTATAAAAAAATTGCTCTAATTCCGACAACTTTTTCTATAGAAAAGTTGCTCTGATTCAGACAACTTTTTCTATAGAAAAGTTGCTCTGATTCAGACAATTTTTTCTATAGAAAAGTTGCTCTGATTCAGACAACTTTTTCTATAGAAAAGTTGCTCTGATTCAGACAACTTTTTCTATAGAAAAGTTGCTCTGATTCAGACAACTTTTTCTATAGAAAAGTTGCTCTGATTCAGACAACTTTTTCTATAGAAAAGTTGCTCTGATTCAGACAACTTTTTCTATAGAAAAGTTGCTCTGATTCAGACAACTTTTTCTATAGAAAAGTTGCTCTGATTCAGACAACTTTTTCTATAGAAAAGTTGCTCTGATTCAGACAACTTTTTCTATAGAAAAGTTGCTCTGATTCAGACAACTTTTTCTATAGAAAAGTTGCTCTGATTCAGACAAGTTTTTCTATAGAAAAGTTGCTCTGATTCAGACAACTTTTTCTATAGAAAAGTTGCTCTGATTCAGACAACTTTTTCTATAGAAAAGTTGCTCTGATTCAGACAACTTTTTCTATAGAAAAGTTGTTCTGATTCAGACAACTTTTTCTATAGAAAAGTTGCTCTTATTAAGACAACTTTTTCTATAGAAAAGTTAATCTGATTCAGACAACTTTTCCACAGAAAATTTGCTCTGAATCAGACCAACTTTTTCTATAGAAAAGTTGCCCTGATCCAGACTACTTTTCCTTTAGAAAAGATGCTCTGATCCAGACAACTTTTTCTTTAGAAAAAATGCTCTGTTTAAGAAATTTTTTTAAGAAAAGTTGCTCTGTGTAACACATCTTTTTCTATAGAAAAGTTGCTCTTTTTAACACAACTTTTTCTATAGAAAAGTTGCTCTGTTTAACACAACTTTTTTAAAAGAACAGTTGATCTGATTCCGACATCTTTTTCTATAGGAAAGTTGCTCTGATTCTGACAACTTTTTCTATAGAAAAGTTGCTCTGATTCAGACAACTTTTTCTATAGAAAAGTTGCTCAGATTCAGACAACTTTTTCTATAGAGAAGTTTCTCTGATTCAGACAACTTTTTCTAGACAAAAGTTGCTCTGATTCAGACAACTTTTTCTATAGAAAAGTTGTCTGAATCTGAGTCTGAATTCTTTACATAAGTTTCTCTGTTTAAGACAACTTCTTCTATTGAAAAGTTGTTCTGTTAAGACAGCTTTTTTATAGAAAATTGCTCTGATTCAAGCAACATTGTATACAGAAAAGTTGCTCTGATTCAGACAACTTTTTCTATAGAAAAGTTGCTCTAATTCTGAAAACTTTTTCTATACAAAAGTTGCTCTGATTCAGACAACGTTTTCTATAGAAAAGTTGCTCTGATTCAAACAACTTTTTCTATAGAAAAGTTGCTCTGATTCAGACAACTTTTTCTATAGAAAAGTTGCTCTGATTCAGACAACTTTTTTTATAGAAAAGTTGCTCTGATTCAGACAACTTTTTTTTATAGAAAAGTTGCTCTGATTCAGACAACTTTTTCTATAGAAAAGTTGCTCTGATTCAGACAACTTTCTCTATAGAAAAGTTGTTCTGATTCAGACAACTTTTTCTATAGAAACGTTGTTCTGATTCAGACAACTTTTTCTATAGAAAAGTTGCTCTGATTCAGAAAACTTTTTCTAAAGAAAAATTGCTCTGATTCAGACAACTTTTTCTATAGAAAAGTTGCTCTAATTCAGACAACTTTTTCTATAGAAAAGTTGTTCTGAATCAGACAACGTTTCCTGTGGAATAGTTGCTCTGTTTTGGACTACTTTTTCTATATAAAAGTTGCTCTGTTTAAGGCAACTTTTTCTATAGAAAAGTTGCTTAAAAGGTTATCTTTTAAAGTGAAAATCTTAAATTTTAATTTTAAATTGTTCTATTCTAAATCTTCCTCCAAGCTTTATACAAGAAAAACATACTTTCCTTTAGCCACATTTTTTTTTTTAAATATTGCCCTCAAATTATCAACTGCTAATATCAGGATATAAAAATCAATCCCTAGTGAAAACATATAAAAAAAAACAAATCCTTAAATCAAGATTTGTATTAAAGCAAAAAAGAAATGAAAACGATATTTCCACAATTTGAGAACAATTTTCACATGTTGATAAACATGCTCAGATATGGTTGGATATATTTGGTGAAAATATTTATCCAAAGTCAGTTACATATATCGTAACACATGTGTGTATGTTATATGTAAATAGTTATTGCCAGAGATATATTTGTAAAGTCACGAAATAAGTATTTTCTAGGAATATATTATTTATTTTTTTATGTAAATTTTAGATGATATGGATGAGGGCGTTATAAGCATTTTGTTGTTATTGTGGGTGTGTATGTGAGCAGCTGTGTGTTAGAATATTTTTAAAAATTCTTGATGTCAAAAAAGCGGAAATGGAATATGAAATAAATGTTGAATTGTAAATGTGGGTATTTGTAACAAAGTTTAATAAAAATCAGTGAAACTGTTATTGTATAAGTTCTTAGTTTACTTCCATATTAAACACACAATGGTTTGTTAATAATTTTCTTTATATTTTTGGAGTTTAAAACAATTTTGATTTTATTAAGATTCTTTTTTTTCAAATGAGCTTAATTTCCTTTAGCCCCGACTTAAAGGCATCAATCAAATATTATTTGATTAAGGTAAAAAATCTTGTTTTAAATGATTGACATAAAGTACAGTTGAACAAAATAACTTTATTACATTTAAATAAAATCCCAGTAATCCTATCTTGTAGCCCTCTTCCCATTTTAAACATTAATTGTTTATTTTTATTACTTATTTTTATTGCAATTTTCTTGTATATCTTTAAAAACAATCCCATAATCCTTAAAAAACAATATAAATAAGTATAAAAACTAAAGCTGTAAACATAAAAATGAATTCATTTTCATTACATTTGACATCGACATTCTTATTTATGATGTCACGTACGTATCTTTCGTTATTATTAAACCTTTAAGCCTTACGAATAATCAGCCAACCAGCCAACCAACCAACCAACACCTTTCATATTTAATCTTCACAGAAACTTTTTATGATTTTGCTCACATATTAAAAAATTATTATAAGAGAAAAGACTACAACAACAGCAACGAAGAAAGAAATAATTATTATTAATATTCAATAGCAAAGAAGAAAACTAAAACATTTTAATTATAAAAACTTTTGTCAGAAAAAATGTTCATAATGTAAGAAAAAAATTTCTTTATAGTAAAATAAACAAAAAGTTGCTTAGTTGCTCCAAGCAACTTTTTAACAGAAAAAGTTGTCTAAAACAGAGCAATATTTCTCGAAAGAAACAACTTTTCTATAGAAAAAGTTGTCTGATTCAGAGCAACTTTTCTATAGAAAAAGTTGTCTGATTCAGAGCAACTTTTCTATAGAAAAAGTTGTCTGATTCAGAGCAACTTTTCTATAGAAAAAGTTGTCTGATTCAGAACAACTTTTCTATAGAAAAAGTTGTCTGATTCAGAGCAACTTTTCTATAGAAAAAGTTGTCTGATTCAGAGCAACTTTTCTATATAAAAACTTGTCTTCTTTAGAGCAACTTTTATATAGAAAAGGTTGTCTGATCCAGAGCAAGTTTCCTTTAGAAAAAGTTGCCTGATTCAGAGCAACTTTTCTATAGAAAGAGTTGTCTGAATCAGAGCAATTTTCTATAGAAAAGTTACTCTGAATCAGACCACATTTTCTATAGAAAAAGTTGTCTTAAACAGAGAAACTTTTCTATAGAAAAAGTTGTCTTAAACAGAGAAACTTTTCTATAGAAAAAGTTGTCTTAAACAGAGAAACTTTTCTATAGAAAAAGTTGTCTGATTCCGAACCAGTTTTCTATGAAAAAAGTCGTCTGACCCAGAGCAACTTTTCTATGCAAGATGTGTTTAGATTCAGAGTAAAGTTTCTATAGAAAAAGTTGTCCTAAACAGAGCAACTTTTCTGACCTATACAGAACAACTTTTCTATAGAAAAAGTTGCCCTAAACAGAGCTACTTTTCTATAGAAAAAGTTGTTTGAAACAGCACAACTTTTCTACAGAAAAAGTAGTCTGAATCAGAGTAACTTTTCTATCGAAAGAGTTGTCTGATTCAGAGCAACTTTTCTATGCAAGATGTGTTTAGATTCAGAGTAAAGTTTCTATAGAAAAAGTTGTCCTAAACAGAGCAACTTTTCTGACCTATACAGAACAACTTTTCTATAGAAAAAGTTGCCCTAAACAGAGCTACTTTTCTATAGAAAAAGTTGTTTGAAACAGCACAACTTTTCTACAGAAAAAGTAGTCTGAATCAGAGTAACTTTTCTATCGAAAGAGTTGTCTGATTCAGAGCAACTTTTCTATAGGACGAGTTGTTTGAATCAGAGCAACTTTCCTTTAAAAAAAAGTTGTCAGACTCAGATCAACTTTTCTATAGAAAAAATCAGAGCAACTTTTCTATGGAAAATGTTGTCTTATTCAAAGCAACTTTTCTATAGAAAAAGTTGTCTTCTTTAGAGCAACTTTTCTATAGAAAATGTTGTCTGATTCAGAGCAAGTTTCCTATAGAAGAAGTTGTCTGATTCAGAGCAACTTTCCTAAAGAAAATGTTGTCTGATTAGAGCAACTTTTCTATAGAAAAAGTTGCCTGTTTCAGAGCAACTTTTCTAAGGAAAAAGTTGCCTGTTTCAGAGCAACTTTTCTATAGAAAAGTTTACTGATTCAGAGCAACTTTTCTATAGAAAGAGTTGTCTAAATCGGAGCAACTTTTCTATAGAAAGAGTTGTCTGAGTCAAAGCAACTTTTCTATATTCAGAGAGCAATTTTTTAAGTTCTTTTTGTGTTGTACATTTTTTTAATAAAAACAATTGAATAAATTAAAATTTAATGGAAAACAATGTTGACAAAACAAATGCTCATTAAGCCCAATTGTTTTAATTACAAAAAACGCGCAAGGAAGAAAAGTATTACAGAAGTGGGTCATTAAAATTGATGTCCATCAAAATGGTCATAAAATATGAAAAGGATGAGAGAATGAAAGTATTGTAATATTAAAGACCTTTTTTCCGTGGATGTGTTTTTTTTTATGATGAATTATAATTTCACAAAAAAAATATTACAACTTATTTAAATGATTTAATATTCTTGACACGAATTGTGTGAAAATTATGTAAGAGGGAGAGAGGGAGGGGTATTTATAAACTCATAACGGAAATGAAAATAAAGAAAGGTAAAGATGAAAAGCAGCTTAAACAGGAAATTATTGTATAGAATTTCAAATATTTACTGTTTTCTTGTATTGCTGTCACTTAGGTTATTGTTAATGTTATTGGTATTTGTAACACCAGAAACATATTAAACAGGATAATAATATTATTAAGGAATTTTCCTTTTCATATCCGGTTGAAAGCCGAAAGGAAGCTTATAAAAGCAATTGCAATATATCAGGCAATTGAAAGGAAATTTTTAAGGGAAAATTTAAAAATTTAAAGAGTTTAAATATGACAGCCTAAAAGTAGACTTTATTTTCGATTAAAAATTAAACCCTAAAAGTAGGCTTTAGCTTTCCTTTCTGCTATGTTCTGTTTCAATTATTTTGTCTCATAAAACCTGGTTTTTAAACAATTTAACTTTCATTAACTCCTTTTTAAAGGTTTCCTTTCCAAAAGAAACTTTATGCAAATTTTACAATGCAACAATGAATTTGTCGTTTTTCTCCTTCTCAGTTTTAATTTTTGCTATAAACTAAATAAAATTTTGTCATTTGCACTTTCTTTTATCTATTATTTGCTTTAGAAAAATTATTTTTCAAAAGAAACAATACAAACTAAATTTAAAAAACAACAAAAAAAGAAGGAAAACTAACTAACTAACTGATACTGTAACTGAAGCACTTTATTCTAGAGTTAAGTATTGTGGCAGTTGCAGCATACAATTGTCATTGCCATTACCCTAAGGCATTCAAAAGAATGGAAGAGGGTGTAAGTTATTCTATAAAGGAAAATTTTACAACAATTGTTAGTTTTTTGTTACCAAAAGAAAGAGTTTAAACAATACAAGGACGTTTAAAGTGTTTTCATATTTTTTTGTATTGTTCACAATGCCTGCTGGTGATGCTGTTGCAAAATGTAGTGCCTGCATCAGCACACAAGAGGTATTGAAATGTAACATCTTTTTGAAAGCAACAGTAGCAACACCCACAACAACAAGTTGCTGGGCTTTTTAGAGATAAATAAAAAAAGAAAACAATAGGTTTATAAAAATACTTAAATTTTAAAATTTTCTATAGAAAAGAACAGAAAAACTTTTCTTCGAAAGCGATGTTTGAAACAGAGCAACTTTTCTATAGCAATAGATGCCCAAGGCCAGCAACTTTTCTTGTCCAAATCAAGCTAAGTTGTCTAAATTATCTCTAAGCAACATTTCTATGGAAAACGATGTCTGAATCACAGCAACTTTTCTATAGAAAACGTTATATGAACTACACCAACTATTCTATAAAAACGTTGTCTGAATCACAGCAACTTTTCTATAGAAAAAGTAGTCTGAATCAGAACAACTTTTCTATAGAAAAAGTAGTCTGAATCAGAGCAAATTTTCTATAGAAAAACTAGTCTGAATCAGAGCAACTTTGCTATAGAAAAAGTAGTCTAAATCAGAGCAACTTTTCTAAAGAGAAAGTGGTCTGAATCAGAGCAACTTTTCTATAGAAAAAGTTGTCTGAACCAAAGCAACTTTTCTATATAAAAAGTTGTCTGAATCAGAGCAACTTTTCTTTAGAAAAAGTTGTCTGAATCGCAGCAACTTTTCTCAAGAAAAAGTTGTCTGAATCACAGCAACTTTTCTCTAGAAAAAGTTGTCTGAATCACAGCAACTTTTCTATAGAAAAAGTTGTCTGAATAAGAGCAACTTTTCTATAGAAAAAGTTGTCTGAATAAGAGCATCTTTTCTATAGAAAAAGTTGTCTGAATCAGAGCAACTTTTCTATAGAAAAAGTTGTCTAAATCAGAGCAACTTTTCTATAGAAAAAGTTGTCTAAATCAGAGCAACTTTTCTATAGAAAAAGTTGTCTAAATCAGAGAAACTTTTCTATAGAAAAAGTTGTTTGAATCTGAGCAACTTTTGTATAGAAAAAGTTGTCTAAATCAGAGCAACTTTTCTATAGAAAAAATTGTCTGAATCAGAGCAACTTTTTTCTAAAAAAAAAAAAAATTGTTGAGTCAGAGCAACTTTTCTGTAGAAGAAGTTGTCTGTTCAGCTTTTCTTTGAAAAAATTTGTCCTTTTCCCAGCAACTTTGTTATCTAAAATGTTTCAACATTTTCCATAATTTATGGTTTTTGTTCCCACAATTCCCCAGTTGGTAATCAGAAAAAGGACAAAAGTGTTATACAGAAATATGTATTTGCTTTTACTTTAACTTTGAATAAAATTAAAGTTTTACAGCAGATAACTAACAACAGGTCACCTGATACTGTAAAATAGTTTTACACTAACAACAAATGTTTCTACCTTTTAGAATATTTGCAGAAAAAAAATTTAAGAAAAATTAACACCAAGGAATTTTATTTATAGCAACAGAATTTGACAGCTTGATTTTCCAAAAAGATTTTAGAATATAATTTAATTTAATTAAACTTAACTTTAGAATTTTGTGTTCTTTAAGAGATTTACACTTCTAACAATTTCTAAATCCTCTTATCTATAGAAAACCAATGTTACTTTTGCTTAAGAACATTAAGCTAGACGAAATAGATATAAAACTAAATGTGATAAGACATCAAACAAAAGTACAATTTTTTTCAAATTTTAATCTTCAATTTAAAGCCAATAAAAAGCTGTTGCTCATGATAATGTTAATGATGATGTTGTTGAAATGATAGTTTAAAACATATAAAGTTTGTAATAAAACGTATGTGAGTTAAATAAGTTATAAAAGTTTAACTACTCCAAGAACAATATAAAAAGAGTTTAAACAAAATACAGAGAAAAATGTTCAAAAGTTGTTCTGACTTTAACAACTTTTGTTAAAGAAAAATTGCTGCAGAAGAGTTGCTCTAATTCATTCTAATTGTCTGTATCAGAACATCTTTTCAATAGAAAAAGTTGCTCTGATTCAGACAACTTTTTCTATAGAAAAGTTGCTCTGATTCAGACATCTTTTTCTATAGAAAAGTTGCTCTGATTCAGACATCTTTTTCTATAGAAAAGTTGCTCTGATTCAGACAATTTTTTCTATAGAAAAGTTGTTCTGATTCAGACAACTTTTTCTATTGAAAAGATGTTCTGATACAGACAACTTTTTCTATAGAAAAGTTGTTCTGATTCAGACAACTTTTTCTATAGAAAAGTTGTTCTGATTCAGACAACTTTTTCTATAGAAAAGTTGTTCTGATTCAGACAACTTTTTCTATAGAAAAGTTGTTCTGATTCAGACAACTTTTTCTATAGAAAAGTTGTTCTGATTCAGACAACTTTTTCTATAGAAAAGTTGTTCTGATTCAGACAACTTTTTCTATAGAAAAGTTGTTCTGATTCAGACAACTTTTTCTATAGAAAAGTTGTTCTGATTCAGACAACTTTTTCTATAGAAAAGTTGTTCTGATTCAGACAACTTTTTCTATAGAAAAGTTGCTCTGATTCAGACAACTTTTTCTATAGAAAAGTTGTTCTGATTCAGACAACTTTTTCTATTGAAAAGATGTTCTGATACAGACAACTTTTTCTATAGAAAAGTTGTTCTGATTCAGACAACTTTTTCTATAGAAAAGTTGTTCTGATTCAGACAACTTTTTCTATAGAAAAGTTGTTCTGATTCAGACAACTTTTTCTATAGAAAAGTTGTTCTGATTCAGACAACTTTTTCTATAGAAAAGTTGTTCTGATTCAGACAACTTTTTCTATAGAAAAGTTGTTCTGATTCAGACAACTTTTTCTATAGAAAAGTTGTTCTGATTCAGACAACTTTTTCTATAGAAAAGTTGCTCTGATTCAGACAACTTTTTCTATAGAAAAGTTGCTCTGATTCAGACAACTTTTTCTATAGAAAAGTTGTTCTAATTCAGACAACTTTTTCTATAGAAAAGTTGCTCTCACTGAGACAACCTTTTCTATAGAAAAGTTGTTCTGATTTAGACAACTTTTTCTATAAAATTTTTTTTATAGAAAAGTTGCTGTGAAGACAACTTTTTCTATAGAAAAGTTGCTCTGATTCAGATAACTTTTTCTACAGAGGAGTGGATCTGATTCAGGTAACTTTTTCTATAGTAGAGTTGCTCTGATTCAGACAACTTTTTCTGTAGAACAGTTGCTCTGTTTAAGGCAACTTTTTCTATTGACAAATTGCTATGATTTTTTCCATTTTCTATAGAAAAGTTGGTTTGATTGATAAAAAATTTCCTATAGAAAAGTAACTTCAATTTTGATCTAATTTAGAGGACCTTTTTCGCAGAAATGTACCTCTGATTTAAGTAACGTTTTCAAGCCTTAAGTTATACTAAGAGAAACAATATTAGTGATGCAAATATAGCAATAAAATTGACAAAATATATGAACCATATGGTATGTGAATAAAAGGATATTTTTCCTGTACATGGCAGAAACAATATAAGGGATACACTCCTGAAAATTATTAAGAAATAAAACGTTACAATAAAGTTTTATTGCATTTTTCGTTTGCTTGTACTTTTTACTATTATCCTGACTATATGTCTACAAGTTTGCTGTTTGTATGTTTAATAATAAATGTATTATAATGTTGATATTAGTGTGTTCTTGAAAAGGAATTGCCTTGAAAACTATAAGCATCTATTTAAGCATATGTATAGTATTATTAGATGTTCATGTTTTTTTCTTCATTTTATGTCTTGTACTTTGTTCCGAACATTTACTTGAGTTTAGTTTTCATTAAAACTAAAACTTTCTTCAACAAGTTTTTTCTCGTTCTTTTGTTTTTTCCCCGGCTTAGTACTAATAAAAAATATATCTCGATAAATTGTTTTATCTTGAGTTCAAAATGAAAGTTGTGCTAAATATAATAAAATGAGCAAATTAAGGCAGTACTGATAGTAATATTATGAGAAATTTAAGAAATTAAAAATTTTCTACAAAAAACAATCAAACTACATTTAACATGTTCTAATACTTTTTCTATAGTATACTCTAAGGCTTGTGAAAGTAATAATTATTATTGCCTACTTTTGTGTGTCTACTATATTATATACATACGTATGAACAATCTTCTTTCCTTTTAAATATAGAAATGAAGGAGTGAGAGCTCATTATGAACTTGTTAATTAAATGAAATCCTTGTTAGAACTTGTAGACACGTTATTATACTTTAGTTAAATGTATGTATATGTACAATCTATTTCTCTGTTTGTTTTGCCATAAGTGCATGTTTTTTCAACAAACACATTTTATAGCATTTTTTCCGCCTTTTTTTTTCTCCATCATCTTTTAATTAAGATTTCATTTCATTCACACTCACAACTCAGCAGTAATTGAAGAAACAACAACCTCAGCATTCGAAGCGTTTCAATCACAACGCAACAGCCATCTAAATGATGACACTCAACGAGATCTTAAAATTTCATTCCTGAGAAATTAAGATGATGATGATGATTGGTTTTAATTAAGATTGTGATTAAGATTGAAAATTTTTAGTGGAACAAAATGTTTTCATATCAATTCATTAATGTCAGCGACAGTTTTCCTTGTTTAAGAGGCAAATATGAAAAGCTAGTAGTTGAAATCAATCAAATGCAGATATTGTGGTATAAAAAATGTGAATGATGATGATATTAATATTAATTAACTTTTTTTTCTATAGAAAAAGTTATCTGAAACAGAGCAACTTTTCTATAGAAAAAGTTGTCTGAATCAGAGCTACTTTTCTCTAGGAAGAGTTGTCTAAATCAAAGTAACTTTTCTATAGAAAAAGTTGTCTGAATCAGAGCAAATTTTTTATATGGAAAATTTGTCAGAACCAGAGCAACTTTTCTATTTGAAAAAGTTGTCTGAATCAGAGCAACTTTTCTATAGAAAAAGTTGTCTGAATCAGAGCAACTTTTCTATAGAAAAAGTTTTATGAATCAGAGCAACTTTTCTATAGAAAAAGTTATCGGAATCAGAGTAACTTTTCTATAGAAAAAGTTGTCGGAATCAGAGTAACTTTTCTATAGAAAAAGTTGTCGGAATCAGAGCAACTTTTCTATAGAAAAAGTTGCCTGAATCAGAGCAACTTTTCTATAGAAAAAGTTGTCTGAATCAGAGCAACTTTTCTATAGCAAAAGTTGTCTGAATCAGAGCAACTTTTCTATAGAAAAAGATGTCTGAATCAGAGCAACTTTTCTATAGAAAATATTGTCTGAATCAGAGCAACTTTTCTATAGAAAAAGTTGTCTGAATCAGAGCAACTTTTCTATAGCAAAAGTTGTCTGAATCAGAGCAACTTTTCTATAGAAAAAGTTGTCTGAATCAGAGCAACTTTTCTATAGAAAAAGTTGTCTGAATCAGAGCAACTTTTCTATAGAAAAAGTTGTCTGAATCAGAGCAACTTTTCTATAGAAAAAGTTGTCTGAATCAGAGCAACTTTTCTATAGAAAAAGTTGTCTGAATCAGAGCAACTTTTCTATAGAAAAAGTTATCGGAATCAGAGTAACTTTTCTATAGAAAAAGTTGTCGGAATCAGAGTAACTTTTCTATAGAAAAAGTTGTCGGAATCAGAGCAACTTTTCTATAGAAAAAGTTGTCTGAATCAGAGCAACTTTTCTATAGAAAAAGTTGTCTGAATCAGAGCAACTTTTCTATAGCAAAAGTTGTCTGAATCAGAGCAACTTTTCTATAGAAAAAGATGTCTGAATCAGAGCAACTTTTCTATAGAAAATATTGTCTGAATCAGAGCAACTTTTCTATAGAAAAAGTTGTCTGAATCAGAGCAACTTTTCTATAGAAAAAGTTGTCTGAATCAGAGCAACTTTTCTATAGAAAAAGTTGTCTGAATCAGAGCAACTTTTCTATAGAAAAAGTTGTCTGAATCAGAGCAACTTTTCTATAGAAAAAGTTGTCTGAATCAGAGCAACTTTTCTATAGAAAAAGTTGTCTGAATCAGAGCAACTTTTCTATAGAAAAAGTTGTCTGAATCAGAGCAACTTTTCTATAGAAAAAGTTGTCTGAATCAGAGCAACTTTTCTATAGAAAAAGTTGTCTGAATCAGAGCAACTTTTCTATAGAAAAAGCTTGTCTGAATCAGAGCAACTTTTCTATAGAAAAAGTTGTCTGAATCAGAGCAACTTTTCTATAGAAAAAGTTGTCTGAATCAGAGCAACTTTTCTATAGAAAAAGTTGTCTGAATCAGAGCAACTTTTCTATAGAAAAAGTTGTCTGAATCAGAGCAACTTTTCTATAGAAAAAGTTGTCTGAATCAGAGCAACTTTTCTATAGAAAAAGTTGTCTGAATCAGAGCAACTTTTCTATAGAAAAAGTTGTCTGAATCAGAGCAACTTTTCTATAGAAAAAGTTGTCTGAATCAGAGCAACTTTTCTATAGAAAAAGTTGTCTGAATCAGAGCAACTTTTCTATAGAAAAAGTTGTCTGAATCAGAGCAACTTTTCTATAGAAAAAGTTGTCTGAATCAGAGCAACTTTTCTATAGAAAAAGTTGTCTGAATCAGAGCAACTTTTCTATAGAAAAAAGTTGTCTGAATCAGAGCAACTTTTCTATAGAAAAGGTTGTCTTAATCACTGCAACTTTTCTAAAGAAAAAGCTGTCTAAATCAGAGCAACTTTTCTATAGAAAATGTTGTCTGAATCAGCGCAACTTTTCTATAGGAAAAGTTGTCTGAATCAGAGCAACTTTTCTATGGAAAAAGTTGTATGAATCAGGGCAACTTTTCTATAGAAAAAGTTGTCTGAATCATAGCTACTTTTCTATTTACAAAAACAAATTATTACGCTTTTATGATTTCAATTAAAATCAATAACAATTAAGTCATTTCTTTTATTGCTTCTTCTTATTTTTTATCAAGATAATTTTTTCCATGTTCCTTTTTTCTGGTTGTGTTGAGCTGAAATCGATTAAAAAAAGAAAAAATCACTTAAAGATCTAGTGTCATAAAAACAACAACAGCAATAATAATAACAACAGCAACAACCTAGTGTATGTTTGTCAATGATTGCTTTAAACATGAAGAGTGTAAATAAACAGTAAGTGTTAAATACTCACACTTACACACACATACAAACATTCTCGTTTAAGCAATTATATTAAGAGTGTGTAAACCAACACTCTCAGAGTTAACGGTTTTCTTTTAGACCTCCCTCTCTGTGTTTGTTGTTTGGTTTACAGTTTAATTTTTTGTGCATATGTTTGTCATTGTATGTGTTTCCTTCTTTTCATCTGCCTTAAGGTAGCCTATGAAACTTTTTAACTTTTCTTTCTTGTTATTATTGTTTAGACGTTATTATTATCCACATATTTTTTAGGAATTTCTTTATTACTTCGGCTGTTTTTTTAAAGGCTTAATTCAAAAAAAAAAAAAAAAAAAAAATAGCGTTTTTCACAAAACTTTTTCTTAATGCTTCTGACAGTTTAATAATAAATATAAAATATAATTTTATTGCCAAGATAAAATGAAAATAAATAAACGGTTTTTTTATAATAAATTTTTCATTTATTTGCAGTGAAAAAAAGTAAAAAAGCAAAAATAAATTTCATTTAGTATTTTTTGTTGTATGTATAAAGATTAGCTTTAGAATGTGATAAATGTTTTTGACAGTCTATTAATCTATAGTTAATATTATTAAGGATTTATGATTGGAAATATAAAGAATTGTTTGTCTTTTCAGGTAAAATTCAGTACAAGTTTATTAGAAAAGTTGCTGCGATTTAAGTTTCAGACGACTTTTTCTACAGAAAAGTTGCTCTGTTTCAGACAACTTTTTCTATAAAAAAATTGCTCTGTTTCAGACAACTTTTTCCATAGAAAAGTTGCTCTGTTTCAGACAACTCTTTCATTAGAAAAGTTGCTCTGTTTCAGACAACTTTTTTCATAGAAAAGTTGCTCTGTTTCAGACAACTTTTTCCGTAGAAAAGTTGCTTTGTCTCAGAAAACTTTTTCTACATAATAGTTGCTATAAAGTTTCCTATAGAAGAGATACTTAGATTCAGACGCTCTTCATGTAGAAAATTCTATAGTCTTGTCTATAGTGTAGTCTTTGGTCTAGTCTATCGACTAGTCTGTAGTCTAGTCTATAGCATAGTCTATAGTCTAGTCTCTAGTCTAGTCTATAGCTTAGTCTATAGTCTAGTCTATGGTCTAGTCTATGGTCTAGTCTATAGTCTAGTGTAGAGTCTAGTCTAGTGACTAGTATATATTCTATTCTATAGTCTAGTCTATAGTCTAGTCTGTAGTCTAGTCTATAGTCTACAGTCTACTCTATAGTCTAGTATAAGTACAGTCTATAGTCTAGTCTAGTTTATAGTGTAGTCTAATCTGTAATATAGTCTTTAGTCTATAGTCTAGTCTATAGTCTAGTCTATAGTCTAGTCTATAGTCTAGTCTATAGTCTAGTCTATAGTCTAGTCTATAGTCTAGTCTATAGTCTAGTCTATAGTCTAGTCTATAGTCTATAGTCTAGTCTATAGTCTAGTCTATAGTCTAGTCTATAGTCTAGTCTATAGTCTAGTCTATAGTCTAGTCTATAGTGTAGTCTATAGTCTAGTCTATAGTCTAGTCTATAGTGTAGTCTATAGTCTAGTCTATAGTGTAGTCTATAGTGTAGTCTATAGTCTAGTCTATAGTCTAGTCTATAGTCTAGTCTATAGTCTAGTCTATAGTCTAGTCTATAGTCTAGTCTATAGTCTATTCTATAGTCTAGTCTATAGTCTAGTCTATAGTCTAGTCTATAGTCTAGTCTATAGTCTAGTCTATAGTCTAGTCTATAGTCTAGTCTATAGTCTTGTCTATAGTCTAGTCTATAGTCTAGTCTATAGTCTAGTCTATAGTCTAGTCTATAGTCTAGTATATAGTCTAGTCTATACTCTAGTCTATAGTCTAGTGTATAGTCTGGTTTATAGCCTACTCTATAGTCTATTCTAGTCTATAGTCTAGTCTATAGTGTATACTATAGGTAGTCTATAGTCTAGTCTATAGACTAGTCTATAGTCTAGTCTATAGACTAGTCTATAGTCTAGTATATAGTCTAGTCTATAGTCTAGTCTATAGTCTAGTCTATAGTCTAGTCTATAGTCTAGTCTATAGTCTAGTCTATAGTCTAGTCTATAGTCTAGTCTATAGTCTAGTCTATAGTCTAGTCTAGTCTATAGTCTAGTCTATAGTCTAGTCTATAGTCTAGTCTATAGTCTAGTCTATAGTCTAGTCTATAGTCTAGTCTATAGTCTAGTCTATAGTCTAGTCTATAGTCTAGTCTATAGTCTAGTCTATAGTCTAGTCTATAGTCTAGTCTATAGTGTAGTCTATAGTCTAGTCTATAGTCTAGTCTATAGTGTAGTCTATAGTCTAGTCTATAGTGTAGTCTATAGTGTAGTCTATAGTCTAGTCTATAGTCTAGTCTATAGTCTAGTCTATAGTCTATTCTATAGTCTAGTCTATAGTCTAGTCTATAGTCTATTCTATAGTCTAGTCTATAGTCTAGTCTATAGTCTAGTCTATAGTCTAGTCTATAGTCTAGTCTATAGTCTAGTCTATAGTCTAGTCTATAGTCTTGTCTATAGTCTAGTCTATAGTCTAGTCTATAGTCTAGTCTATAGTCTAGTCTATAGTCTAGTATATAGTCTAGTCTATACTCTAGTCTATAGTCTAGTGTATAGTCTGGTTTATAGCCTACTCTAGTAGTCTATAGTCTAGTCTATAGTCTAGTCTATAGGTAGTCTATAGTCTAGTCTATAGTCTAGTCTATAGTCTAGTCTATAGTCTAGTCTATAGTCTAGTCTATAGTCTAGTCTATAGTCTAGTCTATAGTCTAGTCTATAGTCTAGTCTATAGTCTAGTCTATAGTCTAGTCTATAGTCTAGTCTATAGTCTAGTCTATAGTCTAGTCTATAGTCTAGTCTATAGTCTAGTCTATAGTCTAGTCTATAGTCTAGTCTATAGTCTAGTCTAGTCTAGTCTATAGTCTAGTCTATAGTCTAGTCTATAGTCTAGTCTATAGTCTAGTCTATAGTCTAGTCTTTAGTCTAGTTTATAGTCTAGTCTATAGTCTAGTCTATAGTCTAGTCTATAGTCTAGGCTATAGTCTAGTCTATAGTCTAGTCTATCCTATAGTCTAGTCTATAGTCCAGTCTATAGTCTAGTATATAGTGTAGTCTATAGTCTAGTCTAGTCTATAGTCTAGTCTAGTCTATAGTCTAGTGTATAGTCTGGTTTATAGCCCACTCTATAGTCTATAGTCTAGTCCATAGTCTAGACTATAGTCTAGTCTATAGTCCAGTCTATAGTCTAGTCTATATTATATTCTATAGATTAGTCTATGGTCTAATCTATAGTCTAGTTTATAGTATAGTCTATGATATAGTCTATAGTCTTGTTTATAGTCTTTTCTATAGTATAGTCTATAGTCTAGTCTTTTGTATAGTCTTGATCTTTTTCATGTTAATTAACTTATTCTAAGTATTTCAATTATATTTCTCTCAATTATTTTTCTTGATAAGTTCATTATTTCAATTCCCCCACGAATTTCTTGTAATAAACTGAAATTTACTTTTTTAAAAGTGAAATTCCTCTTTTTACCTTTAATATGTATAATTTCTTGTAATAATCTCATTTTGTTGACTCACACTCAACAATACTCATACTTGCTTCCACTGTGTCTTCTCCATTCTTAGCAGTTACTTGTAGGAGTCTTGCAAACCTTGAGTACGTATAAGTAATTTAATGCTCATACGTGGGTATGTACCCCTACAAGTATGCCGCATTATTTACAATTTTTTGTACATGTGTGTTTGTGTAATGAGTATGTTTGTTTATTATTTGTAGATGAGTTATTTAACTGAATTTATTTACCCAAGACAACTCATTTGTTTGTTTAAATGTTGTCAGCAGAGTATTCTTCTAGAGTTTCAAGGAGTGCGTGAGTATTTTATAAACAAACATTTATAACAGCCAACACTCGTATGTGTCATTTTTTATATAAACATTTTCATTAACGGAAAACATCTTCTTAATTTCAATCTGTTTGTTTATAAAATAAATTGCATTTAATTTGTTTTTTTTTTTTTTTTTTCAATCTCTCTTAATAAAAGTAACATGTTAATCTTTATACCCAAATAAGTAAAATTTTATATAAATTCTTTAGCAGTTCTTAAGTAAATACTCGTATCTGCTTAATGTCAAGCTTAATTTAACTTCATATTATTTAACAAATATTTATGTTTATTTAAGTCTTGTTAATATTATGTATTTTTAATATATATACATCAACTTTGTTGTTTTACATTGAAACAGTTGTTTTTTATTGTTTTGCATGTAAAGTTTCGTAAATAAGCTGAATTTTTAAGAAGGTTTATTAAATATTTCTTTTGGAATATATTCCCAAAAGTAACATATGTTGTTAAAATTAAAAATCAGTTTAATTTTATTGCACGTTTAGAAGTTCATGTAGTAAATATTGAAAAATTTATATAAATACAACATGTTTAAGCTAATAGCAGAGAAAAATAAAAATAAGTTTTTAAAAATTGTTAAATTGCACTAACCATTTAATATAATTAACTAGTCAATAGTCTAGTCTATAGTCTAGTCTAGTCTAGTCTATAGTCTAGTCTATAGTCTAGTCTATAGTCTAGTCTATAGTCTAGTCAATAGTCTAGTCAATAGTCTAGTCAATAGTCTAGTCTATGGTCTAGTCTATAGTCTAGTCTATAGTCTAGTCTAGTCTATAGTCTAGTCTATAGTCTAGTCTATAGTCTAGTCTATAGTCTAGTCTATAGTCTAGTCTATAGTCTAGTCTATAGTCTAGTCTATAGTCTAGTCTATAGTCTAGTCTATAGTCTAGTCTAGTCTATAGTCTAGTCTATAGTCTAGTCTAGTTAGTCTAGTCTATAGTCTAGTCTATAGTCTAGTCTATAGTCTAGTCTATATTCTAGTCTATACTCTAGTCAATGGTCTACTCAATAGACTTGTCAATAGTCTTGCCTATAGTCTAGTCTATAGTCTAGTCTATAGTCTAGTCTATAGTCTAGTCTATAGTCTAGTCTATAGTCTAGTCTATAGTCTAGTCTATAGTCTAGTCTATAGTCTAGTCTAATTTTTAGTCTAGTCTATTATCTAGTCCATAGTCTAGTCTATAGCCTAGTCTATAGTCTAGTCTATAGCCTAGTCTATAGTCTAGTCTATAGTCTAGTCTATAGTCTAGTCTATCGCCTAGTTTATAGTCTAGTCTATAGTCTAGTCTATAGTCTAGTTTATAGTCTAGTTTATAGTCTAGTCTATAGTCTAGTCTATAGTCTAGTCTATAATCTAGTCTATAGTCTAGTCTATAGTCTAGTCTATAGTCTAGTCTATAGTCTAGTCTATAGTCTAGTCTACAGTCTAGTCTATAGTCTAGTCTATAGTCTAGTCTATAGTCTAGTCTATAGTCTAGTCTATAGTCTAGTCTATAGTCTAGTCTATAGTCTAGTCTATAGTCTAGTCTATAGTCTAGTCTATAGTCTAGTCTATAGTCTAGTCTATAGTCTTGTCTATAGTCTAGTCTATAGTCTAGTCTATAGTCTAGCCTATAGTCTAGTCTATAGTCTAGCCTATAGTCTAGTCTATAGTCTAGTCTATTGTCTAGTCTATATTCTAGTCCATAGTCTAGTCTCTAATCATTTTTACAGTCTGGTCAGATTATACTATAATCTATAATATAGTTTATAGTCTTGTTTAAAATCTAGTTTATAGTTTAGTTTTAAAAAACGAAAGCTTTCTTTTAAATTTCTGTCAAAACACTTCGTTCGACGACAGTTTGTAGTTTCTTTTTTTAAATACTTTTTTATATCTAAAATTTAACACAAAAAAGTGCTAATAATGTTTAATGACCCTGTTTAACATGAAACCGGCCTTTTTTCACATTAAAATTTTTAATGAATCCCACCCTTCTGCTTAACCACCAGAATTTGTCACAGTACATTATATTTAAGCGCTAAAGTCATTTAATTTTTTGAACTCATGTCACATTCTGTTTTAGTTTTAATATTTCTGCGTTTTCCCCAAATCTTTATTTCTTAAAATATTTCTATTCGTTTAACACAAATTAAAGTCTAACATGCAAACTTTTCTATATTATATAATCGAATTTGTAACGAATTCCTTTTTTTCTAAAGGGTGTGATTTGTGGGTGTTGAAAAATTTGTATTTCAAGAATTTTGGTTAACAAAAATCAATATTAAAGCGAAATTCTTTTGTTGGTGGCTTTACTACTAAAAAATATATATATATTATTTAATATTTATTCTCTTGTTAACTCTGCAATCATTTTCCTTTACTTTCCTTCCGCATTTTTTTTATTTGAACAATATAATCGACTGCAGATGATAGCTGTATAAATGTGTGATGCCTTTGGGATTTTTTTTTTTAGTTTTTGAGGGGGAGGAAACTGTTTAATATTCCTAGAAAATATTATCTTAATAAATAAATATTGCCAATATCTAATAATTTATTTTAATATTACAATTTCGTGAATATTTTTTGTTTACTAAACGAAAATAATATTTGTTTAAAGGCAAAGATAATAGCTAGAAATCAATTTCATTTAGAAGGCGAGTTTGGACAAGAGCTTTTACAAGTCAACTGACTAGATTAGACTATAGACTATAAAACAGACTAGACTATAGACTGAACTACAGACTAGACTGTAGACCACACTATAAACTAGACTATAGAGTAGAATATAGACTAGACTATAGACTAGACTATACACAAGACTATACACTAGACTATAGACTAGACTATAGACTAGATAGACAAGGCTATAGACTAGCCTATAGACTAGACTATAGACTAGACTATAGACTAAACCATAGAATAGACTATAGGCTAGACTATAGGCTAGACTATAGGCTAGACTGTAGACTAGACTATAGACCAGACTATAGGCTAGACTATAGACTAGACTATAGACCAGACTATAGACTAGACTATAGACTAGACTATAGACTAGACTATAGACTAGACTATAGACTAGACTATAGACTAGACTATAGACTAGACTAGACTATATACTAGTCTACTAGTCTATAGTCTAGTCTATTCTATGGTCTAGTCTATAGTCTAGACTATATAGACTATAGACTAGACTATAGACTAGACTATAGACTAGACTATAGACTAGACTATAGACTAGACTATAGACTAGACTATAGACTAGACTATAGACTAGACTATAGACTAGACTAGACTATAGACTAGACTATAGACTAGACTATAGACTAGACTATAGACTAGACTATAGACTAGACTATAGACTAGACTAGACTAGACTAGACTAGACTATAGACTAGACTATAGACTAGACTACAGACTAGACTACAGACTAGACTACAGACTAGACTATAGACTGGACAATAGACTGGACTATAGACTAGACTATAGACTAGACTATAGACTAGACTATAGACTAGACTATAGACTAGACTATAGACTGGACTATAGACTGGACTATAGACTGGACTATAGACTAGACTATAGACTAAACCATATACTAGACTATAGACTAGACTATAGACTAGACTATAGACTAGACTATAGACTAGACTATAGACTAGACTATAGACTAGACTATAGACTAGACTATAGACTAGACTATAGACTGGACTATAGACTGGACTATAGACTAGACTATAGACTAAACCATATACTAGACTATAGACTAGACTATAGACTAGACTATAGACTAGACTATAGACTAGACTATAGACTAGACTATAGACTAGACTATAGACTACAGACTAGACTATAGACTAGACTATTGACTAGACTATAGACTAGACTATAGACTAGACTATTGACTAGACTATAGACTAGACTATAGACTGGACTATAGACTGGACTATAGACTGGACTATAGACTAGACTATAGACTAAACCATATACTAGACTATAGACTAGACTATAGACTAGACTATAGACTAGACTATAGACTAGACTATAGACTAGACTATAGACTAGACTATAGACTAGACTATAGACTAGACTATAGACTAGACTATAGACTAGACTATAGACTAGACTATAGACTAGACTATAGACTAGACTATAGACTAGACTATAGACTAGACTATAGACTAGACTATAGACTAGACTATAGACTAGACTATAGACTAGACTATAGACTAGACTATAGACTAGACTATAGACTAGACTATAGACTAGACTATAGACTAGACTATAGACTAGACTATAGACTAGACTATAGACTAGACTACAGACTAGACTACAGACTAGACTACAGACTAGACTACAGACTAGACTATAGACTGGACAATAGACTGGACTATAGACTAGACTATAGACTAGACTATAGACTAGACTATAGACTAGACTATAGACTAGACTATAGACTGGACTATAGACTGGACTATAGACTGGACTATAGACTAGACTATAGACTAAACCATATACTAGACTATAGACTAGACTATAGACTAGACTATAGACTAGACTATAGACTAGACTATAGACTAGACTATAGACTAGACTATAGACTAGACTATAGACTAGACTATAGACTGGACTATAGACTGGACTATAGACTAGACTATAGACTAAACCATATACTAGACTATAGACTAGACTATAGACTAGACTATAGACTAGACTATAGACTAGACTATAGACTAGACTATAGACTAGACTATAGACTAGACTATAGACTACAGACTAGACTATAGACTAGACTATTGACTAGACTAGACTAGACTATAGACTAACTATTGACTAGACTATAGACTAGACTATAGACTAGACTACAGACTAGACTATAGACTAGACTAGACTAGACTATAGACTAGACTATAGACTAGACTATAGACTAGACTATAGACTAGACTATAGACTAGACTATAGACTAGACTATAGACTAGACTATAGACTAGACTATAGACTAGACTATAGACTAGACTATAGACTAGACTATAGACTAGACTATAGACTAGACTATAGACTAGACTATAGACTAGACTATAGACTAGACTATAGACTAGACTATAGACTAGACTATAGACTAGACTATAGACTAGACTACAGACTAAACTATAGACTAGACTATTGACTAGACTATAGACTATACTATAGACTAGACTAAAGACTAGACAATAGACTAGACTATAGACCAGACTATAGACTAGAATATAGACTAGAATATAGACTAGACTTTAGACTAGACTATAGACTAGACTATAGACTAGACTATAGACTAGACTATAGACTAGACTATAGACTAGACTATAGACTAGACTATAGACTAGACTATAGACCAGACTATAGACTAGACTATAGACTAGACTATAGACTAGACTATAGACTAGACTATAGACTAGACTATAGACTAGACTATAGACTAGACTATAGACTAGACTATAGACTAGACTATAGACTAGACTATAGACTAGACTATAGACTAGACTATAGACTAGACTATAGACTAGACTATAGACTAGACTATAGACTAGACTATAGACTAGACTAGACTAGACTATAGACTAGACTAGACTAGACTATAGACTAGACTAGACTAGACTATAGACTAGACTAGACTATAGACTAGACTAGACTAGACTATAGACTAGACTATAGACTAGACTATAGACTAGACTATAGACAAGACTATAGACTAGACTATAGACTAGACTATAGACTAGACTATAGACTAGACTATAGACTAGACTATAGACTAGACTATAGACTAGACTATAGACTAGACTATAGACTAGACTATAGACTAGACTATAGACTAGACTATAGACTAGACTATAGACTAGACTATAGACTAGACTATAGACTAGACTATAGACTAGACTATAGACTAGACTATAGACTAGACTATAGACTAGACTATAGACTAGACTATAGACTAGACTATAGACTAGACTATAGACTAGACTATAGACTAGACTATAGACTAGACTATAGACTAGACTATAGACTAGACTATAGACTAGACTATAGACTAGACTATAGACTAGACTATAGACTAGACTATAGACTAGACTATAGACTAGACTATAGACTAGACTATAGACTAGACTATAGACTAGACTATAGACTAGACTATAGACTAGACTATAGACTAGACTATAGACTAGACTAGACTATAGACTAGACTATAGACTAGACTATAGACTAGACTATAGACTAGACTATAGACTAGACTATAGACTAGACTATAGACTAGACTATAGACTAGACTATAGACTAGACTATAGACTAGACTATAGACTAGACTATAGACTAGACTATAGACTAGACTATAGACTAGACTATAGACTAGACTATAGACTAGACTATAGACTAGACTATAGACTAGACTATAGACTAGACTATAGACCTAAGACTATAGACTAGACTATAGAACTAGACTATAGACTAGACTATAGACTAGACTATAGACTAGACTATAGACTAGACTATAGACAGACTATAGACTAGACTATAGACTAGACTATAGACTAGACTATAGACGAGACCTATAGACTAGACTATAGACTAGACCTATAGACTAGACTATAGACTAGACTAGACTAGACTATACTAGACTATAGACTAGACTATAGACTAGACTATAGACTAGACTATAGACTAGACTATAGACTAGACTATAGACGAAGACTAGAGACTAGACTATAGACTAGACTATAGACTAGACTATAGACTAGACTATAGACTAGACTATAGACTAGACTATAGACTAGCTATAGACTAGACTATAGACTAGACTTACTAGACTAGACTATAGACTAACTATAGACTAGACTACACTAGACTATAGACTAGACCTATAGACTAGACTATAGACTAGACTAGAGGACTAGACTATTGGACTAGCTATAGACTAGACTATAGACTAGACTATAGACTAGACTATAGACTAGACTATAGCTAGACTACAGACATACTATAGACAGACTAGAGACTAGACTATAGACTAGACTACAGACTATACTATAGACAAGACTATAAACTAGACTATATAAACTAGTCTATAGTGTAGTCTATAGTCTAGTCTATGGTTTAGTCTATAGTCTAGTCTATAGTCCAGTCTATAGTCTAGTCTATAGTCTAGTCTATAGTCTAGTCTATAGTCTAGTCTATAGTCTAGTCTATAGTCTAGTCTATAGTCTAGTCTATAGTCTAGTCTATAGTCTAGTCTATAGTCTAGTCTATAGTCTAGTCTATAGTCTAGTCTATAGTCTAGTCTATAGTCTAGTCTATAGTCTAGTCTATAGTCTAGTCTATAGTCTAGTCTATAGTCTAGTCTATAGTCTAGTCTATAGTCTAGTCTATAGTCTAGTCTATAGTCTAGTCTATAGTCTAGTCTATAGTCTAGTCTATAGTCTAGTCTATAGTCTAGTCTATAGTCTAGTCTATAGTCTAGTCTATAGTCCAGTCTATAGTCCAGTCTATAGTCCAGTCTATAGTCTAGTCTATAGTCTAGTCTATATTCTAGTCTATAGTCTAGTCTATAGTCTAGTCTATAGTCTAGTCTATAGTCTAGTCTATAGTCTAGTCTATAGTCCAGTCTATAGTCCAGTCCTATAGTCCAGTCTATAGTCTAGTCTATAGTCTAGTCTATATTCTAGTCTATAGTCTAGTCTATAGTCTAGTCTATAGTCCAGTCTATTGTCCAGTCTATAGTCTAGTCTGTAGTCTAGTCTATAGTCTAGTCTATAGTCTAGTCTATAGTCTAGTCTATAGTCTAGTCTATAGTCTAGTCTATAGTCTAGTCTTAGTCTAGTCTATAGTCTAGTCTATAGTCTAGTCTATAGTCCTAGTCTATAGCCTAGTCTATAGTCTAGTCTATAGTCTAGTCTATAGTCTAGTCTATAGTCTAGTCTATAGTCTAGTCTATAGTCTAGTCTATAGTCTAGTCTATAGTCTAGTCTATAGTCTAGTCTATAGTCTAGTCTATAGTCTAGTCTAGTCTAGTCTAGTCTAGTCTAGTCTAGTCTAGTCTATAGTCTAGTCTATAGTCTAGTCTATAGTCTAGTCTATAGTCTAGTCTATAGTCTAGTCTATAGTCTAGTCTATAGTCCAGTCTATAGTCTAGTCTATAGTCTAGTCCGATAGTCTAGTCATAGTCTAGTCTATAGTCTAGTCTATAGTCTAGTCTATAGTCTAGTCTATAGTCTAGTCTATAGTCTAGTCTATAGTCTAGTCTATAGTCTAGTCTATAGTCTAGTCTATAGTCTAGTCTATAGTCTAGTCTATAGTCTAGTCTATAGTCTAGTCTATAGTCTAGTCTATAGTCTAGTCTATAGTCTAGTCTATAGTCTAGTCTATAGTCTAGTCTATAGTCTAGTCTATAGTCTAGTCTATAGTCTAGTCTATAGTCTAGTCTATAGTCTAGTCTATAGTCTAGTCTATAGTCTAGTCTATAGTCTAGTCTATAGTCTAGTCTATAGTCTAGTCTATAGTCTAGTCTATAGTCTAGTCTATAGTCTAGTCTATAATCTAGTCTATATCTAGTCTATAGTCTAGTCTATAGTCTAGTCTATAGTCTAGTCTATAGTCTAGTCTATAGTCTAGTCTATAGTCTAGTCTATAGTCTAGTCTATAATCTAGTCTATAGTCTAGTCTATAGTCTAGTCTATAGTAATCTAATTTCAAATCCTAATTAATATAAGTAATACTAAATTAATTTAATAATTATTTTTCTTCTACTTTACAGAGCTTAAGTATGAGATGTGGTTTCTACTTGGAACATTCTTGGGTCTATAATGGAGAAAAGATAGCTAATTTGCTTCCCTTCCTGCTTATAATAATATTGTACAATGTATAAAATGTTTACTAACAAACTTAATAAAGATTTAAATAAAAAATATGAAACAATCTTTTTATAACAACAAACTAATGGTTGATAAAGTTTAATGAACGTAACAGATAAAGTAAGTAAAAGATAAATTTGAGAGCTTAAAGCTGAGTATTTTCTCTTTCCGTGCACCAAATTTGAATAAATTATCTTAAAAACTAACAAAGTTATAGAATAGTTAATAAAAAGCTCTTAAATGGAGCCAGAAAGTGGGCGGTAAACAAACTAGTTTCTTTAAAAGATCATAACTTCTAAACCGGTTGAGATATTTTAATGAAAGTGGTATCATTTGAAAGGAAATATATTAGGCTTTAAGATGCATGATGAATAAATTTCATATTCCACGCCTCTTTCCTATAAAAACAATTTAAAAGTTAGGCCTTTATAACATAAGTCTGAGTGGGCGTGGCAAAAAATTTGCAGTGTCGTTAAAAAGGAAATATTTTCCTCTCTTTGTATGTCAAATTTGAAAAAATTCTATTAATAATTGACAAAGTTATGGCAAATTTTCTAAAAACCATAAATTCCACCAAAAAAATTTATTTGATTTTTATTTTTCGCCAAAATTTTTCTTGATACCAGGCCAACAGAATCGTGTAGCAAGTAAATATCCCGCGAAGTATTTTCTTTGAAACGTTATAACTTCGAAACTAGTTAAGATATTTAAACAAAATTGGTGCCATTCAATAGGAATCAAATTCGGCTACAAGTTATTTGTGCAAACATTTCTAAATGCCACGCCCACATATGTTTAATTTGTGTTTAAATAGTTTATACTGTTATATTTCAGTACGTGGTGGTCACAGTTGTAAAATTTATATGCCATTTTAATGCAAATATTATACCCTTTCTAATATTCAAATTTGATGTCAATATCTTTAAAACCTACAAAGTTATTGGTATTTAGTAAAAAAATCAAAAAGCCAACAAAAAAGTGGGCGGTAAACAAACTACATTCTTAAAGACGCTATAACTTCTAAACCAATTAAGCAATTTTAATGAAATTTACTGCAAGTGATAGATAATATATTTGGCTACAAGATACTGATTAAAAAAAATTTAAATGCCACGCCCACTTTTGTTTTATTTATGATTAAAAGTTTATGCCTTAATATCTTAAGGTGTGGAAGGCGTGGCATTAAAATTTGTATACCAATGTAAAGCTGAATATTTCCTCTTGCTATAGACCAAATTTCAAGACATTAGCTTTAAAAACTGACAAAGTTATTGAGTAGTTAATAAAGATATCAAAAAGCCTTTCAGAAAGTGGGCGGCAAAACACTAGTTTCTTTAGGTTGCTATAACTTCTCAACTAGTTGAGCTATTTGAATGAAATTTATGTCATAAGATAGGAAATATATTTAGCTTTATGATACATAATGAAAAAAATTTAAAATGCCATGCCCACTTCCAATGAAATATAATTTGAAGATTTATCCCTTATTACTTTAGAAAAAGTGGGTGTTATCGAAAAGCCTTGTGGAAAGTGGGCGTTAAAAACCCTAGTTTCTTAAATTTTCCATAACTTCTAAACTATTTGGTCTATGGTACATTATTCAACTTTCAATTCTTTTAAACCTCTGCCTTTAACAATTCATTCGAATTTTTCTTTCGTTTCATGAGTTTTTTTGTTTTTCGCGTAATCATTTTGTTCGTTAAATGGCCATGACTTTGAGTAACTTGTTGCATGCTGACATCAAATATAAATAAATTGTAACAATAGCAACAACAACGAGAACACTAAAAACAAATGTAGCAACAGCAGCAGCAACAACATTTAAAAAAGGGGATGAATTGTTGAACTTGTTGGTGGAAGATGACGTAACACCACTGGCCACTTAAAACAACAAAATATTAAGCAACAACATGCTGTGTGTATGTGGTTTTTATTGTTGTTGTTGGTGTTCTTGCTACTTTTTATGTCATAAAAATTATTTGGTATTTTTTGTTGAAATGCTATTTTTAAAATAACTACATTAATGGCAAATGAAACAGTATGAGATGGAATTAATGGAGAAAATTTAGATTGGACTAATGAATAGAACATAAAATGTACGATAATGGACAAACTAGACCAAAGGCTATAAAATTATAATGTATACCATAGGCTAGACTAGACTATAGATTAAACTACAGACTCAACTGTAGACTAGACAACAGACTAAACTATAGACTAGACTATAAACTAGTTAATAGACTATAGAGTAGACTAAAGTCTAGACTATAGACTAGACTATAGATCAAACTATAGACTAGATTATACGCTAGACTCTAGGCTAGACTATAGACAATACTATAAACTTGACTATAAACTAGAATATAAACTAGACTATAGACTAGACTATAGACTAGACTATAGACTAGACTATAAACTAGACTATAAACTAGCCTAGACTATAGAATAGACCACAGGCTAGATTATACGCTAGACTATAGACTAAAATATAGACTAGAAAGTAGACTAGACAGTAGACTAGAATATGGTTGGTTAACGTGGTAGTTCACTGCGCGCGAACAGTCAAGTAGAGTCAAAGAGACTCCGTTTTGACCTAGACTATAGACTAGACTGTAGACTAGACTAAAGACTAGACTATAGACTAGACTATAGACTAGACTATAGACTAGACTATAGACTAGACTATAGAATAGACTATAGACTAGACTATACACTAGACTACAGACTAGACTATAGACTAGACTAGACTATAGACTAGAATATAGACTAGACTATGGACTAGACTATAGACTGACCATAGACTTGACTATACCCTAGACTCTAGACTAGACTATAGACAATACTATAAACTAGACTATAAACTAGATTACAGACTAGACTAGGCTTTAGACTAGACTATTGACTATACTATAGATTAGACTACAGACTAGATTATAGACTAGACTATAGATAGACTAGACTATAGAATAGACTATAGACTAGACTATAGACTAGACTATAGACTAGACTATAGACTAGACTATAGACTAGACTATAGACTAGACTATAGACTAGACTATAGACTAGACTATAGACTAGACTATAGACTAGACTATAGACTAGACTATAGACTAGACTATAGACTAGACTATAGACTAGATTAGATTAGACTATAGGCTATAGGCTAGACTAGACTATAAACTAGACTATAGACTAGACTATAGACTAGACTATAGACTAGACTATAGACTAGACTATAGACTATAGACTAGACTATAGACTAGACTATAGACTAGACTATAGACTAGACTATAGACTATAGACTAGACTATAGACTAGACTATAGACTAGATTATAAACTAGACTATAGACCAGACTATACACTAGACTATAGACTAGATTATAGATTGGACTATAGACTGGACTATAGACTGGACTATAGACAGGACTATAGACTAGAATATAAACTAGACTATACTATATACTAAACCAAAGACCAGACCAAAGAATAGACTAAAGACTGGACTAAAGACTAGACTAGACTAGACTATAGACTAGACTATAGACTAGACTATAGACTAGACTATAGACTAGACTATAGACTACTATAGACTAGACTATAGACTAGACTATAGGCTAGACTATAGACTAGACTATAGCTATAGACTAGACTATAGACTAGACTATAGACTAGACTATAGACTAGACTATAGACTAGACTATAGACTAGACTATAGACTAGACTATAGACTAGACTATATAGACTAGACTATAGACTAGACTATAGACTAGACTATAGACTAGACTATAGACTAGACTATAGACTAGACTATAGACTAGACTATAGACTAGACTATAGACTAGACTATAGGCTAGACTATAGACTAGACTATAGACTAGACTATAGGCTAGACTAGACTATAGACTAGATTATAGACTAGACTATAGACTAGACTATAGACTAGACTATAGACTAGACTATAGACTAGACTATAGACTAGACTATAGACTAGACTATAGACTAGACTATAGACTAGACTATAGAGTAGACTATAGACTAGACTATAGACTAGACTATAGACTAGATTAGACTATAGGCTAGACAAGACTATATACTAGACTATAGACTAGACTATAGCTAGACTAGACTGGACTATAGACTAGACTATAGACTAGACTATAGACTAGACTATAGACTAGACTAAAGACTAGACTATAGACTAGACTATAGACTAGACTATAGACTAGACTATAGACTAGACTATAGACTAGACTATAGACTAGACTATAGACTAGACTATAGACTAGACTATAGACTAGACTATAGACTAGACTATAGACTAGACTATAGACTAGACTATAGACTAGATTATAGACTAGATTATAAACTAGACTATAGACCAGACTACACACTAGACTATAGACTAGATTATACTATAGACTAGATTATAGATTGGACTATAGACTGGACTATAGACTAGACTATAGACTAGAATATAAACTAGACTATACTATATACTAAACCAAAGACCAGACTAAAGACCAGACCAAAGAATAGACTAAAGACTGGACTAAAGTCTAGACTATAGACTAGACTATAGGCTAGACTATATATTAGCCTGTAGACTAGACTATAGATTACACGATAGACTAGTCTATAGACCTGACTATAAAACAGAGTATTGGCAATACTATAGACTAGACTGTTCTACAGACTATAGACCGCAATTTATACCAGATTGTGGACCAAACTGTTGACCAGATTGTAGATTCTGGACCAGGCTATAAATTAGACTATAGATCCAAATATTGAGCAGACTATAGTTATAGTCTATATATATATAGGCTATTAGCTACTCTAAACACTGGAAAATAGGTTAGGTTTAATGGCTAAAGAAGTCTAGTCTATAGTTGCCTGTTGCCTTTATTTATAAACAAGTTTTTTGATCTTTTGAATCACTTCAATTTTACAGCTTAATAAATTTAACTCTCATTGTTGTTGCTTTGTAAAAAAAATATTTAAAATTCCCTTTTACTTATTTAATTTTAACATAAATGCAATTATTTCTATTTTATTTAATCTCTAGTTTTAAATCTCTTAAGAATTATTCTATAACCATAAAAACAAACTTACCCGTTGTGCCATTTTCTCGACCATTAGCATCCGCATTATCATTTCCGTTTTCCGCTACCAAGGCCGTTGTTAGACCGGCTGTTGGTTTTCCCTTGCCATTCTCAGTTTTAACTATTTCAACATGATATTTCACCATTTTGTTTTAGTGTGTATTGTGTTTATGGGTAGAATTGTGAACTCAAAAGAGTTACAATTAGTTAGGAGTGTAAGAGGGAGAGATAAAGGAAAGGATGAGTTTGAACTTGTTTTTTGGGGGATTTTTTTTATTTGTTTTGTTTACAATTTGTTTTTGCTTTATGCCGTATGGGTTACATGTTGTGTTTGTTGTTATTGTTTTATGAGGGAAGGTGGGGGGAAAGGGATTTGTTTTGTTTATTATTAAGTGTGCTTATGCGTTTGTTTTTATTATAGTTGTTGTTTTTCTCTGGGTGCTGCGGTAGGTTAAAGTAGGTTTGCCAACTGTTAATTAGAGGTTATGACAACATTAAACTGTAAAGAGAATTAAACAAAAAAAAACTAAATTATGAAAAGAGTTTAACAAGAAAATATAATTAAATTTAATGAAAATTAAGTTAAATACAACAGTTTATAAATAAAAAATATAATTTTTAACATGTTGTTAAAACAAACCTAGAATTTGTTTCTAGAGGCAGTTAGCTATCTTTCTCTTTGTTGTTACCCAAATTGTTGTTTGGTTTTAATCATAATTTTATCTTTTTTTCTAGTGTCTGTTTTCGCTGGTGTCCCAACAACTAAGATAATTTTATTAAAATGTGTGAAATTTATAACATTTTTATTTGTTTATCTCTTTTACTTTAAATAAATTAAAATAAATTTTAAACATTATTTTTTTTTTGGCTCAACCACAACACAGCTATAATTTCCAAAGATTAAAACTACAAATAGATAACCGAGTTTACTGGCAATTTATGGCAAATATAAAAATTGCTTTATGTTGCTTCATGCATTTGAAAGTAGTAAAAATATGCGATAAAAATGGGAATTATTTTGTAATGCATTTGCATTTATGACACATTATAACAAAATAGCAACAAACAATAGACTAAACTATGGTCTTGAGTATAGACCAGACTATAGACTAGACAATAGACTAGACTATAGACTAGACTATAGACTAGACTATAGACTAGACTATAGACTAGACTATAGACTAGACTATAGACTAGACTATAGACTAGACTATAGACTAGACTATAGACTAGACTATAGACTAGACTATAGACTTGACTATAGACTAGACTATAGACTAGACTATAGACTTGACTATAGACTAGACTATAGACTAGACTATAGACTTGACTATAGACTAGACTATAGACTAGACTATAGACTAGGCTATAAACTAGACTACAGACCAGACTATAGACTAGACTATAGACTAGACTAGACTAGACTATAGACTAGACTATAGACTAGACTATAGACTAGACTATAGACTAGACTATAGACTAGACTATAGACTAGACTATACTAGACTATAGACTAGACTATAGACTAGACTATAGACTAGACTATAGACTAGACTATAGACTAGACTATAGACTAGACTATAGACTAGACTATAGACTAGACTATAGACTAGACTATAGACTAGACTATAGACTAGACTATAGACTAGACTATAGACTAGACTATAGACTAGACTATAGACTAGACTATAGACTAGACTATAGACTAGACTATAGACTAGACTATAGACTAGACTATAGACTAGACTATAGACTAGACTATAGACTAGACTATTGACTAGACTATAGACTAGACTATAGACTAGACTATAAACTAGACTATAGAACAGACTATAGACTAGACTATAGAATAGACTAGACTATAGACTAGACTATAGACTAGACTATTGACTAGACTATAGACTAGACTATAGACTAGACTATAGACTAGACTATAGACTAGACTATAGACTAGACTATAGTATAGACTAGACTATAGACTAGACTATAGACTAGACTATGGACTAGACTACAGACTAGACTATAGACTAGACTATAGACTAGACTATAGACTAGACTATAGACTAGACTATAGACTAGACTATAGACTAGACTATAGACTAGACTATAGACTAGACTATAGACTAGACTATAGACTAGACTATAGACTAGACTATAGACTAGACTATAGACTAGACTATAGACTAGACTATAGACTAGACTATAGACTAGACTATAGACTAGACTATAGACTAGACTATAGACTAGACTATAGACTAGACTATAGACTAGACTATAGACTAGACTATAGACTAGACTATAGACTAGACTATAGACTAGACTATAGACTAGACTATAGACTAGACTATAGACTAGACTATAGACTAGACTATAGACTAGACTATAGACTAGACTATAGACTAGACTATAGACTAGACTATAGACTAGACTATAGACTAGACTATAGACTAGGCTATAGACTAGACTATAGACTAGACTATAGACTAGACTATAGACTAGACTATAGACTAGACTATAGACTAGACTATAGACTAGACTATAGACTAGACTATAGACTAGACTATAGACTAGACTATAGACTAGACTATAGACTAGACTATAGACTAGACTATAGACTAGACTATAGACTAGACTATAGACTAGACTATAGACTAGACTATAGATAGACTAGACTAGACTATAGACTAGACTATAGACTAGACTATAGACTAGACTATAGACTAGACTATAGACTAGACTATAGACTAGACTATAGACTAGACTATAGACTAGACTATAGACTAGACTATAGACTAGACTATGACTAGACTATATACTAGACTATAGACTAGACTATAGACTAGACTAGACTAGACTATAGACTAACTATAGACTAGACTATAGACTAGACTATAGACTAGACTATAGACTAGACTATAGACTAGACTATAGACTAGACTATAGACTAGACTATAGACTAGACTATAGACAGACTATAGACTAGACTATAGACTAGACTATAGACTAGACTATAGACTAGACTATAGACTAGACTATAGACTAGACTATAGACTAGACTATAGACTAGACTATAGACTAGACTATAGACTAGACTATAGACTAGACTATAGACTAGACTATAGACTAGACTATAGACTAGACTATAGACTAGACTATAGACTAGTCTATAGTCTAGACTATAGACTAGACTATAGACTAGACTATAGACTAGACTGTCTAAACTAGAGCAACTTTTTCTATAGAAAAGTTGTCTAGACTAGAGCAACTTTTTCTATAGAAAAGTTGTCTAGACTAGAGCAACTTTTCTATAGAAAAGTTGTCTAGACTAGAGCAACTTTTTCTATAGAAAAGTTGTCTAGACTAGAGCAACTTTTTCTATAGAAAGTTGTCTAGACTAGAGCAACTTTTTCTATAGAAAAGTTGTCTAGACTAGAGCAACTTTTTCTATAGAAAAGTTGTCTAGACTAGAGAAACTTTTTCTATAGAAAAGTTGTCTAGACTAGAGAAACTTTTTCTATAGAAAAGTTGTCTAGACTAGAGCAACTTTTTCTATAGAAAAGTTGTCTAGACTAGAGCAACTTTTTCTATAGAAAAGTTGTCTAGACTAGAGCAACTTTTTCTATAGAAAAGTTGTCTAGACTAGAGCAACTTTTTCTATAGAAAAGTTGTCTAGACTAGAGCAACTTTTTCTATAGAAAAGTTGTCTAGACTAGAGCAACTTTTTCTATAGAAAAGTTGTCTAGTACAGAGCAACTTTTTCTATAGGAAAGTTGTTTAGACTAAAGCAACTTTTTCTATAGAAAAGTTGTCTATACTAAAGCAACCTCTTCTATAGTAAAGTTTTCTAGACTAGAGCAACTTTTTCTATAGAGAGATTGAATAGTTAACTAAAACGTGTCTCTATTAATAATAAAAACAATTTATTGTTTTTTTTTTTCAAAGTCTGTGTAATATTACTAAAAATCAATCAGAATTTAATTAGATGTTATTGTTGAGAAGTTATTAACAGTTTAATTATATTTTATAGGAATGTGAACACATGCTCATTATAAGCAGAATTTAATTAATTAAATGCTATTAATAAATAAGTTTATAAATCAACAATTAACAAAATAAATTTAAGAGATTTTAAAGCTTAAATTATACAACGTTTAAAATATTTGTTTAATAAAAACATTTCTTTTAAATTTTTAACAAAATATATAAACAAAACCCACGTTGCCATCTAGTTTTTAGTTGATTTATAATAGAAAATATTGCACATAACGACACTTTAACTATAAAATTCATTTTAACAAACTATTTTAACTAAAGTTTGTTTACATTATTTAAATTCTTGGAATTTCTTTATAACAAAAATCAATTCTTCAAACTGTTTACAAAACTAGCGACTAAACAAAACGTTTGCAGTTCATGCATGAACATGTTTTGTTAAGTTTTATTTGTGAACTTAACGTTCGCCAGAAATACAACACGTGCTGCCTTTTGGAAAATAAACAAATTATATGACTTTTGTTGTTATTTTTTTGTTATTTAAATACTGTTGCCTTTGTTAGTGTTTAGCAAAACAACAAAACTTAAAAACTGTATTAAAATGTTGTAAACAATCAACATTTTGTTGCTTTTTTTATTTGTTTACTTTTTTTTTTGCAAAATGCAGTTCAAAAGAAAAAAGCTGTACTGAGAAGGGGTATAAAGAAAAAAGCTATAAAACTAAAATAAATTTTTATTACAAAATAATATTTGTATATGAAAGTTGAAAGAAAGCACAAAAAACAACAAATTTACATTTCATAAATAAATCAAAATAAATTAAAAATTTTTAAGTGAAAAAGATAGATGAGCAAAAGTTTTGTTAGGATTTGAAAGAATATATAGATGGCAAAGTGTTGACAGGGAAATATAAACAAATCTGAAATAAGATTAATTGCTTTAAAGCAAATGTTTTATAGAAAAAGTTGCCTTCAATTAGAGTCTAGAGAACTTTTCTATAGAAAAAGTTGCTCTGGTCTAGAGAAATTTTCTATAGAAAAAGTTGCTCTAGTCTAGAGAACTTTTCTATAGAAAAAGTTACTCTATTTTAGACAACTTTTGTATAGAAATGTTGCTCTTGTCTAGGCAACTTTTCTACAGAAAAAGTTACTCCAGTCTAGACAACCTTTCTATAGAAAAAAGTTGCTCTAGTCTAGACACCTTTTCTACAGAAAAAGTTGCTCTAGTCTAGGAACCTTTTGTATAGAAAAAGTTAGTCTAGTCTAGACAACTATTATATATATAGCCTAGTCTAAAGTTCAGCCTATAGTTTAGTCTATAGAGTAGTCTATAATGTAGTCTACAGTGTATTTCATAGTCTAGTCTAAAGTCTAGTCTATTCTATAATCATTCTATAGTGTAGTCTATAGTGTAGTGTATAGTGTAGCCTATAGTGTAGCCTAGTCTAGTCTATAGTCAGTATAGTCTAGTCTATAGTCTAGTCTATAGTCTAGTCTATAGTCTAGTCTATAGTCTAGTCTATAGTCTAGTCTATAGTCTAGTCTATAGTCTAGTCTATAGTCTAGTCTATAGTCTAGTCTAGTCTATAGTCTAGTCTATAGTCTAGTCTATAGTCTAGTCTAGTCAGTCTATAATCTAGTCTATAGTCTAGTCTATAGTCTAGTCTATAGTCTAGTCTATAGTCTAGTCTATAGTCTAGTCTATAGTCTAGTCTATAGTCTAGTCTATAGTCTAGTCTATAGTCTAGTCTATAGTCTAGTCTATAGTCTAGTCTATAGTCTAGTCTATAGTCCTAGTCTATAGTCTAGTCTATAGTCTAGTCTATAGTCTAGTCTATAGTCTAGTCTATAGTCTAGTCTATAGTCTAGTCTATAGTCTAGTCCTATAGTCTAGTCTATAGTCTAGTCTATAGTCTAGTCTATAGTCCTAGTCCTATAGTCTAGTCTATAGTCTAGTCTATAGTCTAGTCTATAGTCTAGTCTATAGTCTAGTCTATAGTTAGTCTATGGTCTAGTCTATAGTCTAGTCTATAGTCTAGTCTATAGTCTAGTCTATAGTCCAGTCTATGTCCAGTCTATAGTCTAGTCTATAGTCTAGTATATAGTCTGGTCTATAGTCTAGTTTATAGTCTAGTCTATAGTCTGGTCCTATAGTCTAGTTTATAGTCTAGTCTATAGTCTAGTCTATAGTCTAGTCTATAGTCCTAGTCTATAGTCTAGTCTAGTCTAGTCTAGTCTAGTCTAGTCTATAGTCTAGTCTAGTCCTAGTCTGTCTATATCTAGTCTAGTCTAGTCTATAGTCTAGTCTATAGTCTAGTCTATAGTCTAGTCTATAGTCTAGTCTATAGTCTAGTCTATAGTCTAGTCTATAGTCTAGTCTATAGTCTAGTCTATAGTCTAGTCTATAGTTTAGGTCTAGGTCTAGTCTATAGTCTAGTCTATAGTCTAGTCTATAGTCTAGTCTATAGTCTAGTCTATAGTCTAGTCTAATAGTCTAGTCTATAGTCTAGTCTATAGTCTAGTCTATAGTCTAGTCTATAGTCTAGTCTATAGTCTAGTCTATAGTCTAGTCTATAGTCTAGTCTAGTCTAGTCTAGTCTAGTCTAGTCTAGTCTAGTCTAGTCTAGTCTAGTCTAGTCTATGTCTAGTCTAGTCTAGTCTATAGTCTAGTCTATAGTCTAGTCTATAGTCTAGTCTATAGTCTAGTCTATTCTAGTCTAGTCTAGTCTAGTCTAGTCTATAGTCTAGTCTATAGTCTAGTCTATAGTTTAGTCTATGGTCTAGTCTATAGTCTAGTCTATAGTCTAGTCTATAGTCTAGTCTATAGTCTAGTCTATAGTCTAGTCTATAGTCTAGTCTATAGTCTAGTCTATAGTCTAGTCTATAGTCTAGTCTATAGTCTAGTCTATAGTCTAGTCCTATAGTCTAGTCTATAGTCTAGTCTATAGTCTAGTCTATAGTCTAGTCTATAGTCCAGTCTATAGTCCTAGTCTATAGTCTAGTCTATAGTCTGGTCTATAGTCTAGTTTATAGTCTAGTCTATAGTCTGGTCTATAGTCTAGTTTATAGTCTAGTTATATAGTCTAGTCTATAGTCTAGTCTATAGTTCGTCTAGTCTAGTCTAGTCTAGTCTAGTCTAGTCTAGTCTATAGTCTAGTCTAGTCTAGTCTAGTCATAGTCTAGTCTAGTCTAGTCTATAGTCTAGTCTATAGTCTAGTCTATAGTCTAGTCTATAGTCTAGTATAGTCTAGTCTATAGTCTAGTCTATAGTCTAGTCTATAGTCTAGTATAGTCTAGTCTATAGTTAGTCTAGTCTATAGTCTAGTCTATAGTCTAGTCTATAGTCTAGTCTATAGTCTAGTCTATAGTCTAGTCTATAGTCTAGTCTAGTCTAGTCTATAGTCTAGTCTATAGTCTAGTCTATAGTCTAGTCTATAGTCTAGTCTATAGTCTAGTCTATAGTCTAGTCTATAGTCTAGTCTAGTCTAGTCTATAGTCTAGTCTATAGTCTAGTCTATAGTCTAGTCTATAGTCTAGTCTAGTCTAGTCTATAGTCTAGTCTACTAGTCTATAGTCTAGTCTATAGTCTAGTCTATAGTCTAGTCTATAGTCTAGTCTATAGTCTAGTCTATAGTCTAGTCTATAGTCCTAGTCTATAGTCTAGTCTATAGTCTAGTCTATAGTCTAGTCTATAGTCTAGTCTATAGTCTAGTCTATAGTCTAGTCTATAGTCTAGTCTATAGTCTAGTCTATAGTCTAGTCTATAGTCTAGTCTATAGTCTAGTCTATAGTCTAGTCTATAGTCTAGTCTATAGTCTAGTCTATAGTCTAGTCTATAGTCTAGTCTATAGTCTAGTCTATAGTCTAGTCTATAGTCTAGTCTATAGTCTAGTCTATAGTCAGTCTATAGTCTAGTCTATAGTCTAGTCTATAGTCTAGTCTATAGTCTAGTCTATAGTCTAGTCTATAGTCTAGTCTATAGTCTAGTCTATAGTCTAGTCTATAGTCTAGTCTATAGTCTAGTCTATAGTCTAGTCTATAGTCGAGTCTATAGTCTAGTCTATAGTCTAGTCTATAGTCTAGTCTATAGTCTAGTCTATAGTCTAGTCTATAGTCTAGTCTATAGTCTAGTCTAGTCTATAGTTTAGTCTATGGTCTAGTCTATAGTCTAGTCTATAGTCTAGTCTATAGTCTAGTCTATAGTCCCAGTCTATAGTTAGTGCTATAGTCTAGTCTATAGTCTAGTCTATGTCTAGTCTATAGTCTAGTCTTATAGTCTAGTCTATAGTCTAGTCTATAGTCTAGTCTTAGTCTAGTCTATAGCCTAGTCTATAGCCTAGTCTATAGCCTAGTCTACAGCCTTAGTCTAGAGTTTAGTCTATAGTCTCGTCTAATGTCCCCTCAATTGTCTAACTTGTAATCTAAAGTCTTCCTTTGTGTTTCCTTTAATTACTTTTTAAGTGTTGCTAACGTCCCCCCAAATAAGTGTTCAGTTAATTTTCTTTATTAATTAAAGACTTTAAAGTCTATTTGATTTTTAAATATTAATACCTCCTATTTAGTAAATTTGCTATAATTATAGTACAAATAATAAAGGGGGTGTTGTTCGACTATAGACAGTTTTTGCAAAAATTAAATGGTCTGGGCGTTGCTAACGTTTCCTTAAGATTTATTAAAGTTAATTATTAAAAAAACTAATAACATTTATTAAAATAATAAATACATCAATGTAATTATAAAATTATATTTTTTTCAATATTTTTTATTTCACTTCAGTTGATGCTTAATATTGTTTTGATAAATAATTAATGACTAATTTTAATATCTTTTAAATTGGTGTGTTTGTTTATGTTTTTTTGTCTCATTAAACAATAATTTAAGGGAGAAAAAGTATAAAAAACAAATGAATAATGAATAGATTTATAAAAAAAATAAATAATAAAGATTTTATCTAAATGTTGATTTAAACTAGACAAACAAGTAGGAATTGTAAAGAATTTTTTTGTACAATTAATAACAACAAATTTTTAAACAAAGCAAATTTTAGAATATTTTTAAGACAAAGAAATTTTTACAAAAAAGTGAAATTTCAAGTAAAATTTGATTTATAGTTATCACATGTAAATATTTCTCTCACTTCTCTTGTAAACTACAATCAACAACCGTTAGTTTTTTTGCTTTATTGTCTAACTCCTACACTTGCTTCCTTCCCTTCTCCTTCCGCCTATTCACCATCACATTGGATCAACATAAATAACGATTTAATACAAACACAAAACGAACAACAAAATCTCTCTGCCTGTAAATAATCATCACAACAACAAAAAAATTTCTAACAATAACAACAAAATGAATAAATGTAAATTAATGATAATTGCAGTAAAATGCCATAACAATAATAACAACAATAACAAAAGCAACAAAAAATCTTAGATTGTTGTATTTATGAGGAAAAAAAAACACAATTCTATACAAAATATATAGTCAATGTTAGAAAAAAAAGAAGAAATTCCACAATAAATTTACAACAACACAAAACCATGAGAAGCAAAAACTATAAGTATATGAACTATATACTAGAGTATAGACTAGACTATAGCCTAGAGTATAGACTAGACTATAGACGAGACTATAGACTAGACTAAACTACAGACTAGACTATAGACTAGACTATAGACTAGACTATAGACTAGACTAGACTAGACTAGACATAGACATAGACTAGACTATAGACTGACTATAGACTAGACTATAGACTAGACTATAGACTAGACTAGACTAGACTATAGACTAGACTATAGACTAGACTATAGACTAGATATAGACTAGACTATAGACTAGACTATAGAGACTATGATAGACTATAGACTAGACTATAGACTAGACTATAGACTAGACTATAGACTAGACTATAGACTAGACTATAGACTAGACTATAGACTAGACTATAGACTAGACTATAGACTAGACTATAGACTAGACTAGACTAGACTATAGACTAGAATATTCTAGACTATAGACACTAGACTATAGACTAGACTATAGACTAGACTATAGACTAGACTATAGACTAGACTATAGACTAGACTATAGACTAGACTATAGACTAGACTATAGACTATAGACAAGACTATAGACTAGACAATAGACTAGACTATAGACTAGACTATAGACTAGACTATAGACTAGACTATAGACTAGACTATAGACTAGACTATAGACTAGACTATAGACTAGACTATAGACTAGACTATAGACTAGACTATAGACTAGACTATAGACTAGACTATAGACTAGACTATAGACTAGACTATAGACTAGACTATAGACTAGACTATAGACTAGACTATAGACTAGACTATAGACTAGACTATAGACTAGACTATAGACTAGACTATAGACTAGACTATAGACTAGACTATAGACTAGACTAGACTAGACTATAGACTAGACTATAGACTAGACTATAGACTAGACTATAGACTAGACTATAGACTAGACTATAGACTAGACTATAGACTAGACTATAGACTGACATAGACTAGACTATAGACTAGACTATAAACTAGACTATAGACTAGACTATAGACTAGACTATAGACTAGACTTTAGACTAGACTATACATAGACTAGACTATAGACAAGACTTTAGACTAGACTATAGACTAGACTATAGACTATAGACTAGACTATAGACTAGACTATAGACTAGACTATAGACTAGACTATAGACTAGACTATAGACTAGACTATAGACTAGACTATAGACAAGATTATAGACTAGACTATAGACTAGACTATAGACTAGACTATAGACTAGACTATAAACTAGACTATAGACTAGACTATAGACTAGACTATAGACTAGACCTATAGACTAGACTATAGACTAAACTATAGACTAGACTATAGACTAGACTATAGACTAGACTATAGACTAGACTATACACTAGACTATAGACTAGACTATAGACTAGACTATAGACTAGACTATAGACTAGACTATAGACTAGACTATAGACTAGACTATAGACTAGACTATAGACTAGACTATAGACTAGACTATAGACTAGACTATAGACTAGACTAGACTATAGACTAGACTATAGACTAGATTATAGACTAGACTATAGACTAGGCTATAGACTAGACTATAGACTAGACTATAGACTATACTATAGACTAGACAATAGACTAGACTATAGACTAGACTACAGACTAGACTAAAAACTAGACTATAGACTAGACTATAGACTAGACTATAGACTAGACTATAGACTAGACTATAGACTAGACTATAGACTAGACTATAGACTAGACTATGGACTAGACTACAGACTAGACTATAGACTAGACTACAGACTAGACCATAGACTAGACTATAGACTAGACTAGACTAGACTATAGACTAGACTATAGACTAGACTATAGACTAGACTCTAGACTAGACTATGACTAGACTATAGACTAGACTATAGACTAGACTATAGACTAGACTATAGACTAGACTATAGACTAGACTATAGACTAGACTATAGACTAGACTATAGACTAGACTATAGACTAGACTATAGACTAGACTATAGACTAGACTATAGACTAGACTATAGACTAGACTATAGACTAGACTATAGACTAACTATAGACTAGACTAGACTAGACTATAGACTAGACTATAGACTAGACTATAGACTAGACTATAGACTAGACTATAGACTAGACTATAGACTAGACTATAGACTAGACTATAGACTAGACTATAGACTAGACTATAGACTAGACTATAGACTAGACTATAGACTGACTATAGACTAGACTAGACTAGACTATAGAACTATAGACTAGACTATAGACTAGACTATAGACTAGACTATAGACTAGACTATAGACTAGACTATAGACTAGACTATAGACTAGACTATAGACTAGACTATAGACTAGACTATAGACTAGACTATAGACTAGACTATAGACTAGACTATAGACTAGACTATAGACTAGACTATAGACTAGACTATAGACTAGACTATAGACTAGACTATAGACTAGACTATAGACTAGACTATAGACTAGACTATAGACTAGACTATAGACTAGACTATAGACTAGACTATAGACTAGACTATAGACTAGACTATAGACTAGACTATAGACTACTATAGACTAGACTATAGACTAGACTATAGACTAGACTATAGACTAGTCTATAGACTAGACTATAGACTAGACTATAGACTAGACTATAGACTAGACTATAGAGCAACATTTTCTATAGAAAAGTTGTCTGGTCAAGAACAACGTTTTCTATAGAAAAGTTGTCTAGTCAGGAGCAACTTTTTCTATAGAAAAGTTGTCTAGTCAAGAGCAACTTTTTCTGTAGAAAAGTTGTCTAGTCAATAGCAACTTTTTCTATAGAAAAGTTGTCTAGTCAAGAACAACTTTTTCTATAGAAAAGCCTATAGTCTAATCTATAGCCTACTCTATATTATAGTCTGGATTTCCTCTTTACATACCATTTTACTTTAGAAAATGTTCCATTAGTCTAGATAACTTAAAAAGATAGTGAGAGAGAGAGAGAGAATGTAAGCGTAGATAAATAATAGCAGTTTATGGACAATTAAAGAGCACATTTTCTTTAAATAATAAAAATTATTTATTGTTTTTGATATAGAATTCCATTAATCTAAAAATCTATTTAATTGCATGTTATTGCGGAGAAGTTGTTAACAGTTTAATTATAGTTTAAAAGAATGTGAACGACTAATTTTAATTATAAGCAATAAATAATTTCAAATTTTGCTTGTTTTCATAACAAAAATGCAAAACATTAATTAGCTCATAAAAAAATCGACAACAAATTGTTTGTTTTCTCTTGCTATTTTAACAAAATTTTCTGAATCATTAATTTTTTGACTCAATGTCCCATTAGTTCCCCAAATTTTGTAAAAAAAATTACTCATAAAATAGCAATTAATTTGTGCAAAACCTTTTTTGCTCGTTTTAGTTGTTAATAATGATGGTTTTCCGTGTCTAATTATTTAATTTCAATTTTAATGAAATTAAAAGTGTCAATAGAAAAATAATAATTAAATGTAGTTGTTAGCAATTAAAGCGGGAAAATGCTTTTATAAAAAAAGGTCAAAAGGTTAAATAGCATTGAACTTATTAACGTGTGTATTAATTTTCAAACGAAAACTGATTTAGATTTTTTTTTTTAATTTCCACTTTCTTTGATTTTTTAGTTTAATCATAGAAAAATTTTCTTTTCATCTTTATAAATCATCCAAAACCGTCCTTCCTTCCCCTTTTTAAAATAATCTTAAAGTTTCTTTCGTCTAAAATCTTATAATAAACCAACAAATCATAGATAAAGACACAAAGTCACTGAAAAAAAAATATTAAAAAAATATATACAAATAAATTTGCATAAGTAACTCACAACAAAAAAATATTTTCAATAAGAGAGCAAAAATTTATTGTTGTATTTTTTCTATATATTTTTATCATTTATTTTCTAATCAAGATTGAGGACTGGACATGTTTGCATCTTGTTAACACCATGTTGTTACTTAAATGAGATTTATTTGCATAAATTTTGAAACTATTAAAAGGGGTGGGCAACAAAAAAACAAATCATAGACAATTATTTAAGAGAAAACTTGTTTATAGGCTTGTCTGTAGTCTAGTCTGTAATCTAGTCTATATTCTAGTCTGTAGTCTAGTTTTTGAGTAGTCTATAGTCTAGTCTATAGAGTAGTCTATAGTCTAGTCTATAGTCTAGTGTATAGTCTAGTCTATAGTCTAGTCTATAGTCTAGTCTATAGTCTAGTCTATAGTCTAGTCTAGTATCTAGTCTATAGTCTAGTCTATAGTCTAGTCTATAGTCTAGTCTATAGTCTAGTCTATAGTCTAGTCTATAGTCTAGTCTATAGTCTAGTCTATAGTCTAGTCTATAATCTAGTCTATAGTCTAGTCTAGTCTAGTCTATAGTCTAGTCTATAGTCTAGTCTATAGTCTAGTCTATAGTCTAGTCTATAGTCTAGTCTATAGTCTAGTCTATAGTCTAGTCTAGTCTAGTCTATAGTCTAGTCTATAGTCTAGTCTATAGTCTAGTCTATAGTCTAGTCATATCTAGTCTATAGTCTAGTCTATAGTCTAGTCTATAGTCTAGTCTATAGTCTAGTCTATAGTCTAGTCATATCTAGTCTATAGTCTAGTCTATAGTCTAGTCTATAGTCTAGTCTATAGTCTAGTCTATAGTCTAGTCTATCTAGTCTATAGTCTAGTCTATAGTCTAGTCTATAGTCGTCTATAGTCTAGTCTATCTAGTCTATAGTCTAGTCTATAGTCTAGTCTATAGTCTAGTCTATAGTCTAGTCTATAGTCTAGTCTATAGTCTAGTCTATAGTCTAGTCTATAGTCTAGTCTATAGTCTAGTCTATAGTCTAGTCTATAGTCTAGTCTATAGTCTAGTCTATAGTCTAGTCTATAGTCTAGTCTATAGTCTAGTCTATAGTCTAGTCTATAGTCTAGTCTATAGTCTAGTCTATAGTCTAGTCTATAGTCTAGTCTATAGTCTATCTCTATAGTCTAGTCTATAGTCTAGTCTATAGTCTAGTCTATAGTCTAGTCTATAGTCTAGTCTATAGTCTAGTCTATAGTCTAGTCTATAGTCTAGTCTATAGTCTAGTCTATCTAGTCATAGTCTAGTCTATAGTCTAGTCTATAGTCTAGTCTATAGTCAGTCTATAGTCTAGTCTATAGTCTTAGTCTATAGTCTAGTCTATAGTCTAGTCTATAGTCTAGTCTATCTAGTCTTGTCTAGTCTATAGTCTAGTCTATAGTCTAGTCTATCGTCTAGTCTATAGTCTAGTCTATAGTCTAGTCTATAGTCTAGTCTATAGTCTGAGTCTATAGTCTAGTCTATAGTCTAGTCTATAGTCTAGTCTATAGTCTAGTCTATAGTCTAGTCTATAGTCTGTCTCTTAGTCTAGTCTATAGTTAGTCTATAGTCTAGTCTATAGTCTAGTCTATAGTCTAGTCTAGCTAGTCTAGTCTATAGTCTAGTCTATAGTCTAGTCTATAGTCTAGTCTATAGTCTAGTCTATAGTCTAGTCTATAGTCTAGTCTATAGTCTAGTCTATGTCTAGTCTATAGTCTCGTCTATACTAGTCTATAGTCTAGTCTATAGTCTAGTCTATAGTCTAGTCTATAGTCTAGTCTATAGTCTAGTCTATAGTCTAGGGTCTATAGTATAGTCTGTCTATAGTCTAGTCTATAGTCTAGGCTATAGTCTAGTCTATAGTCTAGTCTATAGTCTAGTCTATAGTCTAGTCTATAGTCTAGTCTATAGTCTAGTCTATAGTCTAGTCTATAGTCTAGTCTATAGTCTAGTCTATAGTCTAGTCTATAGTCTAGTCTATAGTCTAGTCTATAGTCTAGTCTATAGTCTAGTCTATAGTCTAGTCTATAGTCTAGTCTATAGTCTAGTCTATAGTCTAGTCTATAGTCTAGTCTATAGTCTAGTCTATAGTCTAGTCTATAGTCTAGTCTATAGTCTAGTCTATAGTCTAGTCTATAGTCTAGTCTATAGTCTAGTCTATAGTCTAGTCTAGTCTAGTCTATAGTCTAGTCTATAGTCTAGTCTATAGTCTAGTCTATAGTCTAGTCTAGTAGTCTATAGTCTAGTCTATAGTCTAGTCTATAGTCTAGTCTATAGTCTAGTCTATAGTCTAGTCTATAGTCTATCTATAGTCTAGTCTATACTCTAGTCTATACTCTAGTCTATAGTCTAGTCTATAGTCTAGTCTATAGTCTAGTCTATAGTCTAGTCTATAGTCTAGTCTATAGTCTAGTCTATAGTCTAGTCATAGTCTAGTCTATAGTCTAGTCTATAGTCTAGTCTATAGTCTAGTCTATAGTCTAGTCTATAGTCTAGTCTATAGTCTAGTCTATAGTCTAGTCTATAGTCGTCTATAGTCTAGTCTATAGTCTAGTCTATAGTCTAGTCTATAGTCTAGTCTATAGTCTAGTCTATAGTCTAGTCTATAGTCTAGTCTATAGGCTAGTCTATAGTCTAGTCTATAGTCTAGTCTATAGTCTAGTCTATAGTCTAGTCTATAGTCTAGTCTATAGTCTAGTCTATAGTCTAGTCTATAGTCTAGTCTATAGTCTAGTCTATAGTCTAGTCTATAGTCTAGTCTATAGTCTAGTCTATAGTCTAGTCTATAGTCTAGTCTATAGTCTAGTCTATAGTCTAGTCTATAGTCTAGTCTATAGTCTAGTCTATAGTCTAGTCTATAGTCTAGTCTATAGTCTAGTCTATAGTCTAGTCTATAGTCTAGTCTATAGTCTAGTCTATAGTCTAGTCTATAGTCTAGTCTATAGTCTAGTCTATAGTCTAGTCTATAGTCTAGTCTATAGTCTAGTCTATAGTCTAGTCTATAGTCTAGTCTATAGTCTAGTCTATAGTCTATTCTAGTCTATAGTCTAGTCTATAGTCTAGTCTAGTCTATAGTCTAGTCTATAGTCTAGTCTAGTCTATAGTCTAGTCTATAGTCTAGTCTAGTCTAGTCTATAGTCTAGTCTAGTCTAGTCTATAGTCTAGTCTATAGTCTAGTCTATAGTCTAGTCTATAGTCTAGTCTATAGTCTAGTCTATAGTCTAGTCTATAGTCTAGTCTATAGTCTAGTCATAGTCTAGTCTATAGTTAGTCTATAGTCTAGTCTATAGTCTAGTCTATAGTCTAGTCTATAGTCTAGTCTATAGTCTAGTCTATAGTCTAGTCTATAGTCTAGTCTATAGTCTAGTCTATAGTCTAGTCTATAGTCTAGTCTATAGTCTAGTCTATAGCCTAGTCTAGTCTATAGTCTAGTCTAGTCTATAGTCTAATCTATAGTCTAGTCTAGTCTATAGTCTAGTCTAGTCTATAGTCTAGTCTATAGTCTAGTCTATAGTCTAGTCTATAGTCTAGTCTAGTCTAGTCTATAGTCTAGTCTATAGTCTAGTCTAGAGTCTAGTCTATAGTCTAGTCTATAGTCTAGTCTATAGTCTAGTCTATAGTCTAGTCTATAGTCTAGTCTATAGTCTAGTCTATAGTCTAGTCTATAGTCTAGTCTATAGTCTAGTCTATAGTCTAGTCTATAGTCTAGTCTATAGTCTAGTCTATAGTCTAGTCTATAGTCTAGTCTATAGTCTAGTCTATAGTCTAGTCTATAGTCTAGTCTATAGTCTAGTCTATAGTCTAGTCTATAGTCTAGTCTATAGTCTAGTCTATAGTCTAGTCTATAGTTCTAGTCTATGTCTAGTCTATAGTCTATCTATAGTCTAGTCTATAGTCTAGTCTATAGTCTCGTCTATAGTCTAGTCTATAGTCTAGTCTATAGTCTAGTTAAGTCTAGTCTATAGTCTAGTCTATAGTCTAGTCTATAGTCTAGTTATAGTCTAGTCTATAGTCTAGTCTATAGTCTAGTCTATAGTCTAGTCTATAGTATAGTCTCTAGTCTAGTCTATAGTCTAGTCTATAGTTAGTCTATAGTTAGTCTATAGTCTAGTCTATAGTCTAGTCTATAGTCTAGTCTATAGTCTAGTCTATAGTCTAGTCTATAGTCTAGTCATAGTCTAGTCTATAGTCTAGTCTATAGTCTAGTCTATAGTTCTAGTCTATAGTTAGTCTAAGTCATAGTCTATAGTCTAGTCTATAGTCTAGTCATAGTCTAGTCTATAGTCTAGGTCTATAGTCTAGTCATAGTCTAGTCTATAGTCTAGTCTATAGATTAGTCTATTAGTCTAGTCTCTAGTCTAGTCTATAGTCTTGTTTATAGTCTAGTCTAACCTGCAAAATCTTTTCTTAATATTTCTAAGAATCGGTCCCCAGATATTTTAATTATTTAAGCGTGGGTGACTTTCTCTCTCTCCTCCGTTTCTCTTACCCTTGTTTTTTAGGGTTATCAACGAAGCATAAAATAAGGCCATTAACATATTTTAATAATTCTTTTTTATATTCCATTTTAAATATCATCTCTTGGTATTTTTATATCTCTTAGAAAATTTCACAATTTTTGTTGTTGTTTTAATGATTTTTCACATTTATTTATAGAAGAAGAAATAATGTGTTGTTCTTTCGCAACAATTATAACAAAAACAAAACAGATTTTTATGTCGTTCATGTTTTCTGTTTTTTTTTTCAACACAAAAGTAAAAACAATTTATATTTATTTAAATTTGAATTTAAATTTAAATTATATGATTCGATTTGATTTGGTTTAATAAAAAGAGAAGACGGTGGCGTTTTTCTTTTCAATGCGAATGTTAAAAATTTATAGAATAGAACAAATTCACTTGACATTCAAAGTTATTAAATATAAGAGAGATTTTCATTTAAATATTAAATGAATTAATCATTATAAAGAAAAGGGGTTAAATTTAAAGCAGAAAGTTTGATCAAATTATCGGACACAAAAATTACCTGGGAATGTTAGATTTTAAATTTGGAAGGGTTTAAAATGTTTAAAATTCATTTAGAACTTAAATTAAGCAGAAATTACAAATTCCCAAAAAAAATTTTAAAATCCCCAATTTGGGAATGTGTTATTTACAGAATTTCTAAAGAGGATTGATATTATATAACGTAATATTTTGTATAAATGAGAATTTTGATGAAATTTTATATTTTAAAAGCAATTTTTTCATAATTCCCAGAAATATTATTAAAAAACCCTATCCGGGGATGTTAAAAATAGAAGTTGTAGAGACAAATTTGTATATAAAGTGTTTTAAGAAGGCTAAGGTTTGTCAAAAACTTAAATTTAACAAAATCCCATAATTCCCAAAATTTTTTGCAAAATTCCCACTTTGGGAATTTTCTATTTGCAGGATTTCTAAAGGGGATATATTATAATTTTAAGTATTATAGTGAATAAATGATAACTTTGACCTAATTTTAGGTTTTTAATAAAATTTCCCAGAATTCCTAATAATTTTATTAAAAATCCCTTTACGGGGAACTTAAAATTTTAAAGACAAATTTGTATATAAAGTCTTTGAAGAAGAATAAGAATGGTTAAAAACTAATATTTAACCAAATTCCTAAATTCCCAAAATTTTTCCAAAAATCCCCATTTTGGGAATTCACTATTTTTAGTATTTCTACAAAGGAATTGTTAAATTTCTTAAGAAATATTAGGCATAAAAAATAAATTTAACAAAATTTTAAGTTTTCAAGCAATTTTTTCATAATTCCCAGAAATTTTATTAAAAATCCTTTTCCGGGGATGTTAAAATTAGAAGTTTTAAAGACATATTTGTATATAAAGTCTTTAAAGCAGGCTAAGAACGGTTAAAAACTAATATTTAACAAAATCCCTTAATTCCCAAAATTTTTTCAAAAATACCCAGTTTGGGAATTTACTATTTTTAAGATTTTTACAACGGAATTGTTATATTTCTTAAGTTATATTATATATAAATAATAAATTTGACAAAATTATGTTTTAAAGCAATTTTTCACAATTCCCAGAAATTTCAAGAAATATCCCTTTCCGGGGAAGTGTAACAATTAGATTTTAATACAAAAAATTGATATAAATTCTTTAAACAACCTTAAAAATTAGCTATTTTCATAAATTAAACAAAATCCCTTAATTCCCAAATTTTTTTCTAAAATCTCCATTTTGGGAATTCACTATTTTCAGGATTTCTACAAAGAAACTGTTATATTTCTTAAGTAATATTAGGTATAAAAAATAAATTTGACAAAATTTTATATTTTAAATCAATTTTTCATAATTCCTAGAAATTTTAAGAAAAATAACTTTCCGGGGAAGTGTAAAAATTTGATTTTAATACAAAAAATTGATATAGATTCCTTAAACAACCTTAAAAATTAGCTATTTACATAAATTAAACAAAATCCCTTAATTCCCAAATTTTTTTCAAAAATCTCCATTTTGGGAATACACTATTTTCAGGATTTCTACAAAGAAATTGTTATATTTCTTAAGTAATATTAGGCATAAAAAATAAATTTTATGTTTTAAAGCAATTTTTCATAATTCCCAGAAATTTTAATAAAAATCCCTTTACGGGGAAGTGTTTAAATTAGATTTTAATACAAAAAATTGATATAAATTAATTAAACAATATTAAAAATTAGCTATTTACATAAATTAAATTGAATCCCAGAATTCCCAAAAAATTTTAAAAAATCCCCATTTTGGGAATTTAATTTTTTCTAAGAAAAGAAACCAAAAACTATTAAATACCACTAATTAAATAATTTCTAAACATGAAATATGTTAATTTTCCTTCAAACATGAGAACATTTTTCAAAATATTGCAAAATTTAATTTAAATTTAATTTTAATTTAAATTTCTAATAATTTTGCAATTTTCTTAAGTATTAATCTTATTAATCATAAAATTTCGAATTTCAAGCACTATGTACTTGTCATTCAATATTTCAAAATATTTCTCAAAATTTTCCCCAAAAATGTTTCATTATTATTAATGATTTATTTTCCATATATTTATTTTTATTAATTGTTCGTGTATCATTGATTTTAAATGAATATTAACATTTTTTTTTTCTTTATTTTGTAATAAAATTAAAAATTGCATTATATAGATTTAATTTTATAAGTTTTTTTTTTTTCTAATAATTTTCTTAACACTTGCCAGCCAATAAATGTCAAATTTAATTATTAATAGAAAATTGCAAAAACATTAAAAGAACAAAAATAAACGGGTTGAGGGTTTTTTTAGATTTTCAAAATCAAACTATAACAAATGACGTTTTATCGTATAAATGTCAGAAATACATTATAATTAGCGGGAATTATTTAGAGAAATGTGAAATAAATCTCATTCATTCAAAAACGGCTCTATAGACTAGTCTATAGATCAATCTGTAGACTAGTCTCTAGATCAATCTATAGTCTGGTCTATAAATCAATCTATAGTCCGGTCTATAGATCATTCTATAGACTTGTCTATAGATCATTCTATAGACTTGTCTATAGATCATTCTACAGACTTGTCTATAGATCATTCTATAGACTTGTCTATAGATCATTCTATAGACTTGTCTATAGATTATTCTATAGACTTGTCTATAGATCATTCTATAGACTTGTCTATAGATCATTCTATAGACTTGTCTATAGATCATTCTATAGACTTATCTATAGATCAATCTATAGACTTGTCTATAGATCAATCTATAGACTTGTCTATAGATCAATATATAGACTTGTCTATAGATCAACATATAGACTTGTCTATAGATCAATCTATAGACTTGTCTAGAGATCAATCTATAGACTAGTATATAGATCAATCCATAAACCTGCATATAGATCATTCTATAGAATGGTCTATAGATCAATCTATAGACTGTTCTATAGGTCAATCTATAGACTGGTCTATTGACCAATCTATAGACTTGTCTATAGGTCAATCTCTAGACTGGTCTATAGATCAATCTCCAAATTGGTCTTTAGGTCATTCTATGGACTGATCCTTTACATCAGTATTTAACCTGATCTTAATGATCAGTCTATAGACTGATGTATAGATCAATCTCCAAACTGACTTATAGATATAGATCTAGACTGATCTTTAGATCTGTTCTATAGATCAATCTATAGACTGGTCTATAGACTGGTCTATAGATCAATCTATAGACTGGTCTATAGATCAATCTATAGACTGGTCTATAGATCAATCTATAGACTGGTCCATAGATCAATCTATAGATTGGTCTATAGATCAATCTATAGACTGGTCTATAGATCAATCTATAGACTGGTCTATAGATCAATCTATAGACTGGTCTATAGATCAATCTATAGACTGGTCTATAGATCAATCTATAGACTGGTCTATAGATCAATCTATAGACTGGTCTATAGATCAATCTATAGACTGGTCTATAGATCAATCTATAGACTGGTCTATAGATCAATCTATAGACTGGTCTATAGATCAATCTATAGACTGGTCTATAGATCAATCTATAGACTGGTCTATAGATCAATCTATAGACTGGTCTATAGATCAATCTATAGACTGGTCTATAGATCAATCTGTAGATTGGTCTATAGATCAATCTATAGACTGGTCTATAGATCAATCTATAGACTGGTCTATAGATCAATCTATAGACTGGTCTATAGATCAATCTATAGACTGGTCTATAGATCAATCTATAGACTGGTCTATAGATCAATCTATAGACTGGTCTATAGATCAATCTATAGACTGGTCTATAGATCAATCTATAGACTGGTCTATAGATCAATCTGTAGATTGGTATATAGATCAACCTATGGGCTGTTCTATTGATCAATCTGTAGACTGGTCTATAGATAAATCTACAGACAGGTCTATAGATCAATCTATAGACTGGTCTATAGATCAATCTATAGACTGGTCTATAGATCAATCTATAGACTGGTCCATAGATCAATCTAAAGACTGGTCTATAGATCAATCTATAGACTGGTCTGTAGATCAATATATATACTGGTCTATAGATCAATCTGTAGATTGTTCTATAGATCAATATGTAGATTGTTTTATAGATCAATCTGTAGGTTGTTTTATAGATCAATCTGTAGATTGTTCTATAGATCAATCTGTAGATTGTTCTATAGATCAATCTGTAGATTGTTCTATAGATCAATCAATGGACTGGTCTATAGATCAATCTATAGACCAGTATATAATCTGGTCTATAGATCAATCTATAGACTGGTCTATAGATCAATCTATAGACTAGTCTATAGATCAATCTATGGACTATAGATCAATCTATAGACTAGTCTATAGATCAACGGTTCCCAAAAGGGGGTCCGCGGACCCCTAGTGGTCCGTAGCAAAATCCTAGGGGGTCCGCGAAGACGAACGAAAAAAATCATGAATAAAAAATATTCTCTATATGTTAGAAAATATTAAAATATCTCCAAATTTTTCATAAATACTAAAATATCTCCAAATTTTTCATAAATACTAAAATACACAATTTTTATTCAATAATCCCAGATTTGTTGGTGACTCTTTGAATTTTATTGTTTCGGTCGTTTATCAGGATGAAGCTAGGCCCTACAAATTTATTGTTTCACTTTTATAAAGTAAAGTATTACGTGATTTGTAATTTTTATAAATATATATGTATCGAAATAAATGTTTTTATAGCAGACGGATAATGATTTGCCTTAGAATTAAATACTGATACTGGTATCCCGGAATATGAAGTTAGGTCACATTTCATAATATTTTTTTAAATTGTAAGCAAAAGTGTTAATCTAGTTAATTTTAAATATAAATATTCCATTCCAACGTGATACACAGATTTTAACTTCATTTTGTTGTCCAATATTATTAAATCAACTTCAGAAAATTCATAGCGTTTTGCGTAAATAGTCAAAACCACGCAGTAAAATAATTCGTAGGTATTTTAAAATTCAAATTTAAGATCCAAATTCACAGTACATTCGCAAAGAGTTCAGGTCATATGTTATGTGGGTAATGCATTCCGCAACAACATCGAAGAAGTCTAACTTTCACATATTTTCCCGAAAACTTAGCTTACATACTCAGCTCACTCCTATGCAATCGCAAAAAAATTTAGAAACATGACTCTATAAGCACATGTCGACAATACTTGTTAAAGAAACCTTTTCTCTACCTTGACGAGAAATGAACATGAAAGCTCTCACGATCATAAAATTAAACATCATGTTAGAAGTCATTCTATATTTAAAACCATGCAATTGAAAACATCTCCGAAATACTAAATATTCTCAATGTACGGGAATATTTTATAGGGTTTATGGACCAAGACAATTTTCGGACGAACAATTACACAGTGATACAGCAAAAAATGCAGGGGTTCTCATATACCAATTCCATTTCGTTATAGTCCATAGAGTAGGAATTTATTTTTAATTTTTCCCGATCACTTCGTTTAGTTCCTTTTTAAGAGCAAAAGATGTGAAAAAGAGCTATTTTTGAAGTTTTAACTTTAAAAAAAATATATGTATGGTAGTTTGCAACCGATTTTCAAATTGGATATTTTGTTTTAAAGATACAAGTGTTGTCTTTCAACCCAAAAAAATAAATCCAAAATTTATGATTAATGTCTTGGTTACGGCCATTTAAGTAAAAAAACTCACACTTTTTTCACAATTTTTAATTTTCATACTGCTCTACGTTGGCCATGAAGCAGTAACTTTAGCTTTTATTACATTTGAAAAAAGGCACATTAAGTTGGGTTTCCAATGATGGTCAATTTATGATAATCGATGAAAAAGGTTATGAGTTGTGCTAAGTTTTATAAAAATATAGCATATTTCTTCCATACAAAAACGTTCATGTTTCTGGTTTTCTTTGTAACAAGTTTAAAAAATGTTTATAAACATTTTTATACAAAAATTAATTTGTATGGAGAAAACCAAAAATTCGAGAAACATGCTATTAGAAAAATTGGCATAAATCATCCAGTTTTTCATAGATTTTTATGAAATAAAAAGTTTTAGAAACCTTCCTTTATGTGATTCTTCAGGAAAGTAATAAAAGATGAACTCACTGCCTCATGGTCAAAGTAGAGCATGATGAAAATGAAAATTTTTTAAAAAAGTGTGAATTTTTTTACTTAAACTACCGTAACTCAGACATTTGACCATAAATTTTGGATTTTTTTTTTTTTTTTGGATTAAAAGACACTTGTATCATTAAAAAAAATATCGGATTTGAAAATCGGATGAAAACTACTAAACTTATGATTTTTCAAATTTAAAACTTCAAAAATGGCTCTTTTTCGCATCTTTTGCTCTTAAAAAGTAAGTTAACGAAGTGATAGGGGAAAACTAAAAATATATTCGTACTCTATGGACTATAGCGAAATAGAATTGGTATATGAGAACGCCTGCATTTTATTTTTCTTCACTTTTGTATCACAGTGTTATTTATAACAATAAGATATCAAAATATGTATGGGGGTCCGTGAAATTAAATAAATTCCTCAAGGGGTCCGCGAAGTAAAAAACGGTGGGAACCGCTGCTATAGATCAATCTATGGACTAGTCTATAGATCAATCTATAAACAACTTTTCTCTACACTTTTTCGCCATAAAATATTGCTCTAGATTAAACAGCTATTCTAGTTTTTCTTTCAGTGTCCATTAATTGCTTGTAAATTAATTTGTTGTGCAAATCAAATCATACAACAAATAAAAGTTGTTTTAACAAAATAATTACATTTATATTAAATTATCGTACAGAAATAATCATGAGACAAATCAGCCTACGGCTTAATTTTTCACACAAACAAATATCAATGTAACGACATTTTAGCAGAAACCAAAAAAAAAAACCCAAAACTCTAGGCGAAATTCAAAACTCATACGAGAAAACTAAAAGACAAATCTGTTAGTAATTACAAATATGTACAACAACAAAAAATCTCAAGTGTTTTATTTAATATTTATTCATGTTTAATGCCGCAGAAGTAGAAGAGAGAACAAAACAAAAAAAAAAACGCAACAGTTGCAAATGGGGGAGAAAAAAAAGTTTTGAAATCCCCAAATAATTAGAAAAGCAAGCTCCTCTTGGTAAAGTAAAAAAATTAGGCTGTAATACAAAGAAAATATGTAATTTATTTATGCTGATAGAGCTGAAAATAAACTCCTGAAAATACAAATCTTTTGAAAATGAAGCAATTTGTTGGAATGTTAATGAAATGCTACATTTACATTCATTAAGGATTTAAGAAACAAATTTTTTTAAAAAGAGTGCAAAAGAAAAACACATTTTAGCTTAAAAGCTTAGGTAAGCAAAAAATTAACATTTTGAACACAAAACAACTTTTGCATTACCAGCAGTTTTTACTCTCTCTCTCTGATATACTAGTCATTTAGCTAAAATGTTCGTAATTATTTCCTTAATTCCCTAAAAGCTAAATCTTCTTCATATTGTTATAAATTAAAGTTTTGTTAAAGTTTTCTAGGCCTACTTGACGTTTGATTTATACACGTGTTTCCGATTGAGCAACAAAAGTTATTGAAGTCAATTAGGCAAACACAGCAAGATAAAAAAGTTGAGGTAATACAAATCCAACACTTTAGAAGTTTAACAAACTTGTTGTAAAAACTTCGCAAGATATTAGCAAAAACGTTAATTTCACAATTGTTTAAACGAAAACAACTTTTTCTATAGAAAAATTGTTCTCAGACTATAGATCAATCTCTGGACTAATCCACAGATCAATCTTTATAATGATCTACTTATCAATCTATGGAGAGATCATTCTCTAGACTGATCTATAGATCAATCTTTAAATGGATTATAGATCGATTTCTAAACTTATATATAGAGCAACCTGCAGACTGAACAATATACCAATCTCGAGAATAATCAATAGATCAATCTCTAGACTGATCAATAGACCAAACTCTAAACTGATCTATAGATTAATTTCTAGACTGATCTATACATAGATGAATCTCTAGATTGATCCATACATCAATATCTAGACTGATCTATAGAACAATCTCTAGACTGATCTATAGATCAATCTCCAGATTGGTCTATAGATCAATCTATAAACTGATCTTTACATTAGTATTTAACCTGATCTTTTGATGTATAGATCAACCTCTAAACTGACTTTTAGACAGATCTAGACTGATCTGTAGATCAACCTATAAACTGGTCTATAGATCAATCTATATCCTGATCTATAGGGCAATCTCTTGACTGATCTACAGATCAATCTTTCGACTGATCAGTTTCTAAACTGATCTATAGAGCGATCTCTCTCTTTTAAAGCTCAATATTTCGACTGACCAATAGATTAATCTCTAAAATGATCTATCGATTAACATCTAGACTGATCTATAGATCAATCTGTAGACTGATCTATATATCAATCTCTTGACTGATCTATAGATCAGTCTCTAGACTAATCTATAGAAAACTATCTAGACTTATCTGTAGATCAATCACTAGACTAGTATATAGATTTATCAAAGATTGGTCTATAGATCAATCTCTTGACTGTTATATATGTCAACATCTAGACTGATCTACAGACTTATCAATCTATAGACTGATATATAGATCAATCTATAGACTGACCTATATATCAATATTTATACTGATTTATAGATCAATCCCTAAACTAGACTTTAGGCCAATCTTTAAACGGTTATTTAGATCAATCTCTATACTAATATATAGATTAATCTTAAGACAGATCTATAGATCAATCTATAGAATAATCTAAAGACTTATTTATATGTCAAAGTAATCTATAGATCAATCTCTACACTAATTCATAAATCAATCTATAGACTGATCCATAAATCAATTACTAGACTGATCTAAAGATAAATCTCCATATTGGTCTATAGGTCAATCTATAGACTGATCTTTATATCAGTATTTAACCAGCTCTATTGATCAGTCTATAGACTGATGTATAGATCAATCTCTAAACTGACTTATAGATCAATCTTTAGACTGATCTATAGATTGATCTAAAGATCAATCTATAGCCTGATCTTTAGATCAATCTATAGACTGATCTTTAGATCAATCTATAACTGATCTTTAGAAAGATCTTTAGATCAATCTATAACTGATCTTTAGAAAGATCTTTAGATCAATCTATAACTGATCTTTAGAAAGATCTTTAGATCAATCTATAGACTGATCTTTAGATCAATCTATAGACTGATCTTAAGATCAATCTATAGTCCGATCTTTAGACCAACAATAGACTGATCTTTAGATCAATCTATAGACTGATCTTTACATCAATCTATAGACAAATCTATAGATATATATTGGTCTATAGGTCAATATATAGACTGATCTTTACATCAGTATTTAGACTGAGGTAGAGATCAATCTCTAAACTGACTTATAGATTAATCTTTAGACTGATCAACCAACCTAAAGACTGATACTTAGATCAATCTATACACTGATCTTTAGATCAATCAATAGACTGATCTTTAGATCAATCCATAGACTGATCTTTAGATCAATCTATAGACTGATCTTTAGATCAATCTATAGACTGATCTTTAGACCAACAACAGACTGATCTCTAGATCAATCTATAGACCGATCTTTAGATGAATCTATAGAGAGATCTTTAGATCAATCTATAAACTGAACTATAGATCAATATCTAGCCTCACCTATAGATCAATCACTAGACTGATCTTGAGCAACATTTTCATGACTGATCTATAGGTGAGGCTAGAGATTTATCTATAGACTAATCTTTAGTTCTATCTTTAGACTGATCTTTAGATTAATCTCTATCAATCTCCAAACTGATCTTTAGATCATTCTCTAGATTGATCTATAGATCAAACTCTAGTCTCACCTATAGATCACTCACTACACTCATCTAGAGCTAAATTTTCTCTACAAATTTTTTTTTTTTAACTAAAGCATTTTTTTAAATATTTTATTTTTCTCATGAAAATTTCAATAATTCATAAAAATTTTATATAAAATACGTGACTTTTTTGTAATATTTCTTAAAAATTTTATTAAAAAAAAAACATTGATTTAAATATGAATTGAAAAACTAGAACTAGAAAAAACACAGACACCTAATGACCCTGAAGAAAAGTATGAATTTTTAACAAACATTCACAGAAAACCAAAAAAGAAAAAAAAACATAAATAAATATTCAAAAATATATATCACATATCTGTATGCTCTATCCACAGATCTATATAAATATCAACGTACGAACACAAATTATTTAAATAAACAAGAAAAATACACAAACAAAAAAAATCAAAATAAATAATAAATTGTGAAAATATTGCCACTGTATGCCCGGCAATTGTTGTGCACATCATGCACATGTGTGTGATGTATAAAAGTAACAGAAATCAAAATTAACAATTTAAAATTTAAAATTAAAGCAAACAAAACAAATATTCTAAATTCAAATACTAATACGAATTCTATTACATTTTTGTTTTTAAATTACTTCCACTTTAAGTTTTGAACAGACCATGTGTCACTTTAGACTCTCGGTAGGTTATATGCAGCAGACAGACGGACAGGCGTTCACTTTTTTTTCTTTTTTTAAAAATTCAGCAAGAGATCTGTCTAGTGTATCGCTTTCAAAAATTGTATAAACAAGTTTATTTGTTTTTGTTTATTTTGTGAGATTTTTACATTTAGAACGTGTTAATGTTAATATTTGTTGTTTTGTTTTTTTTTTAAATTTTTCGACTAATTATGAAAATTATTTAATAATTTTTGTAAATGTTGTTCTTAATGTAAATTTTAGAATTGTTATTTTTATATTTTTTTTGTAACAGAATTGTGCCATTTATTTATTAGTTAATTTCAATTAAGAGATTAGATTTATTTGAAAAAAATTATGCAAAAATTTAGAACTTGCCTATAAAGGATAGTTTTCATTGGATACTTATCTAAATATTGATCTATATATCAGTTGTTCTATATATCGGTTAAGAGATAGTGAAGAGCTGATCTATCAGCTCTTCTCTTGTTCATGAATAAATCAGATTTATTTATGGATGAACCAGTCTCTAGACTGATCTATGGACCAGTCTATAGATCAAACTATAGATCAGTCTATGAAATGATCTCTAGATCAATAATCTGTGGATTGATCTATAAATCAGTGTAAAGATTAATATATGAATCAGTCTAGAGATTAATCTATAAATCAGTCTATAGATTGATCTATAGACCAGTATATAGATTGATATAGACCAGTCTATAGATAGATCTATAGATCAGTCTAGATTTATCTTTAGACCAGTCTATAGATTGATCGATAGACTGATCTATAAACCAGTCTACAGATTGATTTATAGACCAGATCTAAAGATCGATCTATAGAATAGTTTATAGATTGATCTATAGACCAGTCTATATCGATCTATAGACCAATCTATAGATTGATTTAGAGACCAATCTATAGATTGATTTAGAGACCAATCTATAGATTGACCTATAGACCAGGCAATAGATTGATCAAGAGACCAGTCTATAGATTGATCGATAGACCAGTATATATACTGATCTATAGAACAGTCTATATATTGACATATAGACCAGTCTATATATTGACATATAGACTAGTCTATATATTGATCTATAGACCAGTCTATATATTAATCTATAGACTAGTCTATAGATTGATCTATAGATTAGTCTATAGAATGATTTGTAGACCAGTCAACAGATTGATTTATAGACCAATCTGTAGATCTATAGAAAATTCTATAAACTTATCTATAGAAAAGCCTATAGATTGATCTATAGACCAGCCTATAGATTGATCTATAAACCAGTCTTTTGATAGATCTAAAGACCAGTCTATAGATTGATCTATAAACCAGTCTTTAGATTGATCTATAGACCAATCCATAGATTGAGCTATAAACCAGTCTATAGATTGATCTATAGACCAGTCTTTTGATTGATCTATAGACCAGTCTTTAGATTGATCTAAAGACCAGTCTATAAATTGATCTATAAACCAGTTTATAGATTGATCTATGGAGCAGTCTATAGATTGATCTATACAGCAGTCTATAGATTCATTTCTAGACCAGTCTATAGATTTATATATAGACAAGGTTATATATTAATTTATAGACCAGTCTATAGATTGATCTATAGACCAGTCTACAGATTGATCTATAGACCAGTCTATAGATTGATCTATAAACCAGTCTATAGATTGATCTATAGACCAGTCTATAGATTAATCTATAAACCAGTCTTTTGATTGAGCTAAATACTAGTCTGTAGATTGATCTATAAACCAGTCTATAGATGGTCTATAGATCAGTCTTTAGATTGATCTAAAGACCAGTATATAAATTGATCTATAAACCAGTCTATAGATTGATTTATGGACCAGTCTATAGATTGATCTATACACCAGTCTATAGATTTATTATAGAATCATTTATAGACCAGTCTATAGATTGATCTATAGACCAGCCTATACATTGATCTATAGACCAGTCTATAGATTGGCTATAAATCAATCTATTGACCGGTCTATAGACTGTTGTATTGATCAATCTATAGACCGTCAATAGATTGATCTATAGGTCAGTCTATATATTGATCTCTAGACCAGTCTATAGATTGATCTTTAGACCAGTCCATAGATTGATCCATAGACCAGTCTATAAATTGATCTACAGACTGGTATGATCACTTTATAGATTGCTCTACTGCTCAGTCTACAAATTGATCTACAAAATTTTTCTTTAGATTGATCTATAGATTAGTCTCTAGATTCATCTATTTACCAAGCTATAGATTGATCTTTAGATCACTCAGTAGATTTAGCTACAGATCAGTCTATAGAAAAGAGATGTCTTTTCATTTTAAAATTTTTTTTCATTTTAAATTTCTTTGGCAAACGGTGTCATCGTGTCGCCTTAAAAAATATTTACAATTTATTAAGAACATTTTTTGTGCGTGTTTAGTATTAATAATAATACTACTACAACAACAAACAATTTTATTTAACAAATTTGTTGTAGTATTTAGTTTTATAATAAGCAAAAGAATGAAAAATATTCAACAAACATATATTTGTATTTTTTTTTTATGATTATATCTTTGACTTTGATAATCATCACAATGAAATTGAGAGACGAAAAAGAATTGGATGAAAAAAAAATTTATTTTAACATTGAAATCTATTAAAATTTTGTATGTTTTTTTGGGCTACAAAAAAAGTTTATAAACAATATCTGTCTAGCATGTGTAGGAAAATTTATTCTTTAAAAGTTAGTTGTATTTTATTTAAAAAGAAAATTGATTTTAAACAGAAAATGTTTATTAAATAAATGAAGAAAGCATTAAGGTACATTAAAAATATTGTTTAAACTATGGTTACAAAATATAAAACTAAAAAATTCGGTTAATATTTTGTTAGCAAAGTTTTATCAAGTCTTTAAGGGAAATAGAAAAAAAAACTGATAAATTTTCAAATATGACGAATTGATTGATGGTGGGTGAATGATAAAAATTTTATTTAAAAATTAAACAAATTCCCTTGAATTATAGATAAAGCTTAAACAAATAGTCTGGGCAATAAAATTAAAGACACTAGATATTTAAAATTTCTCAAAAATCTTAAAAAAAAATAAATTTAATATAATTTATAACAATATATTCAATCCTGTCTATTTATCTTTTAGTTAATCCCTGGCTTATTTGCCAAAAAAGCTTAAGTCTAATTTAAAACCTGACAGTTAAATGTGACATTTTGACAGATGGTTTGAAAAAGAAAACTTGTTGTTTGCCTTAATTGTCAAATGAATTGTTTATATTGCTAATAAACCATTGACAGTTCTAACTACTAGCGAAACTCCACACACACACTCACATAGAAAACAAAAGATTTATTACTCTTAACAAATAAATTAGAAAACACTAAATAATTAAAAGAAAACCCCGAAAATTTCTTTAACACTTGTTGCTTAATTAAAATGTGTATTTTTCAAAAAAAAAAAAAAAAATAACAATTTTATGGTTTCCCTGTTTTAAAGGCGGCACAATTGTTTTCATTTCATACAAATGCCACCCATCAGGTTGGGTTTAATCAATCTATCAATCAAACACGTCTTTAGTAAACAGAAAATGTTCTTTTTTTTTTTGATTTGTTTTAACGATAACAAATTTAAATTCAAATTTCTTTTCTAAATAATTTATTGTTTTCAAAATGATTAGCAACATTTGTTTTTTTTTCGTACAAATGATAAGAAAAATTACGTAAAAAAATTAAATAGCAATAAAAATACTTTTAATTTTACAATGTTTAGTGTTAGCAGAATGTTTGCCAAACCCTAGCAAAAAAAAAAAGGGAGAAGCAAAGTTATAGGAATTCCAAAAATTTTCCATAAATTATCTGTTAACAGTGTTAAGATTGATCGATATAGAGGGTACTACAGATATATATGTAGACTGATCTATATATTAATCTCTAGACAGGTCTACAGACTAATCTATGGATCAGCTTATACACTAATCTATAGACTGACCTATATATCAATCTATAGACATATCTATAGATCAATCTCAAGATCAACCTATATAGATCAATCTATAAACTGGCCTATAGATCAATCTATAGACTAGTCTATAGATCAATCTGTAGACTGGTCTATATATCAAACTATAGACTGGTCTATAGATCAATCTATAGACTGGTCTATAGATCAATCTATAGACGGGTCTATAGATCAATCTATAGACTGGTCTATAGATCAATCTATAGACAGGGCTATAGATCAAACCATAGACTGGTCTATAGATCAAACTATAGAGTGGTCTACAATCAATCTATAGACTAGTCTATAGATCAATCTATAGACTGGTCTATAGATCAATCTATCGACTAATCTATAGATCAATCTATCGACTAATCTATAGATCAATCTCTAGACTGGTCTATAGATCAATCTCTAAACTGCTCTATAGATCAATCTATAGACTGGTCTATAGATCAATCTATAGACAGGTCTATAGATCAATCTATAGACAGGTCTATAGATCAATCTATAGACAGGTCTATAGATCAAACTATTGACTGGTCTATATATCAATCTATAGACTGTTCTATAGATCTCACTCTAGACTGGTCTATAGATCAATCTATAGACTGGTTTATGGATCAATCTATAGATTGGTTTATGGATCAATATATAGTGTGGTCTATATATCAGCCTATAGACTGGTATATAGTTCAATCTATAGACATGTAGATCAATCTCTAGACTTTTCTAAAGATCAATCTATAAACTGACCTCTATAACAATCTAAAGACTGGTCTACAGATCAGTAGATAGATTAGTCTTTATAACAATTTATAAACTGGTCTCTATATCAATTTGTAGACTGGTCTATATATCAGTTTATAAACTTGTATATAGATCGATCTTTAGAATCTCTAGATTGATCTATAGACTGTTCTAATGATCAATCTATAAACTGGTCTCTATAACAATCTAAAGACTGGTCTACAGATCAGTAGATAGATTGGACTTTATATCAATTTATAAACTGGTCTCTATATCAATTTGTAGACTGGTCTATATATCAGTTTATAAACTTGTATATAGATCGATCTTTAGAATCTCTAGATTGATCTATAGACCAATCTATAGACTGTTCTAAAGATCAATCTATAAACTGGTCTCTATATCAATCTATAGACTGGTCTACAGATCAGTAGATAGATTGGTCTTTATATCAATTTATAAACTGGTCTCTATATCAATTTGTAGACTGGTCTATATATCAGCCTATAAACTGGAATATAGATCGATCTTTAGAATCTCTAGATTGATCTATAGACCAATCTATAGACTGGTCTACAGATCAATGTATAGACTGATCTATACATCAATCTATAAATTGGTCTATAGATAAATCTATAGACTGGTTTATAGATCAATTTATAAACTGATCTATAGATCACTCTATAGACTAATCTATAGATCAATCTACAGACTAGTATATAGATCAATATAAATACTCAATCAAACTATAGACAGGTCTATAGATCAAACTATAGACTAGTCCATAGATCAATCTATAGACTGGTCTATAGATCAAGCTATAGACTGGTCTATAGATCAATGTATAGACTGATCTATACGTCAATCTATAAACTGGTCTATAGATAAATCTACAGACTGGTTTATAGATCAATTTATAAACTGATCTATAGATCAGTTTATAGACTAATCTATAGATCAATCCACAGACTAGTCTATAGATCAGTCTATAGACTGGTCTATAGATCAATCTATAGACTGGTCTATAGATCAATCTATAGACAGGTCTATAGATAAATCTAAAGACTGGTCTATAAATCAAACTTGAGACTTTTCTAAAGATCAATGTATAAACTGGTCTCTATATCAATCTATAGACTGGTCAATAGATCTATCTATAGACTATTCCATAGATCGATCGATAGATTTTGTCTTAATCTTTTGATCAATCTCTAAACTAATCTTTACATAAATCTATGTTCTAGATATCTCTAGGAAATGGTGTACTTATACTTATATTAAGTGCAAATTAAATTTAAAGAAAAAAAAATTATAAAATAAACTTACAATTTGGCCAAAAACTGTTGACTGCGAATACTATTTCAGCCGCATACATACACACACACTCAGCTACTGCTCTAAGATGTTTGTCACTTTTTATGATGTTGTTGTTGTTTTTTTGTTTTAATTTTTAAGATTTTTTTTTAAATTTTGATATTAGTTTTTCTGATGCCTTTAAACTTGACCGTAATAAAAGAAAATTAAATTAGTAAAATTTTTTTTATTAAATTTTTAAAAGAAAAACACACACACACACACACTTTAATTTTTATATTCTTTTTTATACAAATTTTTAAACTTTTCTTTTTATTAGAAATTTTCTTTTTTAGTAAGATTTTGTGAAAATTTTATTTAAAACACTATTAAATATAAAATATTGACGTAGATTAATAAATATTTAAAACAGACACAAATATTTAAAATTTATGGTATTTTGTTGTTGTTTTATATTTAATTTTTTTATGTTGAAAATTTAGTTTTTTGGTGTCAAGACAGTTGAAATAAATTTTTTATTTAGGGAGGAGGAGGGGTTAAAGAAACCATTAGTTAGAGATTTGGATTTTTTTCTTTTTTTAATATTTTTTGGAAAATTTTGGAAATTTTTAAAACTCAACGAAATTTTATTTTCTTTATGGAACGTTTTAAAAACTGAAAATTTTGTTAGATTCTTTTAAGAGTCTTAATATTTGGTACAAATTTTAAGAAAATTTAAATTTTTATCGATTTTTAAAACTTAACGAAACTTTATTTAACTTAACGAAAGTTAAAAGATAAAAAATTTTATTAAATTTTTTAAATGGACTTAATAGTTAACTTGTATCCGCAAAAGTATTTAATTTTGAGTCATTTTAAAAACTTAACGAAACTTTATTTTTCTTAACGAAAGTAGAAAAATAAAAAATTTTGTTAAATTCTTTAAAAGGACTTAATAGTTAACACATATCCGCTAAAAAATTTAATTTTGAACCATTTTAAAAACTTAACGAAACTTAATTTAACTTAACGAAAGTTGAAAATTCAAAAATTTTGCTAAATTTTTTAAATGGATTTAATAGTTAACACATAACCGCTAAAAATTTTCATTTTGAACCATTTTAAAAACTTAACGAAACTTTATTTTATTTAACGAAAGTCGAAAAATCAAAAATGTTGTTAGATTCTTTAAATGGACTTTATAGTAAACACATATCCGTAAAAATTTCTCATTTTGAGCAAATTAGAAAACTTAACGAAACTTTAATTTACTTAACGAAAGTTGAAAATTTGAAAATTTTGTTAAATTCTTTACATGAACTTTATAGTTAACACATATCTGTACAAAAATTTTATTTTGAGCAATTTAAAAAACTTAACGAAACTTTATTTATCTTAACGAAAAGGTAGAATATGAACATTTTTGTTAGTTGCTTTAACGAAACTTAATAGTAAAGACATATCCACCAAAAAAAATTTCATTTTGAGCCATTTAAAAAACTTAACGAAACTTTATTTTACTTAACGAAAGTTGAAAAATCAAAAACTTTTTTAAATTCTTTAACGTAACTTAATAGTAAAAACATTTTCACAAAAAAAATTAATTTTGAACCCTTTAAAAAACTTAACGAAACTTTATTTTATTTAACGAAAATCGAAAATCAAAATTTTTATTAGATTCTTTAAAAAAACTTAATATTTGATGAAAATTTAAAAAAAAAATTAATTTTCATGGATTTTTAAAACTTAACGAAACTTAATTTTTCTCAACTAAAGTCTAAAATATATAATTTTAGCATTTTTCTTCAATTTAAAACATTTTTTTTTTTTTTCAAAACACAATTTTTGTAAATTTTGTTTAATTTAGAAAACTTAACGAAAAGTTTTTTTCTCAAATTTCTTTAAAAAATGTCCAAATTTTTCTTTAATTTTTGTTATTCCACAAACTGTTATTTTTTTGCAATTTTCTTATTTATTTATCTTTTTTTTTTTTTTTTTGTTTTATTATTTTCACATAAATTTCAATTTAAATAACGGTTATTTATATATAAATTTCTTGCCTTTTGCTCAGATCTGATCTTGCAGTTATCTTTTCTTAAAAAAAATATAATTTATTTCAATTCATTCATTCATAATTATTCTTAAATTTCGTTACACTTTTTTTTTATTTTTTCACTTAATTCGCGCTCTTTATTTATTTTTGGTCATTATTATTATTTGCATTTGTATTATTTAATTTTGTTTTTCGTCGTTGCTGCTGTTAAATAAATTTATTTTTCTCACATTTTTTTCACTCTTTCTTACATTTACATTCACTCAAACACATTTAATTCTTTATTATTTTCTTTATTTCCCTTTATAATACAAAAAGAAATTAACACATTACCCCGTGTTTCGATTTTTTTCCGCAGTTTTAGCGTTTTTGCGAGCGCCACGATCTACTCGTTAGGACGTTGCCGTCCAAACTAAATAAATTTATCATACACACTCACGTCCAACAGGCGTTTGTCTACACGACTGTGAGTGTCAACAACATTTCGTTAAATACATGCGAAATATGTATCAGCAACACAATCACAACAAAAATGAGAATGAAAATACAACAACAAACACACTGTTGCTGCTGGTGACCCATATGTTGACATCAACGAGAATAACAACAATAAGAACAAAAACCAAAACAAAATCAACAGCATGCTTAGGTACCTTCAGTAAATATTGTTGTTTACATTAAGCCAAATGTAATAATGAGTACATGAGCAAATGCTTGAATGAGAGAGAGAGCAAAAGCTAGAAAGAGAGTGTAAATAAAACAGTTGTTTATTAAGTTTATAAAAAGCTTTTGGTTAGTAATTCAAATTCTAACGGTTTATTGTTTATTTATTTAAAACTACCAAAAAAATCGTTAACTTTCAAAATATTACGTATACGTTAAGGTGGTTAACAGAGTTAATAGTTATTACTAAGGCGTACAAGTAATAATAAATAGTGAAAAATGTAAATTAAACATACGCATAAAGAGAAACTAAATTTAAACGAAAATTCATACGACAAATAAAGACAGGATAAGTTATTTTAAATCTAGACTGTAGACTAGACTATAGACTAGACTATAGACTGGACTATAGACTAGACTATAGACTAGACTATAGACTGGACTATAGACTAGACTATAGACTAGACTATAGACTGGACTACATACTAGACTATAGACTAGACTATAGACTAGACTATAGACTAGACTATAGACTAGACTATAGACTAGACTATAGACTAGACTATAGACTAGACTATAGACTAGACTATAGACTAGACTATAGACTAGACTATAGACTAGACTATAGACTAGACCATAGACTAGACTATAGACTAGACTATTGACTAGACTACAGACTAGACTATTGACTAGACTATAGACTAGACTAGACTATAGACTAGACTAGACTATAGACCAGACTAGACTAGACTATAGACTAGACTATAGACTAGACTACAGACTAGACAATAGACTGGACTATAGACTAGACTATAGACTAGACTAGACTATAGACTAGACTATAGACTAGACTATAGACTAGACTATAGACTAGACTATAGACTAGACTATAGACTTGACTAAAGACTAAACTATAGACTAGACTATAGACTAGACTATAGACTAGACTATAGACTAGACTATAGACTAGACTATAGACTAGACTATAGACTAGACTATAGACTAGACTATAGACTAGACTATAGACTAGACTATAGACTAGACTATAGACTAGACTATAGACTACACTATACACTAGACTATAGACTAGACTCTAGTCTATGAACTACTCTATAGTCTTGTCTATGGTCTGGTTTTTACCTTTCAATCAACTACCACCTCACCCATAAAAATCATCTACTTGTCATTTCAGCATTAGAATTGTTTACATTCAACACGTGTTTATTTACCAATACCATCACTACTCTGTGAAATAGGTGAGCATAGAAATAAACATCTCTCGGTTAATAATAATGTTGTTGTTATAATCATAGCAACATGTTTAGATACATACAAAACACATACATATAAACAAATCTGTGTAAAAGCTGTAATACATGGTTGTCTTTATTTTGGAACAACAAACTCACACCTTTACGTGACAACTGTTATTTTTTGAAACAAAGAAAAGTTATTTTTCATTTTTCAGTTGTGTTTATTTCCGTTTCCTGCAACTTTTAACAAATGCTACAGTAAAGGTTTGGAAATAGGAACACTTATTGTTAAAATTTAACTAAACTTAAATCGAAAAAAGTATGAGTAAAACTGTTATCAGACTATAGACAAAACTATAAACTAAACAATAGACAGGACTATATATAGACATGACTATGAACAGGACACTAGACAAGAATATATACCAGACAATAGACTATAGACTACACTTTAAACTACAAGGCTATACAATAGACTACACGACTACACTATAGACTAGACTATAGACTAGACTATAGACTAGACTATAGACTAGACTATAGACTAGACTATAGACTAGACTATAGACTAGACTATGGACTAGACTATAGACTAGACTATAGACTAGACTATAGACTAGACTATGGACTAGACTATAGACTAGACTATAGACTAGACTATAGACTAGACTATAGACTAGACTATAGACTAGACTATAGACTAGACTATAGACTAGACTATAGACTAGACTATAGACTAGACTATAGACTAGACTATAGACTAGACTATAGACTAGACTATAGACTAGACTATAGACTAGACTATAGACTAGACTATATACTAGACTATAGACTAGACTATAGACTAGACTATAGACTAGACTATAGACTAGACTATAGACTAGACTATAGACTAGACTATAGACTAGACTATAGACTAGACTATAGACTAGACTATAGACTAGACTATAGACTAAACTATAGACTAGACTATAGACTAGACTATAGACTAGACTATAGACTAGACTAGACTAGACAATAGACTATACTAGACTAGACTAGACTATAGACTAGACTATAGACTAGACTATAGACTAGACTATAGACTAGACTATAGACTAGACTATAGACTAGACTATAGACTAGACTATAGACTAGACTATAGACTAGACTATAGACTAGACTATAGACTAGACTATAGACTAGACTATAGACTAGACTATAGACTAGACTATAGACTAGACTATAGACTAGACTATAGACTAGACTATAGACTAGACTATAGACTAGACTATAGACTAGACTATAGACTAGACTATAGACTAGACTATAGACTAGACTATAGACTAGACTATAGACTAGACTATAGACTAGACTATAGACTAGACTATAGACTAGCTATAGACCTAGACTATAGACTAGACTATAGACTAGACTATAGACTAGACTATAGACTAGACTATAGACTAGACTATAGACTAGACTATAGACTAGACTATAGAACTAGACTAGACTATAGACTAGACTATAGACTAGACTATAGACTAGACTATAGACTAGACTATAGACTAGACTATAGACTAGACTATAGACTAGACTATAGACTAGACTATAGACTAGACTATAGACTAGACTATAGACTAGACTATAGACTAGACTATAGACTAGACTATAGACTAGACTATAGACTAGACTATAGACTAGACTATAGACTAGACTATAGACTAGACTATAGACTAGGACTATAGACTAGACTATAGACTAGACTATATACTAGACTATAGACTAGACTATAGACTAGACTATAGACTAGACTATAGACTAGACTATAGACTAGACTATAGACTAGACTATATACTAGACTATAGACTAGACGATAGACTAGACCATAGACTAGACTATAGACTAGACTATAGACTAGACCATAGACTAGACTATAGACTAGACTATAGACTAGACTATAGACTAGACTATAGACTAGACTATAGACTAGACTATAGACTAGACTATAGACTAGACCATAGACTAGACTATAGACTAGACTATAGACTAGACTATAGACTAGACTATAGACTAGACTATAGACTAGACTATAGACTAGACTATAGACTAGACTATAGACTAGACTATAGACTAGACTATAGACTAGACTATAGACTAGACTATAGACTAGACTATAGACTAGACTATAGACTAGACTATAGACTAGACTATAGACTAGACTATAGACTAGACTATAGACTAGACTATAGACTAGACTATAGACTAGACTATAGACTAGACTATAGACTAGACTATAGACTAGACTATAGACTAGACTATAGACTAGACTATAGACTAGACTATAGACTAGAATAGACTATAGACTAGACTATAGACTAGACTATAGACTAGACTATAGACTAGACTATAGACTAGACTATAGACTAGACTATAGACTAGACTATAGACTAGACTATAGACTAGACTATAGACTAGACTATAGACTAGACTATAGACTAGACTATAGACTAGACTATAGACTAGACTATAGACTAGACTATAGACTAAGACTATAGGACTAGACTATAGACTAGACTATAGACTAGACTATAGACTAGACTATAGACTAGACTATAGACTAGACTATAGACTAGACTATAGACTAGACTATAGACTAGACTAACTAGACTATAGCCTATGACTAATAGACTATAGACCTAGACTATAGGACTAGACTATAGAACTAGACTATAGACGAGACTATAGACTAGACTATAGACTAGACTATAGACTAGACTATAGGACTAGCCTATAGACTAGACTATAGACTAGACTATAGACAGACTAAGACTAGACTATAGACTAGACTATAGACTAGACTATAGACTAGACTATAGACTAGACTATAGACTAGACTATAGACTAGACTATAGACTAGACTATAGACTAGAACTATAGACTAGACTATAGACATAGACTATAGGACTAGACTATAGCACTAGACCTATAGACTAGACTATAGACTAGCTATAGACTAGACTATAGACTAGACTATAGACTAGACTATAGACTAGACTATAGACTAGACTATAGACGACTATAGAGGACTATAGGACTAGCACTATAGACTAGACTAAGACTAGACTATAGACTAGACTATAGACTATAGACTAGACTATAGACTAGACTATAGACTAGACTATAGACTAGACTATAGACTAGACTATAGACTAGACTATAGACTAGACTATAGACTAGACTATAGACTAGACTATAGACTAGACTATAGACTAGACTATAGACTAGACTATAGACTAGACTATAGACTAGACTATAGACTAGACTATAGACTAGACTAGACTAGACTAGACTAGACTAGACTAGACTAGACTAGACTAGACTAACTAGACTAAACTAGACTAAACTAGACTATAGACTAGACTGTAGTCTAGTATCTAAACTAGAGTCTAGTCTTTAATCCGGACTAGAATCTATAATCCGGACTATAATCTAATCTATATTCCGGACTGTTGATTGTCTTTATACTAGTCTATATTCCAGTCTATACTCTACTTAAAATTCTAGTCTATAGTCTAATTTATAGCCCTGACTACAGTCTACTCTGTAAGCCAGATTATTGTTTACCTTATAGTCTAGTCTCTAGTCCATACTATAGTCTAGCTTACAATCCAGACTATAATCTAATCTTTTGTCTAGATTGTTGATCTTTCAATGAGTATTAGTAATGGTTTTAAGTTTTATTTTTATTATTTTTGGATTTTATTTATGACACACATTTTTCTTACAATAATATTATTTTGTTCACATTTTTGTTTTTGTTTTCTTTTTATTATTATTATTTTAAAGGCAATGTTAGTCGATCTTTTGTAAGAAAAGAAATAAAAATAAATTTGTTTTTATCAAAAATATTTGTTGTTGTTTTTTTTTTTTATTATTTTTTTTATGAATTTGTTTTTTTAAGAAATTACAATATATAAACTGGCTTTTTATTTAAGATAAGTTTTAATTTACACAAAAAATTTAGAAGAATTAAAAAAAAATCTAAAACAATGAACACAGAAGAATAATTTGGGCAGCAAGAAAACATAAATTTATAATACAAATTCAAACGCAACACTTAAGAAAAGTTTAGATAAGTTAAGTAAAGTTTACTTTTTAAGAGTAAAAAAAAATAATACAAAAATAGTTTTTTTTAAAGAAAATTTTAAATGGAAACATTTGAAACAAAGTAAAAAAACTACTTGTTTTTTTTAAAAAAATATAGCACTTGTTATTTGGCAAAATCAAAAGACAACTTTACAAAACTTAGAAAAATTAAAAAAAATAGTTAAATGGTTTTTTGTTTTAATACAAAATTTAATACAGATTTTTTTGTGTTTTTTTTTTTAATATGAAATACTTTTTTTGAGAACTTTTTTTACTTAAATATTGCTTTTTGGTTTATAAATTCAGCAATATTTAAAAATGTTTTTTTTCTTTATATATTTTTTATCAAATAAATTTCAGCACTTTTTTGTTAAATTTTTGGGGTTTTAAGGGGATTTTTCAAAAATCAATTTAGAATACATACAAATCTTAATATTTGCTTAATTTTAGAACTTTTTATGTTTTTTTGGTTAATAAATTTTAAATTTTGTTGTTTGTTTAAAAATTTGTGTTTTTTTTTTATTAATTTTGAAATGTTGTTAATTATTGCAGCCTATTGTTGTTGTTTTTGTTGCATTTTTTAATGGTTGTTGTATATGACTTATTCCCAATCCTTTTTTATTTCAAATGTCCATTCCCACTTGAGATGAATGTGTTTGTCATCGTCGGTGAAGAGCGAAGAAACCGAATAAGTACCACGAGCCATTAGACCAGAAGGTGCCTCTTCATTGGGTGTTATATAGCACTGCATTTCCTTTTTGGGAGGATAAGATCCCACCATATGTGTCATTTTATCAACTGAGCGCAAGAAAAATTAAAGATAAAGAGAAAATGAGTTAATTTGCAAATAAATTTATAAATATTACACCAAACTACAAAGAGAAAGGGTAATGAAAGAGAAAAGTTTAGTCTATGGTTAGTCTACAGTCTATTCTAAAGTCTAGTCAATAGTCTTGCCTAGTGTATAGTCTAGTCTATAGTCTAGTCTATAGTCTAGTCTATAGTCTAGTCTATAGTCTAGTCTATAGTCTAGTCTATAGTCTAGTCCGAGTCTATAGTCTAGTCTATAGTCTAGTCTATCAGTCTAGTCTATAGTCTAGTCTATAGTCTAGTCTATAGTCTAGTCTATAGTCTAGTCTATAGTCTAGTCTATAGTCTAGTCTATAGTCTAGTCTATAGTCTAGTCTATAGTCTAGTCTATAGTCTAGTCTATAGTCTAGTCTATAGTCTAGTCTATAGTCTAGTCTATAGTCTAGTCGATAGTCTAGTCTATAGTCTAGTCTATAGTCTAGTCTATAGTCTAGTCTATAGTCTAGTCTATAGTCTAGTCTATAGTCTAGTCTATAGTCTAGTCTATAGTCTAGTCTATAGTCTAGTCTATAGTCTAGTCTATAGTCTAGTCTATAGTCTAGTCCTATAGTCTAGTCTATAGTCTAGTCTATAGTCTAGTCTATAGTCCTTAGTCTTATAGTCTAGTCTATAGTCTAGTCTATAGTCTAGTCTTAGTCTAGTCTATAGTCTAGTCTATAGTCTAGTCTATAGTCTAGTCTATAGTCTAGTCTATAGTCTAGTCTATAGTCTAGTCTATAGGCTAGTCTATAGTCTAGTCTATAGTCTAGTCTATAGTCTAGTCTATAGTCTAGTCTATAGTATAGTCTATAGTCTAGTCTATAGTCTATAGTCTAGTCTATAGTCTAGTCTAGAGTCTAGTCTAGAGTCTAGTCTATAGTCTAATCTATAGTCTAATCTATAGTCTAGTCTATAGTCTAGTCTATAGTCTAGTCTATAGTCTAGTCTATAGTCTAGTCTATAGTCTAGTCTATAGTCTAGTCTATAGTCTAGTCTATAGTCTAGTCTATAGTCTAGTCTATAGTCTAGTCTATAGTCTAGTCTATAGTCTAGTCTATAGCATAGTCTATAGTATAGTCTATAGTCTAGTCTATAGTCTATAGTCTAGTCTATAGTCTAGTCTAGAGTCTAGTCTATAGTCTAGTCTAGAGTCTAGTCTATAGTCTAGTCTATAGTCTAATCTATAGTCTAGTCTATAGTCTAGTCTATAGTCTAGTCTATAGTCTAGTCTATAGTCTAGTCTATAGTCTATATAGTCTAGTCTATAGTCTAGTCTATAGTCTAGTCTATAGTCTAGTCTATAGTCTAGTCTATAGTCTAGTCTATAGTCTAGTCTATAGTCTAGTCTATAGTCTAGTCTATAGTCTAGTCTAGTCTATAGTCTAGTCTATAGTCTAGTCTATAGTCTAGTCTATAGTCTAGTCTATAGTCTAGTCTATAGTCTAGTCTATAGTCTAGTCTATAGTCTAGTCTATAGTCTAGTCTATAGTCTAGTCTATAGTCTAGTCTATAGTCTAGTCTATAGTCTAGTCTATAGTCTAGTATATAGTCTAGTCTATAGTCTAGTCTATAGTCTAGTCTATAGTCTAGTCTATAGTCTAGTCTATAGTCTAGTTTATAGTCTAGTCTATAGTCTAGTCTATAGTCTAGTCTATAGTCTAGTCTATAGTCTAGTCTATAGTCTAGTTATAGTCTAGTCTATAGTCTAGTCTATAGTCTAGTCTATAGTCTAGTCTATAGTCTAGTCTATAGTCTAGTCTCTAGTCTAGTCTATAGTCTAGTCTATAGTCTAGTCTATAGTCTAGTCTATAGTCTAGTCTATAGTCTAGTCTCTAGTCTAGTCTATAGTCTAGTCTATAGTCTAGTCTATAGTCTAGTCTATAGTCTAGTCTATAGTCTAGTCTATAGTCTAGTCTATAGTCTAGTCTATAGTCTAGTCTATAGTCTAGTCTATAGTCTAGTCTATAGTCTAGTCTATAGTCTAGTCTATAGTCTAGTCTATAGTCTAGTCTATAGTCTAGTCTATAGTCTAGTCTATAGTCTAGTCTATAGTCTAGTCTATAGTCTAGTCCTATAGTCTAGTCTATAGTCTAGTCTATAGTCTAGTCTATAGTCTAGTCTATAGTCTAGTCTATAGTAGTCTATAGTCTAGAGTCTAGTCTATAGTCTAGTCTATAGTCTAGTCTATAGTCTAGTCTATAGTCTAGTCTATAGTCTAGTCTATAGTCTAGTCTAGTCTAGTCTCTAGTCTAGTCTCTAGTCTAGTCTCTAGTCTAGTCTCTAGTCTAGTCTCTAGTCTAGTCTCTAGTCTAGTCTCTGGTCTAGTCTCTAGTCTAGTCTCTAGTCTAGTCTCTAGTCTAGTCTCTAGTCTAGTCTCTAGTCTCTAGTCTAGTCTAGTCTCTAGTCTAGTCTCTAGTCTAGTCTCTAGTCTAGTCTCTAGTCTAGTCTCTAGTCTAGTCTCTAGTCTAGTCTAGTCTCTAGTCTAGTCTCTAGTCTAGTCTCTAGTCTAGTCTCTAGTCTAGTCTCTAGTCTAGTCTATTCTCTAGTCTCTAGTCTATTCTCTAGTCTCTAGTCTACTCTCTAGTCTAGTCTAGTTTCTAGTCTAGTCTCTAGTCTAGTTTCTAGTCTAGTCTCTAGTCTAGTTTCTAGTCTAGTCTCTAGTCTAGTCTCTAGTCTAGTCACTAGTCTAGTCTCTAGTCTAGTCACTAGTCTAGTCTCCAGTCTAGTCTCTAGTCTAGTTTAGTCTCTAGTGTAGCCTCTAGTCTAGTCTCTAGTCTTGTCTCTTGTCTAGTCACTAGTCTAGTCTATAGTCTACATTCCTTTCTAGTCTCTAGTTTAGTATCTAGTCTAGTCTGCAGTCTAGCCTAGTCTTTAGTATAGTCTCTAGTATAGTCTCTAGTCTAGTCTCTAGTATAGTCTCTAGTCTAGTCTCTAGTCTAGTCTCTAGTCTAGTCTCTAGTCTAGTCTCTAGTCTAGTCTCTAGTCTAGTCTCTAGTCTAGTCTCTAGTCTAGTCTCTAGTCTAGTCACTAGTCTAATAACTAGTTTCTAGTATAGTCTCTAGTCTAGTCTCATCTGGTCAGTAATCTCCACAATAAACCGTCGCTAGTTTGGAATATATTATTGTTTCTTCTGTAGAGTTCAAAGGTGGCATATTGTCTGTCATATAGCCAGGACTATAATCCACTTTATTGTCCATTGCCTATTCCGTAGTCTTATTTAGTGTCTGTTTCATTTCATTACCCTTTTCATTTCTAATTTTATTATTGATTTAATTAATTTTGAAATATCTTACCAGCTATTTCTTTTAGTTGTTAGTAGTTTTTTTTTGTTATTTTTTGTTAAGGACACACACACACATATAAATAATTAGACACAAACACAAACATTGAGTTTAAAAAAATAAATAAATTAGTTGTTAAAAATATAACAGTGTTAGAAAGACAAAAATTTGAAAATGCAGGTTAATATTTTTAATAAAACATTTTTAGCACATAACTAAAACGGTTATAATAATGGAAATTAAAAAAATATATGAAACAGCAAACAGGCCACAAAATATATTGGAAGCAGTAGAATCAGTAAACATTTTTGAAGAGCAATTAAATGTTAATAAAGTTGAACAAGAACTGAACAGTTATTATAATAAACTAAATTAAAAACTGTAAAACTTTTTTGTTAAATAAAAAAAGTATTTAGCAAAGAGACCAAATAAATGTTTACAAAAAAGCAACAAAATAAGGAAAACATAAAAGTATTTAGTTACAAACAAGCCAATGGTTAGAGGGTTATTAAGCATAAAATGTAAAAAATAAATGAAAATAAACGAAAATGTTTAGAAAATGAAGAAAAGAACTATTTAAACACTTACCAGGGACACCTAAACGATAAGTCTTTTGTACGTATTTAAGGCCGTGCACAATTTCTCTTTGAACAATAAAATCAATGCGTACTTTATATTGAACACCTTCTTTAATAACAAAAACCTAAAGAGAAAATGAAAATAATTAATAAATTTATTTGCAAATTTAAAGTTTGTCTCATAACTTACTTGCTTTTTAAGCTGACTTAGATCACCGGTTAAATCTAATTCCATATCATCACGTCCTTCCACAACCAAAGCTAATTTCTTAACAATAACCTTACGGGGATCATTGGGTTCTAATTGAGAGAAAAAAATGTATTATTTAAAAGCAAAAAACAATAATTGATTTCTTTTTCTTACCAACAATAATTTTTTCTGCTTGTGCTTCTCCCAATAGAGTTTCCTTGTAACGTCTTAAACTTTCATCTTCTTGATCGGCTGCCATAATTTCTTCAATAGTTTTTTCTGGTGGTGGCTGGTAGTTGGCATCGTGAACATCTTCTTCGTGATGTTCCACCTCATTTTTTGCAGCTTCAGCATCGGCAGACATAGTGGAGTTTGTGTTGCTTTTAAATTAATACAATGAGAGAAAAAAAACAAAGCCTGTGAGAGAGAAGGAAAAAAATAAAATTAATATTTCATAATTTAAGAGAAAAATTTAATCCTGAAAGAGGGAGTTTGGTGATAGAGAGGAGAAAAATGTTTAGACTACACTGACTGTTTAGACTAGACTATATGCTAGACTATAGACTAGACTATAGACTAGACTATAGACAAGACTATAGACTAGACTATAGACTAGACTATAGACTAGACTATAGACTAGACTATATGCTAGACTATAGACTAGACTATAGACTACACTATAGACTAGACTATAGACAAGACTATAGACTAGACTATAGTCAAGACTATAGACTAGACTATAGTCAAGACTATAGACTAGACTATAGACTAGACTATAGACTATAGACTAGACTATAGACTATAGACTAGACTATAGACTAGACTATAGACTAGACTATAGACTAGACTATAGACTAGACTATAGACTAGACTATAGACTAGACTATAGACTAGACTATAGACTAGACTATATACTAGACTATAGACTAGACTATAGACTAGACTATAGACTAGACTATAGACTAGACTATAGACTAGACTATAGACTAGACTATAGACTAGACTATAGACTAGACTATAGACTAGACAAGAGACTAGACTATAGACTAGACTATAGACTAGACTATTGACTAGACTAGACTATAGACTAGACTATAGACTAGACTATAGACTAGACTATAGAATATAATATAGACTAGACTATAGACTAGACTATTGACTAGACTAGACTATAGACTAGACTATAGACTAGACTATAGACTAGACTATAAACTAGACTATAGACTAGACTATAGACTAGACTATAGACTAGACTATAGACTAGACTATAGACTAGACTATAGACTAGACTATAGACTAGACTATAGACTAGACTATAGAGTAGACTATAGACTAGACTATAGACTAGACTATAGACTAGACTATAGACTAGACTATAGACTAGACTATAGACTAGACTATAGACTAGACTATAGACTAGACTATAGAGTAGACTATAGACTAGACTATAGAGTAGACTATAGACTAGACTATAGACTAGACTATAGAGTAGACTATAGACTAGACTATAGACTAGACTATAGACTAGACTATAGACTAGACTATAGACTAGACTATAGACTAGACTATAGACTAGACTATAGACTAGACTATAGACTAGACTATAGACTAGACTATAGACTAGACTATAGACTAGACTATAGACTAGACTATAGACTAGACTATAGACTAGACTATAGACTAGACTATAGACTAGACTATAGACTAGACTATAGACTAGACTATAGACTAGACTATAGACTAGACTATAGACTAGACTATAGACTAGACTATAGACTAGACTATAGACTAGACTATAGACTAGACTATAGACTAGACTATAGACTAGACTATAGACTAGACTATAGACTAGACTATAGACTAGACTATAGACTAGACTATAGACTATAGACTAGACTATAGACTAGACTATAGACTAGACTATAGACTAGACTATAGACTAGACTATAGACTAGACTATAGACTAGACTATAGACTAGACTATAGACTAGACTATAGACTAGACTATAGACTAGACTATAGACTAGACTATAGACTAGACTATAGACTAGACTATAGACTAGACTATAGACTAGACTATAGACTAGACTATAGACTAGACTATAGACTAGACTATAGACTAGACTATAGACTAGACTATAGACTAGACTATAGACTAGACTATAGACTAGACTATAGACTAGACTATAGACTAGACTATAAACTAGACTATAGACTAGACTATAGACTACACTATAGACTAAACTATAGACTAGACTATAGACTAGACTATAGACTAGACTATAGACTAGACTATAGACTAGACTATAGACTAGACTATAGACTCGACTATAGACTAGATTATAGACTAGACTATAGACTGGACTATAGACTGAGTTTTTATAAAAATTAATTCAATTTTTGTACTTGTAATTAAGAACATAGTTTATAATTCAGCTAGCTGAATAAAATTGTTTATTTAAGGTTATTCAGCCTAAATTTTATAATTCAGCTAGCTGAATATACATTTTTATTACTATTTCAAAATTATTAACAACTTCTTTTAAAATTCAGCTAACTGAATACAAGAATTTCTATGTATTTTATATATAAAGAGAGATTGTTTAGGCAAATTGAATTAAATTGTTGCAATTCAGCTAGCTTAAAACAATTTGTGTGTAAGTGTTTAAGGTTTGCTAAAGCGAATAATAGAAATTTAGTAAACTTTTTGCCATTTAGCTAGCTGAATATACATTTTTGTTAATGTTTAATATTTGATTTAACAAAAATGTTACATACTATGAAATTTTAAGTCATATTTGGTTATTCAGCTAACTGAATATACACATTTTTTAATAAAAAAAAATTTAATCAAGTTGATTTAGGCACATAGTTGCTATTCAGCTAGCTGAATATACAATTTTGTTAAAATAAATAACTTAATTATGAACAAGTTGTTTTACTTTGATATTCTGAGGGTTAATTTATAATTCAGCTTGCTGAATATAGACATTTTATGGTAATTTGTTTAATAAGCTAGTTATATACAAAAATTTAGCTTGAATATTGTAATTCAGCTAGCTGAATATAAAAGTTTTGAGTTAACATGTATAAAAAACTTATTATTTATATAAATTTAGCTAAAATTTAGCAATTCAGCTAGCTGAATATATAAATTTTAAGATTATTTATATAACAAACTAATTTTTAATAAAATATGTCAAAATTTAACAATTCAGCTAGCTGAATTACAAGTTTATTTAGCAATAACTTTTACAATTTCAATAATTTCCCTTTTAAAGTTGTTTTTCTGTTCTTAATTATTGTTTTTATAAAAAAAAAATATATATACCTTTATGTCTGTGTGTTTGTCTCTGCTTGCTTATCAATAAATTAAAGCAGAAAAAAAATGCAAAATAAATACCAATTTAATAAATATTTTTGCTGTTGTTTATCAGTTGATATGAATATTTCTTTTTCTTTTTTGTTCTAGTTATTTATAACAATTTTGTTTTTGTAGTTTTTTCCTGTTCTTTTTTTTTTAATATTCATATGTTAAATAATATCGATTATATGCTGAATTTATATTTATGTATGTATGTCTAGAGGTAGTTAGGAGGTATTATTTTGTTACGCCTATTTTGTATAATGAAGTGTATTGCTATAAACAACCGTACATACTGCCATATTTTTTAGTTGTGGTTGTCTATTAAAGGATTGTAAGGTGTTTGTGTTTCAACTACAAAAATTTACGACATCAACATCATTATCATCATGAATGAACACACTTAATGGGTTGTCATGGATTTTGAAACTTTTTCTTTACCCTTGGGTCCTTGAGTTTCTAACCAAGGAGGATAAGTAATAGCGAATGTTTAAAGGTTTCATTTATAGCATAAAGTAAGAAATTTTAAAATAGATGTTTTTAATTAAAAAAACTATGACCAAAGTAAACTTTATAAATGTACCTATCAATTTATTTAAAAATTTTCTAAATTTGTTAATATTTAATAGTTTTATTTTTGTTTTTTTGTTTTCATTTTTCCCATAAAATCTTATTGTTAATGATAAATGTTTTATTTTCGCTTTTTTATAGTTTTATTATGACTGTTAAGAGTTTTTCTGTTTTATTTTTATAATTATTGTGGTTTTAACCATTTTTAGAAGTGGTGATTGATTACTGTTTTTTTAGTTAGAAAACAAATAGCAAATATGACATTTTAAAAAGTTAAAAACTAAAGTAAGCTAACTTGCTCAGAGAATCAATTGAATCCAAACTTATTGATGTAGAATGTTTGAAGATTGTTTAGGTATTGAGTCGAAATTATAAATAGGGCTGGCTATAGCTGAGACAAAAAGAGTAGACCAGAGCCTATACAATACATCACTCTATAAACGAGACTACAGATATGACAATAGAGCAAACTGTCGAAAAAATAGACCAGATTATAACTATTAACCGAACAGTAGTCATGACTATAGTCCGGACAGTAGGCCACTCTATAGTAGAGACTATTGACTAAACTATAGAGTAGACTATAAAGTAGACTATAGACTACACTGTCGACTAGCAAAAGACTAGACTATAGACTACACTATCGACTAGACTATAGACTAGACTTTACTACGGACTAGACTATAAATAAACTACACTATAGACTAGACTATAAACAAGACTATAGACTAAACTATAGACTAGGCTATAGACGAGACTATAGACTAGACTATAGACCAAACTATAGACTAGAATATAGACTAAAATATAGACTAGACTATAGACTAGACAATAGACTAAACTATAGACTAGACTATAGACTAGACAATAGACTAAACTATAGACCTGTTAACTGAACAATAGTCAAGACTATAGTTTGGACAGTAGGCCACGCTATAGTCGAGACTATTGAATAAACTATAGAGTAGACTAGACTACACTATTGACTAGACTATAGACTAAGTTATAGAGATTCAGTAAACTTTTTGCCATTCAGCTAGCTAAATATACATTTTTGTTAATGTTTAATATTTGATTTAACAAAAATGTTACATACTATGAAATTTTAAGTCATATTTGGTAATTCAGCTAACTGAATATACAAATTTTTTATTAAAAAAAAGTTTAATCAAGTTGATTTAGGCACATAGTTGCAATTCAGCTAGCTGAATATACAATTTTGTTACAATAAATAACCTAATTATGAACAAGTTGTTTTACTTTGATATTCTGAGTGCTTGTTTACAATTCAGCTTGCTGAATATAGACATTTTATTGTAATTTGTTTAATAAGCTAGTTATATATAAAAATTTAGCTAAAATATTGTAATTCAGCTAGCTGAATATAAAAGTTTTAAGATAACATGTATGAAAAACTTATTATTTATATAAATTTAGCTAAAATTTAGCAATTCAGCTAGCTGAATATATAAATTTTAAGATTATTTATATAACAAACTGATTTTTTAATCAAATACTATAGAGTAGACTATAGACTACACTATTGACTAGACTATAGACTAGACTACACTATTGACTAGACTATAGACTAAGTTATAGAGAAGACTATAGACTAAACTATAGACTAGACTAAAAATGTTTTGGTTTTAGAGTGCTAAAAGTGGTAACACAGGTATTTTTTGTTAAAATGTTGCAAAATTTTAATTTAAATCATAGAAAAAAAAACATTTTATTTTTAAAACATTTTATCAAATTATTAACTTTTTTTAATAATTTTCCCAGAAGTTTTGGTAACACACACTAACAAACGTAAACTTAAAAATTTTGCTAGTTTTGTCAAATGTTTTAAAAATCTAGTAAATTTTTACCTTAAATATAATAAACTTTAACATCTTTTAGTTGTTAATAAACTTTTAACAAAATAAACTACTAAAAATTAAAATTTAAAAAAAAAAATTCCTTAAAATTCTCTTCACGTTTCAAAAAAATTTCTTTATTTACATTTATAACCATTAAAATTATCATATTTCTATAATTTTCTTTTTATTTTATATTCCTTTAATTTATTTTATTTGCTTTTTATATTTTTTAATTAATATTTTAATTATAATTTAATATTCTTCACTTTTTTAACAAACTTTTTACACCTCATTAACGAAACACTTATAAATTTCCCACCATTTTGTTTGCTGTTTAGCAAAAAACTTGACACTAAAAAACAAAAACAACTACTAAAATAAAAAAAAAGTGTGAAAATGATACCCTTAAAAAAATGACAACAACAACAACATCAAACAAACATAACAAAGTTGTTAATAACAACAACAATATTAAACAGACCCCCCATTTAAGCTGCACTTGACCTGATAAACAAAAGAAAAACTAAAAACACACACTAATAACTTAAAAAAAGAAGAAGACAACAATAAAAAAATACACAAACAGAATATTAACAAGAAAAAAAACAACAACAATAACAATTTAATGAATGACAAGTTTAACTAGAGTTGCCAAATTTAAAAACTAACTAACAAAAATACTCGAGAAAATACCATTTAAAATAAAAGTATGAATCACAAAACAACAACAAATAAATGTTAAAGCAAGAAGAAAAAGCACCGGTAAATACCTACTGAAAATAAAAGAGAATTAATAAAAATAACGAAATATAATAATTATTATGATAAAAATAATGATAATGACAATGACTAAGAAGGCAAAAGGGAAGGGGACAACTGGAAAAAAATGAAATAAATAAAAAATAAATTAAATTTTTTATTAAAAAAAAGGGAAGAAAGACAAAATGATTTAAATAATAATGAACCGGTTGGAGAGTAAAAAAAAAAGCAAGCAAGAAAATTCAATGTGGGTAGGGAAATATTTAGCAGACAAAGGAGATGATTGACTGACTGACTGCTCACACAACCCCAACCCATGGTTGTTGGGAGACAAAACAAGGAAAAGACACACAGTTAATAGCTACTCGAGTCAACAAACTGACAAACGCACGTAATTATTGTGTGTGATTGAAATTTTAAATTTAACTTGGAAAAAAGATGAAATTTTTGTTGTTGTTGTTGCTAATGCAAATTGCTCAACGAAGTGGAAAACAATAAATAACCTTAAAAGGCAGCTACGAAACAAAAGCATCCGAGCCAAACAACACCTTAAACGTTTAAACAAAGCCCCTTCCACTGCTCCATTTGTGGTCAGTAAATTTTTTGCCAACAGCAGCAGCAGCAGCATCGTTAGCTATACAACCGCTGTTTGGTTATGTTATAATGCCAAGGGGTCCCCACCCTTTTTTTCCCACATTAAACACTCACTAAGCAAAAAAACCCAGCCATTTTCTAGACAAACATCCACATCATTTTCACATATTCAAAAATACTTCTTTACAAATCTTTCAACTTTAACTATTCAATTTAATTTTAATAAATTTTTTCTCCTTTTTATTATTTCTTACTTAAAAATACTCACTTTTCTTTTAATTTTCTATGTTTTAAATCAAATTTTAAATTTGCAAATTTCCTGCCAATTTTTTTCTCCTCTTTTAGTGTTCTTATTGCTTTTCACTTTTATTTGTATTTAAACGTTATAATTATTATATTTTTTTTTAGTTAATGTATGGCAAAAAGTTGTAAATTGTTTTTTTTTTTTTTTTTTTTCTAAAAGCAAATAAAATTTTAATTTTTTCGAAAGAAAATAAAATTAAACCGCTTCTGCTGTATATATGTGTAGGAATAAAAAAAATTTCTGAACAAAAAAGAAGAGCGATAAAATCTTGTTCTTCTTGTTTCTTTGCTGCTCTCAAAAGTAAAATAAAGTTGCCATATAAAAAATGACTGCACAAAAATCGCTGGAAATTTAAAATTTTGTTGATATAAACACAAACATATAAAAAAATCTTAACAAAGTTTATAAATATTATAAATTGTTAATTTTACTATAATAATTTTTTAATTAAACTACTAATTTTATATAAATTTTGTTAATTAAAAATAGCTTGGATGACCAAATCCTACAGACTGGCAACATTACCACTTAGAAAAGGAATTCCTTAACACAGTTGTAAAATTAAGTAGTATTTAAAGACTAAGTGTACCATATTTCTTTAACAGAAAATCGCTTAATTATTAGGATTAAGTAAATTGAAAATTTTTTTAATTAATTTAACACAAAAGTATTACAGTTATTTTATAACTAATTAAAAAAAGTGTTATTTTTTTACGTAATGAAAATCTATAGCATAAATATTCCAGATAAAACTTTTGTATATTTGAAAATCAAAAATAACGTACATTTTTTACTTAAATTTAAAATTATTCGCTTTCATTGGCCCTTTTTCCTTAAAAAATCCCCAAAATTTGTTATTAACTATAAAACCCTGTTAAAGTATTAACATTTTCAACATACTGGCAACCTTATCAACATACTGGCAACTCTTATCAGTAAACAATATTTGTTGTTGTTATGATATACAAAACAACCACTACATTGTTGTTGTTTTTACTTAAACGAAAACAACGTGCTCCGCTTTTGACAGCTAAAAAACAGCTGTTTGAATAATTTTCGTTTGGAAAGAACAAGCATTTTTTTGTTTTGTGGCGGTGGGCAGCGTTTAGTGTACATATTTTTCGTTTGTATTAACAATCTATATAAAAAAATAATGCAATTAAACTAGTTAATAATAAAATATATTAACAACAAATCACTACAAACACGTTTTGCAACAATACGCTCAAATTATTTAGTCATTAGACAAACGTCAACTGTGTTGGGCAACAGTTTTATTTTATTTGGAGAAAGCAGCACATTTCATAAAAAGAAAACTAATATTTACATAATGGAAAATTTAAAGTAAGTTTTAAAAAAAGAAATTTAATGTTAATTTTGTAAAAAAAAAAACTATTAAAAAGTGATTAGTGGGAAGAAAATGGTAAGTGTGAGAAGTTTGTGTCTACCGTGGGTAAATATATGTAGAAGATAGGGAATTTTGGTTAGTTTGTTAAAGCAAGCAAACTATTAACAGTTATAATTCCTTCTAAAAACATGCAAGGTCGTAAAGGACATTAAAGGAACTACTTATCGTCATGAGTTTAATGATAACTAATCAATCAAACCTCTTAAGTAGTTTACTTCTAAAACGTTACATTTCATAAAACTGAAGACCTCCATTTTGCTCCACAACTTGCTTAATTGTATTTCCATATTAAACAACCTTCAAAACTCTTGAATAATTGTCAATTGTGTGTTAGAATGTTAATAAATAGTATGACCTAAGTGATCTTCCCCCTGCCTGTTAAACAAAAGCATCAAGTTAACTAACAAGCAATAGCGTCATGCAACAAAAAACTCTATAAAGATAAGACACACTGTTTGTTAATAATATTCTCATAACATTTCCATAAAGAGGAAGCAAACAAGCATTTTTATGAGCACGTACAGCTTTATCATTAAAAGTCATCTAAAAACAGCAACTCAAAACGAAAACAAAATTTAGTTATTATTCCAAACAAGCAGTCATGCAGTTGATAAAGTAATTCTGCTAAATCTTGAAAAAACACTTTCATAAATTTCTTATCTTTACAGAGAAGGCATTCTGGTTGGTTGTGGCAATCCTTTGCTTGACATTTCCGCCAATGTCGATGAGGATTTTCTTAAGAAATATGGTCTCAAACCTAATGATGCTATTTTGGCCGAAGAGAAACATATGCCTTTGTATAAAGAGCTAATGGATAAGTATAAGGCTGAATTTATTGCTGGTGGTTCAGTGCAAAATTCTTTACGTGTCTGCCAATGGCTGTTGCAAAAACCTAAAGTTGCTACCTTCTTTGGTTGTGTGGGTAATGATGAGTATGCCAAGATTTTGGAAGAAAAAGCCACCAATGAGGGTTTAAATGTTAAATATCAATATACCGAAGAGGCTCCCACCGGCACCTGTGGTGTTTTAATCACAGACGCTCATCGTTCGTTGTGTGCCAATTTGGCAGCCGCCAATCATTTCACCATTGAACATTTGCAAAAGCCTGAGAATAAGAAGCTATTAGATAATGCGGAATATTATTATATATCGGTGAGTTTGAACAGAACATCAGTTTTAAAATTTTATTATATTTTAACTTTTCTTTATCTATCCTAAAGGGTTTCTTCCTTACCGTCAGCCCGCCTAGTATTATGGAAGTGGCCCATCATGCCCACAAACATAATCGCATGTTCATGATGAACTTGAGCGCTCCCTTCCTGTCGCAATTCTTCAAAGAACCCATGATGGCTGCCATGCCCTATGTCGATATACTCTTCGGCAATGAACAAGAAGTTGAAACCTTTGCCAATGAACATGGTTGGGAAACCAAAGACATTAAAGAAATCGGTCATAAACTAGTCGCTCTACCCAAAGAGAATACACAACGTGAACGTATAGTCATTATAACTCAAGGACATTTACCCGTTTTACTCTTCCGTAATGGTAAAATCGAAGAATTCCCTGTACAAGAATTGTCACGCGAACAAATGGTCGATACGAATGGTGCTGGTGATGCCTTTGTCGGTGGCTTTTTGTCACAATATGTACAAAAGAAACCATTTGATGTGTGCATACGTTGTGGTATTTGGGCTGCTACACAAATCATACAACGTAGTGGTTGTACTTTTGAGGGTAAACCTTCATTTGAGGAATAAATTTTAGTACAAATTGAAAAAAACAGAATTTAACAAAAAAAAGGCCTTTTTTTAACTTAACATCTATCTAATTTGGTTTCGATCTATATATTTGGGGTTGTAATCTATTGTTTTTAAGCTAACTTTTAGACTACACTATTTTTTCGAAATTAACTTAAGCACTTTTTGCAAAACAACAACAGCACTAACTTTCTTAGAGTAGACTCTCCCAGACTTCTTTTTTATCTTTTACTTTAATATCCTTTTGTTTTTTAAAATATTTGATATATTTTTTTAAACAAATTTCTGTGTGTTTAAACCTTATTATATTTTACACATATTGTGTAAAATTGTTAATTTGTGTAATAAATTTTTATAAAGTTTATTGTAAAACAAACAAAAAAAAAAAAAAAAAACAGAACTAATTAAATCTATAGCAATATTTTGTAAATTTTAGCCGTTGAAATATAAAATAATCATGTGTTTACATTAAATTGTATTTAATAAATAAAAAAAGATATAATGATTTACAAAGAAAATATTGAGTTTTATTTATTTTAAATCGATTATTTGAAAATTCTGAAATTAAATTTAAATTTTGAATCAAAAATGTTCAATTTCGTAGAAAGAAATATCAATTTCTTTTAACATTTTCAAATTCTTATAGAAAGTTTCACATTCGAATAGAAATTTTTCAATTTCGAAAAAAAATTTGAAGAAAAGTTTCAATTTTCAAATAGAAAATTTCAGTTACGCATAAAAATTTTCAAGTTCGAATAGATATTTTGTATTTCGAATAGAAAGTTTTAAATTCTAATAGAAATTGTCCATTTCTTATAAATAATTTTCAAATTCGAATAAAAATTTTCACTTTCGAATACATATAAATTTTCACTTCGAATAGAAATTGTCAGTTTAGTATAGAAATTTTCAAATTTGAATAGAAATTTTCAATTTTGAATAAAAATTTGCAATTTTGAATAAATATTATCAATTTTAAATAAAAACGTTCAATTTCGAATTAGAATAGAAATTTTTAATTTCGAATAAAAATTTACAATCTTGCATAAAAATTTTCAATTAAGAAAATAAATTTTTAATTTCGAATACAAGTTTTCAATTGCCAACAAAAAAAATTTCAATTTCGAATAGATGTGTTCAATTTAGTATAAAATTTTGAAATTTAGTATAAAAATTTTCAAATTCGAATAGAAATTTTGAACAGAAATTTTCAATTTTGAATAAATATTATCAATTTTAAATAAAAACGTTAAATTTCGAATAAAAATTTACAATCTTGCTTAAAAATTTTCAATTACGAAAATAAATTTTCAATTTCGAATACAAATTTTCAATTGCCAACAAAAAAAAATTTCAATTTCGAATAGAAATGTTCAATTTCATATAAAACTTTAGAAATTCGAAGAGAAATTTTGATTTTCCAATATAAATTTTTCAATTTCGAATAGAAAATTTCTCTTTCAAATAAAATTTTCAATTTTGAATAGAAATTTTCAATTCCATATAAAAATTTATAAATTCGGATTGAATTTTTTCATTTTCGAATCAGAATTTTTAATTTGGAAAAAAACTGTCAATTTCGAATAGTATTTTACAATTTCGATTTTTAATAAAAATTTTAAATTTCGACTTGAAATTTTCAATTTTGTATAGAAATTTTCAATTTAAATAAAATGTTCAATATCAAATAGAAATTTTAAATATTCAATATAAATTTTTATGTTCGAATATTGAGTTTCGAATAGAAATGTAAAATTTCGTACAGAAAGTTTGAATATTGAGTTTAGAATAGAAACACAAAAATGTTAAATTAAATTTCAATCATTAACTTCAAATTCAAATAGAAATTTTTCAATTTCGAATAAAAAATTTCAAAATTCTGAATATAAATTTTCAATTTTGAATAGAAATGTTAAATTTCTTAAATTTTGTTTAAAATTTTGAACCCAAATATAAAATTTTAAACCAAAACAATATTTAATTTGGACATAAATTTTGAAAACTTTTTCAAAAATGTTGAAATTTAAAACAAAAATATTAAATTTTGAACAGAAATTGGACAAAGCTTCGTAAAATATTTCAAATTTTAAACTACAAATTAAATTTTGAATAAATATTTAAAATTTTGAATAAAACTTTAAAATTTTGAACAAAAATTTTAAATTTTAACAAAACTTTAAATTTTAAATAAAAAGGTCTACTAAAATATTAAAGTTTAAACTTAAATATTTAATTTTTCAGCAAAATTTTCAATTTTGTAAAAAAAAATTCCATTTTCTATAAAATATTACAATATTTTAATTCAAATTTTAAACTAAAAAATTTAACTAAAAGTTTCGAAACATTTAAAAAAAAAAGTTTTGAACCGAAATAATCTATTTTAAACTGAAATTTTTAATTTATTATACATTTTATGATTTTTTTTTTTAACAAAAAATCTTAATTATTCAGCTAAATTTTATATCAATATGTATTTTAAAATTTCTTTTATTTTAGAAGTAATTATTAATTTCAAACTGTATACATTAAGTTAACGAATTTTAACAACCAGTTTTTCCACTAGCGGCACGTTTTACTACATTTTGTAACTTTATTATGCAACCCTGTACTTTATTCTACATTATTGAAGGAACGAGGATAAAACAAAAATAAAAAATAAATAAACAAAATATCTTTGTTTTTACGTTATTGATCATTTTCTTAATGCAAAATTTTTTAGAAACTGATTTTCTGCAAGATGTTTTATATGGAGGATAGGGCAAATATAGGCCGATCCTCGTAAAACTTGGAGAAAGGATTTGTTTTTAATTTTTAAGAATTTTTTATCCATCCCTGCATAATTTCTCACACAACTTTTGTGCTTGCTCTGTTTAGTTATAAACAATATATTTGCTACCAAAATCCCACTTTCTGATCTCTCAGATTCCGTTTTTATTTAAAATCGTTGAAAATTTAAAAACTAAACGTAGTTAAATGAAAACTTAGCCGGCTTACAGTCGATTTTAAGCCGCCGCCGACATATTTAGTGTCAGTCTCCGCCACCGTTAGTTAATATTTGTCGGCGCAGGACTCTGATAAAACAACAAAGTAAACTTTGCATAAATGCGTGTGAAAAATTTTCGCGCCGTATAAAATTTTATTTTTACACATATTCTTTTCATTTAAATTGCTATTAATTAACTTAAAAAGTTAACTTAACCAATAAACAAAGTGCAAATTATAGTTTAGTTAAAAAAATTTAAGGAAATAAAAGAAAATATATGTTTTTATAGCAGTGAGTGTGTTTGGAAAAGAGATTGTGTGTGAAAATTAGCTAGAACAGAAGACCAAGAAGAAGCAGCAGCGGCGTAGCGTTGGTGTAACGAGTGCGAAAAAAGAATAGAAGAAAAAAAAATATACCAAGAAAATAAATATGAAAAAAATGCCACCGCAAAAGAAACGTGAAAAAGAAACAAAAGATGCTGTGGCATCTGCTGCTGCCCTAAATGGTAACAACAACAACAATAATAACAATAGCAATCATAATAACAATTCCACATTAGTGGACAATAAACAACAACAACAGCAAAATGCAATAAATGGTAATAGTGCTGAAGCAATGACAGGCATTGGCACGAATACAGTGGCTACGGCGGCATCAGCAGCAGCGGAACAAACTAAACTTAATAGCCACCAGCAAGAGCAGGAACTCTTTTTACAGGCATTTGAAAGTAGGTTTTCTGTTTTTCACCAATATTTTTCACAATTTATATAATTTTTTCCATTTCCTTTAGAACCCACACAAATTTATCGTTTTTTGCGTAATCGCCACGGTACTAGTCCGATTTTCTTGCAACGTACTCTTAGCTATATGAAGGAACGCATGTCTCGTACTCATCGCAAGCGTAACAATTTCAAAATCAACACCATGCTGGATGTTTTAACACAAAAAAGTCAAACATTATCAAATAATTATTTGAATATCATTTACAATGGTTTGTTTGAGAAAGCGGCCAGTGGGGAACATGCCTGGCAGGCTGGTGATAAGGTTACAGTGGAATCAACTTTGTATAAAATAACCAAAAGTAAACGTAAAGACAGTACCTCAGATTTTCAAGAAATTTTGGTAAGTTTTTAGGAATTTTTTAAACATAAAAGAAGATTTTCTAATTTTTTCTGTAAACAGACTTACAGTTCTAGTGTTATTTATAATCCTGTTGATACCATGCAACAATTTACTGCCATTTCCATACCTGCTCAATCTATACATCCACTCGGTGATCAACACACCATCTATAAACTATTGTTTCGCATTAAAGTTAAGCCCGCCGGACAGGATGAAGTCATTGCTAATGGTGGCCATGAGGGTAACTTAAATATTAAGTTATTCCTAAAATAACCTACTTAATAATGTTTCCTACACTTCCAGACACTCCCACCAAACGCTCTAAACTAGCCACTAAGCTGTATGGCTGTGAATTAATCGTTTACGAAAAGAATAGCGGCTGTATACCCGAGGGTGATTATGAGGCCGCTTTACAAGAGCTCAATTCTTCAAGTATTAAATCATTTTCACCAAAGAAACGCAGCTGGGAAACTTTACCCGATAATTACATTCCAATAACCATGAAATTTGATGTCTTCAGTCAATATCCCACTTTAAAGTTTCGTTTAACCTGGTCGGCCAATGAGTTGCCCAAGGAAATCTCTTTAACAGAAATGGATACCTATTGTACATTTAACGATTTAACCCATGGTATTGACTGTGAGAATACCAATACCACCAACAACAATGATCAAATAAATCACAATAATAATTGCCTGAAAACAGCAACAAATATGTCGACTTCCTCTACAGCAACAACCAAAAATAATGGCAAATCTAACAATAACAATACAACCACCATATCTAAACCCTTAGCCAAAACTGAGAAAATACAAATTGTTTATAATTTTTTGTACAGCAACAATACACGTCAACAGACCGAATACACCCAAGAGGTCATTTGCCCCTGGTGCGGTTTAGACTGTATGCGTTTGTATTCATTGTTAAAACATTTGAAATTATGTCATGCACGATTTAATTTTACTTATCAGCCGGCTGCTCAAAATGGTGCTAGAATTGATGTTACCATAAACGATTCATATGATGGTTCATATGCTGGTTCACCGTATGATTTGGCCGGACCATCGGGTTGTTCGTTTGCACGTACGTGTGGTCCCGTACGTCGTACTAGCGTTACAAATTTATTGGTTTGTCGTCCGCGACGACAGAAGACATGTTTGGATGAGTTTTTGGTTTTGGATGAGGATGATTTGAGTAATCAGAGACCCTATATAACGGGTCATAATAGGTGAGTAGAAATTTTAAGTATTCTTTAATAATAATCTATAATTTTCTAAAGAAAATTTAATAAGGCGAATGGATTTCTATAGAAAATTAAGGCGTAAGCATTTCTGTAGAAAGTTCTTTACGGCGAATTTATTAAATATAAATTCTTTAAGGCTATATAATTTCTCTTCTAAATTGATTAAGGCGAATATATATTTCTATTAAAAATTAATTCATTTCTGCAAAAATTAAATGAGGCGAATTCATTTCCATATAAAATTCATCAAAACGAATTCATTTCTATGAAAAATTCTATAAGGCGAATTCATTTCTGCGAAAGTTCTATAAGGCGAATTCATTTCTATGGAAAATTCAATAAGTCGAAATCATTTCTATAGAAAATAAATAAAAAAAGGCGAATTCATTTCTATGGAAAATTTATTAAGTCGAATCCATTTCTATGGAAAATTCAATAAAGAATATACACATTTATGAAAAATTCAATAAGGCGAATTCATTTCAGATATATTCTATAAGGCGAATTAACTTTCTTGGAAAATTCAATACGGCGAATTCATTTGAATAGAAATTCTATTGTACGAATTCGTTTTTATAGAAAATTCACTACGGCGAATTCATTTCTATAGAAAATTCCTTAAGGCAAATTCGTTTCTATAAAAATTTTATAGGGCGAATTCATTTTTATAGAAAATTCTATAAAGCGAATTCATTTCTGTGGAAAATTCAACAAGGCGAATTAATTTCTACAATAATAATATAAGGCGAATATATTTCTATGCAATATTCATTAAGGCGAATTAATTTCTATATAAAATTCATTAAGGCGAATTAATTTTTATATAAAATTTCAAAAGGCGAATTCATTTTTATACATTTCCTTAGAAATTTTATTACGGCGAATTCATTTCTTTAGAAAAATTTTTCATTCTGTTCTGGTTGTTCTAGTTCTGTTATACTTCTAGTTTAATCCTAAAAATGTTTTTATCTTTCCCCGCTTTCCAGACTTTATCATCACACCGAAACCTGTCTGCCAGTCCATCCCAAAGAACTCGATATCGATTCAGAAGGTGAAAGTGATCCCTTGTGGTTGCGTCAAAAGACCATACAAATGATTGATGAATTCACCGATGTCAATGAGGGCGAAAAAGAACTAATGAAACTATGGAATCTACATGTCATGAAACATGGCTATGTGGGTGATTGTCAATTGCCTTTGGCCTGTGAAATGTTTCTTGATGCAAATGGCCATGAGATAATACGTAAAAATATCTATCGTAATTTTATTTTACACATGTGTTCCCTCTTCGATTATGGTCTAGTATCCCCAGAAACTTTATATAAAACTGTACAAAAACTACAGGGCATTTTAAGTAAATATCGTGATGGACAAGAAATGATGTCTAAACAACGTGAGGCCCAATTAAAATATTGGCTAGAGGTGGGTATACACAAACAAGATGAGCAAAAACTCAAATCACCACAAAAACCTGTAGCGCCAACAATAACAAATGCTAATAATGCCGTGGCAGAAAGTAAAGGTGATAAAGCCAACGATGCTAAAAACTCTATGCAACCGCCTAGCAAACGTTCTTCTAGTGCCGTTAAACGTTCTAGTGTCAATGCCAATGGCGGCAGTGTAAATGGTGCTGCTGGAGAAAAACTAAGTAATGGTAAAAGTGTGGCACGCAAGTCAGCTACTCAGGAGGATGATGCCAAAGATAAATCCAATAGTCTAAAGAGAACGGCCAATGGTGATAGAAAATCAGAAGCCAAAGCTAAAAGTGAGGCAGACAACAAAACTCAAGCAGCTAAAAGAAGACTTTCTACAAGGGGTAAGTTCAAACTTTTCAATAATTACTTTAATTTTTATGTTTAATTACAACAAAAACAAAAGTTTATCTCTAAACACAAACTGCGTACCACAATCATGTCTTACATGTAATCATTTAATCACAATTTGTATAAAAAAATAGGTTAATTTAATTGGTTTTGGCAAAAAAAAAAATCTTCTTCGACGTCTTCTTCGTTGTTTTCATTTTTACCATCCATCAACATCTTTAAGCTACAAGAAATCATCATTATCTCCTCCTACCCAGTTCAACTTCAATCATGTTTCAATTTCAAAAAAAAAAAAAAATAAGTAACAAAATTCTAAATTCATTTCAATCAAAATTAAAACTATCAATCAACCACATTTGGCTTATTTTTACCATAAATTCTAATAATTTGGTGTTTTTTTTTTCAAATACTTTTTGTTCTCTATTCTATTGTTTTATCTCTATAAACGTTATTTTTCCAATTTAAAATCTACTTGCTGCCGCAGATGATAATAGTGTTGATGTTGATGGTGCTGCCAATGATGATAAAAAACAAAAGAAAAGTGTTTTTAAAATACACGAACATCATCATCACTTCGATGAGGTTGTGGTGGTGGCAAAACAAATGCCTCCTGAGGAGTTTAGTAATAACAATAATAATGATAATAATACAAATAATTGTTCTAGTACTAGTAGTTCTTCATCTATTATTTTACAGTGATTATTATTTTATTATTGTGTGAGTTTTATTATTTTAGCTCTTAAGTTGAGGTTATAAATTATTAACAAATTTGAAAGCATAGTTGTGTAAGGGAAACAGTGTTGAAAATTGTGAAGAATTTGAGATTTTGCTAAAGCGTATGGATTTTTATAGAAAATTCTTTAATGCGTAATAATTTTTAAGGAAAAATGAATAAGGCGAATTCATTTCTATGGAAAATTCTATAAGGCGAATTCATTTCTATGGAAAATTCTATAAGGCGAATTCATTTCTTTGAAAAATTGAATAAAGCGAATTAATTGTTTGTAAAAAATTCATAAGGCGAATTCATTTCTGTATAAATGTCATAAGGCGAATTAATTTCTATACAAAATTCAATAAGGCGAATTCATTTCTATGGAAAACTTTGTAAGGCGAATTCATTTTAGCCAAAATTTTATAAGGCGAATTAATTTTATAGAAAATTTAATAAGGCGAATTCATTTCTATGGAAAACTTTGAAGGCGAATTCATTTTAGCCAAAATTTTATAAGGCGAATTAATTTCTATAGAAAATTTACTAAGGCGAATTCATTTTTATGGAAAATATACAAACTAAAATTCACTTCTTCAATGAGACAAATTCATTTCCATTGAAAATACACACAAAAAATAGAAAATTCACTAAGACGAATTAATTTCTATGAAAAATTCACTGAGGCAAATTGATTTCTATGATAAATTACATATGGCAAATTCATTTCTATCGGAAATTTAATAAGGCGAATTACTTTCTATGGAAAACTCATTTTTATTGAATATTTACATAATAAATATAAAATTCACTACGACGAATTAATTTTTGTAAGGCGAATTTATTTCTAGGGAAAATTTAACAAGGCGAATTCATATTTGCAAAAATTTTATAATTCGAATTAATTTCTATGGAATATTAACCAAGGCGAATTCATTAATACAAACAAAATCAATAAGGCGAATACATTTCTGCAAAAATTTTATAAAGCGAATTAATTTCTATGGAATATTAGCTAAGGCGAATTCATTAATACAAAAAAAAATCAATAAGGCGAATACATTTCTGGAAAAATTTTATAAGGCGAATTCATTTCTGTGAAAAATTTAACTAAGCGAATTCATTTTTGCAAAAATTCTATAATTCGAATTAATTTCTATGGAAAATTTGATAAGGCGAATTCATTTCTATTGATATTTCACCAAGGCGAAGTCATTTCTATGGAAAATGCGAATAAAGGCGAATTTATTTATGTAAAAATCAATAAGGCGAATTCGAATTTAATAAGGCGAATTCATTTCTATGGATAATTCATTTAAACAAATTCATGTCTGCGAGAATTCTATAAAGCGAATTCATTTCCGTAAGAATTCAATAAGGTAAATTATATTTCTATATAAAATTCAATAAGGCGAATTTATTTCTGCAAAAATTCTATAAGGCGAATTCATTTCTATAGAAAATTTAATAAGGCTAATTCGTTTCTATAAGAATTCGATAAGGCGATTTCATTTCTATAGAAAACTCACTAAGGCGAATTCATTTCTAAGAAAAATTCAAACAAACAGAAGATTCACTAAGGAGAATTCGTTTCTATTGAAAATTCAGGTTCGCAGTACCGTATCTGATATTAATATAAACAGCTTTTTAAACAAAATTTTGAAAAAGTTTTTTGAAAACTTTTGAAAAATTTATGTTTTTAATTTCTCGGCTCGTAGGACCATTTTTTAAAAATGTTTAAATATCAATGTTTGAAAATAGTTAAAATACTTGTTACTTTTTTTTTTTTTTGGAAAATATTAGAAAGAAAAAGGTTATTATTTATCGGCTCGTAGGACCATTTTTTAAAAAAAATATTTAAAAACCAATATTTTGCAAAAGTTTTAAAAAGTTTCGTAAAATTTATTTTGTTTTATTGAATTCTAGACTAATTTTCAACACTGTTTCTTTACATTTTGCTAAAGTTTTTGAAAAAAATTTAATAAAAAAATTTTACAAAATTTTATAAAAAAAACAATTGACTAATTTAAGTTAAAGCATTTGTTAAAATTAATAATTTTAAGTAAAAATAGCAAGAAAAAAACTATAAAACTATAATTTCCTCCCCCCTTCTACTCCTTTAAAACTAAAACGTTTACCCTAAACGCCCTGACTCAACACAGATATACAACAACCTGCCTCGAAACGTCAGCGTAATGATAGCAATAACACTGCCCATAATAATAGCAATGCTAACAGCAACAACAATAATAACAATAACACAAACAATTCCCGTAATATGTTAAATGCCAAACAACAGGATTCAAGCACAAATGCAAACGTTTTAACTGGAAAACGTGTAGCCACTAGACGTCAATCTATAGCTGGTCTTCCTTTAGATAACAACAATCAGCATAATAATACAAAATTGGTAACGGGTAAAGCATCAACCGGCTCCACCACTCATACGTTGCGTACACGTCTATCGGTGCCTCTTAGCAATAAAGCGGAAAAACGTTGATACTCCGTTTGTCTACACAACTCTCTCAGGCTTTTTATAGGTACTTGAGGTTTGATTTTTTTTTTTTATTCTTTTAATTTTTCACCTAAACGATTTTATATATCTTATAAATATTATAGTAATAATAGAAATTCTCTATAATGCTGTGACTATTATTTGTTGAGTTTTTTTTTCATGTTTTTATCTTTTTTTCTCTTTTTATGTCTTTGATTTTGATTTTTTTTAAATTTGTTAACAATTAATATTTTTCCAAATTTGTTTTAAGTTTTTCTTCTTAACCTTAAAAATTACATAAGATAAAACTACTTTAGAAATTTTTTTAACTTCTAACCTTACACACTTCGTTTTCGCTTCATTTTATGTTGAAGTCAGTAAAAAAATCCTTTAAGTTTTCTTTTTTTTTTTATAATTATAATTATTTGCTTCAACTGCAATAAGTTTTTCCTTTTTTTTTAACAATTGTTTAATTCATCCGTAATTATTAAATCTCATTTTTTTTTTAAATTTCTCTTTAAAGTTTACTTTATTATTATTAGTTTTTATTAAACAAAAATTTGTTGTTTTTAAATGAATTTTATATAAAATGATCCCTTTAAAAATAAACCGCCCCCAAAAGAACATAATTAGCAGTTTTTATACTTCTTAAAAGAAAAAAAATTGCAAAAAAAACAAACAATTAAAAAAAAAAAACGTATCTTGTAATTTAAGTAAATCACTTAAATATTTTTGTATAATTAAAATAACATTTAAAAATGAATAAACAATATATATATATAATAACTATAATATAACCTTAATTATATATCTATACAACAACCACAAAAAAAAAATACTTGAATTAAATAACAAACAACAAAAGAAATATATAAATAATTCAGTGTTTCCAAAAACAAAAAATATTTCCAAAAATGTGTTTCATTATATGAAGCAATAACAAAAAAAATGTTCTCAATAACTTTTAAAAAGAATGATCTGAACTTTAGACTTTAGGGTTCGAAGGACCAAATGGTTTTAAAGGAAATAACAGACGGATTAGGTTCACTAACTCGAATACTCTTCATATACTCTCATACTCATCTAAAAAGGCCTCTTCAACACCAAATATTAAAGTAATTCATTAGTTCGAAGGACCAAATGTTCAAAATTTTTCATATATATAACGGGCTGATTTCCACCACCTACTTAAAGACTTAAAGTTCACCTGTACTCATCAAAAAAATATAGCAGTAATGGTCGATAGGAAAAGGCAAAATTATTAAGCAACTTGTTAAAACAAACTAAAGGATCGAAGAACCAAATATTTCAATCAAATTGCAGGACTAAACACGACAATAAACTCAAAGACATTTAATGTTCGCCCATCCTCATCTAAGGAGACCTGTTCAAGAACTCAAAATAGGAGTGAAGATCCTATAAAGATCCAAGAATGAAACTGTAGGTTCGAAGGACCATATTTTTAAATTAACTGCTGAACAGATAAAGACTACGAAACTTCCTGTTTCCAAACCAAATGCGAGTGATGAGCGAGGCTGCAAACCAAAGTCATTAAGCAAACTGTGTTTTCAAAGAACCAAATGTTTTATTCTATGTGCTGGACTGATCACAACCACAGACGCGAAGTCTATAAATGTTCCTTCATACACGATCACGAACACAATCTTGAAACTCTTAATAATCCAACATCCTCATAAATCCAAGCATTTTCAAGATCAAATAGAAGTGATGATCGATAAGGAATGCCTATATATACTATAGGTTCGAAATGTTTGAGCCTAAATACTGGAGTGTACCCACCACAAACCCGAAGACTCTTACTCATACTCAAAAAAATCCTCTTCAAGACCAAATGGATGCAGGAAGCCGATGTTGTTAAGCAACTTGTTAAAGCATACTGTACGATCGCACTAACTCAAAGACTCTCGTCGTTCGTCCTTCCTCTAAGGAGTATGGATGTCTAAGAAGAACTTAATAAGAAAACATCTACCGAAAGTTCCTTAAAGCGACAATCACCGACAGACGCGCAGAGATGTGAGAAAAAGCGCTTGATAGGGTCTTACGCAATTCAAAGAGTAAAGTCAGAGATTCCGGAAGACCTAGGATAAGCGAACTCCGAACATAGGTTTAGTTCTAGTTCAGTTGTAGTTCGTTTCCAGATCAATTCTTGTTCTGTTCCAGTTCTAGTAGAGTTCTAGTTCAGTTCTATTTCACTTCTAGTTGTGTTCTATTTCACTTCTAGTTCTGTTCTACTTCAGTTCTAGTTCAGTTCTAGTGCAGTTCTAGTGCAGTTCTAGTTCAGTTCTTGTTCAGTTCTTGTTCAGTTCTAGTTCAGTTCTAGTTCAGTTCTAGTTCAGTTATGTTCTAGTTCAGTTCTAGTTCAGTTCTAGTTCAGTTCTAGTTCAGTTCTATTTCAGTTCTAGTTCAGTTTTAGTTCAGTTTTAGTTCAATTCTAGTTCAATTCTAGTTCAGTTCTAGTTCAGTTCTAGTTCAGTTCTAGTTCAGTTCTAGTTCAGTTCTAGTTTAGTTCTATTTCAGTTCTAGTTCAGTTCTAGTTCAGTTCTACTTCAGTTCTAGTTCAGTTCTACTTCAGTTCTAGTTCAGTTCTAGTTCAGTTCTAATTCAGTTCTAGTTCAGTTCTAATTGTGTTCAAGTTCTGTTCTAGTTCTGTTCTAGTTCTGTTCTAGTTCTGTTATAGTTCTGTTCTAGTTCTGTTCTAGTTCTGTTCTAGTTCTGTTCTAGTTCTGTTCTAGTTCTGTTCTAGTTCTGTTCTAGTTCTGTTCTAGTTCTGTTCTAGTTCTGTTCTAGTTCTGTTCTAGTTCTGTTCTAGTTCTGTTCTAGTTCTGTTCTAGTTCTGTTCTAGTTCTAGTTCTGTTCTAGTTCTGTTCTAGTTCTGTTCTAGTTCTGTTCTAGTTCTGGTCTAGTTCTGTTCTAGTTCTGTTCTTGTTCTGTTCTAGTTCAGTTCTAATTCAGTTCTTGTTCTAGTTCGGTTCTAGTTTAGTTTCTGGTGGAGTGATTCTTCAAAGAAAAGTAAACTAAGTTTTTTTCACACAAATTCTGTGATTCTTAATTTTGCATTTAATATTCAAGCTAAATTCCAATACATATTTATAAAGGATTCACAGTAATCTCATGAATTTGTACATGAGGAGGGGTGGCCAAAGCATACATGACACATTCCGAAATATCCTCAGATTTAAGTATTGAATTAGCAGCATTTTTCCATTCATCGGGTACGATTTCGGTATCAGTCATACCGGGGCTAACGCTCTACAATAATAATGAAAAACTAGTTTAAAACTTGCCATCCATTGAAATCCTCGTCAAAAACTTACCGTTATTTTAACTTTTGTACCCAAACCCTTAAATTCCTGACGATAAATTTCCGCTATAGCAGTCACAGCATATTTACTGGGTGGATAGATGTTAAATACGGGCAAATCATGCACAGACGGTGGTATATTGTGACCCAAAGTACTATTAATCAAAACAACATGACCATCAATATCACGTTCTTTCATCGATTTAAAAGCCCGTTGAGTGCAATAAACCACACCCATAACATTGACTTGCAAGATCGATTGTATTTCCTCAACATCCATGGTGGTTAATTGACCCTCAACAAAACGCCCAGCATTATTGATAAGTATATCTATACCACCCAAATTGGCTTCAATCCAATCGAATGTTTCATTAACCATTCTCGGCGATGAGACATCACATTTGAGAGCATGCAAACGTGCTTGCTGATCCTCTGGCAATTCTATGGCATATTCTTCGATTAGATATTTTCGGCGTGCTAAAGCAACAACTACTAAACCCGATGCCAAAAGATCTTTAACTATAGCTGTTCCTATACCGGAACTGGCTCCGGTAACAACAGCAATGCGATTATGCCAGCGTTCCATGATGTTTTTACTTTCGCTCTAGGTTTTAAACTGAGCGGATTATTTGGTAAATTGAATACTTATCTTTTTTTTTTTTTTTTTTTTTTTGAAGAAAAATAGCAAACACTTTTAAATACTCTGACAATTATAATGACGTTGATAAATACATGCAATGATATCAGCACCACACATTTATTTGATTAAATACAAGACCAAATTGATATATAATTAGGGTGTATGAACGATTTATTAACAGGGTGTTGAAAAAAGAGATTGTCTTGAATCAGTGTATTAAACTGTAGATTTCAAAATTCATCTATAGTCAAGATTCTAGACTGATCAATAGTCAAGACTGATGACTGAACTATAGTCAAGACTATAGACTTATATATAGTCAAGACTATAAACTTGATCTATATTCAATGATATAGACTGATCTATAGTCAAGACTACAGACTGATCTATAAACAAGACTATATACTGATCTATAGTCAAGACTATAGACTGATCTATAGCCATGACTATAGACTGATCTATAGTCAAGACTATAGACTGATCTATAAACAAGACTATATACTGATCTATAATCAAGACTATAGACTGATCTATAGTCAAGACTATAGACATGACTATAGACTGATCTATAGTCAAGACTATAGACTGATCTATAAACAAGACTATATACTGATCTATAGTCAAAACTATAGACTGATCTATAGTCAAGACTATAGACTGATCTATAGTCAATACTATAGACTGATCTATAGTCAAGACTATACACAGATCTATGGTCAAGACTAAAGACTGATCTATAGTCAAGACTATAGACTGATCTATAGTCAAGATATATATGTATATAGTCTAGACTATAGACTCTTATATAGTCAAGATTATAGACTGATCTATTGTCAAGACTATAGACTGATCTATAGTCAAAACTATAGACTGATATATAGTCAAGACTATAGACTGATCTATAGTCAAGACTATAGACTGATCTATAGTAAAGACTATAGACTGATCTATAGTCAAGACTATAGACTGATCTATAGTCAAGACTATAGACTGATCTATAGTCAAGACTATAGACTGATCTATAGTCAAGACTATAGACTGATCTATAGTCAAGATTATAGACTGATCTATAGTCAAGACTATAGACTGATCTATAGACAAGACTATAGACTGATCTATAGTCAAGACTATAGACTGATCTATAGTCAATACTATAGACTGATCTATAGTCAAGACTATACACTGATCTATGGTCAAGACTATAGACTGATCTATAGTCAAGACTATAGACTGATCTATAGTCAAGACTATAGACTGATCTATAGTCAACACTATAGACTGATCTATAGTCAAGACTATAGACTGATCTATAGTCAAGACTATAGACTGATCTATAGTCAAGACTATAGACTGATCTATAGGCAAGACTATAGACTGATCTATAGTCAAGACTATAGACTGATCTATAGTCAAGACTATAGACTGATCTATAGTCAAGACTATAGACTGATCTATAGTCAAGACTATAGACTGATCTATAGTCAAGACTATAGACTGATCTATAGTCAAGACTATAGACTGATCTATATTCAAGACTATAGACTGATCTATAGTCAAGACTATAGACTGATCTATAGTCAAGACTATAGACTGATCTATAGTAAAGACTATAGACTGATCTATAGTCAAGACTATAGACTGATCTATAGTCAAGACTATAGACTGATCTATAGTCAAGACTATAGACTGATCTATAGTCAAGACTATAGACTGATCTATAGTCAAGATTATAGACTGATCTATAGTCAAGACTATAGACTGATCTATAGACAAGACTATAGACTGATCTATAGTCAAGACTATAGACTGATCTATAGACAAGACTATAGACTGATCTATAGTCAAGACTATACACTGATCTATGGTCAAGACTATAGACTGATCTATAGTCAAGACTATAGACTGATCTATAGTCAATATATATATGTATATAGTCTAGACTATAGACTCTTATATAGTCAAGATGATAGACTGATCTATTGTCAAGACTATAGACTGATCTATAGTCAAAACTATAGACTGATATATAGTCAAGGCTATAGACTGATCTATAGTTAAGACTATAGATTGATCTATAGACAAGACTATAGACTGATCTATGGATCATTCCATTGTTTTGACTGGATCAGTCTATAGTTCAGTTCCAGCTCAGTTCAAGTACCGTCCTAGTTAATTTCTAGTTTAGTTCTAGTTCAGTTCTAGTTCATATCAAGTTCAGTTTTAATTTAGTTCTATCTCAGTTCTAGTTCAGCTCTATTTCAGTTCTATTTGGGTTCCACTTCAGTTCTAGTTAGGTTACACTACAGTTCCAGTTTAGTTCTTGTTCAGTTCTAATTCACTTCTAGTTCAGTTCCAGTTTATTCTAGTTCATTCTGGTTCAGTTCTAGTTCAGTTCCAATTCAGTTCCAATTCAGTTCTAGTTCAGATCTAGTATAGTTCTAGTTCAGTTCTAGTTCAGTTCTAGTTCAGTTCTAGTTCAGTTCTAGTTCAGTTCTAGTTCAGTTCTAGTTCAGTTCTAGTTCAGTTTTAGTTCAGTTTTAGTTCAGTTCTAGTTCAGTTCTAGTTCAGCTCTATTACAGTTATAGTTGGGTTTCACTTCAGTTCTAGTTAGGTTCCACTACAGTTCCAGTTTAGTTCTAGTTCAGCTCTCGTTCAGTTCCACTTCAGTTCTAGTTTAGTTCAAGTTCAGTTCTAGTTCCAGTTCGATTCTGATTCAGACATTATTTGATGGAAACTCCTCTTTAAAGAAAACCACTTATTTATGTTTATATTGTTGTACAAAAATCCACTTAACTAACAGTTTATTTATCTAATACATTATTACTGTTAAAGGCAGTTTGTTAATAAGACAGACGACACAAATTAAGCACAAAATGTTAAATAAATTTTTAATAATACTATAATATACAAACTATTTAAAAAAACATATTAAAGTACTTATAATCATTTGCATAAAAAATAATTTAAAAGGATAATTTTAATTGAGTAACAATTCCTTTATGTAATCAAATCATTTGTTTAGTTAATTGTAGCAATTACTTGTTTTTTTTTAATTATCTAATATTTTTTTACTATAATTATCATTATTGTTAAAATCCAAAGTAATTGAATTACTTTTTTACGTAATTGCATTCAAAAATATCCTCTGTTCTGTTTCTAGAGCTTAATCTAAATAATAATTGCACATTAAGTATAAAGTTTAACACTTTTCCTGGGCCGCTACTATAACTACATTATTTTTACTATTTAATAATTTAGAATCCTCTTCTATATGACCATTGACTTCGGCTTCAATATCTCTATTGATTTCCGAATTATTTTCTTTTTTTGACGCACTTAAATCCTTTAATTCCACCGGTTCAGTGCTCTCAAATGTGGGAGGAATTAAACGTTTTCTGAAAAGATATTTTCGGAATTAAAATAATGTTTATGTTTCTTATATCTATGAGGAGTACTTACTTTTCAATCAACAACCATATCATGGAAAATAACATCATTATAGCTGTTATGCCAAAGGTCCAATAAGTACCCAATCGTGTATAAATAGAACCCACAAATACTGGACCAAAAACTCTGGATAGACAACCCGAGCCAGTCATTAAACCCATCCAAACTCCCTGAGGTCTTGGACCCAAAACTTTGGAAAATATTGTCTGTATAAGAGTTACACCAATAGGATAACCTATTGAGGTAAAACCATAACCTATAATAAACTGTGTAAGAGTGAGCGCTGGAGTTGTGGCACACCATTCTTGAGTTTTAGGGCAGCCCAAGAATATTTCATTGTCCGGCGATAGATCTATCGTAGAGTTGCCCGTTAAAGGTATGGTTACATTGTAGACTTCAGCAATTTTGGGTGGTCCATCTCCCCAGGGGATATAGAGTACACGACCCAATACCATTAAAGAGAAACCACCCCATATTAGCACCTGATTTTCAGGAAACATTTTACACAATGGATTAATTGCCACAAATGTTATAAGAGCTACTATAGCACCCACAGACATTAAAATACCCATATACCACAAGGCCTCATCATTGGACCAGGCAAATTGATCCATGGTCAAAGAAGTGCCCAAGCTAAAAAGGAAGAAAAAAAAGATTTTTAGTAATTTTAAAAAAACTTTCCGACTTTCTTTTAAAAGTAGGAGTTAATTGCTTGAAAGTCAGGGAATCTTTCCAAAATTCTAAGATTTCTTAGAAACTTACGTTTCCAATAAAACAAAATTGAATACCAATACAAAAAATGCCACTATCAAAGTCCAGGCTGATATATAGTCCGGTTTAATAGATTTCCATGTTTCTTTTTCCGACGATTTACCCTGCATTATCATTATTTCACGGGCCGCCACTTTACGTTCCTAAATAAAAAGAAAAATGAACTTTAGTTCAGTTCTAGTTTAGATCTAGTTTAGTTTTAATTCATTTCTAGTTAAGTTCTAGTTCTTATCTAGTTCAGTTCTGGTTCAGTTCTAGTTCAGTTCTGGTTCAGTTCAAGTTCAGTTCTAATTCTGTTCTAGTTCAGTTCTGGTTCTGTACTAGATCAGTTCTAAATCTGTTCTAATTCAGTTCTAGTTCAGTTCTAGTTCAGTTCTAGTTCAGTTCTAGTTCAGTTCTAGCTCGGTTCTAGTTCAGATCTTGTTCTGTTCTAGTTCTGTTCTAGTTCTGTTCTAGTTCTGTTCTAGTTCTGTTCTAGTTCTGTTCTAGTTCTGTTCTAGTTCTGTTCTAGTTCTGTTCTGTTCTAGTTCAGTTCTAGTTCTGTTCTAGTTCTGTTGTAGTTCTGTTCTGTTGTAGTTCTGTTCTAGTTCTGTTCTAGTTCTGTTCTAGTTCTGTTCTAGTTCTGTTCTAGTTCTGTTCTAGTTCTGTTCTAGTTCTGTTCTAGTTCTGTTCTAATTCTGTTCTAGTTCTGTTCTAGTTCTGTTGTAGTTCTGTTCTAGTTCTGTTCTAGTTCTGTTCTAGTTCTGTTCTAGTTCTGTTCTAGTTCTGTTCTAGTTCTGTTCTAGTTCTGTTCTAGTTCTGTACTAGTTCTGTTCTAGTTCTGTTCTAGTTCTGTTCTAGTTCAGTTCTAGTTCTGTTCTAGTTCTGTTCTAGTTGTGTTCTAGTACTGTTCTTGTTCTAGTTCTGTCCTAGTTCTCACCTCAAATATCGATGGCAGAAACATAATAAAGTTGCCCACACTCATGACAACGTTTATCCAACCACAAGCGGTATACATATTAAAAACCATACCGCCCCACAGCCATACATAACCATCACTTCCCAGAGGAGTAACCAAAGCCTGTAAACCGGGTCCTATAATAAAGCCCAAAACCTGGGCTAATGAAACCATGGAAACCGCTTTTGTTCGTTCACTCAAACGAGTAGCAGCCGACAAATACGAACGACACACTGCAATATTAGCCGAACTGACGCCAATTAAGAAACGAGAAACCAACATCCAATACTTCACATGATCTGGACGCATTTCCAAAGAAGAATATATAGCACTGGCTACAGTGAATAAAGCCAAAGAGCTTAACAACGGCAAACGTATCGAACCGATTTTATTGCTCCACCAACCGAATAAGGGGCTAAAAATCATTTGACCCAATGGATTGGCGGCTACAATAAGACCCATAAATTCCTTGCCGGCGGAAGGATCTAGCTAAGAACAATTAAGAAAAGATCAAGAAATGTATTACCTTCCTATAAATTATTGCATTACCTTATTCAAATACGGCCATATCCCCGTTAGTATAATACTAAATCCCAAAGACATTAAAAACATGGTAAAATAGATAACTTTTATGGAGCGCCATCTCATGCGGTATTCATCCAAAGTTTCCAAACCATCATCCACTTCGGAGGGAATTTTGGTGGTACGAAAACGATTGCGAAATTTATTTAAACCTTCCATTTTTGCTGGTATTTAGGAGTAGCAAGGATACTTAGACAGACAACAAGCAGCAGCTTAACAAAATATTTGTTAAGATTTTAGGACAATCTAAAAAGTTGGGAAAAAAATATGTTAATGACTGATTAATTATTAGCTAAGGTTAGTTAATTACTTGTTAATTTATTAATACATAAATTGTTTAATAATTGGTCCATTTTGCTGGAAGATTTATTGTATGCTGAACAGATGTTTTCAACATTATTATGACGTTTTATTAAAGTTTTTCAAAAGCTTTCATGTTAAAAGTTTTTTATGTTGTGGTATGCTAAAGGAAAAAGCTTTAAGCGACATTTCTGCATTAGAAAAGGGTCCTAGGAGTGAAAAGTTAATAATTTTAAAATACGTAATGTACATTTAATGGCAATTCCTTCTAAACCGAAATTATTTGCCAATCATGGTTCTTACTATACCGAACTTTTAGTAAAATTCTAATTGTGGTGCTGATAAAATCTATAGAATAAAAGACTATATATATATATAGTCCATAATCTGAACAAAATTCTACAACTATTCCGGTCATTAGTCAATAGCCAGCACTATAGTCTGGACAACAGTCTAGTCTATAGTTTAGACTATATTGTAACCTATAGTTTGGACTTAGTCTAGAACTAGAACTGAGGTAGAACTGAAGTAGAACTGAACTAGAACTGAACTAGAACTGAACTAGAACTGAACTAGAACTGAACTAGAACTGAACTATAACTGAAATAGAACTGAACTAGAACTGAACTAGAACTGAACTAGAACTGAAGTAGAACTGAACTAAAACTGAACTAGAACTGAACTAGAACTGAACTAGAACTGAACTAGAACTGAACTAGAACTGAACTAGAATTGAACTAAAACTGAACTAGAAGCGAACTAGAACTGAACTAGAACTGAACTAGAACTGAACTAAACTGAACTAGAACTGAACTAGAACTGAACTAGAACTGAACTAGAACTGAACTAGAACTGAACTAGAACTGAACTAGAACTGAACTAGAACTGAACTAGAACTGAACTAGAACTGAACTAGAACTGAACTAGAACTGAACTAGAACTGAACTAGAACTGAACTAGAACTGAACTAGAACTGAACTAGAACTGAACTAGAACTGAACAAGAACTGAACTAGAACTGAACTAGAACTGAACTAGAACTGAACTAGAACTGAACTAGAACTGAACTAGAACTGAACTAAAACTGAACTAGAACTGAACTAGAACTGAACTAAAACTGAACTAGAAGCGAACTAGAACTGAACTAGAACTGAACTAGAACTGAACTAGAACTGAACAAGAACTTAACTAGAATTGAACTAGAACTGAACTGGAACTAAACTAGAACTGAACTAAAACTGAACTAGAACTGAACTAGAACTGAAGTAGAACTGAACTAAAACTGAACTAGAACTGAACTAGAACTGAACTAGAACTGAGAACTGAACTGGAACTGAACTAGAACTGAACTAGAACTGAACTAAAACTGAACTAGAACTGAACTAGAACTGAACTAGAACTGAACTAGAACTGAACTAGAACTGAACTAGAACTGAACTAGAACTGAACAAGAACTGAATTAGAATTGAACCAGAACTGAACTAGAACTGAACAAGAACTGAACAAGAACTGAACAAGAACTGAACTAGAACTGAACTAGAACTGAACTAGAACTGAACTAAAACTGAACTAGAACTGAACTAGAACTGAACTAGAACTGAACTAGAACTGAACTAGAACTGAACTAGAACTGAACTAGAACTGAACTAGAACTGAACTAGAACTGAACTAGAACTGAACTAGAACTGAACAAGAACTGAACAAGAACTGAACTAGAACTGAACTGGAAATGAACTAGAACTGAACTAGAACTGAATTAGAACTGAGCTGGAACTGAACTAGAACTAGAATTGAACTAGAACTGAACTGGAACTGAACTGGAACTGAACTGGAACTGAACTGGAACTGAACTAGAACTAGAACTGAGCTAGAACTAAACTAGAACTGAACTAGAATTGAACTAGAATTGAACTAGAACTGAACTAGAACTGAACTAGAACTGAACCAGAACTGAACCAGAACTGAACTAGAACTAGAATTGAACTAGAACTGAACTAGAACTGGACCTGAACCAGAACTGAACTAGATCTGAACTAGAACAAGAGCTGAACTAGGACTGAACTAGAACTGAACTAGAACCGAACTAGAACCAAACTAGAACTGAACTAGTACAGAACTAGAACAGAACTAGAATAGAGCTAGAAATGAACTAGAACTAAACTAGAACTGAAACATAACTAATATATATGTAACTATTCTATGGTTGGACTTTAGTCTAGTTTATACTCCGGACTATAGTCCCTACTATAGTGTAGTCTATAGCCTTTGACATAATTTTAATTTTGAAGTTTTATATTTCTGCTCACGATATTCTGTCATCATAAATCACTCAAGAACCGGAAGGTACACAACAACATGTAGCTTTTGCCTTTTAACAAACATGTTTAAATATTCATTAATTATTTAATTCTATTTTTTATTTTGCAAACTAATTTGGGAAAACGTGTGCATATTTCTAAAACCGTTTGCAAACATGTTTCTATTGTTTGTGGGTTAAATAAATAATAATATAAATGAAAGTCACCACAATAAATGATAACAAAAACAACGAACAATTTATCAATTAAATTGTTAATAAAACAAATTAATTGTATAAAAATCAATCAATTTAAATATAGATAAATCTAGCAATTAAACAAAATTAATTGGAATAGTTGCACTTATTAAGCAATTAAGTAATTTCCAAGTTCAACTAGAATAGAAATGGAAATTACCTATAAAATTAGAAAAAAGCTTTTCTTTTTATCAGCTTTTAATTAGCTTAATATTTCAACTGATACCGATAATTTCAATTTGCTAATTCCTATCTTCAATTAAGGCTAATAAAACCTAAAACCTAACTAAAATCAACAGCTGGCTGCCTAACTGACTGGTCTGCTGATATTTTAATCAGTTTAAAATTTCTATAGTCGTAATACTCCTCAAACAATAAATGCCCTTACAGCCATAGCTACTAAAAATATACTCGGAACCATATTTTTAGCGGTTTTTTTTTATAACAACTTTATCAGCAACGTTTTAAATGACAATACAAAAAAGTCATTTATCAGTAGATTTATCAAAAATTTTACTTTTTCAATTATATATTAAGTAATTCGCATGTAAGGGAATGATTAAAAATAGAAATAATGCTGAAAACTAAAATATATTTTATTCAAATTACATTTCTTACCTTCCTAAAGGTCAAGTAAATACATTTCCTATGTGTAATATATCAATGTTTTTTGTCAATTATTTTGTTTTTATTAAATTTAAATAATAAAATTTTTCGCTTTTATCTTTTAAAGGCCAAAATAAATATTTTCTTAAGGTTTATCTTCAAAGTGTTTTTATTATATTTTATTTTCTATTTAGTTTGGGTTAATAAAAATGATTTAGTATAAAACATTATAGTCGTGACGTTTGAATTTAATCATAATAATAACACATCGCATGTGAATATTTAAAATTTTTTTTAAAGCAGAAAATAAAATTTTTTAACTGCAAAAAGATTTAACACTAGTAGAATCCTAAATTTAAGCTAGAAATGAAATAGAACAGAACTAGGACTTAACAAAGCTAGAACGGAACTAATATAGAACCCGAACATAACTGGAACAGAACTAGAACAAAACCAGAACTGAACTAGAACTGAAACAGAACAGAACTAGAACAGAACTAGAACAGAACTAGTTCTAGTTCAGTTCAGTTTTAGTTCAGTTCTAGTACAGTTCTAGTTCAGTTGTAGTTCAGTTGTAGTTCAGTTCTAATTCAGTTCTAATTCAGTTCTAATTCAGTTCTAATTCAGTTCTAGTTCAGTTCTAATGCAGTTCTAGTTCTGAACTAGAACAGAACCAGAACGGAACTAGAACAGAACTAGAACAGAACCAGAACAAGAACAGAACTAGAACAGAAGTAAGAACTAGAACTGAACTAGAACTGAACTAGGACTGAACTAGAACTAGAACAGAACTAGAACAGAACTAGAACAGAACTAGAACAGAACTAGAACAGAACTAGAACAGAACTAGAACAGAACTAGAACAGAACTAGAACAGAACTAGAACAGAACTAGAACAGAACTAAAACAGAACTAGAACTAGAACAGAACCAGAACAGAACTAGAACAGAACTAGAACAGAACTAGAACAGAACTAGAACAGAACTAGAACAGAACTAGAACAGAACTAGAACAGAACTAGAACAGAACTAGAACAGAACTAGAACAGAACTAAAACAGAACTAAAACAGAACTACAACAGAACTAGAACAGAACTAAAACAGAACTAGACCAGAACTAAAACAGAACTAAAACAGAACTAGAACAGAACATAACTAGAACAGATCTAGAACAGAAATAGAACCCAACTAGAACTGAACTAGAACTGAACTAGAACTGAGCTAGAACTGAACTAGAACTGAACTAGAACTGAACTAGAACTGAACTAGAACTGAACTAGAACTGAACTAGAACTGAACTAGAACTGAACTAGAACTGAACTAGAACTGAACTAGAACTGAACTAGAACTGAACTAAAACTGAACTAGAACTGAACTAGAAGTGAACTAGAACTGAACTAGAAGTGAACTAGAACTGAACTAGAACTGAACTAGAACTGAACTAGAACTGAACTAGAACTGAACTAGAACTGAACTAGAACTGAACTAGAACTGAACTAGAACTGAATTAGAACTGAACTAGAACTGAACTAGAACTGAACTAGAACTGAACTAGAACTAGAACTGGACTAGAACTGAACTAGAAATGAACTAGAACTGAACTAGAACTGAACTAGAACTCAACTAGAAATGAACAAGAACTGTACTAGAGCTGAACTAGAAGGAACTCAACTAGAACTGAACTAGAACAGAACCAGAGGTAAACTAGAAATAAACTAGAACTGAACTAGAGTTGATTTAGAATTGAACTAGAACTGGAACTGTACTAGAACTGATCTTGAACTGAACTAGAAGGAACTCAACTAGAACTAAACAAGAACTAACATAGAACTGAACTAGAACAGAATGAGAACAGAACCAGAGGTAAACTAGAAATAAACTAGAACTGAACTAGAGTTGATTTAGAATTGAACTAGAACTGAACTAGAATTAAACTAGAACTAAACTAGAACTGAACTAGAACTGTACTGGAACTGTACTAGAACTGACCTTGAACTGAACTAGAGCTGAAATAGAATTGAACTAGAACTGATCTAAAACTTAACTAGAACAGAACTAGAGCAGAACTAGAACTATACTGGAACTGCACTAGAACTGAATTAGATCGGAAATTGAACTGAATAAAAACGGAACTAGAACTGAACTATAGACTAGACTTTAGTCTAGACTAGTCTAGTCAATACAATAGACTATAGAATAACCTATAGTCCAGACTATAAACGGGACATATACTAAGCTATTGTCCTAAAAATAGTTTATAGATTATATGTATACTAAGCTAAATAGTACAGACTATGTGTGGTGCACATTCCTTCATCAAGTACTAGCATTTTTACTTTGTACATGGATTTTTGCAAATGCAAAAAATTAATATTCCACACCTACTTTTCGATAAATTTAAAAATAAAACTGCAGTTTGTATCTTAAGCTAAAAATAAAAAAAAATGAATTAAACACCACTTCAATGGAGATTTTCAGAGTATTAAACTGATTGATAACAGGTTTGTTTACTAATAAACACACACACATACTTTACTTTACATACTAATGTAAATAGAGAAATGAAGAAAACTAGTACAGAGAAGTATACTTACAAAATTACAGCAATAACAATGAGAAGAACTTTTAAGTACAAGTGCTGGGAGTAGACGACATCTTTGTTTACAATTTGTTCTGGTAAGTTGTTGTTTTTGTTGATATGATGATATGTAAGTTTTTTTTTTGTTATTATTTTGATTGTTTTGTTATGTTTATTCAATTGGTTTTTTATTTGTTTTGCTTTTTATTGTTGCTGTGTGTCGTTGTTTTTGTTTTACTGTTCTAATCAATGCATTTTGACACTTTTTTCATTTAGTTTTTATTATTGTGCGTGCTTGTGTTTTAATTTTAATAGATATGCGGTTTTTTATTTAAAATAATGCAATTTAAATAAATAATTTTCTATTGTTTAATTTAAAACAAAGTAGATTTTCTATTATTTTATAATATTTTTTTGTTAAAAATTAAAATATTTTTACTTGAAAAAACGTGGGTGCTTGTTAATTCTTTGTAATTTCTTTTGTTTTAAAAATTTAAATTAATTTTATATTATTTTTTTTTTTTGTAAAAATAGGCCATTCGATTTCCTTTTGTTGTTTTTTCTGTTACATTGACACCAAATAAAACGCATACTTATTTTCATTAATGGATTTGTATATTAAACATATTTGTTGTTAATTTAAATTTCTCAATTAATTTCTTTATTCTGGTGTTTTTTTTTTTTTTTTTTTCTTTTGTTTTTGTCTTATTTTTATTTATTATTTTCCTTTAGCGTACAACGACCCTTTAAGCAACACGATCACCAATAAACTGTCGTTCGTTGGTGTTATTACTTTTACAATATTCCATTTGAGTAGTGAGTGAGCGTTGTAGTACATATAGTTGCTGTTGTATCCATTCGATTTATTTGTTATCAGCAGCAGATTGTTTTGTTAGTAAAAACAAAAATCTCATTTTTTTTTCTTGTTGCTTGTGTTCTATTGGATTACTACCAAGTGGGTCTGTGCCAAGAGTAGTCAGAAACATGTTGTCTATCTATCTACCACTTTGTTGTAGACAAAATACTAGAATTTTGTTTACTATACGACGTACAGTTAACACTCTCCCACACTCTCTCGCCCCTCTTTGTTTAGGGAATCCATATTCATTCATGTGTGGGGCTAGTGGTGCTCAGTGGAGAAGTTGTTTTAAAAGAAAAAGTATGAAATTATTACTTTTCTGAGAGATTTTAAATGAAATGTTAAAATTCAACTCTTTCAGATGCGTTTTTTAGCAGTAGAGACCAACTAAATAGCACAGATAACACTGAAGACTATACTAGACTATAGTCTAGCCTAGTTTTGTTCGTTTAATTTCTTTTCAAGTTCTGTTCTAATTCTCTTCTAGTTCTGTCTTAGTTTTCGGTTCTAGTTTTGTTCTACATAGTTGTGTACTAGTTCTGTTCTAGTTTTGATCTAGTTCTGATCTAGTTCTAGTTCTGTTCTAGTTCTGTTCTAGTTCTGTTCTAGTTCTGTTCTAGTTCTGTTCTAGTTCTGTTCTAGTTCTATTCTAGTTCTGTTCTAATTCTGTTCTAGTTCTATTCTAGTTCTGTTCTACTTCTGTTCTAGTTCTATGAAGTTCTAGTTATGTTCTAGGTCTATTCTAGTTCTGTTCTAGTTATGTTCTAATTCTGTTCTAGTTCTGTTTTGTTCCTAGTTCTTGTTCTGTTCTGGTTCTAGTTCTGTTCTGGTTCTAGTTCTGTTCTGGTTCTGTTCTAGTTGTGTTCTAGTTCTGTTCTAGTTCTGGTTCTGTTCTAGTTCTGGTTCTGTTCCAGTACTGTTCTAGTCCTGTTATAGTTTTAGTTCTGTTCTAGTTCTGGTTCTGTTCTAGTTCTAGTTATGTTCTAGGTCTATTCTAGTTCTGCTCTAGTTCTAGTTCTGTTCTAGTTCTGTTCTATTTCTGTTCAAGTTATGTTCTAGGTCTATTCTAGTTCTGTTCTAGTTCTATTATATTTCTGTTCTAGTTCTGTTCTATTTCTGTTCTAGTTCTAGTTATGTTCTAGGTCTATTCTAGTTATGTTCTAGGTCTATTCTAGTTCTGTTCTGGTTCTGTTCTGGTTCTGTTCTAGTTATGTTCTAGGTCTATTCTGGTTCTGTTCTAGTTATGTTCTAGGTCTATTCTAGTTCTGTTCTAGTCCTGTTCTAGTTCTGTTCTAGTTCTGTTCTAGTTCTGTTCTAGTTCTGTTCTAGTTCTGTTCTAGTTCTGTTCTAGTTCTGTTCTAGTTCTGTTCTAGTTCTGTTCTAGTTCTGTTCTAGTTCTGTTCTAGTTCTGTTCTAGTTCTGTTCTAGTTCTGTTCTAGTTCTGTTCTGGTTCTAGTTCTGGTTCTGTTCTGTTCTGGTTCTGTTCTGGTTCTAGTTCTGTTCTGGTTCTAGTTCTGTTCTGGTTCTGTTCTAGTTCTGTTCTAGTTCTGTTCTAGTTCTGTTCTATTTCTGTTCTAGTTCTGCTCTAGTTCTGGTTCTGTTTTAGTTCTATTTGTGTTCTAGCTCTGTTCTAGTTCTGTTCTAGTTTTGTTCTAGTTCTGTTCTAGTTCTGTTCTAGTTCTGCTTAGTTCTGTTCTAGTTCTGTTCTAGTTCCGGTTCTAGTTCTGTTCTAGTCCTGTTCTAGTTCTGTTCTAGTTCTGTTCTAGTTCTGTTCTAGTTCTGTTCTAGTTCTGTTCTAGTTCTGTTCTGGTTCTGTTCTGGTTCTGTTTCAGTTCTAGTTCAATTCTAGTTCTGTTGTAGTTCTGTTCTAGTTCTAGTTCTGCTCTAGTTCTGGTTCTGTTTTAGTTCTATTTCAGTTCTAGTTCAATTCTGATTCAATTCTAGTTCTGTTCTAGTTCTATTATATTTCTGTTCTATTTCTGTTCTAGTTCTAGTTATGTTCTAGGTCTATTCTAGTTCTGTTCTGGTTCTGTTCTGGTTCTGTTCTAGTTATGTTCTAGGTCTATTCTGGTTCTGTTCTAGTTATGTTCTAGGTCTATTGTAGTTCTGTTCTAGTCCTGTTCTAGTTCTGTTCTAGTTCTGTTCTAGTTCTGTTCTAGTTCTGTTCTAGTTCTGTTCTAGTTCTGTTCTAGTTCTGTTCTAGTTCCGGTTCTAGTTTTGTTCTAGTTCTGTTCTAGTTCTGTTCTAGTTCTGTTCTAGTTCTGTTCTAGGTCTGTTCTGGTTCTGTTTCAGTTCTAGTTCAATTCTAGTTCTGTTTTAGTTCTGTTCTAGTTCTAGTTCTGCTCTAGTTCTGGTTCTGTTTTAGTTCTATTTCAGTTCTAGTTCAATTCTGATTCAATTCTAGTTCTGTTCTAGTTCTGTTCTAGTTCTGTTCTAGTTCTGTTCTAGTTCTGTTCTAGTTCTGTTCTAGTTCTGTTCTAGTTCTGTTCTAGTTTTGTTCTAGTTCTGTTCTAGTTTTATTCTAGTTCTATTCCAGTTCTATTCTAGTTCTATTCTAAATCTATTCTAGTTCTGTTCTATTTCAGCTCTTGTTCTGTTCTAGTTCTGTTCTAGTTTTGTTTTAGTCTTGTTCTAGTTCTGTTATAATTTAGTTCTTGTTCTGTTCCAGTTTTATTTTGGAAATAAAAATTTATTTTTTTTTTGTTTCTTTTACAATATTTTTATTAATTTTTTTTATTTAATTTTAGTTTAGTGTTTATTATTATTTTAACTTTATGTTTAGTTTGTTTTTTTTTTTACACAATACATAATTGTTGTTGTTATTTTTTATTATAATTAATAATTGCCACTAATAACTAAAGATTATTACATTCACTTCTAATGTTTTTTTGATAAAATATGTTGTTTTTATTATAATTTTTGTGTTTTTTGTTTTCATACTTAAATGCTAAATTTTGCTTGTAACAGTTTGTTTTTTTTTTTTTGTTTATATTTATTCAGTTTTTTTACAATAATCACTTTTTTCAACTCGTTTTTTTTTTTAATTTTGTTTATTTATTGTTTAAGTTTTAGTAAATAAAAGGAAATTTTTATAGTTAGCAACTGAAAAATTGAGTTTTAGTAAAGAAATAATGAGATAGTGATGATAGAGAAAGATGAGGCGAAAAAGAGAGTTTTAGAATTATAATTAGAAGTGTTTAGTTAGTTAGACTAGACTATAGTTTGGACTACAGAGCAGACTATAGTCCAGTTTATAGTTAAAACTATAGTCTAGTCCATAATTAAAACTATATACTCGTGTTTAATCTTGTCTAGTTTATTTCCATAAGTTTTTGTAAAGAAATTTGTTTTTTATTTAAAAATAAAGTTTAGTTTTTTTAATTTTGCAAATATTTTCAATTAGATACTGATTTAAAGTGCTTTTCTTTATTTTTTTTAATAAAATATATAAATCAATCGAAAATTTTCAAAAGAAATCTCTAAAAAATATTTAAAATTAAAAAAATTAGAACATAAAATTATCAATAAAATTAAATAACTAAATAATTTGTGTTAAACTATAACTTAATTAGAACTGTTTCAAAATTAAACAGATTTTAAAATTTTAATCACAAAATTCTGTTTTCACAAGAAATTACTTAAAAACCTTTTCATCTGTTTAATACTAAAACAAAACTATTAATAAAATAATATAATTATTGAGGAGTAATTAAAGTATTTTTTTCATAAATTTGATTTGTTTTGTTTTTTTTTATTTTAAAGATTCATAAGGAAAAGGCAGTTCAGATACATTTAATATTTTATTATTATTATTTTTTTAAATAACTTAAATATATCAACATTTAGTGCAATAATTTTTTTTTATTTTTTTCTGTAATAACACCAAAACATAAAACATTAGCATGTCCCGTAAATTTATCTTCATTAAAGACATATTTACGGGACATGCTAAACCGTTTGGTTAAAAATAAAAATTTGGCTTTTTCTTTTAAAGACTTCATCATAATTAATAAGTTTTATTTTTTTCAAATATTGCTGTGCATTAACTTGTTATCAAACAATTCGTTATGTATTTTATTATAATTCTTACTAATTTGCTCGCTTTTCTGTGTTTCTATTTACCAACAATATATTTGTTTTAAAGAGGCTTTTACTTAAGCTTTTGTTTTTTTTTTACAATTTCAATAAATTTCTTTTCAATAAATTCTTGTTTATAAATAATTCTTAATACAAAAAAAGAAGAATTATTTATAGAGATTTGTTATATAAAGATTCTTAGAGTCACCACTATCCAATCCCAATCAAACAACAGAATCTTTGCGTATCCTTTTATATAAAAACGGAAAATATATTTTATATCTTTTTCTATTTAAAGTTTGTGTTGTACTTACCACATATAATTTTCAGTTTGAGGGGCTCTCATTACACCCACACCACCGCCTAAGCGTCTATAGTTCATGCAACCACAAAGGCGCCATTGATTTGTTTCAGTATCATAAACTTCTATGGTTTTCAAATAGGCAGAACCATCAAAACCACCTACGGCATATAATTGGCCATTGACAACAGCCAAGCCGACCTAAAAATGAAGAAAAAAGAATTTAAAATACTTTAGAAAAGAACTAGAACTGTTTGAAAACAGAACTGGAACTGCACTAGAACTGAACTAAAACCCAACTAAAACTGAACTAGAACTGAACTAGATCTGAACTAGAACTGCAATAGAACTGAACTAGAAATTAACTAGAATTGAAATAGAACTGAACTAGAACTGAACTAGAACTGAACTAGAACTGAACTAGAACTGAACTAGAACTGAACTAGAACTGAACTAGAACTGAACTAGAACTGAACTAGAACTGAACTAGAACTGAACTAGAACTGAACTAGAACTGAACTAGAACTGAACTAGAACTGAACTAGAACTGAACTAGAACTGAACTAGAACTGAACTAGAACTGAACTAGAACTGAACTAGAACTGAACTAGAACTGAACTAGAACTGAACTAGAACTGAACTAGAACTGAACTGAACTAGAACTGAACTAGAACTGAACTAGATCTGTACTAGAACTGAACTAGAACTGTACTAGAACTGAAATAGAACTGAACTAGAAATGAACTAGAACTGAACTAGAACTGAATTAGAACTGAACTAGATCTGAACTAGAACTGAACTAGAACAAAAATAGAACAGAACTAGAACAGATCAAGGACAGAACTAGAACAGAACTAGAACAGAACTAGAACAGAACTAGAACAGAACTAGAACAGCACTAGAACAGAACTAGAACAGAACTAGAACAGAACTAGAACAGAACTAGAACAGAACTAGAACAGAACTAGAACAGAACTAGAACAGAACTAGAACAGAACTAGAACAGAATTAGAACACAACTAGAACAGAACTGGAACAACTAGAACAGAACTAGAACTAGATCAGAACTAGAATAGTACTAAAACTAAACTTGAACTGTACTACAATTGAACAGGAACTGATCTATTGAACAAAAACTGAACTAGTCTAGTCTATAGTCTAGTCTATAGTCTAGTCTATAGTCTAGTCTATAGTCTAGTCTATAGTCTAGTCTATAGTCTAGTCTATAGTCTAATCTATAGTCTAGTCTATAGTCTAGTCTATAGTCTAGTCTATAGTCTAGTCTATAGTCTAATCTATAGTCTAGTCTATAGTCTAGTCTATAGTCTAGTCTATAGTCTAGTCTATAGTCTAGTCTATAGTCTAGTCTATAGTCCAGTCTATAGTCTAGTCTATAGTCTAGTCTATAGTCCAGTCTATAGTCTAGTATATAGTTTAGTCTATAGTCTAGTCTATAGTCTAGTCTATAGTCTAGTCTATAGTCTAGTCTATAGTCTAGTCTATAGTCTAGTCTATAGTCTAGTCTATAGTCTAGTCTATAGTCTAGTCTATAGTCTAGTCTATAGTCTTGTCTAAAGTCTTGTTTAAAGTCTTGTCTATAGTCTAGTCTATAATCTAGTCTAATCTATAGTCTTGTCTATAGTCTAGTCAATAGTCTAGTCTATAGTCTACTCTATAGTCTAGTCTATAACCTTGTCTATAGTCTATTCTATAGTCTACTCTATAGTCTAGCCTATAACCTAGTTTATAGTCTAGTCTATAGTCTAGTTTATAGTCTAGCCTATAGTCTAGTCTATAGTCTAGCCTATAGTCTAGCCTATAGTCTAGCCTATAGTCTAGCCTATAGTCTAGTCTATAGTCTAGTCTATAGTCTAGTCTATAGTCTAGTCTATAGTCTAGTCTATAATGTAGTCTTTAGTCTAGTCTATAGTCTAGTCTATAGTCTAGTCTATAGTCTAGTCTATAGTCTAGTCTATAGTCTAGTCTGCAGTCTAGTCTATAGTCTAGTCTATTCTATTCTATAGTCTTGTCTATAGTCTAGTCTATAGTCTTGCCTAAAGTCTGATCTATATATTCCATACTATAGTCTATAGATCTTTATAAAATTTTCTACTTACACCACTGCGTCGCGATGTCATAGCAACAATAGGACTCCAAGTATTTGTATGAGGATTATAACGTTCGGCGGAGGACAGTTCCATGCAATCATCACGACCACCAACGGCATAAATATAATTATTAAAAACAGCACAGCCCAAATGTTTGCGGCGTGTGGACATGGGACTAACAGCCACCCATTTGTTTTGTCTATAAAAAAACAACAACCAAAATTTTTAATAAAACTATAAAACCAAAAAGAAACAAACAAAACCCACCTGGGATCATAACGTTCTACAGTATTCAAAGGACATTGGCCATCCGAGCCACCGATGGCATAAAGATAACCGCCTAAAACAGCAACAGCCACACCCAAACGTCTGGTAGTCATAGGGGCCACCTAAAAAAGCAATAAGTCGTTAAAAAAAATCCTTTAGAGGATAAGAAGACTTAAAGAAATTACCTTTGACCATTTATTTTCTTTGGGATCATAACGTTCCACATGATTCAAACACTGTACACCATCTTGACCACCCACAGCATAAAGAAAACCATCTAGAACAGCTACACCCACACTCGTGCGACAAGAGGTAGTAGGAGCAACATCACAAGACCATTGATTTGTCTGCGGATCATAACGTTCTATACTATTCAAATAACTCTGACCATCATGACCGCCCACGGCATAAAGTAAATCATTGAGTACGGCCACACCTACACCACAACGTCGTTTACTCATGGGTGCTACCATTTTCCAATCATTTGTTTGAGGATCAAAACGTTCTACGGAGGCAATAGCATCACCGGAACACCAACCACCGACAGCGAATAAAACTTCACCACGGCGAGTGGGTTTACGTGGACGTGTACGAGGTCCCTGCATAAGGGGACGTTCTTGGGGAAGTAATAAATAGTTTTTGGCTTCGTCGACCAGATCACGACAGGCCTCATCGGAACGCACCAAAAGGTCAGAGCCGACGGTGCCAACTAAAAATTTAGGTGATAAAAGTGGAAGACGGACATGTTGTAAAACCTGAAAGAGGGGAATGAATGATTAGAAATGAACTGGAATAAAACTAGAACTAAACTAGAACTGACATAGAACTAGAACTGAACTAGAACTGAACTAGAACTGAACTAGAACTGAACTAGAACTGAACTAGAACTGAACTAGAACTGAACTAGAACTGAACTAGAACTGAACTAGAACTGAACTAGAACCTAACTAGAACCTAACTAGAACTAAACTAGAACTGAATTAGAACTGAACTAGAACTGAACTAGAACTGAACTAGAACTGAACTAGAACTGAACTAGAACTAAACTAGAACTGAACTAGAGCTGAATTAGAACTGAACTTGAACTGAACTAGAACTAAACTAGAACTGAACTAAAACTGAACTAAAACTGAACTAGAACTTGAACTAAACTTTTTTTTTTAATTATTAATATAACCCACCTGAGCTAAATGTTGTCTTCGATCGGCAATATTATATTTCAACCATGACATTACAGCATTAAATACCTGCTCCTCTGAACGTACATTCAACTCATCACTGCATATAATATCAACCAACTGGCCAACAGGCAACAAAAGAAACTCTTCACTTTCCATTACCTCTTGGAAATTATGTTGTGTAAATTTATCAGCAATACGCAACAATTCACGACATGAATGAGTATCGGCAAAAGCTCGTATACCCAAACAATTGGTGGGATCCAATTGACGTTTGAGAAATTCACAACAAATATCTTGAATCTCTACCAATTGAAGCAAACAAGCGGCTGGCAATAGTGTTTGAACATTCGACTCTTCCACTACTATATGAGCAGTATAACAAAAATCTATTAATAGTTCCATGGCATTCTCATCTATGTCACGTATAGTGACCTCAGTTTGACGTGACTCCTCCAATTCACCCGTAAACATGGCGCGAAAATACGGTGAACATGCAGAGAGTATAACACGATGTGCGAAGATTTTACGACCGCCAACGTTAAGGACAACATCGCATAGTTCACGATGTCTACGTAACATATTTAATTCGGATAGTGTAACTTTGGGATGCTTATCGGAAGTATGGGCCATACGAGCTGGCGATTGTGGTCTATCCACACCACTACCGCCAGCTGTAGCGCCCGTACCGCCATTGGCTCCCGGCAGTAGGGGATCACCCATTCTATTTGCTGCTAAACGCAGCGGGGCAGAAGCCCAACCCCACACCGCGTCTATCTGTTTGTGGATGAAAATTAAAAATATAATAAAAATAAATATTAATTTAATTTTTTTTTTGGAAAGTTCATGTATATTTTGCAAATAAATTTTATTAAGAAATGATTTCATTAACAGTTTATTGTTTAATAAATACAGTTACATATTTTTGTGTTTAATTTATTTGAAAACTAAATAAAGAAAACTCACGCAAATGCGGTGGACGTGAGTTTAGTTATAAAGACTTTTAAGTGACCTACAACAAGAAAGAAAAGCCTTTTTGTTAAAGATCTAATTTATAGAAATTTTCTATTTTTGCTTAAATGTCTAATTCATTACAATTTTCTTTTCTTTCCCTTATTCTAACCATCTTCTCATTACTTTTATATCAAACCTTTTGCACTACTTAACATGCCGCATCTTTTTCACATAACTGTCTGTAGACTGCCCAACCAATAATAATAAATAAATTATATGTATTTTAGTTTATTTTAAGAAACAAATAAAAGATCACGTGCATAGAAAACAATGATTTTTTTGATTTCTTTATAAAAATAAAAGAAAGAAATTAAAATGGCCAAATAATATTAAAAGTGTCTATAAATAGATACAAGAAATAAAGCAACAACTCAAATATAATATATACTAAACGCCTGTATAAATTGAAACCTCTTTATAGAAATGTGAACAGAATATTTTATAAATGAACTTTTTATAAAATCTCATTTAGTTTCCCGCTAAATTAGTATTGTTTATAATGATCTAAATTAAGTGGGAAGAGGATAATTTTGGAGCTAAAGTAATTTAGTTTTGGTTCAGTTCTAGTTGAGTTTTTGTTTCATATCTAGTTCAGTTATAGTTAAGTTCCAGTTCAGTTCTAGTTCTGTTATAGTTCAGTTCTAGTTCAGTTCAGTTCTAGATCAGTTATAGTTCAGTTTTGGTTCAGTTCTAGTTTAGTTTTAGTTCAGTTCTAGTTCAGTCTAGTTTAGTTCAGTTCTAATTCAGTTCTAGTTCAGTTCTAATTCAGTTCTAGTTCAGTTCTAATTCAGTTCCAGATCAGTTCTAGTTGAGTTCTAGTATTGTACAAGTTCCGTTCTAGTGTAGTTCAATTTCCGTTCTAGTTCAGTTCTAGTTAAGTTCTAGTTCTGTTCTAGTTCAATTCTAGTACAGTTTTAGTTCAGTTCTAGTTCGGTTCTAGTTCTGTTCTAATTTAGTTCTAGTTCTGTTCTAGTTCTGTTCTAGTTCTGTTCTAGTTCTGTTCTAGTTCTGTTCTAGTTCTGTTCTAGTTCTGTTCTAGTTCTGTTCTAGTTCTATTCTAGTTCTATTCTAGTTCTGTTCTAGTTCTATTCTAGTTCTAATTCAGTTCTAGATCAGTTCTAGTTCTGTTCTAGTTCTGTTCTAGTTCTGTTCTAGTTCTGTTCTAGTTCTGTTCTAGTTCTGTTCTAGTTCTGTTCTAGTTCTGTTCTAGTTCTGTTCTAGTTCTGTTCTAGTTCTGTTCTAGTTCTGTTCTAGTTCTATTCTAGTTCTATTCTAGTTCTGTTCTAGTTCTAGATCACTTCTAGTTCTCTTCTAGTTCTGTTCTAGTTCTGTTCTAGTTCTGTTCTAGTTCTGTTCTAGTTCTGTTCTAGTTCTGTTCTAGTTCTGTTCTAGTTCTGTTCTAGTTCTATTCTAGTTCTGTTCTAGTTCTCTTCTAGTTCTGTTCTAGCTCTGTTCTAGTTCTGTTCTAGTTCTGTTTTAGTTCTGTTCTAGTTCAGTTCTAGTTAAGTTCTAGTTCTGTTCTAGTTCAGTTCTAGTACAGTTTTAGTTCAGTTCTAGTTCTGTTCTAGTTCAGTTCTAGTTAAGTTCTAGTTCTGTTCTAGTTCAGTTCTAGTACAGTTTTAGTTCAGTTCAAGTTCAGTTCTAGTTCAGTTCTAGTTCAGTTCTAGTTCAGTTCTAGTTCAGTTCTAGTTCAGTTCTAGTTAAGTTCTAGTTCAGTTCTAGTTCAGTTCTAGTTCGAATCTAGTTCTATTCTAGTTCGAATCTAGTTCTGTTCTAGTTCTATTCTAGTTCTATTCTAGTTCTGTTCTAGTTCTGTTCTGTTCTAGTTCTGTTCTAGTTCTGTTCTAGTTCTGTTTTAGTTCTGTTCTAGTTCTGTTCTGGTTCTATTTTAGTTCTCTTCTAGTTCTGTTTTAGTTCTGTTCTAAGTCTTTTCGAGTTCAGTTCTAGTTTTGTTCTAAATCACTTCTAGTTCTATTCTAGTTACGTTTTAACAAAGTTTTATACAAACTAGAGTTCGCCCCGCGGCCGAAATTCGACCGGAACCATTGAAGAAAATATTGCATACTTATGCTGCAAAATAAATCCCTACTTTTATAGTTCAAATGTCTTTAAAAAAATATTCCTATTACTATTATCAAGGTGTAAAACTTGCTTTGATCAACGTGATCAATGTGATAAAATTTGGTTAAATTCTGAAAGAAGTTTAAAATCTAAGTTCTAAAATTATTTATGCAACATACTTTTCAAAAATATTTCTATTTATTATCCTCTACATAAATGTTTATAAAATCTATGTAAAACTTACAATATGATATATGTATTCATTCTTTACAATATGATATTTTCCTATGTTTAACAATCTGCCATCTGCCTTGTCGTAAACAATGTCGAACCTGCCCAGCACTATTCCTTTGTAACCTGTAATAATATTCAAGCTATATCTCTATATCCCAGCAAAAAAAAGAAAAGACCTACAGAAGTATTTTTCTGTAGGTCTTTTCTTTATAGGCGGAATGTCTCTTTTATTTGATTCCAAATTCATTACTCCTGAAGTCATTCTCAAGAATAAATTTTTATAATATATTTTTTATAGTTATTTGGAAGTGAAATTGTAATTTTTTAAGAGGAATCAGAAAAGTACAAACCCCTAAAAATATTTTCAATAGGGCTGTAACAATTGAATTCGAAAAATCATTATTTGTTTATGATACTATCCAATTTTGTTTTTTGATTTTTATAGCTGACAGATAACAAAACAAAAATAGATTAATATTCTCAAGAGCGCACAGAATCCAAACCTATAAGCATTTTTTCAAAACTGGACATATGTAGATTTTAATGACCAAAATTCAACATATCTTCTGTGTTTTCATCTTTTGTAACTATGTTGTTGCGCAGAAGGTAGACTTGAAGTAGTCCTTCAAAAGTATATTGCAAATTACGATCTAACAAAATGTCATTTAAAATTAAATTTTTCAATTATTGCTATCACGACTGTAAAAGGATTTCATTTCGATCAAAAGTGGAATTATTTCCGGGTTTTTGTTTTTTGAATAAACCACTTTCAATTTTTAAAGTGGGATGTTTTAAATTATTGTTTTTTTAAGTTTTAATAAATATCTTTACTTAAATAACTCCATTTTAGATCGGAATGTGTTTTTGGAACAGGAGTATATATATTATATATTATCTCTATAAGAAATAAATAAATTTTGCTGCCTTTTGTATAAAAAGTCCATCCTTCAGGGTTATGTTGTATAAATTCTCCCTTATAACACTCAATAAAGACTTCTTTCAGCTGACTTACTACTTATTTGGCTTAAATTTAAATGTTTTTAATCGAATTTAATAGTAGATATTCTATGAAGCTGTACTACTTATAGGCCTTTAAGCGAAGACCTTTTAATAGGCATTCTATTAGCTTTCGCATAGAAGTGCATAGGCAAGAGAGATTTTGCAACAGGGATTTATTCTTGTATCTGGAGAATAAGACTTAAACGCCTCTTTACTTCAAGAGTTTGTCCATGATTTAGTTATTATTTAATTTTTCATAATTATTTAAGTACTTCTTAAGAAATGTTTGAAAGAAAACGTTAATAAACTATAAATTCCAGCCTTATATTAACATATGTAAGTTTAATTGCAAGTAAAAGAATAGTAAACGATAAATTGCTAAAGGTGGTATTAGACGACATGTATTTTACTCTAATACCACCTTAAGAAAGGGCAGTCATCAACCATAATTTATATTTGACCCGTTTCAACATTTTTCTATTTTTATAAAACATCGCCTACACTACAGTTTTCACTTTACACTACTATTTCAACAACCGCCTTTTTCCTAATTGGTTAGAATAACCAGAAAAAGAAGAATATCATCAAATACTCACTGTGCTAAACCTACGTATTAGCGATATACTGATTCATTTATTACGGTGTATCATGTACCGACATGACAAACTAAACTATCCTACTTATATTTTAAAAGGCTTTGTTTTTGTCCATCATTAAAATCTTTAAAATCAATAAAAACTAACATTTATGTAGAATTGTTGTCCCACCAATGTTTCCCAGGTCAAACATCATCATCCTCTTGTATCTTACATCATTAATATAATAATATATCATTATTACATTCAAAATTTATCACTTTACACTTTTAAAAAATAAAAAACAATAAAATCATATTTTCGCTTTGTCTAAGCCTCTACACTTATTAGTTTACAAAAATCTTATTAAAAACAACAACAAAAAATATCATTGCAATTTGCAAAATACAAAAATAAACCATCAACAGAGAAGTAACATGTTTTTACACTCTCCTCTCTTTTATGAAAAAAAAAGTTTTGTTGTTTTGCTTACTTATTTTGTTTTCTATTTTTTAATTCAAGCACATGTTTGTGTGATTGTGTATTGGTAGAAACTTTAAACGCTTATATTTCCGAAAATACTGAACCGATTTTGATCATATATAGATTCTGCAGTGAGGCTAGCGAATCTGCATTCATCAAAAAAAGAATCAAGAAAATCGGTCAAGTAATAGAGCCGGAAAATGTTCCCAATCGTTTTGGCTTTGCGTATTTATATATATGATGATGATTTGATAATACTCATACCTCTAGTGGACTATGTTGAAACTTGTACATTTTCTTTTGAAATCAAAATCTTTAACTAAACAGCCTTCCTTAGTTAGATAATTACCTCATCCTTAACGACAAAAAGGCCATTCCCTGACCTAAATTTTGAAACAATTTAAAATAAAAAACAAATAAACAACATGAAATTTTTATGAATTTAAAAATAAACTTTTGAAAAAATCTAATTGGAATTTGTACATGAAACTATTTAATGAAAAGAAAACTTCCTATTACAACTGAACAACTATGGCAGCTATAAAAAGACCACATAGACACACACACACGCACACACCCATAGACCCTTAAGAGCCGTGGGCCCTACAGACACAATACAAATTACAACACAAGGAACAGCTGTAGACAGCCAGACTATTTTTTATAGAAAATAAAATTCTTGATTTCTTATAAGAATCTTTTTTCCTTATAAGATCAAATACAACCACATACCTTTGCGTCTTTTTGTTCCACAGGAAAACCAACAATACCACAACACCACCAGCTCGCCCAACAGGCAGAAGCTTTCGAAAATGCAATTTTCGTTGCTTCCTTTACTAAGAGACTTTTAAACTAACATTTGTTTTGTTTTATCAAATGGTTGTAAAATGCACAAACAATTATTACTTTTTTTTATTAATTTTTTATTTTAATTTTACAATTGTAATGTTGTAATTGTAATAATAAAATAAAATCTATAATTTTTTTTTCTTTCTTTTTTCCACTTCTTTTCTCACTACACCTTAAATTTTATGTACACAATGGTTTTTGATTTGTTTTTCTTTAAAGCAATTTTTCAATGTTTTGCTTTTGTTTATTTCTATAGATTTTATATATTTTCGTTGACAGCATTATTATATTTTATGTTTTTATTGGTTTTGTAGTTTTAAAACTATTATTAGTTGTTTATTTTGTGAAAAAATTGAAGAAAATGAACTGAATTTTCCAAATTTACTTTTAATTCTTCGCCTTCTTCTTTTTTTTAGATTTTCGCTACACTTCATTTGTCACAGCGCAGTTGCTTATTAAGGTAGTAAAATGTTGGTTTTGAGGCAGGGTTGGTAATATGTGTAGTTTTGTAGATAAAATGTACAGAAGGTATTTTTGTCAGAAAACATTATTCAGTTCAGTTCTAGATTAATTTTAGCTCAGTTCTAGTTTATTCCTAGTTCAGTTAAAGTTCCAATTCATTAATTATATATCTCATATATTGGTATATCAATATATCTTGCCTTTTATCTAGTTCAGTTGTAGTTAAGTTCTAGTTCAGTTGTATTTCAGTTCTAGTTCAGATCGAGTTCCGTTGTAGTTTAGTTTTAGTTCAGTTCTAGTTCATTTCTAGTTTAGGTCTAGTTCAGTTCTAGTTACAGTTCCAGTTCAATTCCAATTCTAGTTCTCATTAGGGTTCTATAGTTGAAACGAAAAGTCGACTTTTCGACTTTTTGCATTTAGTTAAAAGTCGACTTTTCGACCTTTCGACTTTTTCCATTTTATGAAAAGTCGATTTTTCGACTTTTCGACCTTTTTCATTTATTTAAAAGTCGACTTTTAGACTTTTCGACTTTTAGTATTTTATAAATGGTCGACTTTTCGACTTTTTCCGACTTTTTTCGACTATTTTTTACTTTTTTCGAGTTTTTCCGACTATTTTAGAGTTTTTGACCTCTTTTCCACTTTTTTAAAATTTTCGACTATTTTCGACTTTTCGACTTTTTTCGACTTTTCGACTTTTTCCGACTTTTCCGACTTTTCGACTTTTCGACCTTTTTCGACTTATCGACTTTTTTCGACTTTTCGACTTTTTTCGACTTTTTTCGACATTCCGACTTTTCGACTTTTTTGGACTTTTATTTACAAAGTCGACTTTTCGACTTTTTTCATAGACGATAGTCGAGTTATCGACTTTTTTGGAACAAAATAGTCGACTTCGACTTTTTTCGACAAAAAGTCGATTGTTCGATTATTCGAAAGTCGATTTATAGAACCCTAGTTCTCATGCCTTTTAGATATAACGGTATTCATTTATTTACCAAATATTTGTATCACCCTGTTTCGCAGTACTAAAACATATATCACTCTATCCTACTACTATTTTGTACAACTGCTCTCCTCAGGCACACAAACAAACAGACAGGAGAAATTAATAGAAAGAACAACAGCAACAACAAAAAAAGCTGATAAAAAATAGAAAGCAAATATTATAGTCGTTTTTAACAATTAAAACAAAGCAAAATAACAAAAAATTATTAATAATTAATAAACAACTATTAATAAATAAATTTATAGAACATTTAATAAAATGCAAAGTGTTTTAAATACCGTAAAGGGCACAGCCCTAAACGTAGCCGAATATTTGACACCAGTTTTAAAGGTAATAGAAAGAAAAAAAAAGTACAAAAAAAAACTAATATTAATGTCAGACGTCTGACATAAGCCAAGCGGGTGGTTGCAACACAAAGTGAATATCAGCTGCAGTGCCTTTAAAGTGGGTTAAAAGGCAATCTTCCATGATAAGTTGTGTTATTAATGTTCCGGAACCTGAATATCGGCTTTGAAAACAGTAGAAATTTTCATATTGTTTATGTATCTGTTTACTAGAAAATGTCTTGCAGCTGACTGCGCTGCAACTGTAGTGTTTGTGTTTTATTTACATCTTGAGGTGTATATTTGAGCTGGCTGTTGATACGTCTCAAGATGCACCAAATATGAGTCATTGTTGTTTTTTTTAAGATTTGGCTTTTGTTTTTTTAATATAGGAATCAAAATTTCGTGAAACGGGTGTCTTGACTCCTGAAGAATTTGTAGCCGCTGGAGATCATTTGGTTCATCACTGCCCTACCTGGCAGTGGGCCGCCGGTGATGATAATAAAACCAAATCGTATTTGCCTAAGGGTAAGGATTAGTATATTAGCTAGATTTAATAAATGTTTATAACATTTTATTGACGATTTTGTTATCTTTTCAAAAAATCTATTGCTTTTAATTTATTATCAACATTTTTTGTTTAAAACTTTTCTTTTTGATAACAAAATTGCGCATTTTTTACAATTTTTTCAAAAACTTTAAAATATTTCATAAAAATATAGTTTAGTTCTAGTTAAGTTCCAGTTTAGTTCTACTTTAGTTCTAGTTCAGTTCTCTAGTTCATTACTAATTCTGTTCTATTTCAGCACTAATTCAGTTTAAGTTCATTTCTTATTCAGTTCTAGTTTAGTTCAATTTCAGTTCTAGTTCAGTTCTAGTGCAGTTCTAGTTCTAGTTCAGTTCTAGTTCAGTTCTAGTTCAGTTCTAGTTCAGTTCTAGTTCAGTTCTAGTTCAGTTCTAGTTCAGTTCTAGTTCAGTTCTAGTTCAGTTCTAGTTCAGTTCTAGTTGAGTTCTAATTGAGTTCTAGTTGAGTTCTAGTTCAGTTCTAGTTCTGTTCTAGTTCAGTTCTAGTTCAGTTCTAGTTCAGTTCTAGTTCAGTTCTAGTTCAGTTCTAATTCAGTTCTAATTCAGTTCTAGTTCAATTCTAGTTTAGTTCAGTTCTAGTTTACTTCTTGTTGAGCTCTAATTCAGTTCTAGTTTAGTTCTAGTTCAGTGCTAATTAGGTCCTAGTTTAGTTCTCATCTAGTTCTTTAAATATATGTCTTCTTAAAAATATATCTTCTCTTCCAGACAAACAATTCTTAATCACTCGTAATGTACCCTGCTATCGCCGATGCAAACAAATGGAATATGTGGGCGAAGAGACCGTTGTCGAGGAAGAGGGCGGAGATGGTGGCTGGGTAGAAACGCATCAACTAAATGAAGATGGCACCGCCCAAGAAATCGATAAAATCTGTGAATTGACTCTGGACGATAGCAAGGTAAAGATAAAACTAAATTTAATACGGAATAAAAATTGTAATAGTTTCTCCTAAAGGATGAAATGCACACACCCGATAGTGACCAGCCGGCAGATATGAATGATGCTGCAGCTGGAGCTGCTGATGAAGAAGAAGACGATGATGAGGCATTAGATATGGATGAATTTGAAGAGAGTGGCATGTTAGATTTAGTAGATCCAGCGGTAGCTTTAACCACCAGAAAATCGGAGACAACTAAAACGGAGGGAGGTGCTGCTGCTCTAGATTCAGGAGATTCAGTACTACATACTCGTACCTATGATTTGCATATAACTTATGATAAATACTATCAAACACCACGTCTTTGGGTAGTCGGTTACGATGAGGTTTGTTGGATATTATATATTATTGAGTTTATATTTATATAGTTGTTTTTCAAAACAGAATCGCAAACCTTTAAACGTTGAACAAATGTACGAAGATGTCTCTCAAGATCATGCTAAAAAGACTGTCACCATGGAATCACATCCCCATTTGCCCGGACCCAATATGGCCTCCGTACACCCCTGTCGTCATGCCGATATAATGAAGAAAATTATACAAACTGTGGAAGAGGGTGGCGGTGAATTGGGTGTGCATTTATATTTGATTATATTTTTGAAATTTGTACAAACGGTTATACCCACTATAGAATATGATTTTACACAAAATTTCAATTTATCTTAAATTGCTTGGAAAAATTTAAGAGAAATTAACAAATTACTGGAGTTTTTTTTGTCTAGGCTCCCTGGCTTAATTTATTAACTTTTTTCCTTTTTTTTAACAAATGCCATAATTTTGCTATAAATTATAAAAAAAAAAAACATAAAATTGCAAATGATTTTCTTAAAAGTTTAATGTGCATGTTATAAAATATATATATATTGTATGTGTAAATGTATGTTTTATTACTAAATTTTATTTTAATTTGTTTACATAGTTAAGAAATACATACATACATTCTTTGTATACAATCATAAATTAAATTAATAAAATCTATATTTTGCTTTAAGAAAATAAAAGAAAAATTAAAAATAATTATTAAATTTTTACAAAATAAGTACGGCATGCCACTGAAAAGGTGAAAACGAAGAATGTACTCAGAGCCTTTTGATAAGGACAAGGATTAAGTTGAAGAAGAATTCTAGAAGATCATATTGGATCAAAGTGTACCTAAAAATAATAAATTTACATAGTTTACCTATATAATCATCAATCATGTATCAATTTTCCATTATGTACCTATGTAAAATATAAATTTTACATTGTTTACTTGTGTAAAATAAGGATTTTACATAGTTTACATACACAAAATATAAAGTTTACATAGTTTACCTATGTAAAATACGAAGTTTACATAGTTTTCCTATGTAAAATACGAAGTTTACATAGTTTACCTATGTAAAATACGAAGTTTACATAGTTTACCTATGTAAAATACGAAGTTTACGTAGTTTACCTATGTAAAATATCAATTTTACATTGTTTACATATGTAAAATACAAATTTTACATTGTTAACCTTTGTAAAATATCAATTTTACATTGCTTACATATGTAAAATATCAATTTTACATTGTTTACATATGCACAATACGAATTTGTACATAGTTTACCTATATAAAATTTTAAGTTTACATTGTAAAATTCATATTTTACAGAATTTTACATAGCTTATATTCGTAAAATATAAAGTTTACATAGTTTACCTAAGTAAAATATATATTTTACATTGTTTACCTTAGTAAAATAAAAAGTTTACATTGTTTACCCCTGTAAAACATAAAATTCACATAGTTAAACTAAGTTAAATATAAATTTTACATTGTTTACCTATATAAAATATGAATTTTACTTAGTTTACCTCCGTAATATATAAAGTTTACATAATCTACCCATGTAAAATACGACGTTTACACAGTTTTCTTGTTTAAAATATACATTTTACATAGTTTACCTATATAAAATACAAATTTTACATTGTTTACCTATGTAAAATATGAATTTTACGTTGTTTACTTATGTAAAATATGAAGTTTGCATAGTTTACGTAAGTAAAATATCAATTTTACATTGTTTACCTATGTAAATATGAAATTTACATAATATACCTCCGTAAAATATAATGTTTACATAGTTTACCTATGTAAAATTCGAAGTTTACATAATTTACCCAAGGAAAATTCGAAGTTTACATAGTTTGCCTATGTAAAATGCGAAGTTTATATAGTTTTCCTATGTAAAATACGAAGTTTACATAGTTTACATAGTTTACCTATGTAAAATAGGATGTTTACATAGTTTACCTATGTAAAATATCAATTTTACAGTGTTTACATATGTAAAATACGAATTTTTACATAGTTTACATATGTAAAATGTTAAGTTTACATTGTTACCTATGTAAAATATGAATTTTACATAGCTTATATTCGTAAAATATAAAGTTTACATAGCTTACCTTCGTAAAATAAAAAGTTTACATTGTTTACCCATGTAAAATATAAAGTTTACATAGTTAAACTAAGTAAACTATAAATTTTACATTGTTTACCTATTTAAAATATGAATTTTACTTAGTTTACCTTCGTAAAATATAAAGTTTACATAGTCTACCCATGTAAAATACGACGTTTACATAGTTTACTTGTGTGAAATATATATTTTACATAGTTTACCTATATAAAATACAAATTTTACATTGTTTACCTATGTAAAATATGAATTTTACATTGTTTACTTATGTAAAATATGAAGTTTACATAGTTTACGTAAGTAAAATATCAATTTTACATTGTTTACCTATGTAAATATGAAATTTACATAGTATAACTCCGTAAAATATAATGTTTACATATGTTTACATAGTTTACCTATGTAAAATTCGAAGTTTATATAGTTTACCCAAGGAAAATTCAAAGTTTACATAGTTTACCCAAGGAAAATTCGAAGTTTACATAGTTTACGTATATAAAATACTAATTTTACATTGTTTACCAATGTAAAATATGAATTTTACATCGTTTTCCTATGTGAGATATGAATTTTTCATATGTAAAATACAAAGTTTGCATAGTTTACATATGTAAAATATGAATTTTACATAGTTTACTTATGTAAAATATGAATTTTACATTGTTTTCCTATGAGATATATGAATTTTACATAATTTACTTACGTTAATATGAATTTTACCTATGTAAAATGCGAAGTATACATAGTTTACTTATGAAATGTACATAGTTTACTTAAGTAAAATACAAATTTTACATATTTTAATTGAGTTAATTGTATTGTTTACGTTTTTCTGTTTTATTTCAGAATTTTGTTTCTAAATCGCTTCAAATTTACCAATTATCCGTTAAAACCCGCTAAATTGTTTTCACTAATTCTCCTTATTTTTCTTTATTCCCCTTTTCATAAGTAAATAAGCCCCTTCACACAAACATTTCCCCTGTTTTTGTTAAACATTAGCTCTTTCACTAACCAAGTAGCACACACTCTCTCTCTCTCTCTTTCGCTCTTTCTATATTAACAAAAATAATTACTAGCAGATGGAGAAATTTTCTGACTAATTTGTAACAGTGAGTGTTTGTTGTTAAAGAATAAATAATAAAAAAAAACTCTTGATAAGGAGGGTAAAATGTAAAGAGTCGTTGTATTTAATATACTACAAGAAAAAAAGGAAACGAAAAAAATTAAACAAATATAAAACAGAAGAAAATAACAATTAATGGTATGTAGTGAAAAAACTAAGAAAATTTCCATTAAAATTTTTGTTTTATTTTTAACTAGTTTAAGAGGGTTTTTTAAAATGTTTAAGGGAGAAGGGAGAGTTTTTGGTTTTGTTGTTTTTAAGAGGGTGGTTTTTTGGTTATTTAATAGTTAAATTAAAAGAACAGAAAATCAAAATAATAATGAGTACGAGAGGATGTTTTTAGTTAGAGTATAATTTGTTTGTATGAGGAGGATTTTAAAGTTATTTTCAGCTTGTTTTTTTTTTTTGTTTACAATTTGATCTCTTGTCAGGTGTATGAGATCTAACACCTCTTACTCCTGGCTGCTGTTAATAACTCCTAACTCTTTGCTGTTGGTTTCCTGCTCCTCATTTATTATTTTTTTTTTATTATTGCATGCGTGAGTTAATTTCAATTGGAATGAACTCCCTTTTGATGAAAAAAAAGGCAGAGTTGCTGGTTAATTGAATAAACATGTTAACTGAGCAAACTATAAAAATCACATTGAATGAGAAGATTCTTTAATAACAAAAAAAAATTATAAAATACTCTATTCAAAATACTAACAAGAAGAAAAATCCCACAAAAAGGTCTCTGTTTGGGTTTGACAAGATTACTACGGCGTTTTGGTTGCTGGCTGTTACTCAGAGCAGCAACCGTATGAATTTTAAACTGTTTTGTCTGTTCAATAATTTAAGCATAATAAAGCTGACACCAAGAGTTTTGAGATTAAAAACAAATTTCGAGAATCGGTAGAAATTTATACTCCTGTTTCTCGAAATGAGTAAACAAAATAAAATTGGCGCCAAAAAAATCTCCAGAAAACGTCTAAAAACCTAAAATTTTTAACATATTAAAAAATTTCTTAATTATAACAAAAATTCTCCCTCAAGATGAATGCTTAAACAGAAAAGAAATACTTTTTTATACCTACTTTTATAAAAATATTTTAAAATTCTTTAATTGTACATATTTTGTTATATTTTTTCGGAAATTTTTTCTTAAATTATACAAAAACATTTTTCCTGTTAAAATTTTATATTATTCAGTCATTTATTTAACAAACAACACAATTTTTTTCTTATTTCTTCTTTCTGTTTATACATTTACTCACACACACCTCACAGAGTATAGATTTTTTCGTGTTATTGTTGTTGCTTTTGTGTCTGTAGAGCAGCGAGAAGAAGAAGAAGAAAAAATATTGCTACGTTGGCTCTGAGTATATGAGTGTTCCATTGTTATTGTTGTTTTCCATATTGTATGTATTTATGTAAGCAAGTTAAACGAGTACACACAAATAAGTTTCTCTACTCTTCTCCCTCTCTTCTAACTAAAATAACATTTTGTTTTAATATGAAGGGTTGCCATAATCCACAGAGTGTTTTAATGGAATAGTCCTAACTAACTAACTAACTAACTAACTAACTAACTAACTAACTAACTAACTAACTAACTAACTAACTAACTAACTAACTAACTAACTAACTAACTAACTAACTAACTAACTAACTAACTAACTAACTAACTAACTAACTAACTAACTAACTAACTAACTAACTAACTAACTACTAACTAACTAACTAACTAACTAACTAACTAACTAACTAACTAACTAACTAACTAACTAACTAACTAACTAACTAACTAACTAACTAACTAACTAACTAACTAACTAACTAACTAACTAACTAACTAACTAACTAACTAACTAACTAACTAACTAACTAACTAACTAACTAACTAACTAACTAACTAACTAACTAACTAACTACTAACTAACTAACTAACTAACTAACTAACTAACTAACTACTAACTAACTAACTAACTAACTAACTAACTAACTAACTAACTAACTAACTAACTAACTAACTAACTAACTACTAACTAACTAACTAACTAACTAACTAACTAACTAACTAACTAACTAACTAACTAACTAACTAACTAACTAACTAACTAACTAACTAACTAACTAACTAACTAACTAACTAACTAACTAACTAACTAACTAACTAACTAACTAACTAACTAACTAACTAACTAACTAACTAACTAACTAACTAACTAACTAACTAACTAACTAACTAACTAACTAACTAACTAACTAACTAACTAACTAACTAACTAACTAACTAACTAACTAACTAACTAACTAACTAACTAACTAACTAACTAACTAACTAACTAACTAACTAACTAACTAACTAACTAACTAACTAACTAACTAACTAACTAACTAACTAACTAGCTAACTTCACTTCTATCATTAATCTACCTTGGCAACTCTAACACATGAAAAAACAAGTAAGAAAGTATAGTCGGGCATGGCCGACCATATGATACCCTACACCAGTTATGAATATTTATTTATTTATTCATAATATCGCATTTATCTTCAATATTCCCTTGTTCCGATACATTTAAGCAATTTATGGATGAAAAACTAATTTTCTGAAAGAGGCTTTATATGGGGGCTAGGGGCAAATATGGACCAAGCCCGATAAAATTTTCTGAATATATTTATATTTACATAATATTTTATTGTGCTGAATTTCATCGCGATATTTGTGTTTATAAGTTAATTTGGGACATTCAAGTAATTTTCTGAAGGGGACTTTGTATGGGAGCTAGGGTCAAATGGGGCCCGATCTTTATGAAATTTGGCAGGGTTATCAAGACTTCTATAAAACTTAGTTATGCCGTATTTTATCGATATATCTGTATATTTAACATAATTATGAGCTCAGAAGCCCTTTTCGGGGGGTTCTGTTCTATGGGGGCTAGGTGAAATAATGGACCGATTTTAACCATTTTCAATAGGCTTCGTCCTTGGGTCAAATAAAACGTGCGTGCCAAATTTCATCCAATTATCTTGAAAATTGCGACCTGTAGCTTGCGCACAAGGTTTACATGGACAGCCAGCCAGCCAGCCAGCCAGACGGACGGACGGACGGACGGACGGACATAGCTTAATCGACTCAGAAAACGATTCTAAGCCGATTGGTATACTTTAAGGTGGGTCTAGGACGAATATTTTTATATGTTACAAACATCAGCACAAATCCAATATACCCTCCCCACTAAAGTGGTGTAGGGTATAAAAACCATGATGATATTAACAATATTCGTGACTGTTGAAAGAAACAACAAAAAAGCCATAATAACAGCTACAACAACAGCAACACGATGATAACAACTTTGCTTTTTATGCCCGTATCTCATTATATTTTGTCGGAATAGACATTATTATTGCTGTTGTTGTTGTTTGTGCTACTGTTGTTGGTTTTGTTGTCGATATCGTGTGTGCGCGCGAGTGTATGATTTTGTTTTTGTATGGCGTGCTAGTTTTCTCGTCTTTTAATTTTCTCTATATTTCTGTTTTGTTTGTATTTGATATGTTTGGTGTTGTTGTTTTTTTTTTGTTTCTTTCGTTTAATTTTCTATATATTTTTTTCCGTTCACAACTTGTGTATGCTAGCGAGCGAACGTAATATTTATAGTTGTTGCTGGTTACCAGAAAAAAAGGTGATGCCAGATGATTGTTTTTCATAAAATCTCCTTAATTTTAAGAATTGCGGTTTTTTTTTCTTAAAGAAAACACTTCTAGTCTATAGTTTAGTCAATTCTATAGCCTGGCCTTCTATAGTCTAGTCTATAGTTTAGTCTTTAGTATAGTCCAGTCTATAGTTTAGTCTACTGTCTTTTCTAGTCAATAGTCCAATGATAGTTGCCTCCGGTATGTAATTACTTAATGTTCTAGTCCGTCAGATTGGTGGTCATGGGTTCGATTCCCATCAGTGGCACTGGCAAAGGAGCCCATAACAGGTTATATCGTATACCAAATATTTTTATAGTATTTAATTTTCATAAACCTCAAAATCTGGCCATTTTATTTAAAGGTTTCTCTATTTTAGTATGGGGCCAAAGTACTGTAGCTTTTTTTGTGAATAATGAATGGTTGGTTTGGTTGCATTGCTTGTCGGTTGGCTATACATTGAATAGATGAATGCATACTGTATGGCATAACATGGTAATGGTTTTTTTTTATATTTTTTGTTTTCAATATAATGATGATGGTGGTGGCCTCTATGAAACAGTGTTGCTAATTTAACTTTAGGATTTCTTAAAAGATCTAACGTTAAATTCTAAAAATAAAATGTTTTGCACGATTCCATAGAATCTATGGCTAACTTAAAGTTTCTTAAGAATTTTCAAAAAGATTCTATTGCAACTTCAATTTTATTCGCAATTTATAGGAAATCTTTCAAGTTTTTAAAATTCCCTTCAAGTTTTTTTTTAAGAAAAATCTTCATTCTTCTAAAAAGATTCTATTGCAACTTCAATTATATTCGCAATTTATAAGAAATCTTTCAAGTTTTTAAAATTCCCTTCAAGTTTTTTTTAAGAAAAAGCTTCATTCTTCTAATTTCAAGTTTTCTGAAGAAGTATTTCGCTTTATTTGTGATTTCGCTAGAAATCTTTTAAAAGAAGACTGGTTAGCTTCAAGTTTTCTGAAGCTAACTTTCTTTAAGAAATCTTTCGCTAAATTTAAGATTTGTAAAGAAATATTTCAATTATTTCAATAAATCTTTCTTTAGCTTCGTGTTATCTAAGATTTTCAATAGCTTGCAGTTTCTAAAGAAGTTTCTCAAGTTTTCTAATGAAATCTTTCGCTATCTTCAAGTATTCTTAAGAAATATTTCCGAAAAAAATATTCCGATTCCTGTAATTCGCTAGTTTCTAGTTTTCTATAGAAGACTTTGGTTAGCCTCAAGTTTCCTATAGAAGACTTACTTGAAATTTCGTACTTAACATTTAAATTAAATCTTTTCTAGCTTTAAGTTTTCTGAAGAAATCTTTCGCTCGCTTACGTTTCTAGAATTTTCGCTTTAAGTTTTTTATACCCTACACACTTTATGGGAGGTAGGAAATTTTACTCAAATTTCGTCTAGCGAATGGCTTAGATCGTTTTCTGAGTCGAAAGCTATGTCGTCCGCCTCGCTGGATGTCATGCAACCTTGGCGCAATTTAAGTCGCAATTTCAGATAATTGGATGAAATTTGGCACTTTTATTTGACCCAAGGAGCCTTTGAAAGAAATCGGTCCTTATTTCAAGCCCCATAGAAATGAACCCCGAAATTCTGGCTCATATTAGTAAAAACAATATCATCGGCTTTTATAGATTTGATGACCCTGCAAATTCATAAGATCGCCCCATGACCCTACATACATCCCTTCAGAAATTACTGAGTCTATTTATAAACACAATCTGCATTCAGACTTTAGTACTATAAATTATTCACAAATTTTACGGCTTGTCCATATTTGCCCCTAAGCCACCATATAAAGCCTTCGACATGTTTTCATCATAAATTTAAATTATCCGGATAGAAATGCTTTATTGTGACATTACTATTCTAATGGTAGGTATCAATGGCGGCTCATACTTCTTACTTTAATTTTCTCAGTTGAGTTTATAAAGAACTTAGTTAACTAATTTCATAAATTCTCGTAAAACAAAATTTAAAATAGTTTGTACGTCATGTTTTGGCACTCTTACAACGTCATTGTACAAAAAACTATATTTTTTTTAAGTTGAACTTTATGTTATTTTTTCTGCTGTATTTGTGTTCTTGCGTCTTTATTGTGCTGGCTGCTAGGCCAACAACGTTTATTATTTGTACGTGAATTTTTAGTCAAGAGCTGTGTGCTGTGAGTTTCTAAAATGTTTTCGAGTAAACAAACGAGAATGAGATAGACAGTCATGCGGACAGACAAAAAGACAGACATCGTTGCCCTCCATTCTCTGAACTGAGGGTTATTTGGTTTTATTTTAAAATAAAATTAACACAACAACAATAGAAAAATTCTTATAAGATTTCACTACTTGAGAGTTTGAAATGCGTCAATTCCTCTTAAATTTTAGGTTTTTCATTCTTTTCAGTCCACATATAGAGTGGTAGATATTTGTTTTCTTTCATTTTTGTCATGGCGAGAAGAAAAAACTTTAATGTTTTTGTTGCTAGAGCTCTATGAACCCTCTTTTTTATACTCCCTTTACAATTTGTTGTTGTTTATTTCGAGACTGATTCATGTGTATCTCGTTAAAATGTGGTGAGTGTAGGCTGATTTTTTGATTTTGTCTAAAGAAAAAAAAAACAGTTTTTCGATTAGTTCCTCCTCAGAATGGAAAATAACGAAGAGTTTTTATAAATTTAAATGAAGAGGAACTCACATACAATTCCATGCTACAATATAAATAGAGCGCCCGTGTTTTTTTTTAGTATAGAAATTAGTTTTATACTTTTGTAAATACAAATATTTTCGAGGAGATTGAGATGCACCACCTCACAATGAGATTGAAATGAATAACATAACAAAAACAAAAATAAACCTCTTACCTCATGCGAGTACTAAATACTCGTACACAATTCTTTAACATATTTATAGTAGAAATTGATGATAAAATAAACATTTATGAGTTTTGGGTGAAATTGCACACACCAGTTTATTTTTGGTCTTGGCTGGGCATCATCCAATCAAGCAACACACATCACAACAACGGAACAGAATTTTTCAATATCTAAATACCAAAAAAAAAAAATAATTACGTATAAATTTTTTTGGAGGGAAATAATGGGGTTAGAGAAAAATTAATAATAAATGTTCTAAATATTTTGGATTTGAAAAATAAAGAAACTTGGATATTTTTTAGAAACCATATACATATGTAGGTACATATGGAAATTTATATACATATGAAAGTTATAAGAAAATGTTGAAACCGAAAGATTTTATTCGAAATTATGAATCTAGCGAAAGTTTTATTTAGGAAACTTGAAGCTAGCGAAAGATATATTGTTAAATTATAAAGGAATAGAAGGATTTCTTTAGAAAACTTAAAGCTGACGCTAGCAAAATATTTCTTTAGGAAACTTGAAGCTAATGAAAGATATCTTGACTTTCACTTTAACTTGAAGCTAGTGAAAGATTTTATTAGGAAACTTGAAGCCAGCTTAATATTTCTGGATTTCTGGAGAAATAAAAAAGGAACCGAAAGACTTCTGTAGAAAATAAAAACAGGGATTTTGCAAACGATTATTATAGAAAATTTGAAACTAACGAAAAACTTTATTAGAAAACCTAAAACTGTCTAAAGATATTGTTAGAAAATTTCGAAATTCGAAAGGATTCAGAAGAATCTTTACATAACTTGAAGCTAGTCAAAGATTTCTTAAAGAATCTTGAAGCTAGAGAAATATATCTTGTCAAATAACATAGGAATCATAAGATTTCTTTAGAAAACTTGAAGCTAGCGAAAGATTCTTTAGGAAACTTGTAGCTAGTGAAAGATTTTTTAGGAAACTTGAAGCCAGCATAATATTTCTCTATGAAACTTAAAGCTAGTGAAAGATTTTTAGGAAACTTGACAAATTCCAAAGGAATCAGTAGATTTTTTCAGAAAACTTGAAGCTAACGAACGATATATTAACAAATTACAGAGAAATCGGAACATTTCTTTAAGAAACTTGAAGCCAGCGAAATATTTTGTATGAAACTTGAAACTAGTCAATGATTTTTTGAAAAGTTTATAGATAAAGTTTTGTAGAAAACTTAAAATTACAAATAATTTGTTAAAGAATATTAAAAAAAACTTTGAATTATCTAGAGAATTTAATTAAAAACTTTAAACTTGTAGTTTTTATTTAAATATTATTCTAAAATACTATTCCTAATATTTTTAGCATAAACCGTAGTTTTCCCCAAGAATATGTGGATTTAAAAAGTAGTTTTTCGAGAATAAAAAAAAAACATCTAATGAATTTTACAAAATGTTAAAACTTGTATGAGATTTAATAAAAATATTTGCTTTTGAATAAATTTTTATTTTATTTCCCAAACTATTTAACAAATATTATTATAAAAACTGATTAAATACCTAAACAAACCACTCTATAATACATATAATACTAAAAACGCGGTTAACCTAGAGATAATGCAAATTAATATTAAAAATACTGCATTTCAAAAACATTCCTTTAAACTCAAACAAACCATAATAAAAATGTAAACAGAGATTTTTTCAATAAATTGAGATAAAGTTTGTGTTTTTTTTTTGTGAAATACACCGGCTTATGAAAAACTACTTAATGACAAAAATATCTCCAAATTGCAATTGGATTTTTGTTCAAACACAATTGAAACGAAAGAAAATCATGCCTCACTCTCCCAACAAAATAACCCAAAGAAGAGATCTAAATTTAGTAGATACAATAACAATAAGATATTTAAAAGCAAAAAATTTCTAAAAAGAATCTAGAGCTAAAATAATAAAACGGTCAGAGTTTTAGTTACATTTAACCTGAAAGTGGAAGGAAAACAAAAAAATAATTTTCACTCTTCAACGTGGTTGCAATCAGGCATGGAAAATTGAAATTTTGGTGTCGTTAAGCTAGTCTATATATGTACTTAGCTAAAGGTTAGTCTATGAACTTGTCTATAAATTAGTCTATTGATTAATGTGTTAACAAGTTTTTTTATTAATCTTTTAACTAGTCTATTGACTATGCAATATGGACTCGTCTATTGATTAATCTATTGACAAGTTTAATGACTAATTTGTGGATAAATGGACTAGTCTTCTGAATAATGTATGAAATAGCCTCTTGATTAGTCTACTGACCAGTCTATGAACTAATCTATGGACTTGTCTACTGACTATTCTATTGATTAGTCTACCAGTTTATAAACAGTTTATCTACAGTCTGGTCTATAGTCTAGTTTATAGTCTAGTCTATAGTCTAGTCTATAGTCTAGTCTATAGTCTAGTCTATAGTCTAGTCTATAGTCTAGTCTATAGTCTAGTCTATAGTCTAGTCTATAGTCTAGTCTATAGTCTAGTCTATAGTCTAGTCTATAGTCTAGTCTATAGTCTAGTCTATAGTCTAGTCTATAGTCTAGTCTATAGTCTAGTCTATAGTCTAGTCTATAGTCTAGTCCATAGTCTAGTCTATAGTCTAGTCTATAGTCTAGTCTATAGTCTAGTTTATAGTCTAGTCTATAGTCTTGCCTATAGTCTAGTCTATAGTCTAGTCTATAGTCTAGTCTATAGTCTAGTCTATAGTCTAGTCTATAGTCTAGTCTATAGTCTAGTCTATAGTCTAGTCTATAGTCTAGTCTATAGTCTAGTTTATAGTCTAGTCTATGGTCTAGTCTATAGTCTAGTCTATAGACTTGCCTAGAGTCTAGTCTATATTATCGTCTTTAGTGTAGACTTTAGACTAGTTTAGAGTTTAGTCTGTAGTCGAGTCTGTATTCTAGTCCAGTCTAGTCTATAGTCTAGCCCTTTGACGACCAAACCCTTTTGGTTTAATCAATTTAATTTTTTATTTGATTGTCGATATCTATCTCCTCATAATAGATAGAATAAAGAAATTGCTCTCCTAGGTAACATATAAGTCCTATGTATCTATAGTCTAGTCTATAGTCTAGTCTATAGTCTAGTCTATAGTCTAGTCTATAGTCTAGTCTATAGCCTAGTCTATAGTCTAGTCTATAGTCTAGTCTATAGACTTGCCTAGAGTCTAGTCTATATTATCGTCTTTAGTGTAGACTTTAGACTAGTTTAGAGTTTAGTCTGTAGTCGAGTCTGTATTCTAGTCCAGTCTAGTCTATAGTCTAGCCCTTTGACGACCAAACCCTTTTGGTTTAATCAATTTAATTTTTTGTTTGATTGTCGATATCTTTGTCCTCATAATAGATAGAATAAAGAAATTGCTCTCCTAGGTAACATATAAGTCCTATGTATCGCTTGGCAAATAAATTTGACAAAATCGGTTGACAGATTCTCTCTGTATGTCACTTGAACAGATATATGTATATACTAAAAATTTTCTGGCAAGTATGTTTGCCTATGGTCGTCAAAGGGCTAGTCAATGGTCCAGTCATAGCATAGTCTATTGTCTAGTCTATAGTCTAGTGTATAAATTAGTTAATAGTCTAGTCTAGACTATAGCCTAGTCTACGATCTAGAGGATATCATAAACTACTGAACAAAGTACAATAGTACTAAACTTTCCATCCCTTGCCTGAACAGCTAAAATACACAAAACATTCTAGAGTTAATTTTCAAGAGTTTCTCTTTAATAAATTTTCTAAATCTGGCAATCTTGTGTGAGGAAGCATAATGAAAAAAAAAATTAACAAAAACAAGAAAAAACACGAGCTCACTATATGAATGACAGACGACTCTGACTGTACCTCTTTTATTTTACTTTAACTTTAGTGAATGTGTGTTTTGTGTTATTGTTGTTGCTGTTTAGTACGAGAAGAGCGTCAGCCATCTTGCTCCCATTAAAATAATACAATACGAAAACAGCAACAACAATAACATTTAAGCAGTTTTTGTCGTGAGTGAGTATGTGTGTGTGTGTTTTTTTTTCTGAATAAAGAAACGAGTGGTGAGACGACGAGCATTAAAAACGTATGACTTTTCAGGGAATTTTTGAAAAACTCAATTTTTAGTAGAAAATTTTCAACGTTGGCGAGTAGTTGTGAGCGCACGTCATTTTAAGTTAAATCTCCGGTGAGATTTTTGATTTGAAAAAAAAAGGTACAAAAAAAAAAGTATTTCAAAAGATTTTTAGTGAAGTGATTTTATTTGAGTACTCATGAGAATTAAAAACAAAAAGAATAGATTATTTGAATTTATATTAAAAAAAGAAACTATAAAAAAGCGGGAATATGTTAATTTACACAAAAAAATAGTTAAAACATTTACTAATTAAAGAATTTTTAATAAATAATAAAGGCTTAATTAATTAATAACAACGTGGCAGTGTTTTTTTTTTAAATGAAATTTTAAAATTAAAATTTTATATATTAATTTTAAACATTGTTTTATAGTTTTGTATAAAACATATTGTTTTAACAAATTTATATAAATTTTTTATAAATTTTTTAACTTTGAACACTGCGCAATACAAATTTTGTGTTAAAAAAAACTGGCTGAAACATTTTATTGAAAAAAAAAACAACAAAAGAAATACCTCCCCAACTCCCCCTTTTATACTATAATTGAAATAACAAACTCTCCTTTCTCTTTCTCTCATTTCAAATAACTGCTCTGCTTGATAAATATAAATCCCCCTTTATACTCTTATAAGTAAGAGAGAGAAAGCCAGAGTGTTGAGTTATTTTTCCCCTCTTTGTAAATATGTTTGTTTACATATGTGTGTTTTTTTTTTTCTTATTTACAGTTTTTTTTCGTATATAGCAGAGAGTTTAGGCAAAAGGCAAAACAAATAAAAAACAACAACTCTGTATGTTAAAACTCTTTTAAAGAGGCTTTAACCACAAATTAACACAAAAATATTAAAAAAAGACCTTAAAATAGTGAAAAATTAACTTTATAAAAAAAACTAAACAAAACTATCACAAAGAAATAAAAAAATCCCAAGAAAACAACTTGGTCCTACCAAGTGCTGTGCAAGTGTCTGGTAAAATAAAACGCCAAATCTACAAATAAACTATTACATATTTTTTATATCCCCCGGTGTGTTAATTAAATTTCGCCACCATTACCCACTATTACCACCCAATTCAACAACAGCAACAGCCCATTGAGGACGTTTGTGCTGTTGGTGAATCGGTGGACTCAATGATGGCCTTGCCCATGAATTCTTTATATTCCCTTACCTGGGGTGACTATGGCACCTCATTGGTATCGGCCATACAATTGCTGCGTTGTCATGGCGATCTAGTGGATTGTACTTTGGCAGCCGGTGGTCGTAGTTTTCCCGCCCACAAGATTGTTCTGTGTGCTGCTTCACCATTTCTACTGGATTTGCTAAAGGTAAGTGTTTTTAAAGTGATAAAAATTATTAATAATAGAAAGTTTTTAAAGTATTTAAAAGCAAAACAGTGGAGATTTAACTAGAATGAAACCTTAAAGTTTAGTCCATAGAATAGTTTAATGTTTAGTCTATAGAATAGACTAAAGTTTAGTCTATAGAATATACTAAAGTTTAGTCTATAGAATAGACTAAAGTTTAGTCTATAGAATAGACTAAAGTTTAGTCTATAGAATAGACTAAAGTTTAGTCTATAGAATAGACTAAAGTTTAGTCTATAGAATAGACTAAAGTTTAGTCTATAGAACAGACTAAAGTTTAGTCTATAGAATAGACTAAAGTTTAGTCTATAGAATAGACTAAAGTTTAGTCTATAGAATAGACTAAAGTTTAGTTTATAGAATAGACTAAAGTTTAGTCTATAGAATAGACTAAAGTTTAGTCTATAGAATAGACTAAAGTTTAGTCTATAGAATAGACTAAAGTTTAGTCTATAGAATAGACTAAAGTTTAGTCTATAGAATAGACTAAAGTTTAGTCTATAGAATAGACTAAAGTTTAGTCTATAGAATAGACTAAAGTTTAGTCTATAGAATAGACTAAAGTTTAGTCTATAGAATAGAATAAAGTTTAGTCTATAGAATAGAATAAAGTTTAGTCTATAGAATAGAATAAAGTTTAGTCTATAGAATAGACTAAAGTTTAGTCTATAGAATAGAATAAAGTTTAGTCTATAGAATAGAATAAAGTTTAGTCTATAGAATAGTCTAAACTTTAGTCTATTCTATAGACTAAACTTTAGTCTTTAGAATAGACTAAAGTTTAGTCTTAGAATAGACTAAACTTTAGTCTTAGAATAGACTAAACTTTAGTCTAAAGTTTAGTCTATAGAATAGACTAAAGTTTAGTCTATAGAATAGACTAAAGTTTAGTCTATAGAATAGACTAAAGTTTAGTCTATAGAATATACTAAAGTTTGTCTATAGAATAGACTAAAGTTTAGTCTATAGAATAGACTAAAGTTTGTCTATAGAATAGACTAAGTTTAGTCTATAGAATAGACTAAAGTTTAGTCTATAGAATAGACTAAAGTTTAGTCTATAGAATAGACTAAAGTTTAGTCTATAGAATAGACTAAAGTTTAGTCTATAGAATAGACTAAAGTTTAGTCTATAGAATAGACTAAAGTTTAGTCTATAGAATAGACTAAAGTTTAGTCTATAGAATAGACTAAAGTTTAGTCTATAGAATAGACTAAAGTTTAGTCTATAGAATAGACTAAAGTTTAGTCTATAGAATAGACTAAAGTTTAGTCTATAGAATAGACTAAAGTTTAGTCTATAGAATAGACTAAAGTTTAGTCTATAGAATAGACTAAAGTTTAGTCTATAGAATAGACTAAAGTTTAGTCTATAGAATAGACTAAAGTTTAGTCTATAGAATAGACTAAAGTTTAGTCTATAGAATAGACTAAAGTTTAGTCTATAGAATAGACTAAAGTTTAGTCTATAGAATAGACTAAAGTTTAGTCTATAGAATAGACTAAAGTTTAGTCTATAGAATAGACTAAAGTTTAGTCTATAGAATAGACTAAAGTTTAGTCTATAGAATAGACTAAAGTTTAGTCTATAGAATAGACTAAAGTTTAGTCTATAGAATAGACTAAAGTTTAGTCTATAGAATAGACTAAAGTTTAGTCTATAGAATAGACTAAAGTTTAGTCTATAGAATAGACTAAAGTTTAGTCTATAGAATAGACTAAAGTTTAGTCTATAGAATAGACTAAAGTTTAGTCTAATAGACTAAGTTAGTCTAGAATAGACTAAAGTTTAGTCTATAGAATAGACTAAAGTTTAGTCTATAGAATAGACTAAAGTTTAGTCTATAGAATAGACTAAAGTTTAGTCTATAGAATAGACTAAAGTTTAGTCTATAGAATAGACTAAAGTTTAGTCTATAGAATAGACTAAAGTTTAGTCTATAGAATAGACTAAAGTTTAGTCTATAGAATAGACTAAAGTTTAGTCTATAGAATAGACTAAAGTTTAGTCTATAGAATAGACTAAAGTTTAGTCTATAGAATAGACTAAAGTTTAGTCTATAGAATAGACTAAAGTTTAGTCTATAGAATAGACTAAAGTTTAGTCTATAGAATAGACTAAAGTTTAGTCTATAGAATAGACTAAAGTTTAGTCTATAGAATAGACTAAAGTTTAGTCTATAGAATAGACTAACGTTTAGTCTATAGAATAGACTAAAGTTTTGTCTATAGAATAGACTAAGTTTAGTTTATGGAGTAGAAGATTCTTTAATGTGTAAAGAAATTTCTTTAAAATTTCATAAATTTTTTGTAAAATCTTATTTTTTTTACTTTTTTCTGTTTTTTGTAATTTGTTTACTTTTTAACGTTTGGTTAACCATTTCCGGTCTTGTGTTTAATTTTGTGGGTATTACACAAGCAGGTTTTTTGAATGCTTTCAAAAATTTTGTTTTTAACAACTTGAACAAAAAGTTTTGTAATGTTTTATTATTTCCAGTTTGTTTTTTTTTTTTTTGCTTAAAAATCTTAAAACGCAGTCAGTTAACAATTTTAACTGGTAATTATTATTAAAGTAATTAAAATTTTTAATATTGTTTTAGTAATAACATTCAGACCGGCATAAGTCGACACGTTTTCTCTTCTTGAGGCCTTAAATGTCTAAAAAGATTGTTTGTAAACAGAGATAAAAATTAAAAAAAAAAAATTGTCTAGATGGGTGACAGACAAATCCAAAAGGTCTCTGGTTTATGCTGTGAGACTAAAGTAGGCAAAATTCTCTGTTACTACAACAAAAAATAACAACTCTCACTTTTTTAATAAAAAATATAAAAAAAAAACTTAACAGTTAACTAATAGTAAACAAAATACTGGAACATAGTATTTAAAATGCATGTCCAATTTGTTTTTGTAGTTGGATACTCTAAAAAAGCACAAAAAAACCCATAGAGACAAAACTGATTGCTCCAAAAAAAATCCACTAATCAGTAATATTAAAAACTTAAACCACATTCATAAAAAGTATAATGATATGAGGTCTGTCTGTCTTTCATATTTTCTACTCTAAACCGACAGTATTTTAGAGATTTCTTTTAAAGATTTCAATTGTTTATTGAGGCAAATGAGGAAATGTCTCCCAGACCCCAAAAAAAAAAAAACTCATCTCAATAAGAAAGAATACAATTTTCAAATTTAAACACACACTCTTTTTTTACATTTCTTGATGTGTGTGATGATAATAGAGCAGTTCAGTGGTGGTTATTTTAACTGAGTAAGGAATGAAAAGGTAGGAAGTTTCAGAAAACTCTGAAAAAACGCTTTATTTATTTCATTGCTCATAGAGTAATATTTTATAATAACTCCCTTAGCTACTTTTTGAGTTACAAAGAGTTTTATGCACAAAAAGGAAGAGATTTTAAATTATTGATAAGTAAACTTAAAAAAAAAACTCCTGCTTAAACTTAAGAATTTGTTTAATATGGATTTTAAACTTTTATTATTATAAAATCATTTTGTTCTACAAATATAAATATTTTCTGTATACCTAAATTTTAAAATCAATGGGTTTTTCCCATTGAAATCTACATATACAAAGCAACATCTTTATATAAAATGTGTTTTATTATATTATTTACCAGGCATGGCAAGTTGAAATTTAGAAATCTAATATAGGGATCGATCTTTGCACCTGTCTCTTGACTAGTCTAGTCTGTAGATCTGTATTGGACTGACCTAGAACTGAACTAGAACTGAACTAGAACTGAACTAGAACTGAACTAGAACTGAACTAGAACTGAACTAGACTGAACTAGAACTGAACTAGAACTGAACTAGAAACTGAACTATAACTGAACTAGAACTGAACTAGAACTGAACTAGAACTGAACTAGAACTGAACTAGAACTGAACTAGAACTGAACTAGAACTGAACTAGAACTGAACTAGAACTAGAACTGAACTGAACTGAACTAGAACTGAACTGAACTAGAACTGAACTAGAACTGAACTAGAACTGAACTAGAACTGAACTAGAACTGAACTAGAACTGAACTAGAACTGAACTAGAACTGAACTAGAACTGAACTAGAACTGAACTAGAACTGAACTAGAACTGAACTAGAACTGAACTAGAACTGAACTAGAACTGAACTAGAACTGAACTAGAACTGAACTAGAACTGAACTAGAACTGAACTAGAACTGAACTAGAACTGAACTAGAACTGAACTAGAAATGAACTAGAACTGAACTAGAACTGAACTAAAACTGAACTAGAAATGAACTAGAACTGAACTAGAACTGAACTAGAACTGAACTAAAACTGAACTAGAACTGAACTAGAACTGAACTAGAACTGGACTTGAACTAGAACTGAACTAGAACTAGAACTGAACTAGAACTGAACTAGAACTGAACTAGAACTGAACTAGAACTGAACTAGAACTGAACTAGAACTGAACTAGAACTGAACTAGAACTGAACTAGAACTGAACTAGAACTGAACTAGAACTGAACTAGAAATGAACTAGAACTGAACTAGAACTGAACTAAAACTGAACTAGAAATGAACTAGAACTGAACTAGAACTGAACTAGAACTGAACTAAAACTGAACTAGAACTGAATTAGAACTGAACTAGAACTGGACTTGAACTAGAACTGAACTAGAACTGAACTAGAACTGAACTAGAACTGAACTAGAACTGAACTAGAACTGAACTAGAACTGAACTAGAACTGAACTAGAACTGAACTAGAACTGAACTAGAACTGAACTAGAACTGACTAGAACTGACTAGAACTGAACTAGAAATGAACTAGAACTGAACTAGAACTGAACTAGAACTGAACTAGAACTGAACTAGAACTGAACTAGAACTGGACTTGAACTAAAACTGAACTAGAACCGAACTAGAACTGAACTAGAACTGAACTAGAACTGAGCTAGAACTGAACTAAAACTGAACTAAACTGAACTAGAATTATAGAATAGTCGATGAACCAGTGTATAGAAAAGTCTATGATTGAAAGTCAATGGAATAGTCTACGAACTAGGCTAAAGACAAGTCTATAGAAAAGTCTATAGAATAGTCTATGAATTAGTCTATAGACAAGTATATAGAATAGTCTATGAACTAGTCTTTAGACAAGTGTATAGAATAGTCAATGAACAAGTCTATAGTCACGTCTATAGAATAGTGTATGAACTAGTCTAAAGACAAATCTATTAACTAGTCTAGTCTATACTAGTTTACCAGTCTATGAACTGGTTTATGAACTAGTCTAGAATTTGGATAGTCCTCCAAAAAGTCTATGGACTAGTCTGTGAAGTAGTAGACTAGTTTATTGGCTAGTCTATAAACATTAGTATGTAGACTAACTTATTGGCAAGACTGTAGACTACTTTATAAAAGTTTACAGGAAAAAATAACTAAAATATCAATACCAAAAAGTACTGATAAAAGTACAACACTACTTAAGTTGCCATCTCTGTTATTTACCAAGCAAATGGCCCTGAGTGTAACAGAGAAAAAGGAGCATAAAAATAACTTTTCCTATAAGACTTAGTGAGCGAGAGAAAGAGAGAGAGCGAGAGTTTTATTTTCAAAACCCACGCAAAACCAACTACATTTCCCCTACTCCTTGCCTCTCCTCTTATTAACATTGTACTAATTCCATGAAACAGTATTGCTCATGCTCTGTTGTTATTTTATTATACATACACACTCATTTATAGTTGTGTTGCCAACTCAGCTTATTTTTTCAATACGAATTTTTTTCTTCATAAATTAACCTCAACTTGTACAACAGCAACTCTCACTATCTCACTCTATTAGGAAAAGAGCTGTACTTTTAACTTTTGTTTTTTTTTTGTTGTAAAAAGACAGAGAGGGTGTGAATGAGTAATAAAGTATATAGAGTGTTGATACCCCTTTTTATATTGATGATGACGTTATTCTCCTGTTATTATTAATGTTCTCTCTCTATCTCTTTCTTTAGTGGATGCAAACAAAAAAGGGGAAATTTTTATATTTATAATGTGTTTGCTGTGCTGTATTGTTATTTAATACTCCCACATAGTTTTGTTGTTGTTGCTATTAGAGAAAAAACCCACTTGTATTTTTTATTGTATGAAAATTTAATTGTATATTTGTTAATTTTTTATATTGTTGTTGTTATTGGTTGGGTTTTTTTAATTTTTAATTGAAAAATGCAATTTACAAATTGTATACAAATGATTTATTTGTTGTTTTAATACATTTTAAAATAATTTTATAGAAATTGTTAAAAAAAGATAAATTCAAACTTTTTTTTAATAAATTTGAACATATTAAAGGAAAAAGTCTAAATTTAAAACTTTTTTTCAAAGAAAAAGTTTAAAATTTTAATTTTTCTAAAATAAAAGGATGAAAACTTTATAAATTTTAAAAGCAAAAGTTAAAAACTTTATAATCTTGAAAGAAAAGCTTGAAAATTTTAAAATTTTTAAAGACAAACTTGAATATTTTTAAAATTTTAACTGAAATCGAATTAATTTTTTACACAAAATTTGTAATTTTTTGTAGTTTTACAACTAATTTTGAAGATTTTGCAAAAATTACGAAAATTCGAACTTAATGTCGAAAATTCGAAAATCGATTTTTAAACCAATTTCTTTCAAAATCATGTTTATGTTGTAAAATTTCGAAGATTTAAAGAAAAATTTAAGGAAATTATAAATTTTGAATGTTCGTATAGAATTTCGAAAATTCGAACTTAATACGAAAACTGTAATTTCGAAAATTTGAAAATCGATTTTTAAGCCGATTTCTTTCAAAATCATGTTTATGTTGTAAAATTTCGAAGATTTAAAGAAAAATTTAAGGAAATTATAAATTTTGAATGTTCGTATAGAATTTCGAAAATTCGAACTTAATACGAAAACTGTTTTTTTTTTGCAAAATTTCTTTAAAAATCAAGTCTAGACTAGTAAAATTTGAATTAAATAATATATTTTTTGAAGTTCGAATTGATTTTCGAAAATTCAAACTTAATTTCGAAAATTCGAACTTAATTTCGAAAATTCGAAAATCGATTTTTAAGCCAATTTCTTTCAAAATTATGTTTATATTGTTAAATTTCGATGATTTGAAGACAATTTTAAAGAAATTATCAATTTTGAATGTTCGAATAGAATTTCGAAAATGTGAATAATATTATTATAATAGATCGTTTTTTCACAAAATTTCTTTAAAAATCAAGTCTAAAATATTAAATTTTGAATAAACAATACATTTTGAGGTTTGAACCGAATTTCGAAAATTCGAACTTAATTTCGAAAATTCGACTTAATTTCGAAAATGTGAACTTTTTTTACAAAAATCGTTTATTCACACAGTTTAGAAGAAAATTTTAAAAATTTTGAATAAAATTTTCAAAATTTTGAAGAAAATTTTCAAAATTTTGAAAAATTTTATTCAAAATTTTGCATTTTTTTTTTAAATTTTGACAGAATTTTAACTTTTTTGTTTAAATTTTGACAGAATTTTAACTTTTTTGTTTAAATTGTTGAGAAAACGCCATATTTGACAATTATTTCATAATTAAAAGTATTTTTAAGGCATTTTCAACAATTTCGAAACTTCGAACACAATTTCGAATTTTCGAAATTAATTCCGAAAATCAATTTTTAGTATAAATTCGTTAAAAATCAAGGTAAAATGTATAATATTTCATTTTTAGAAGAAAAATTTAAATATTTTAACCATTTTATATGAAAAATTCATTGAATTTTCTTAGAAATTCAGAAAAATTTTAATTTTTTCTTAAAAAGTATTCACTTTTTTCTAAATTATTAAAAACAATTTTGTTATTTCAAAAATGTATTGACTTTTTCTTAAATTTAAAGTTTTTCTTTTGCTTTTAAATTCTTCCTCAACGAAATGTAAACAGAGAATCATCATACCTCGTTTAGCCAGTGTTTTCAAATAAATAGTAAACAGAGAAAATAACTTTAATTTAGCTTAAAAACTCATTTCTTTTCTTCTTTGTTTTGTTTAATCTGACTGGTTCTTTGCTCCTAAAAATCTTTTTAATTAATTATGCTCTACAAAAAAAAAAAAAAAAAAAATCCTCTCCTATACCCTTTAGTTCTCCACTAAGCTCATTCTCCTGGTCCTCTTCCTTTTTGTTTTGTTAAATAATTGAAAGTGAGTTACAATTTGTATTAAAATTTAATAAATTTACCCCTACTCTCTGCTACGCTCTTTGTTTGTAAAGGAAATACTCTGCTCCTTACAAACATACTCTATAAAATTCCTTTAATTATAAGAGTAAATGTGTGTGTTTATTTTAAATATGTTTTGTTGCTGTTGTTAGTCTTTTGAGCACAAAGAATGATTTTTTTCAAACTAAATTACAGAGACACATTGTTTGAGGCAATTTTATTGTTGCTTTAACCTTTTTCATCTCATTTTTAGTTTTCGTTTGTTTAGTTGTTATTTTCATGTTTAAAGGAATTTATTTAATTTTGTTTGTAGGTAATATTCAACTGACTACCCTGCACTGTTTGTTACTTTGTATTTAATATTCTTGTGAGGGTATTTTGTAATTTTTAAGTAGGTTTTAAAGGGAAACAACAATATCCGGTTTAGGAAATAGAAAAGCATTTCAATTGTAGCGTTAATTTCAAATGTTACTTTTGAAATTAAACAACTTGAAAAGAACTAGAACAAAACAAGAACATAACTAGAACAGAACTGGAATAGAACTAGAACAGAGCCAGAGCAGAACTCGAATAGAACTAGAACAGAACTAGAACTAGAACAGAACTAGAACAGAACTAGAACATAACTAGAACATACTAGAACAGAACTAGAACAGAACTAGAACAGAACTAGAACAGAACTAGAACAGAACTAGAACAGAACTAGAACAGAACTAGAACAGAACTAGAACAGAACTAGAACAGTACTAGAACAGAACTAGAACAGAACTAGAACAGAACTAGAACAGTACTAGAACAGAACTAGAACAGAACTAGAACAGAACTAGAACAGAACTAGAACAGAACTAGAACATACTAGAACAGAACTAGAACAGAACTAGAACAGAACTAGAACAGAACTAGAACAGAACTAGAACAGAACTAGAACAGAACTAGAACAGAACTAGAACAAAACTAGAACAGAACTAGAACAGAACTAGAACAGAACTAGAACAGAACTAGAACAGAACTAGAACAGAACTAGAACAGAACTTGAACAGAACTAGAACAGAACTAGAACAGAACTAGAACAGTACTAGAACAGAACTGGAACAGAACTAGAACAGAACTAGAACTGAACTAGAACTGAACTAGAACAGAACTAAAACAGAACTAAAACAGAACTAGAACAGTACTAGAACAGAACTAGAACAGAACTAGAACAGAACTAGAACAGAACTAGAACAGTACTAGAACAGAACTGGAACAGAACTAGAACTGAACTAGAACAGAACTAGAACAGAACTAAAACAGAACTAAAACAGAACTAGAACAGTACTAGAACAGAACTAGCACAGAACTAGAACTGAACTAGAACAGAACTAGAACAGAACTAGAACAGAACTAGAACAGAACTAGAGCAGAACTAGAACAGAACTAGAACTAGAACAGAACTAGAACAGAACTAGAACAGAACTAGAACAGAACTAGAACAGAACTAGAACAGAACTAGAACAGTACTAGAACAGAACTAGCACAGAACTAGAACTGAACTAGAACAGAACTAGAACAGAACTAGAACAGAACTAGAACAGAACTAGAACAGAACTAAAAAGAACTAGAACAGAACTAGAACTAGAACAGAACTAGAACAGAACTAGAAACTAGAACAGAACTAGAACAGAACTAGAACAGAACTAGAACAGAACTAGAACAGAACTAGAACAGAACTAGAACAGACTAGAACAGAACTAGAACAGAACTAGAACAGAACTAGAACAGAACTAGAACAGAACTAGAACAGAACAGAACTAGAACAGAACTAGAACAGAACTAGAACAGAACTAGAACAGAACTAGAACAGAACTAGAACAGAACTAGAACAACTAGAACAACTAGAACAGAACTAGAACAGTACTAGAACAGAATAAGAATAGATCTGGCACAGAACTAAAACAGAACTAGAACAGAACTAGAACAGATCTAGAACAGAACTAGAACAGTACTAGAACTAGAACAGAACTAGAACTGAACTAGAACTAGAACTGAACTAGAACAGAACTAGAACAGAACTAAAACAGAACTAAAACAGAACTAGAACAGAACTAGAACAGAACTAAAACAGAACTAAAACAGAACTAGAACAGTACTAGAACAGAACTAGAACAGAACTAGAACAGAACTAGAACTGAACTAGAACAGAACTAGAACAGAACTAGAACTAGAACAGAACTAGAACAGAACTAGAACAGATCTAGAACACAACTAAAACTGAACTAGAACAGATCTAGAACACAACTAGAACTGAACTAGAACAGAACTAGAACAGATCTAGAACAGAACTGGAACAGAACTAGAATAGAACTAGAACAGAACTAGAACAGAACTAGAACTAGAACAGACTAGAACAGACTAGAACAGAACTAGAACAGAACTAGAACAGAGCTAGAACAGAACTAGAACAGAACTAGAACAGAACTAGAACAGAACTAGAACAGAACTAGAACAGATCTAGAACAGAACTAGAATAGAACTAGAACAGAACTAGAACAGAACTAGAACTAGAACAGACTAGAACAGAACTAGAACAGAACTAGAACAGAGCTAGAACAGAACTAGAACAGAACTAGAACAGAACTAGAACAGAACTAGAACAGAACTAGAACAGTACTAGAACTGAACTAGAACAGTACTAGAACTGAACTAGAACTAGAGCAGAACTATAATAGAACTAGAACAAAACTAGAACTAGAGCTAGAACAGAACCTGAACAGATCTAGAACAGAACTAGAACTGAACCAGAGCAGAACTAAAACTGAACTAAAAATGACCTAGAACTTTTTAGTCACATTTGTGGTACAAAGTAATTGTTTGTTATTTAAAGATCTCTCTTGTAAATAAAACCACATTTTTAGCACGTGTGACCCAAAGTGAGTTTAACTTTTTTTATCGGAGACATAAATACTGCCGGCATTTATTAAAATGATGACAACAAAAGCATAAACACTGTTTCTCTTCATCTCTTTTTTAAAAAGAATAAAAAGAAAAAATCTTGTTTTAATAAAAAATCTAAAAAAACAAAACCCCCCTTTTCCTCTCCCTGTAATCAAAACAAGAGCATTAAATAACCAAAACAGAGATTTACTCTACACAAAAAAAATTATATGAACAAAACAGTCTATATATTAAGAACACAATCATGCACTCACTTTTACACTAAAATAACGTGACAGAGAATTACACACGCAGTTTTTTTAAACTCAGGGAAAAGTGAAAACTATTTGTATTTAAAAAACTGAGGCCAATTATTTTTTTAACGCTCAGAGTTTAAAGATAAAAAAACCAAGTAACTCAATAAGAAATTACTAAATTAATGAATGAATCATGGTGAGGGAAAGGTACCATAAACCGAGGGTTTAGTAGAGTATCATAGGCACCTTAAATATTAAAGATGCTCTTTTTGGTTGTAAGATTTTCTTTTTCGTTTTTTTCGACAAGAGATTGTTATTATCCATAAACGAGACAACAGCAAAAAGAAAGCAGAGAGGAGGGTCATTATAATATAAAACTATTGTGGTACTCCCGCACTCATATTATATTAGTGCAGCTCAGCTTTTCAGGTTATTCGTTTAGCCATCATCATAAAAACAAAGAGTTTAGGCTTTAAACAAAAAAAAAAAAAAAAAAAAAAAACAATCTCTAAACTTTAGAGACTGTTTTTTGTAAAAAACAACAAAAAAGAGGTAATTGAGGAAGAGTAGAAAACTTATAAAGATATAGAAATATGACGTAGAGGAATAAAAAAGACTAGCATGAAAAAATATAATTTTATATAGAGAGTTTAATGAACTTGGAAAGTAAATAACAACAAACTCTATATACTAAATACTTTACTAAACCAAATAGGAAATATGCAAGTGTAAACAAATAAATGTAGACATGTTTTTGTTTTAGTTAAATTGGTAAATTATTAATTGAAAATTGAATTTTTTAATGAGATAATAGAAACAAATTTAAAGATATTTTGTTTATTCGATTAACGAGAAGAAAAATTTTAAATTTCTGTGAATTTTAAAAACTTAGCGGAATAGTTCTGTTTGTAGTTCTGATCTAGTTCAGTTCTAGTTCAGTTCTAGTTCAGTTCTAGTTCAGTTCTAGTTCAGTTCTAGTTCAGTTCTAGTTCAGTTCTAGTTCAGTTCTAGTTCAGTTCCAGTTCAGTTCTAGTTCAGTTCTAGTTCAGTTCTAGTTCAGTTCTAGTCAGTTCTAGTTCAGTTCTAGTTCAGTTCTAGTTCAGTTCTAGTTCCAGTTCTAGTCAGTTCTAGTTTCAGTTCTAGTTCAGTTCTAGTTCAGTTAGAGTTTCAGTTCTTAGTTTCAGTTCTAGTTCAGTCTAGTTCAGTTCTAGTTCAGTTCTAGTTCAGTTCTAGTTCAGTTCTAGTTCAGTTCTAGTTCAGTTCTAGTTCAGTCAGTTCAGTTTAGTTCAGTTCTAGTTCATTTCTAGTTCAGTCTAGTAGTTCTAGTTCAGTTCTAGTTAGTTCTAGTTCAGTTCTAGTTCAGTTCTAGTTCAGTCTAGTTTCAGTTCTAGTTCAGTTCTAGTTCAGTTCTAGTTCAGTTCTAGTTCAGTTATAGTTCAGTTCTAGTTCAGTTCTAGTTCAGTTCTAGTTCAGTTCTAGTTCAGTTCTAGTTCAGTTCTAGTCAGTTTCTAGTTCAGTTCTAGTTCAGTTCTAGTTCAGGTTTCTAGATTCAGTTCTAGTTTCAGTTCTAGTTCAGTTCTAGTTCAGTTCTAGTTCAGTTCTAGTTCAGTTCTAGTTCAGTTCTAGTTCAGTTCTAGTTCAGTTCTAGTTCAGTTCTAGTTCAGTTCTAGTTCAGTTCTAGTTCAGTTCTAGTTCAGTTCTAGTTCAGTTCTAGTTCAGTTCTAGTTCAGTTCTAGTTCAGTTCTAGTTTCAGTTCAGTTCAGTTCTAGTTCAGTTCTAGTTCAGTTCTAGTTCAGTTCTAGTTCAGTTCTAGTTCAGTTCTAGTTCAGTTCTAGTTCAGTTCTAGTTCAGTTCTAGTTCAGTTCTAGTTCAGTTCTAGTTCAGTTCTAGTTCAGTTCTAGTTCAGTTCTAGTTCAGTTCTAGTTCAGTTCTAGTTCAGTTCTAGTTCAGTTCTAGTTCAGTTCTAGTTCAGTTCTAGTTCAGTTCTAGTTCAGTTCTAGTTCAGTTCTAGTTCAGTTCTAGTTCAGTTCTAGTTCAGTTCTAGTTCAGTTCTAGTTCAGTTCTAGTTCAGTTCTAGTTCAGTTCTAGTTCAGTTCTAGTTCAGTTCTAGTTCAGTTCTAGTTCATTCTAGTTCAGTTCTAGTTCAGTTCTAGTTCAGTTCTAGTTCAGTTCTAGTTCAGTTCTAGTTCAGTTCTAGTTCAGTTCTAGTTCAGTTCTAGTTCAGTTCTAGTTCAGTTCTAGTTCAGTTCTAGTTCAGTTCTAGTTCAGTTCTAGTTCAGTTCTAGTTCAGTTCTAGTTCAGTTCTAGTTCAGTTCTAGTTCAGTTCTAGTTCAGTTCTAGTTCAGTTCTAGTTCAGTTCTAGTTCAGTTCTAGTTTAGTTCTAGTTCAGTTCTAGTTCAGTTCTAGTTCAGTTCTAGTTCAGTTCTAGTTCAGTTCTAGTTCAGTTCTAGTTCAGTTCTAGTTCAGTTCTAGTTCAGTTCTAGTTCAGTTCTAGTTCAGTTCTAGTTCAGTTCTAGTTCAGTTCTAGTTCAGTTCTAGTTCAGTTCTAGTTCAGTTCTAGTTCAGTTCTAGTTCAGTTCTAGTTCAGTTCTAGTTCAGTTCTAGTTCAGTTTCTAGTTCAGTTCTAGTTCAGTTCTAGTTCGAGTTCTAGTTCAGTTCTAGTTCAGTTCTAGTTCAGTTCTAGTTCAGTTCTAGTTCAGTTCTAGTTCAGTTCTAGTTTCAGTCTAGTTCTAGTTCAAGTTCAGTTCTAGTTCAGTTCTAGTTCAGTTCTAGTTCAGTTTCTAGTTCAGTTCTAGTTCAGTTCTAGTTCAGTTCTAGTTCAGTTCTAGTTCAGTTCTAGTTTCAGTTCTAGTTCAGTTCTAGTTCAGTTCTAGTTCAGTTCTAGTGCAGTTTCTAGTGCAGTTCTAGTTCTAGTTCTAGTTCAGTTCTAGTTCAGTTCATAGTTCAGTTTCTAGTTCAGTTTCTAGTTCAGTTCTAGTTCAGTCTAGTTCAGTTCTAGTTCAGTTCTAGTTCAGTTCTAGTTCAGTTCTAGTTCAGTTCTAGTTCAGTTCTAGTTCAGTTCTAGTTCAGTTCTAGTTCAGTTCTAGTGCAGTTCTAGTGCAGTTCTAGTTCAGTTCTAGTTCAGTTCTAGTTCAGTTCTAGTTCAGTTCTAGTTCAGTTCTAGTGCAGTTCTAGTGCAGTTCTAGTTCAGTTCTAGTTCAGTTCTAGTTCAGTTCTAGTTCAGTTCTAGTTCAGTTCTAGTTCAGTTCTAGTTCAGTTCTAGTTCAGTTCTAGTTCAGTTCTAGTTCAGTTCTAGTTCAGTTCTAGTTCAGTTCTAGTTCAGTTCTAGTTCAGTTTTAGTTCAGTTCTAGTTCTAGTTCAGTTCTAGTTCAGTTCTAGTTGAGTTATAGTTCAGTTCTAGTTCAGTTCTAGTTCAGTTCTAGTTCAGTTTTAGATCAGTTCTAGTTCAGTTCTAGTTCAGTTCTAGTTCAGTTTTAGTTCAGTTCTAGTTCAGTTCTAGTTCAGTTCTAGTTCAGTTCTAGTTCAGTTCTAGTTCAGTTCTAGTATCAGTTCTAGTTCAGTTCTAGTTCAGTTCTAGTTCAGTTCTAGTTCAGTTCTAGTTCAGTTCTAGTTCAGTTCTAGTTCAGTTCTAGTTCAGTTCTAGTTTCAGTTCTAGTTCAGTTCTAGTTCAGTTCTAGTTCAGTTCTAGTTCAGTTCTAGTTCAGTCTAGTTCAGTTCTAGTTCAGTTCTAGTTCAGTTCTAGTTCAGTTCTAGTTCAGTTCTAGTTCAGTTCTAGTTCAGTTCTAGTTCAGTTCTAGTTCAGTTCTAGTTCATTTCTAGTTCAGTTCTAGTTCAGTTCTAGTTCAGTTCTAGTTCAGTTCTAGTTCAGTTCTAGTTCAGTTCTAGTTCAGTTCTAGTTCTGTTCTAGTTCTGTTCTAGTTTGTTCAAGTTCTGTTCTAGTTCAGTTCTAGTTCAGTTCTAGTTCAGTTCTAGTTCAGTTCTAGTTCAGTTCTAGTTCAGTTCTAGTTCAGTTCTAGTTCAGTTCTAGTTCAGTTCTAGTTCAGTTCTAGTTCTTACACAAGTTCCCTTTTAGAAAAATATCCTGTCAAAAAATTGTTTTTTTTTTTTTCTAATTTTTCCTTTTGTCCTTTTCCAGAACACTCCCTGCAAACATCCAGTAGTTATGTTGGCTGGTGTCAATGCCAATGACTTGGAGGCTCTGCTCGAGTTTGTCTATCGTGGTGAGGTGAGCGTTGATCACGCTCAATTACCCTCACTATTGCAGGCAGCTCAATGTTTGAACATACAAGGTTGGCGCCACAAACTGTGACCAAAGATGACTACACGCACTCGATACAATTGCAGCATATGATACCCCAACATCACCATGTAGGTTTCGGCGAAAATTTCCATTATCTATAACAAATCTTTATAAATTTTATATTTCAATTTTAATAGGAACAAGACCAACTGATTGCGACCATTGCCACTGCACCCCAACAAACCGTACACGCTCAAGTTGTTGATGATATACACCAGGCTGGACAAATCTTACAGACTACGACTCAGACAAATGCGGCTACCGGACAACAGCAAACGATTTTGACCACTGATGCTACCAAGGATGTTATACAGCAATATTTACCGGCACGCAAACGTAAACCCAGAGTTAAGAAAATGTCACGTAAGTCAAGTTATTCTAGATTCTTTATAAAATAAATATTTAATACATATTTTCTTATCGCAACAGCCACGGCTCCTAAAATCAGCAAAGTTGAAGGCATGGAAACAATTATCAGCACTCCCACTTCTTCGCATACGGCCACTACTGTTCAAACTAACCAACAGCAGCAACAACAGGTTCAACAACAACAGCAGCAACAACAACAGGCCCAACAGCAGCAGCAGCAACAGGTACAGCAACAACAGGTTCAACAGCAACAACAAATTGAAAACGGTACGGAAACGCAAATAATCACCTCGACACCCATCATTAAGAGTGAAGTGACAAAGGTGGAGACGATTGTTAGTATAGATCCGAATAGCAGCGGTGATGTAACATGGTAACGCCTAGCAAACCCGGAAAACGTACGAAGATACCAGTGGTGAAAGTAAGTGGAAATGTTGTGGAAATTTATTGGTTAAGTGTTTTAGTTCAGTTCTAGTTCTGTTCTAGTTCTGTTCTAGTTCTGTTCTAGTTCTGTTACTACTTCTGTTCTAGTTCTGTTCTAGTTCTGTTCTAGTTCTGTTCTAGTTATGTTCTAGTTCTGTTCTAGTTCTGTTCTAGTTCTGTTCTAGTTCTGTTCTAGTTCTGTTCTAGTTCTAGTTCTGTTCTAGTTCTGTACTAGTTCTGTTCTAGTTCTGTTCTAGTTCAGTTCTAGTTCTGTTCTAGTTCTGTTCTAGTTCTGCTCTAGTTCTGTTCTAGTTCTGTTCTAGTTCTGTTCTAGTTCTGTTCTAGTTCTGTTCTAGTTCAGTTCTAGTTCAGTAGTTCTGTCTAGTTCTGTTTCTAGTTAGTTCTGGTCTAGTTCTGTTCTAGTCTGTTCTAGTTCTGTTCTAGTTAGTCTAGGTTCTAGTTCTGTTCTAGTTCTGTTCTAGTTCTGTTCTAGTTCTGTTCTAGTTCTGTTTCTATTCTGTTCTAGTTCTGTTCTAGTTCTGTTCTAGTTCTGTTCTAGTTCTGTTCTAGTTCTGTTCTAGTTCTGTTCTAGTTCTGTTCTAGTTCTGTTCTAGTTCTGTTCTAGTTCTGTTCTAGTTCTGTTTCTAGTTCTGTTCTAGTTCTGTTCTAGTTCTGTTCTCGTTCTGTTCTAGTTTCTGTTCTAGTTCTTGTTTAGTTTCTGTTCTAGTTCTTTTCTAGTTCTGTTCTAGTTCTGTTCTAGTTCTGTGCGAGTTCTGTTCTAGTTCTGTTCTAGGTCTGTTTTCTAGTTCTGTTCTAGTTCTTTCTATTCTGTTCGAGTTCGTTTCTAGTTCTGTTCTAGTTCTGTTCTAGTTCTGTTCTAGGTTCTGTTCTAGTTCTGTTCTATCTGTTCTAGTTCTGTTCGAGTGTTCTGTTCTAGTTCGTTTCTAGTTCTGTGTCTAGTTCTGTTCTAGTTCGTTCTAGTTCTGTTCTAGTTCTGTTCTAGTTCTGTTCTAGTTCTGTTCTAGTTCTGTTCTAGTTCTGTTCTAGTTCTGTTCTAGTTCTGTTCTAGTTCTGTTCTAGTTCTGTTCTAGTTCTGTTCTAGTTCTGTTCTAGTTCTGTTCTAGTTCTGTTCTAGTTCTGTTCTAGTTCTGTTCTAGTTCTGTTCTAGTAGTTCTGTTCTAGTTCTGTTCTAGTTCTGTTCTAGTTCTGTTCTAGTTTCTGTTCTAGTTCTGTTCGAGTTCTGTTCTAGTTCTGTTCTAGTTTCTGTTCTTAGTTCTGTTCTAGTTCTGTTCTAGTTCTGTTCTAGTTCTGTCTAGTTCTGTTCTAGTTCTGTTTCTAGTTCTGTTCTAGTTCTGTTGTAGTTCTTCTCTAGTTCTATTCTAGTTTTTGTTCCAGTTCAAAATCCAAAATACATATTTCTAATACCTACTTTTTCTTTTTGTTTACAGAACCCCGCTCCCGATCCCAATCCGAACAACCGGCCACCTGTCCCATCTGTTATGCTGTCATCCGTCAATCTCGTAACTTGCGTCGTCACTTGGAACTGAGACATTTTGCCAAACCCGGCGTTAAAAAGGAAAAGAAAAGTAAGTCTGCCGCCGCCAATACAAGTGCAACTGACTCCGATAACGGTACAACACTGCTAGCCTCCTCTACACTAAACAGTGATACCAGCACCCTCTTAGATACATCACAACACACGGGTGTTGTGGTCACAGCAACGGCGGCACCTCTAACCACCACCAGCACGGTAGCTACACCAATACTAGTGAGTAGTGCAGCCCTGAATGTGGGCGGTACAATAACACAAATACCCATGAAACAAGAACCGGGTGGTGGTGGTTGTATAGTGGGTAACGCCAATGCTCAACCCTTGACAGTGACACAAAATCAAATGCAAAATGTTATACATATAGTGAGTGAGGAGGTTTATCAGCAACAGCAACAACAACAACAACAGCAGCAACAACAACAGCAACAGCAGCAACAATAACACCTCATTAAATATTAAAACTATAGAAGCTCTTTAACTCTTATTTCCTCTCTCACGCTCTTTTGCTATTATCTAATTTAAAGCTTTGCTTTTTTATATTTAACATATTTTTTTCCATATTTAAGTTATGGCATTTTTAATTTTTTATTGGAAATGAGCGCATTCCTTTTACAATTTTCTAATATTGTTTATAAAAAGTTTAAAAATCACTGCTTAAGAAAGAAACAACATCCCTCCCTCCTCTTAATTTTGTACATAAACCTCATTATATATTTACATTTAACATTAACATATAGTTTTTTATTTTTAAATAATAATAATAATATTCCTCCACTTAATTTTAATAATTTTATTTAATGTGTAATTCATTATTTTGTAAAACATAGTTTTATGTTAAATATTTAAAGTTCTATAAAAAAAGTATGAAGAAAAAGAAAAAAACACAAACAACAACAACATTCTACAGTTTAATTTATACAAAGTATAGTGTTTTATAATTAAAAACAGTATTTAAATTTTGAATTATTTTCAAATTGTAAAAATCTTCATAAAAATTTCTTTAAAATTTTTCAACTTTTTTAATTTTCTTTTAAAATTTTCTAATAAGCAAAATCTCTTTGTGTTTTTAATAGAAATCTTATACTTTTTCCTAATTTCTTGTAAAAAGAATTTCTGCCAGTAATAACCTCTATTTTTTTATAATTTACTTAAATTTTTATTATTATTTTTTTTTACAAATAAAGTGGACATATTTGAAAAAAAGCCAAACTTTTGTTATGAGTTTGTAATTATTTTTTGTAAGTTTTTTTTATATAAAAAACTTTATTAATTTTGTTTTGTAACAAAATAATTTATTAATTTTATTTCTGTAGTTAGTTGTTTTTCAGTTAAAAAGTTTTAATTTATTTTTTTAAGAAATAAATTATAACTACAAATTCATCGGCAATTGTTTGGTCTTTTTTTTGGAAATAAAATTTCCCTTTATTATTAGAGTTAAAAACTTAATTATTTGAACAAGAAGAATGTTTGTTTTGTGTTTTTTGCTTTTTTTTAAATATTTAAAATGTAATTTTACACTCACACTTACACTTTTCCAAATTTCATTTTCTCATTTTCATTTAAAATTATGCTTGCTAAGTTGCTGAATGTCTTGCGATGAATTTGTAGTTTTAAAAACATTTCCATTTAAGCCCTAGAATGCATCCCAAAACACCTAGTTCAGTTCTAGTTTCAGTTTCTAGTTGTTCTCGTTCTGTTCTAGTTCAGTTGCTATTCAGTTCTAGTTCATTTCTGAGTTCAGTTCTAGTTCAGTTCTAGTTCAGTTCTAGTTCAGTTCTAGTCAGTTCTAGTTCAGGTTCTAGTTCAGTTCTAGTCAGTTCTAGTTCAGTTTCTAGTTAGTTCTAAGTTCAGTTCTAGTCAGTTCTCGTTCAGTTCTAGTTCCAGTTCGTAGTTCAGTTCTTAGTTAAGTTCTAGTTCAGTTCTAGTTCAGTTCTAGTTCAGTTCCTAGTTTCAGTTCTCGTTCAGTTCTAGTTCAGTTCTTAGTTCAGTTCTAGTTCAGTTCTCGTTCCAGTTCAGTTCTAGTTCAGTTCTAGTTCAGTTCTAGTTCAGTTCTAGTTCAGTTCTAGTTCAGTTCTAGTTCAGTTCTAGTTCAGTTCTAGTTCAGTTCTAGTTCAGTTCTAGTTCAGTTCTAGTTCAGTTCTAGTTCAGTTCTAGTTCAGTTCTAGTTCAGTTCTAGTTCAGTTCTAGTTCAGTTCTAGTTCAGTTCTAGTTCAGTTCTAGTTCAGTTCTAGTTCAGTTCTAGTTCAGTTCTAGTTCAGTTCTAGTTCAGTTCTAGTTCAGTTCTAGTTCAGTTCTAGTTCAGTTCTAGTTCAGTTCTAGTTCAGTTCTAGTTCAGTTCTAGTTCAGTTCTAGTTCAGTCTAGTTCAGTTTTAGTTCAGTTCTAGTTCAGTTCTAGTTCAGTTCTAGTTCAGTTCTAGTTCAGTTCTAGTTCAGTTCTAGTTCAGTTCTAGTTCAGTTCTAGTTCAGTTCTAGTTCAGTTCTAGTTCAGTTCTAGTTCAGTTCTAGTTCAGTTCTAGTTCAGTTCTAGTTCAGTTCTAGTTCAGTTCTAGTTCAGTTCTAGTTCAGTTCTAGTTCAGTTCTAGTTCAGTTCTAGTTCAGTTCTAGTTCAGTTCTAGTTCAGTTCTAGTTCAGTTCTAGTTCAGTTCTAGTTCAGTTCTAGTTCAGTTCTAGTTCAGTTCTAGTTCAGTTCTAGTTCAGTTCTAGTTCAGTTCTAGTTCAGTTCTAGTTCAGTTCTAGTTCAGTTCTAGTTCAGTTCTAGTTCAGTTCTAGTTCAGTTCTAGTTCAGTTCTAGTTCAGTTCTAATTCAGTTCTAGTTCATTTCTAGTTCAGTTCTAGTTCAGTTCTAGTTCAGTTCTAGTTCTAGTTCAGTTCTAGTTCAGTTCTAGTTCAGTTCTAGTTCAGTTCTAGTTCAGTTCTAGTTCAGTTCTAGTTCAGTTCTAGTTCAGTTCTAGTTCAGTTCTAGTTCAGTTCTAGTTCAGTTCAGTTCAGTTCTAGTTCAGTTCTAGTTCAGTTCTAGTTCAGTTCTAGTTCAGTTCTAGTTCAGTTCTAGTTCAGTTCAGTTCTGTCTTGTTCTGTTCTAGTTCTGTTCTAGTTCTGTTCTAGTTCTGTTCTAGTTCTTTCCTAGTTGTCTTTTAGTTCTCTTCTAGTTCAGTTCTAGTTCAGTTCTAGTTCAGTTCTAGTTCAGTTCTAGTTCAGTTCTAGTTCAGTTCTAGTTCTTCAGTTTGAACTTCGATCGGAACTGAAATAAGGCAAAAGCTTTAGCTACGATTAATTTTTTTAATATGCCCTTAGAATGACTGAAGAAAAATCGAACCAACGTGTTGTCATATCGTTATCAAATGTACTAGTATTGCTACTGTTTTGCACTCTTTGTTCCAAAGAAAAAATGCTAAATTTCTTTAAATTTTCCTAGTATATATTTTAGAAAATAATTTAAAGATTTTAGCATTTTTTCTAAAGAGTTTGCAATTTTTATTTTAGCAAATTTTCCAGAAGAAGATTTGGAATCAACGGAATTGACTACGATTACCAAAATACCCGGCTCTTTTAAATATGTTGTCTCTTAACACTCTGTCTTTATTTAATTATTCTCTCACCTACACTTTAGCGCCCGGCAAGAAAACCGCTATGGCAGTACCACCCGGCACGACAAACGCTTCTGGAACATCGACTGTGACCACGACAGCTACCACTGTGCCACAAGTACAATCCGTACAATCGTTGCACACCTTACAGACCGTACAAGTAAAGAAGGATCCTGATGCACAAAATCAACAGCAACAACAACAGCAACAGCAACCACAAACCATGACAGTGACAACGACCAATAATGGACAACAACAGCAACATCAACAGCAGCAGCAACAACAACAGCAGCAACAAGTACAACAGGTGCAAGTGCAACAGACACAACAAATACAACAACATCATATAATAGATCAATCGGGTAATATATCAACTGCCACCACTACGGCCAACACACAGCAGCAACAGCAGAATCAGCAACAACAACAACAACAACAGCAGCAGCAACAACAGCCACAACAAATTGTCACACAAACTGAGAATACTGATGGTACAACATCACTATCGATTGCTCAAGTCCAAACACTGCAGGGTCATCAAATCTTGGGCAATATCAATCAGGTGAATATGACTGAATATCAAACACACTCAACATTGTGATGAAAATGAGATGAGCTTAAATTTAAAAAAAAAAAGAAACAAAAAGACCCTCTTTCAAAACTTATAATTTGTTAGAAATCAAACAAGATTTCATTTAAATACTTTGACTTCCTTAACACACACATACACAACAGTAAAAGCTTGTTTTAGTTTTTATCACCATTTTAATGCTTAAACAGAATCCCTTAAAGTTTTATAAAACTAACATTTATCTTGTTTGGAAAAAACCTTATAATTTCTATATTATTGTATCCCTCGCTTTAATTTAGTAAAATTTGTTTAACTTTTATGACAATTTTTTTATGTGTGTTGGTTATTTAAGGGGTTTGTGTAATAAGTTTCGTGTAGACTTATTGCTTAAACTTCATTTTAATTTATACTTAGTACTAAATATAGTTGCTTTTGGAAAATTTGTTTTGTTTTAAATATCCTTAGTTATTATGCCATATTCTTGTACTATTTGTTTTTTCTATTATAAAACTCTCTGTACCACCTTTAAAACTTGAAACACACTAAACACATACTTTTCAGACAATCTTTGCAATAGTAACAGATATTTAAAGAATGATTGTGAAGAGAAACGAATTCATCTGTTCTTGTTCTAGTTCTGTTCTAGTTCAGAATTCATCTGTTCTTCTTCTTCTTCTAGTTCAGTTCTAGTTCTAGTTCAGTTCTAGTTCTAGTTCAGTTCTAGTTCAGTTCTAGTTCAGTTCTAGTTCAGTTCTAGTATCAGTTCTAGTTCAGTTCTAGTTCAGTCTAGTAGTCTAGTTCAGTTCTAGTTCAGTTCTAGTTCAGTTCTAGTTCAGTTCTAGTTCAGTTCTAGTTCAGTTCTAGTTCAGTTCTAGTTCAGTTCTAGTTCAGTTCTAGTTCAGTTCTAGTTCAGTTCTAGTTCAGTTCTAGTTCAGTTCTAGTACAGTTCTAGTTCAGTTCTAGTTCAGTTCTAGTTCAGTTCTAGTTCAGTTCTAGTTCAGTTCTAGTTCAGTTCTAGTTCAGTTCTAGTTCAGTTCTAGTTCAGTTCTAGTTCAGTTCTAGTTCAGTTCTAGTTCAGTTCTAGTTCAGTTCTAGTTCAGTTCTAGTTCAGTTCTAGTTCAGTTCTAGTTCAGTTCTAGTTCAGTTCTAGTTCAGTTCTAGTTCAGTTCTAGTTCAGTTCTAGTTCAGTTCTAGTTCAGTTCTAGTTCAGTTCTAGTTCAGTTCTAGTTCAGTTCTAGTTCAGTTCTAGTTCAGTTCTAGTTCAGTTCTAGTTCAGTTCTAGTTCAGTTCTAGTTCAGTTCTAGTTCAGTTCTAGTTCAGTTCTAGTTCAGTTCTAGTTCAGTTCTAGTTCAGTTCTAGTTCAGTTCTAGTTCAGTTCTAGTTCAGTTCTAGTTCAGTTCTAGTTCAGTTCTAGTTCAGTTCTAGTTCAGTTCTAGTTCAGTTCTAGTTCAGTTCTAGTTCAGTTCTAGTTCAGTTCTAGTTCAGTTCTAGTTCAGTTCTAGTTCAGTTCTAGTTCAGTTCTAGTTCAGTTCTAGTTCAGTTCTAGTTCAGTTCTAGTTCAGTTCTAGTTCAGTTCTAGTTCAGTTCTAGTTCAGTTCTAGTTCAGTTCTAGTTCAGTTCTAGTTCAGTTCTAGTTCTGTTCTAGTTCAGTTCTAGTTCAGTTCTAGTTCAGTTCTAGTTCAGTTCTAGTTCAGTTCTAGTTCAGTTCTAGTTCAGTTCTAGTTCAGTTCTAGTTCAGTTTAGTTCAGTTCTAGTTCAGTTCTAGTTCAGTTCTAGTTCAGTTCTAGTTCAGTTCTAGTTCAGTTCTAGTTCAGTTCTAGTTCAGTTCTAGTTCTAGTTCAGTTCTAGTTCAGTTCTAGTTCAGTTCTAGTTCAGTTCTAGTTCAGTTCTAGTTCATTTCTAGTTCATTTCTAGTTCAGTTCTAGTTCTGTTCTTTCTAGTTCTGTTCTAGTTCTGTTCTAGTTCTGTTCTAGTTCGTTCTAGTTCTGTTCTAGTTCTGTTCTAGTTCTGTTCTAGTTCTGTTCTAGTTCTGTTCTAGTTCTGTTCTAGTTCTGTTCTAGTTCTGTTCTAGTTCTGTTCTAGTTCTGTTCTAGTTCTGTTCTAGTTCTGTTCTAGTTCTGTTCTAGTTCTGTTCTAGTTCTGTTCTAGTTTGTTCTAGTTCTGTTCTAGTTCTGTTCTAGTTCTGTTCTAGTTCTGTTCTAGTTCTAGTTCTGTTCTAGTTCTGTTCTAGTTCTGTTCTAGTTCTGTTCTAGTTCTGTTCTAGTTCTGTTCTAGTTCTGTTCTAGTTCTGTTCTAGTTCTGTTCTAGTTCTGTTCTAGTTCTGTTCTAGTTCTGTTCTAGTTCTGTTCTAGTTCTGTTCTAGTTCTGTTCTAGTTCTGTTCTAGTTCTGTTCTAGTTCTGTTCTAGTTCTGTTCTAGTTTGTTCTAGTTCTGTTCTAGTTCTGTTCTAGTTCTGTTCTAGTTCTGTTCTAGTTCTTTTCTAGTTCTCTTCTAGTTCTGTTCTAGTTCTGTTCTAGTTCTGTTCTAGTTCTGTTCTAGTTCTGTTCTAGTTCTGTTCTAGTTCTGTTCTAGTTCTGTTCTAGTTCTGTTCTAGTTCTGTTCTAGTTATGTTCTAGTTCTGTTCTAGTTCTGTTCTAGTTCTGTTCTAGTTCTGTTCTAGTTCTGTCCTAGTTCTGTTCTAGTTCTCTCTCAGTTTTGTAGCCGTTGTCAATCATGCTTTAAATATTTGTAGCAGTTTTCAAATTTAAAAACTTTTTCAATTTTTTTATGGTGTAATTCAAGCAATTTTTAATATTATTAGTTAATTTTATTATTATTTATAATATAAATATTATTATTACTTTCTTGGTTGTACTATAGCTTTTAAGGCGGTTATTTGTACTTTTCCTTTTAAGTTAAAAAATTAACGCAATTGGGGAGAAATCGAATTAAAAAATCCGGAGGAAACATCTTAACGAATAACAGAAATTAAGAAAATACTAACTTATTTTCTTTATAAAGAAAAAGTGAAATGAAATTTTATGAAAATTGTATAAAATCTGTTTCCTCCTACTTTTCATTTGTTCAATAACTGGCTATTCATTTCTCCCAAATGAGAGAAAATAAACTCTAGAAACTCTTTAAATTTAATCTCCTTAAACTAAAATTTTACTTTTAACAAAAAAACTCTTTAAAACTAAAAAAAAAAGTTTTAAATTAAGTGCCTTTTTTGAACTAAAATATTTCTTAAAATAAGTTTTATATTAATATCTATTGAAAAAACTCAAAACTGAAAGATTTTCTACCAAAATTATTGTTTAAAAACAAACTTCTTTAATTCATAAGTTTTATTTTCTTTTAAACTATTCTTTAGCTAAACACAATTTTTTATTAAAAAAGAAGCTTAAAGTTCTTATTGTTTTTAGTTTTAAACATATTTTAGACAATTATTATTTTTCTTAATTATTTAGAAAAAAATCTATTTGCTGCAATTATTGTAAATTTAATTTACTTTGTTTTTTATATATAATGTATAAATAATAAAACTATATTATTATTATTATTATTAGTGAATTATAGAATTTTTTATTATATTGTTGTCTATATATTAAATACAAAATATAGTAATTTTGGCTAAACTTATAATTTCTTTTTTTTTTTGATAATGTAAAAACTTTTATTTCTTAAAAACCAAAATTAACTTAATTTTTCAAATTTATTATGGAAATTTTAACTTAATATTAGTTTAGTTTAAATAATTAAACAACAAACAATTCAATAAAACACAAATTTATTAAAATAAAAACCAAAAATTTACTAACCATTTTTTTCTTTTTCTTTTTGAAACCTTTTTCTATCCTGTTTTGGTAATTTTGTCTTAAAACCCTATTCCCTTATAAAAGAAAATAAACTTTATGACAAAATACTAATAATAGAGAAAACTTTAAAGAAATTTTATAAATCTTGCTTTTGAATTAATGCTTTTTTTATAATTTGGTCTATGTTGCATGTTCTTTTTGTTGGTGGTTAGTTTTAAACTATTGTTTATATAAATCTTATCCCTGCTTCATTTATCTCCCCAAATAAAATCAACTTTGAAATAACTGGACTATAAACTAGACTATAGACTAGACTATAGACTAGACTATAGACTAGACTAGACTAGACTATAGACTAGACTATAGACTAGACTATAGACTAGACTATAGACTAGACTATAGACTAGACTATAGACTAGACTATAGACTAGACTATAGAATAGACTATAGACTAGACTATAGACTAGACTATAGACTAGACTATAGACTAGACTATAGACTAGACTATAGAATAGACTATAGACTAGACTATAGACTAGACTATAGACTAGACTATAGACTAGACTATAGACTAGACTATAGACTAGACTATAGACTAGACTATAGACTAGACTATAGACTAGACTATAGACTAGACTATAGACTAGACTACTAGACTATAGACTAGACTATAGACTAGACTATAGACTAGACTATAGACTAGACTATAGACTAGACTATAGACTAGACTATAGACTAGACTATAGACTAGTTCTAGTTCTGTTCTAGTTCTGTTCTAGTTCTGTTCTGGTTCTGTTCTAGTTCTGTTCTAGTTCTGTTCTAGTTCTGTTCTAGTTCTGTTCTAGTTCTGTTCTAGTTCTGTTCTAGTTCTGTTCTAGTTCTGTTCTAGTTCTGTTCTAGTTCTGTTCTAGTTCTGTTCTAGTTCTGTTCTAGTTCTGTTCTAGTTCTGTTCTAGTTCTGTTCTAGTTCTGTTCTAGTTCTGTTCTAGTTGTGTTCTAGTTCTGTTCTAGTTCTGTTCTAGTTCTGTTCTAGTTCTGTTCTAGTTCTGTTCTGTTCTTGTTCTGTTCTAGTCATGTTCTAGTTCTGTTCTAGTTCTGTTCTAGTTATGTTCTAGTTATGTTCTAGTTCTGTTCTAGTTCTGTTCTAGTTCTCTTCTAGTTCTCTTCTAGTTCTCTTCTAGTTCTGTTCTAGTTCAGTTTTAGTACTTTTCTAGTTTTGTTTTAGTTCAATTATAGTTCTCTTTATATTTGTTTGGTTCAGTTCTGGTTTTATAAATATTATAATTTCTCTTTGCCTGAATTAATTTTCATTTGTTTTTAATTTATTTCATTTTATTATTTGTAAATTGCACATAATTTATTATCACACGTTCAACAGTTATTAACAAAAACATTAAAGACATTCGACGAACTACTTGTTGTACAAAATATTATATAAAAGAACTCATCTTAACTGATCATGTTTTTGTTAAAATAAAGCTAATATTTAAATGAAACATACTAAGAGAGAAACATGTTTAAATCAAGGCTTTTATCAGAATTTAAATTTTGACTAATTTTTATTCATTTATTAGATTGATTGTTTTTGATTGTTATATATCTCTAAAACTAAAAGTGACTCGAAAATTTTAGAAACATGTTAAAAATCTTCGGACTTAAATTACGAAGAATTATAATTGATTACATAAAATTTGTGGCACAGTGATTGGAAATGTGACAACTTTCATAAGCTGCTCTTGAACTTAAAATTTTGTTGGAAAAGTTTTAATTATTCTATATCTCAAAAACTAAAAGTGACTCGAAAATTTTAAGAACATTTTGGAAATCCTCAGACATTAATTACTATGAATCGAAATTTATATCTTAAAATTTGTGGCACAGTGGGTAGAAATAACACAAATTTTATAACCAATTTTTAAACTTAAAATTTTTTTCCAAAATTTGTTTATTTTTTTCTTTTGAATTATATTTCGTAAAGTAGAATTGAAACTGAATATCGTTTTATTTTTATGTTTCTCTTAGTATGTTTCCTTGAAACATATCGTAACCAAATTAACATTTTGTTATTTAATTTAATAATATAAAATCATTCACTAATCAATAAATGTTGTTCTTTTTTATCTTCTTCTTTCTCTTTCTATATAATAAATTATATAAAACAAAAATGAATGTGTTATTTTGAAATTAACCAACAAAACGTTTTGAAATAAAACACAAAAACGCTGAACAAATCAACAAAATCTAAAATAATGACTAACCTTACAAAAAAAAAACCAAATCAAACATCAATAACCTTTCACCAACAAAACATCATATCATTGCTTTGAAATCAATATATAAAAAAAAAATCACTTTGCTAAACACAGGGCAACAATAAGAACATTTTGGTAAAGAAGGTTTTCATTTTAAAAGGCAGTAATAATACGTAATGATGATCCAACGATATGATCTGCGGCTCCGAGGGTAGTACGGTGGACAACGGAGTCGAGGTCGTAGCGGCAACAACAACAGCAGCAGCAACAACAACAGCAACGTCAACAGCCAATGAAACGAACAACAGCAACAACAACAACACCGGTAGTAGTAGTAACAGTAGACAACAGAACACCGTCATAAGTGGCAATGAGGTATTAAGTGTCAGCACCGCCGATTTAGCACAAATGGTTAGTGGTGGTCATGGTGGCAATGTACAAATAAGATCAGCACAACCTTTGACCCGAGCCACTAGACGCATGCTAAGAGGTCATACAACGCACAATGCAGCAGGGGAAAGAGTTTTATTGATTAACTACATTTCACCCAATTCCTCTAATAATAATACACAAGTGCAAACCACAAATGCTACCATTATACAACCCAATAATACGAACAACAACAACAATACAACCACCACCAGAAGGGTTATACAAACTAGAGGAGGCATACATCATGCCAGCAGTAGTAATAATACGCATACGTCTAATACCTCTAGTACAACAACTACTACAGCTACACCAGTTTCTTTGGCCGGACTCGGCTCTGAAGTTACAGTCACACTGAAACGATCAAATAAAACATCTCATAACGCAGGTCATATTATAAGGCAACATCAGCAACAGCAGCAACATCAAACAACTACCCACTCAAATACTATACAGGCAACCACCAGCAGCTCTAACATACATCAGCATTCACAATCTCCGCCACCTTTAGTGTTTACTACACACGCGGCTCAGGAGTTGGAACATCATGAGCTGCAGGAAGTCGAAGAAATTGAGGAACAAACGGAGCATCAACAACAATTACAGCAAAGTCAACAGCATCATCAACAACAGCAGCAGCATCAAGTTATTATACATCATCATGGTGGAGGCAGTCAGGGCGAACAACAACAGGAAATACAATATCATCATCAAACCCAACAACAACAACAGCATCATCATCAAACTACAGTTCCCCATCTCATGTCCATACAGACCCAAACTCAAGCCACTTCAGCCGATATGGATGATGATGAACTATTGGAATACAGTACCAGTAATGTAGATCAAGTAGTAGAGGCTGCCATGGCTGTGGAGGATGCTGAAGATGTGGAAGAAGTAGTAGAGACACATCATATACAACAATTGCATACAGTTCAATTACAAAGCCATCAACAGACCGAATGTCTGGAAGATGATGAGGGTGAAGTCGAGGAGGTATATTTGCAATAAAGGGTTCCCCTCTCCCTTTCTTCTTAAAAAAGGGTTCTTTTTTTACAAAAATTTTGTAACAAAAAACAAACAAGTGCAGTGTATTTTATAAAGAAAGTTAAAAAAAGTAGTTTGTAATTGTAAAAAGTTTTTTTTTTCTAGCCGTAAGTTAGTTAATAAGTTAAAAAATAAGTTTTTATTTTGTTAAAAAAATTTTCTTAAAATTCTATAAAAAAAAACTAAAGGATCATTTAGTTTACAAAAAAAACTTAAACTTTTTACAGAATCATAGAAAACGAAATCAATTTAAAAATCCACACATTTATAAAGTTTATAAACAGAAAACGTCATAACTCAAAAACTGCAAATGACCCGAAAAAATTAAACACAGTTTTGAAAACACTAATTCTTACATAAGCCAAACCTTTATTATCTTGATTACTTTAAGTTTTCATATGATTAGTATTTTCAAGCCAAATTTCAAGTTTTCTCTCGCGTATAACTTAATAACTAGATGTGACTCGAAAATATTACATATATTTTTTAAATTCCTTTGTCCTTTAGCATCCGCGGACAGCTTTAGATGTTAGATTTGTAACTATTTTTTTAATGAAATTTGCCAATTTTCAAAAAGTTCTAATTTTAAGATATAACATTTTTGGCATATTTTGATGTCTTATATCTCGAAAACTAAAGCCGACTCGATAAGACTAATAACGTTTTTGAAATCAGCAGACGTTAATTACTAAACATAGAGATTATTTTTTTCAGAATTCTCACACAGTGGGTTGAAATAAAGCAAATTTCATTAGCTTCTTTTGAACATTAACAAAAAAAAAAAAAAAAATTGGGAAATTTTTCTTTTTTTATTTCGTTTATATCTCAAAAACTAAAGCCGACTCGATAAAACTAATAACATTTTTCAAATCAGCAGACTTCAGTTATTATGTATAGAGATTATTATTTTTAAATTTGTTGCACTGTGGGTTGAAATAAGGCCAATTTCTTAATCAATTTTTGAACATTGAAAAAAGTTTTTGACAATTTTTAAATTTTTATTTCGTTTATATCTCGAAAACTAAAGTCGACTCGATGAAACTAATAACATTTTTCAAATCAGCAAACTTCAATTACTATGTATAGAGTTTAATTTCTCACACAGTGCGTTGAAATAAGGCACATTTCCTTAACTTTTTTTAAACATTGAGAAAAAAATTGGACATTTTTTAAATTTTTATTTCGTTTATATCTCGAAAACTAAAGCCGACTCGAAAAAACTAATAACTTTTTTGAAATAAGCAGACTTCAATTACTATGTATAGAGATTCATTTTTTTTAAATTTGTTGCACAGTGGGTTGAAATGAGTCGAATTTCATTAACTATTTTTGAACATTGAAAAAATTTCGAAATTTTTAAAGGTTTATTTCGTTTTATTCCAAAAGAGGTATCGACTCGATCATACTAAACACATATTTGAAATCCTCTCAGTCTATAGTTTCTGTATAAAGTTTTAATTGTTAAAATTGTATTAATTTTTGGCTTAGAATCCGTTATTTTTCAAAAGGACTTTTATTTTTTTCATATAAAATATTTTACCATTTTTGATTGTTTTATATCTCGAAAACTAAAGGTGACTCGAAAAATCTATTAACATTTTTGAAATCAGCAGGCTTCAATTAATACATATAGAGACAAATTTAGTAAAATTTTTAACACAGTGTGTCGAAATAAAGCAAATTTCACAAGCTACTTTTGAACATTGAAACATTTTATTTTCTTTTCGTTTATATAGCGATAAGTAGTATCGACTCGAAAATATTAAACAAATTTTTGAAATGCTCTCAGTGTATAGTTTCTGTATAAAGTTTTAATAGTTTAAATTGTATTAATTTTTGGCTTGGAATCCGTTATTTTTCAAAAAGACTTTAATTTTTTCATATAAAATATTTTATTTTATTTTATATCTCGAAAACTAAAGGTGACTCGAAAAAACTATTAACATTTTTGAAATCAGCAGACTTCAGTTATTATGTATAGAGATAGATTTATTAAAATTTCTCACACAGTGGGTTGAAATAATGCAAATTTCATAAGATATTTTTGAACGTTGAAAAATTTGTTAAAATTTTTCTTTACGTTTATATATCGAAAAGTAGTATCGACTCGAACATACTAAACATATTTTTGAAAACCCCTCAGCCTATACGTACTGCCTACTGTTTTAGTTGTTATTATTTCATTAATTTTTGGCTTGGAATTCATCTATTTTCAAAATGTGTTCAATTTTGTCATATAAAACGTTTTACCATTTCTGATTGTTTTATATCTCGAAAACTAAAGGTGACTCGAAAAAACTAATAACATTTTCGTAATCAGCAGATTTCAATTATTATACACAAAGATAGATTTATTAAAATTTCTCACACCGTGGGTTGAAATGAGGCAAATTTCTAAAGCTGTTTTTGAAGATTTAAAATTTTTTGAATTTTTATTTTCATATTGTTTATTTATCGAAAAGTAGTATTGACCCGAACATATTAAACACATATTTAAAATCTTCTCGGCCTATATGAACTGTCTACAGTTTTAGTTGTTACTATTTCATTAATTTTTGGCTTAGAATTCTTCTATTTTCAAAATGTGTTAAATTTTTTCATAAAAAACGTTTTACCATTTTTGATTGTTTTATATCTCGAAAAGTAAAGGTGACCCGAAAAAACTAATAACATTTTCGTCATCAGCAGATTTTAATTATTATACACAGAGATAAATTTATTAAAATTTCTCACACCGTGGGTTGAAATAAGGCTAATTTCTAAAGCTGTTTTTGAAGATTTAAAATTTTTTGAATTTTTATTTTCATTTTGTTTGTTTATCGAAAAGTAGTATTGACTAGAACATATTAAACACATATTTAAAATCTTCTCGGCCTATATGAACTGTCTACAGTTTTAGTTGTTACTATTTGATTAATTTTCTGATTGGAATTCTTCTATTTTGAAAATATCTTTAAATTTTTCATATAAAATGTTCTATCATTTTTGATTGTTTTATATCTCAAAAACTAAACTTGACTCGAAAAAACTAATATCATTTTTGTAACCAGCAGACTTCAATTATTATACACAGAGATAGATTTATTAAAATTTCTCACACCGTGGGTTGAAATAAGGCTAATTTCTAAAGCTGTTTTTGAAGATTTAAAATTTTTTTAATTTTTATTTTATTTATTTTTATTTATCGAAAAGTAGTATTGACTCGAACATATTAAAAACATATTTAAAATCCTCTCAGCCTATATGAGCTGTCTACAGTTTTAGTTGTTACAATTTGATTAAGTTTCTGCTTGGAATACTTCTATTTTGAAAATATCTTTAATTTTGACTTATAACATGTATGACTATTTTTGATTGTTTTATATCTCGAAAACTAAAACTGACTCGAAAATTTAGATGACATTTTTCAAATCAGCAGATGTCGATTACTATGTATAGAGATTAATTTTTTCGAATTTGTTGCACAGTGGCTTGAAATAAGACAAATTTCATTAGCTATTTTAGAACATTGAAACATTATTGAAAATTTTTATTTTCATTTCGTTTATATATCGGAAAGTAGTAACGACTCGGAAATATCAAACATATTTTTGAAATCATCTCAGCCTATATGAACTGTCTATTGTTTTAGTTGTTACAATTTCATAAATTTTTTGCTTGGAATTCTAACTTTTCAAAAGGACTTTAATTTTTAGTTAAACAATTTTTGACTAGTTTTGCTTGTTTTATATCTCGAAAACTAAACTTGACTCGAAATTTTTGATGACATTTTTGAAATCAGCAGACTTCAGTTACTATGTATAGATATTAATTTGTTGCACAATGGCTTAAAATAAGGCAAATTTCTTAAGCTATTTTTGAACATTGAAAAAATTATCAATTTTTTTTTTTTGTTTATTTATCGAAAAGTAGTATTGACTCGAATATATTGAACACATTTTTGAAATCCTTTCAGTCTAAAGATTTTGTTTGTATACAGTTTTCAGTATCCTTTGTACTTTAAAAACTGTTCTTATTCTTTTGTAAATATAAATTTTGTTTATCTTTTGGAATTTAATTATTTTTTATTAAAAATTATTAGTTTTTTTTGAATTATGAACATTTTTATATAATTTTTTAATAATTTGTTTTAAATTTAAAAAATTTTTTTTTTCAAATATTAATAATATTAAAAAAATTTTAATAAATTTATTAAAATATAAAAAAAAGATTAAATTAAGTATGTAATTAAAATACAAACATATTTTATTATATTGATGAAAAAAAAACTATAATTGATTAAACAATTTTAACATAAAAAACTAATTGTAATAAAAATTTGTAAAATAATTAATTAAAAAACAAAAATTTAAACGAATTTTATTAAAAAAATAGTTGTATAAGTTAAAAAAAGAAAAATAAATCTTATATATAACTTTGACCATCAGCTATTGAGAACAAAATATTAATTATAAATATAAAATTATTTGCTTAAACTTACAAATGAAATACTTAATTTGTAGTTGAAATAAGAAGCTACTTATTAAGTTATTATTTAAACCCAGTTTTATTTTAAATTGTTTATGTAAATGAATATATTTTTTTTTTAATTTAATTTAGGGTTTTTAAAACATTTATCATTTGTCTCTTAAATCAAGTGAAAAGTTTTCCTTTAATTTATATATATATTTTTTTAAAACCTATTGCAATTAATAATCAAATTTGAAACATTATTATTTTTTACTTAAATGCTATTAAAACAAACGAAAATTTTAGAAAATATGTTTAAATTAATTTGATTTAAATAATTTATTTTTTTATTTAAATTTAATAAAATAACCCCTAATTTATTTATGATTTAAATAATTACAAAAAAAAATCATTATATAAAAATTTGATTAGATTTGTATAAAACTATAAACGAAGTAACAATGTTTTAAACATATAATGTGAATATATAAAATATATTTTACAGATTTTGTGTATTTTATTGTAAACAAACTCTTGGGTATGTTTACAAAAAAACTTACTTAAACAAAAAAACGTATAAGAGTCTAAAACAACAAACAACATTTGGTTTTATTATATAAAACAAATTTTGCATTATTGGCAGTTTTTATTAAGATAAGGAAAAAAACGGTATATGATTAATAAAAACAAGAGAAAAAAAAATAATTATGAAAAATAAACCAGAAAAAGTGTTTGATTTATAAAGTAAATAAAAAGGAATTTCTAAGAAACTACAAACGATTCGAAAAATCTAATAAACGTTTTGAAATCTTCGGACTTTAATTACTAAGAATTGAGTTAAATTTTATAAATTTGCTTGCACAGTGTCTAGAAAGGTTGCAAATTTTATAACCTATTTTTGAACTTTAAACAATTTTCAAAAAATTTTATTTTTAATATCAATTATATTTCCAGAAGTAAAAGTGACTCGAAAATATTAAACACTTTTCTGAAATCCTTACGTCCTATAGGAACTGTCTACAGCTTTAGTTGTTAAAATTTCAATTAATTTTCTAAAGAAATTTGCCAATTTTCTAAACAACCTTATTTTTAGTTATAAGTAAATTTTTTCGTATTTTAATGCCATGATATCTCCAAAACGACAGTCGACTCGAAAAAACTAAAGGCATTTTTGAAATCCTCAGACTTTATTTATTAAGAATTGAGGTAAATTTTATAAATCTTCTTGCACTTAATTAAATTTCATAACTAATTTTTGAACTTTAAAAAAATTTTTGAAAAAATTATTTTTTTTTTTCGATTATATTTCGAAAAGTAAAAGTGACTCGAAGATATTAAACATATTTCTGAAATCCTCGCAGCCTATAGGAACTGTCTACAGCTTTAGTTGTTAAAATTTCAATTAATTTTCTAGAGAAATTCTCAATTTTTTAAAAGTCTTTATTTTTTGTTATATGTAAATTTTTAAATATTTTGTTGTCTTATATCTCCAAAACTACAGACGACTCGAAAAAACTAAAGGCATTTTTGAAATCCTCAGACTTTATTTATTAAGAATTGAGGTAACAATTTTAAATCTGCTTGCACAGTGGCTAAAAATACCACAAATTTCATAACTAATTTTTGAACTTTAAAAAATTTTTTGAAAAATGTTATTTTTTCTTTCGATTATATTTCGAAAAGTAAAAGTGGCTCGATGATATTAAACATATTTCTGAAATCCTCGCAGCATATAGGAACTGTCTACTGCTTTAGTTGTTAAAATTTCAAATAATTTTCTAAAGAAATTTGCCAATTTTCTACACATCCTTATTTTTAGTTATAAGTAAATTTTTTCGTAATTTATGCCATGATATCTCCAAAACTAAGGTCGACTCAAAAAAACTAAAGACATTTTTGAAATCCTCAGACTTTATTTATTAAGAATTGAGGTAAATTTTATAAATCTGCTTGCACAGTGGCTAAAAATACCACAAATTTCATAACAAATTTTTGAACTTTAAAAAAATTTTTGAAAAATTTTATTTTTTCTTTCGATTATATTTTGAAGTAAAAGTGACTCGATAATATTGAACACATTACTGAAATCCTCGCAACCTATAGGAACTGTCTACAGCTTTAGTTGTTAAAATTGCAATTAATTTTCTAAAGAAATTTGGCAATTTTCTAAACAACCTTATTTTTAGTTATAAGTAAATTTTTTCGTAATTTGATGCCTCATATCTCCAAAACTACAATCGACTCGAAAAAACTAAAGCCATTTTTGAAATCCTCAGACTTTATTTATTAAGAATTGAGGTAACAATTTTAAATCTGCTTGCACAGTGGCTAAAAATACCACAGATTTCATAACAAATTTTTTAACTTTAAAAAAATGTTTGAAAAATTTTATTTCTTCTTTCGATTATATATCAAGAAGTAAAAGTGACTCGATAATATTAAACACATTTCTGAAATCCTCGCAGCCTATAGGAACTGTCTACAGCTTTAGTTGTTAAAATTTTAATTAATTTTCTAAAGAAATTTGGCAATTTTCTAAACATCCTTATTTTTTCTCCAAAACTGAGGTTGACGCGAAAAAACTAAAGACATTTTTGAAATCCTCAGACTTTAATTACTAAGAACTGAGATAAATTTTATAAATTTGCTTGCACAATGGCCAGAAATATACCAAATTACATAACCTTTTCTTGAATTTTAAAAAAATTTTTAAAAATTTTATTTTTTCTTTCGATTATATATCAAGAAGGAAAAGTGACTCGATAATATTAATAACATTTCTGAAATCCTCGCAGCCTATAGGAGCTGTTTACAGTTTTAGTTGTTAAAATTGTTATAAGTTTTGGCATAAAATTAGCCAATTTTTAATATATCTTCAATGTTCATATTTAAAAAATTTAGCTATTTTTGTTTGCTTTATATCTCCGAAACTACAGTCTCCCTGAAGAATCTAATAAGAGTTTTGAAATCCCCAAACGTTAATTAATATAAAAGGAAAGTTATTTTTTTAAATTTATAATACAGTGGGCTGAAATAAGATAGATTTTAGTTTAAACAAAATTTTTTTTAAAGAAAATGTATAGAAAATGTATCTTATTCAAGCCAGCTTTCTTATAAAGACAAGTTTTCTTATATAGAAAATTGTCTTGTCTTGTTCAAAACAGCTTGTCATTAGTATAAATTAATCCCTTTTAAGTTGTCATTTGCTTTAAATAGTCAATTTGTAATCATTTTGGTGTCTCCCAGAAGAAAAAAACACAAGAAGGAATCTAATCGTTGAAAAAGAGAAGACATAATAAAAATTTATTACAATGTAAATTTTGTTCCCTTTTCGTCAGCATATTGCAAACAGAAAAATTTATAACATCATTAAATTTCATTTCCTTCCGTTTACTTAACAGCAAGCCAATGACCATCACCAACCA